>NC_136258.1:18840000-20040000 GCF_053564925.1 Oryzias latipes | reverse complement strand
AAGAACTTGGGAGCTCGACACTGAAGGACATCAATGCTGCATTATGGGTCATTAAAATGAGTGCTTCCCAGCCATTGCAATTAAAGAGGAAAAAGTGTGTCAGGGCCTTTGTATGATTTGTGTCATTAATTTTCATTACTGGGTGTTAATTAACCTTTTTTTTATTTTTAAATCCTAGAGAACCATGATTGTAGACGCTTTTGAGTATATCACACCTTTCTGTTTGTGTTTGTGCATCACCGGTTTCACCTCCTACGGAATTTTTCCATCGGGGCAAATTTCATGCGCCAGCCAGGACACTGTAAACGCCTGCATGTTCTTATCTACAGCACATCCATCAGCAGGCGGAAACTGCACAGCGGCCGGGAGCAGACCAATAAAGACAATATTATGGCTTGTAATTAAATAAGAAATTAAGTGATATTTCATCTCGTCCTATTAATTAGAAAACATGTCTTCTGTGATGCAAATATTTATTTTGAGCGATAAAAGAGGAGACATTTGATGACATGGTGGCATAAATTACTATTGGACGCTCTTGCTGTTTGTCCTCGTTAGTGAACACGAAGTGAGGAGATTTTTTAAACACCAGAAATGGCTAATCATTTTTACAAACGTTTCCTCAAAAAAATAACTAATTTCTTTAAAAAGAAGAATAACAGATTAAACTGGACCAAACTGACGGATCTTGCAGTTCCAGCAGTAACTCACTGGGGGGCGGTGTTTGATAAATAGGAAAATAAAACACAAAAAAATAGTCGGTGTATCTGGTCCATAGACTATTTAACATGTGAGCATCTTCCTCGTGCACAGTTTTTATCAACGGCTCATTAAACTCGAGTGGCTGTTTTTTTTTGTATTATTGTGTCATTATCCATTTTGGTTCACATTTGTTTTGTCGTCTTGACTTGTATTGACCAAATATATGAATTTGTGTGCAAGACTTTTTCAGTACCATCAAAATCTCTGTCAGGAACGGGTGGGAAAAGGACCCAATATGCAGGAGAATGTTCTTTTTCGCAGAACTTTAAACATTTAAAGGGCCTATACCATGCTAAATCAATTTTTTGAGCTTTCAAGTCTATTATAATGTTCATTCATTACCAAAGTGGTATTTTGATCCATTCAAACATTCCTGAGTGTTCCTCTAAAAACCTGCGCTCTGGGTTCACCTAACCCACCAAAACAATTGGGTTCTCACGAGCTGACTTGGACCAATGAGAACAGCCCCTTCCAGGAAGAGGCTGAGCTCCTGGCACCACCCCCCGGGATGACACAAACACCCAAAATCCATCTTTGCAAATGATCAGCTGCTGTTTGTTTTTGTGAGCAAAATGTAAACCCCCTGCAGAGGCCGGCTCTTGGTTGAGGTCCTGAAATGGGCGGCACCCCTAGGGATCGAAAGTCGGCACCTCAGAGATTGAGTCATCTCACTTCCGAGTTGGAAAAGAGCTCAACAAATTAACTATTATTTTAATAAAAAATGTTTTTTTTAATGTGCCAAGGTAATATATTTTCATATATATTCATATTGTTTACCATAAAAGTGGAGAGATTAAAAAGCAGAGCAGATGACCTGACAATAATGAACTGAAAACCAGACACTTATATACACAGAGAACAATTTACAGAAATGAAAACAGCTGTGCAAGATTAACATGAACATGGAGTGACTGTCTGAGGACAACTAAGAACATGAGCAAAACACCACTTAAAAACCAAACTAAATCAGAGAATGCTTACAGTAAACCCTCCCCAAAAGGGCAGACACCCCATTCCCAAACCCAACCCAACATTTGGGAGGAAGGGAGCTGGAGGAACAAAAGCTGAACCAGAAAACAGTTAGGGTACCGTCAGCCAATCAGATGTAAGGGGGTATCGGAGAAGCCCTCCTCAGGAACATGCATGAAAAGGAGTAGTCCTGACGATTCACCACAGGAGACATAAAGGGGAGCAGACCCAGTGACCCCCCCTCTGGAACAGACACATGAAGAGGAGCGGCCCTGGTGACCCTCCAAAAAAGGATGGCAACCGGCAATCCCCCTCAGAAAACGATTGGCTAGATGTGGGATGGCATGACTTTAACACGACTCCAGGAAAACCCATGTGACGTGACGTGACATGGTGTGGATTACACAGGCAAAAAACTCTCCTGCTGGCTCCAAGGTGGTCAGGTCATTCTGTCATGGAAAGTAAGGTTAAAAAAACATTTAAGGAATTAATAAATCTTCTCAAATTCTTTTTCAGTTAGGAATAGATATCTGTCAAGACATTTTTTATTTTGTAAGAAATCACAAGATTTAGGAGCTATTTTCTTCCTATCAAGTCAGTCAGGTTCTACTTTAATGGAAAAGTATTATTTTGATTGAAGAATATGAGGTTATAAATACACAAAGAAGAAACTTGCATTAATTAGGCTGAGCTGATATTTTATGACTTCCTCTTCAGCGGAGGTCAGCATTGAATCCAAATTCCTCTCGAAGATGCCTTGATCTAGAGAATCGCTATTCCTGAGGGATTACCAACACAATTTCAACCTCCAATCTTCCACATTCCTATTAAATGTCTGGAGTGGTGATGGAGAATAAATACCTTTGCCCAGAAACACGGATCCCACCGCCACCCCGTTCACCTGGCCCAAACTTTGATCAGTAATTTTCTAGTAACGAGATTTCTTTGATTTCATTAAATAGTCATTTCGCACCTGGAAGCCCAAGGCTTTGCTGAGATCAATGATCTAATCACGTTACCGTTAAGCCAATCGGCTTGAAAGTCCTCTGCGATATCCCTTTACTGTTTTAATGACTTAGTTCAGATTAAACAGGTTTTAGGAGCCAGGGATTAACGGACACTTTCACTGAGGTGGAGAAAGCTTTCTTTCTTTCTTTTTTTTACCTCTGATGCATAATTTATAGCAGAGAAAAGGGGGGGATTAAGGTGAGCCGTGTGGCCGCCACTCGACATCCACCGGTCAGTGATTACGGAAGCCTCGGAGCAGGGGAGACCTCCATGGGTTTTAATGATTCATTTTCTATATTCTTGTTAAATAAAACATGACAATTATATGGAAATTGTCTCAAAGCAACTACTTTTTACTGTTGGTTCATAAGTCAACAAAATCGTTGTAGAAGACAATGGATTTTTTCCAATTTATAATAATCGGAGCTAATTATGAAATCTATGGATACTGATTTCAATTTGCCGGATTTACAGGGAGATCAACAGGATCAGATTTGTTCAAAAATCCTTTTGTTTGTTACCTATAACAAGCTGATACAGTTCTGTTTTTTTAGGAATCAGTGAACAGAATAATTTAAATGCAATCCACATCGATAGAAATACACATGATTTGGTTGTTTGTCTAAGAAAAAAAAACTTTATTTATTGGTAGTCAAACAAGACTCAAACTGTCTCCCCTGTGAGCTTGTTTGGCGACACGCGCTTCCTCAAACTGCCTCATATGCAGCTGCCTCAGAGAAAACATGCTAATGAACATAATGAAAGAGTCACATCTGCCAAAGAAAAGGAATCCTTCTGCTGGCATGAGCCTCTCGCCTGTAGCTTTGCGATGGTTCTGAAAAGTTAATTATGAATTGGAGACATGAGGCCGGATTTTTCAAAGCACCCCCTCCCCTCCTCCCTCCTGGTTTGTTTTTGGCCGTTTTCTTCAATCTCTGTCTCGTTTCTTTTCCGATTGAATCTTTCCACATGTAGTTATGTGTCTTTAGGCACACGGTCATTTGTTTCTACCTTAAAAACAATTTATTTTTGATGATTTTATGCCTGTTATTGACTCCTTCCTGCTTGACCCTGATTTAGCTTCCTTTAGCTGAGCTAATAAACCTGCTGCAATTGGATCCAGCCTTCTGCCTGTGCTTGTAGCAGGTACTACACTGTCACAAAAAATACCTAATAATTATGAAGCCACAAACGTCAATGCTGTATGAGTATTTTTAAGATTGACTGAAATTATCAGTAAAGTATTTTTAAAGCAGTATACATTTTTTCATAAAGCACAAAAACAGGTACAGTAGTTGTCTGCTGATTTTCTTTGGTTTGTTAAAGATGTAACCAGAAGTAACTTGCACCAGTCCGAATTTCATGTAAAAGCACTCATAAGCTAAACAAGTTTCCTGCAGATGAGAAGGAAGTGAGCTAACTCACACATATAGGTATAAAGTACCATTAGCTCTCTGAAATTTGTTCTCCGCATTTGACCCATTCCTGGGGGAGCAGTGAGCTGCAGACACAGCCGCGCTCGGGAACCATTTGGTGAATTAACCCCCCAATTCCAACCCCTTAATGCTGAGTGTCAAGCAGGGAGGCATTGGGTCCCATTTTCTTTTTAGAGTCTTTGGTATGACTCAGCCTGGATTTGAACTCACGACTGTCCAGTCACAGGGCAGACACTCTTCCACAAGGCCACTGAGCTGGTGGCCTTGGGATCAATAGGGTTTAATAAAGTACAGTACTGTATAACTTTTAATAGACCTGTTGCTCAACACTTTATTATTGGTGAAGTTGCCGGCAAAATAGCACTCAGTAAACTACCGCAACTCCTTGACCGTTACATAAATCAGCTGATTCTGTTGAGTTACAATAGTCAAAAGAACTTCGAAATTGAAGCTAAAGCTACAGTATTAAAGGGTTAATACTGGGAATGTTGCTAGCGAAACCTAACAAATACTACGGTCACATATCCCAAAAGGCCAATGTGCAGCGACCTAAATCCAAGTTTTTCAGCAAAATCGGGATTTGTAATTGGGAGGTGGAAGTCGCATTTTAACACGCTGTGCGCTAGCCAAAGAGGTTTTAAGAAAAAGTGAATACAAAGATATTGTATGCAAAACCCCCATTTTTATTTTTTATTAAGGAAGAGAAATGAACCACCATTTAGTTGGCCCGAGGACACTGTAGTTGAGCTTTTATTAGATCACCTGGCGCCTGTTAAAAAGCCTCTGGTAAGCTCTTTCTGTTGACAGTATCAAATGGCTGAGTCATCTTACCCGGACTAATCTAAACGGCAGTGAAGAGAGAGCGAGAGACAGAGAATGCCCAAAAGCTTAATCTGCTTTAACACCTTTCCTTTTAAAATATAAAATGTTTCCATCCTAACCCTCCTCTGGCTGTTTAAGAGCCATGGTATACGAGCGCACGCCCTCCCTGTCCTGCTTTTCCTGACAGCATGTCACGTTGTGTGAAGTGAATCATCAGTAGAGAAGTAGAATAATTACAGACTAAATGAAATTCAATCATACTTTAATAAATCCTTAAAGGAAATGTGGGTTCTGATGGAAATGATAAGGTGAAAGGAGAAGTTATCATTGAAGAGAATGATGTTTGGTTGGACAGGACTGTACTATTACTGAATGCATTTGGTTGCGTTGTTGCAGGAATAAAAAAGCCTTGAGGGATTGAAAATTTGGTTGAAAATCAAGACACTATAACTTTTTAATATAGAAGTCAATAGGAAATTGCTCTCCTTGTGCAACCAGCCTCTAGTGGCCAATTAAGGAAATGCAAAACTTTGTCTTCCGTGGTTGGATTCCAATCCAGTAAGGAAAGCTGGGAGCGGTGACTAATGTTGCAATGTGCACAACAACCAACAAAAAAACATGCTTTAAACAAAAAACCGTGTGGTTAATAAGGGGTAAAATGTTTTGCTAGGATCAGAGTATAAAGCACCAAATATGCTACATACTAAATTTTTTTACTATATACTACTTACAAAAATACATATTTAGGTCACGATTATTTAACATGCATTAGAACACTAGCAATGTTTTACTTGTCTACACTTCTGTCCTACACACAATAGACGTCTGCACACATCTGTAATTTTCATAATATTCCTTTCGTGTATCATTTCCGATTTAATATTGCAAAAACAAAAATTAAAAAGTTAAGTTTTAAAAAGATTAAGTAACAATATAAAATCACAATTGTCTTAAAGGTGTGCATTGGAACTGCCTTTTGCTTTCCGAAGTTACTATATCAAAAATCTGGCAGCATAAACCCCCCCCAGTACTTTTTCTGCCAATTCGGCATTTTGCAGAAGACCAACACCTGTGTTCTAATTGTATACATAAGCTGCACTAATAGATGGTGACAGCTGTAGACTGTAATTAGGGCACAAAAATAAAACAAATGTAGAAAAAAAAGGTTTCATCTCATCTAATTTTAACAAGAACATCTCTATTGTACAATAAAACAGAAACAAATAAATGTGAAATAAATATGTATGAAAATAAAAAGGAACGAGATTGTTTTCTGTACAAACTGTGTCCGTTCCCCACTAACACATAATTAGTTAAGACCCGGCTTAGTCCACCTCAGGGAACGTAGCTCAGGATGTCGCATTAATGGAGGTGCTTTTGCCAAAGAGCACACCTGCTAATTTAGTGAAAAAATAAAGTGAGATTGTCACAGCGCATTATTATGCCTGTCTGAAGATCAACATGCGATGAATGCGTGAGCCTTGGCGCGCAGCCTTCTGTCTACACACAGTTTCTAATGATTAATTATATCCAGAAGTTCAAATGTCAGCGTTGACTCTGAGATACAAATTCGAGTCTGTGTTTGTATTGCGGCACATTCCCATTCAACCTGGGAAGTTATTAATCAATTTCCCCCAACTCATGTCATCAGCCTCAGTATAATGACAGTTTGTGTTAATTGTGCCCGTTTATAAACTGGATCTCGGCATTGGAGGCAAGCTGTGCTAATCTCATCATCCTCATTTTCTTTCTCTGCACCAACAGGTTTAAAAATCAACTATTGATGTTCCTTATCACATTAGGTGAACTGCTTGATGGCAACACTCAGCTGCGGGCCGTTTGTATGGATATCCTATTGGTCTGATTTACATTTATAGAGACTTTGTCATTTGTTGCTGAGCTCACACTATGCATCTTGATGTAAACTATTAAAATTGTAAATCACCATTTTGAATTGATTCTTGTTGTTTAGAAAAAGAAAAGAAAGGGGCTTTAAGCTATGTTTCTGTTCATTGTCTTAAAATGGTAAATGTATGTAATTTATCAACTCAAAACTATAATCTTCATTCCAGATTTCATTTTTAAAATCGACAGACTTGTTTGTATGCATTAATTACGAACATATCGATATATGTATATATATATATATATATATATATATATATATATATGTGTACATATATATATATATATATATATATATATATATACACACACACATTTTTTGTGTGACTTTTTGTCTTTTAATTCCTAAACATTATTATTAAATAACCAAATCTTAAATACTTTTGTCAAGCTTCAAATTTTATTTCACCTTTTTTGTCTTGTTTGTGGTTTGCAGCAGACCCAACAATTTCCCATTGAGATTATTAATGTCTGTCTGTCTGTCTGTCAATAAAAAAGATTATTTTTCTTGAATGGAAAATGTCTACCGTCAACCTCTATGTAAATAAGTGACAAGATACTTTTTAGATATAAATCTGTTGCCTATTTTACCTATCCAATTTATGGAGTTAAAGTAAGCAGCGTGGTTTCCACGATAAATTTTCTTTAAAAAGAAAAAAAAAAGGTAGGGTTTCCTGTGTACGACGGAGTTTTAGGGCCACCAAAAAAATAAAATAAAAAAAATTACGGGATTTTGAATCGTAAATTTACGGGAAAGAAATCTAGTAAATTTATGTAAACTGACCCTAAAACTCTGTCGTACCTGTGGGATGGTAACAAATCAAGAAAAAAAATCAATTTGGGGTCCTTTGGTAAAACCCCCAAAAAAATACAGGAATCCAGTAAAATTGGCTTTTATTGTAAATAAGCTAACGTGTAGTGGTATTTCTTGTTTGGGGTCGCTGGAGCCTACCCAGCTACTCTTGTGGACAGTTCATCTTGGGTCAACACTAAGAGACAATTTAGAGTCATCAGTTAACCTGTGAAGCATGTTTTTGGACATAGAAAAGTGTGCCAACTACTACACCATCCTGCAGCCCAGCAATGACCACAGAAGATGTCATTGAAACCAGGCTGTAAATACTTTTATTAAGGGTATAAAATTAGACTTTTTAACATGGGAGCCATCAAGAAAAACTCCGTTGTGCAACCTGGTCATATGAAGAATTCTAAATAGTTGGTACCATCCGGTTGGCTTCAAATGTGGGGGGCCTTAATAGACCCCTAAAGGGTTACGTAATTCCTCTAAGACCCTAATATAAAATGTCCTTCCATTTAGCCAAATTTGGCATCCTGGATAAATATTCGTTGTGCATGACACACCAAACAAACGTTATGATCAGTCCTGTTTCTTTTATGTGATATCCAAAAAGAAGAAAAGGGAACATTCTTTCATAACGTGACTCTGAGAAATTGGTTTATGTATTTATTACATCCACCTGCATGACTGTGATATCATTTTAGCCAGGTGTCCAAACAATGCCACAGTGCTGATCCACACAGCCTGTCGAGACAGATAAGATTTCCCGAGCACATCTTCAGGGGCCTCCTGATAAATTTAGATTACATTTCATAATCCCACTTTTTACATATTAACATATTTTAATTTGTAGCTCTGATATTTTTATAACCCATTGAAATCAGATCAAACTCTTAATAAAGCTCTTTTCAAAATGCAACAAATTGCAACAAACACCATGAAAACCAAAACCAAAAACCTTCACAAACATAAACACACAGAAAAACAACAAAAAAGGGAGGGGGGCACACAACCTCCCCCAACCCCCATTTACACAACACAAGAAACAAAATATTATAAATAAAAAATATTTAAATTAGAAATCTGGCTGAATACTGACACGAGGAAACACCCCTCAGCACATCCACAGAGGACGCTCCCATAGGACCCCCTGATCACAGAAAGGAGCCGGACCCTGTTCACTGTGGAGGATCCACATGAGGAAAAACACTGGAGTTAAAACAAAATGTAAAAAGGAATAAAATAAAACACAGATTGATAACCAGATAAATAAATAAACCTTGAAGTTCCACATCGATCATCTTCTGCTCTATTTTAAAAGTATTTCAAGTGGTTTTGAAATTATGAATATGACATTTTTAGACAAAAAGCTGTGTCATTTTTTAGGACATAGTTTCTGCAGATTGGCAGTAGTTCATCAGAAAATCACCACTGAGTTGTTGGATCATTGTTATGGAGATACCATGCTCCCTCCGTTCGCTACCCGTTATTTAGAGTTCAGAGCAGGTTTATGGCCTGCTCAGCGTTTTTTTTTCTGCATCACCAATAAGTAGGTTTAACCAATACTATCCAGAATCGATTCAATTCGATTTACCAGATCTTAGATCGATGCGATTCGATTCTTTAATATATATATATACACACACAATTAATGTTTAGAAGATATATCAGATATAATTCACATACTGTAAAATTGTAAAAAGGAGAAGCTCCAACAAAAATGTGCAGATCATTATGTTCTGCCTCTCTTGGACGGCGTTTCATTTTGGCCACTATTGCATTATACTTTATTCCAGAAGATTTTAGCATAAGTGATGCGTTAGACCACAATTGGTTACTTAAAAAAATGTTTTCGCATTCGGAGTTTGGAAAATTCATTTCTTGTGAGTACATAAAGCTGTTCATTTAGTCAACAATGTATGTTTAGGCCTTCCTATGGGAAATTCCACTATACGTGGGCATCAAGCTAGCTGACCTTTGCTTGACTGTCATTATGCGTTGGGTCACCGGAAAAGGAAGGCATAAAAGATCGATCTCTACTTTTATGGATCTATTGAGCTTGGATTGATTCAGATCGATTCATTAAATTTATTAATTCACCCATATGTAACCCCAATGAAATTCTGCGCTATCATTTTAAATTATACTGCGCTGTATCCTCCTAGTAAAATTCTGCACTGTCACTTTAAATTTGCCAGTTCCCTTGCGCTGTGCAAATACCGGGATACTATAAGTTCAGTAGTGACGTGGCTTTCGTTCTTGGGAGACCTGTCAAAGCACTGACAGATTGCAAGTACGAGGGAGCTGGGCTGTGTACCGCTGCTGCAGATCGGCGTTCATCATCTGAAGCCGGGATTTAAATCTGCACAGTTGAACAAAAAGTGAACTGGTGAGTGCAGCCATGATTGAGACAGCTGGCGCGGGCGCCAGCTTAAATGAATTGTTTTTTTATAATTGGATGTGGTTAAAATGAACTATTTTTCTGCTTGATAAATAATGTTGAAATATAAATTGTGAGTACTCGTTGAAATGAAATTGATGATCATCTACATTGAAATAGAATTTGGAAATGTTGTACAACTATCGATTATGCACCTAAGATATTTTTTTGCAGTGTCCTCCTGATTATGAATTGCATATGCATTTGTTTATTATGATAATTAAGGAGGTTGTGGGAATATGCTTTCTTTTGATCAAAGGAAATTATTATTTATTTATTGACCCTGTTTTAAAAGGCCAGGTCGCAAGACTGGTCGTCTTGCAGACCAATTTACTGGATGCTCAACCTGAGCACTGGACAGTTAAAACACTGACTTGGATTCTGCCCTCTTCACTGCCAGTGCGGTAGGAACTAACCCCCTTCTCATCCAACAAATCAGCTGGGGTGTTTCTTTTCTTTTCGTTTTTCCAAAAGAGAACTATAAAAACTCTTTCATAAGGCCTAACGGACGCCTTAAGAACTATAAAGACAAACAACAGAAAACAGCCTCTGGACTAAAAAAAATCCTTTGTTGTATATATTGTGATTTTTGTATTCACTGTATATTGTAAATACATTTACATTAGCAACTCAAGTCTTGTCTGTGGTTTTTAAACATTCACATTCCTCCACGAGTCGAACCAAACTAGCCCAAATTAATTAAAACCAACTTTGTAAAGTTCATGTAAGACATACATGCTACACATACCAATAAGCTGGTATTCAAAATGGCATTTTTGGCCTGTTCCCGATTACTTATGATTTAAATTTTAAAAAAGTGTAAAAAAAAATCATTTTAAGCTCAGTGTTTTTGAAAAATGCGACAAAAATGTATTAAAAAAAGACTATATTCATTGGAGGGGGTCTTAAGTGGACAAATATAATCAATAGAGGTGAACTAAAATGTAAAACGAATACAAACGAGAAGCAAAAATATAAGTATCAATTGCTCAATGTTGGAGAAAAAAAGCCCTATGACAGATTTATGTAGCTTCAATACAAAGAATTCTGGTAGATAAACACAAATGCCATTCATTTGGCCACAGAAAACTTTGGACAAGCCCTTGTCGTTACTGTATGTCATCTTTTACCATCTCCAGCCGTCACGTCATGGCAGTTTAACAGCAGATGCACTTCATGCACCAGATCAGTGGCTGTGAGGATTTTCCGTTGTGCAAGAGGTCAGTGGCTTGTAACATGCATTTTACTTCTAAAAGGTGAAAGCAGGTTAAACAGACGCAAACCTATTCATTTTAACCTCCTATTCAATCCAGCAATGCTTTGAACTAGTGGTGCAGAAACATCAGTTAAAATGGGGTGATAACTAAATTCGTCATTAGCCCTGAGGTGGGAGTCACCACCACAAGAGTATCTGAATTTTAATCTAACCCTTTATAACTCACCACATATTCACACACACACACACACACACAGATGCACAATATTGCCAGTGGGGCTTTGAAGAGCAGGAGATGGGCCTGAACTTGTTCTCTACATGGGAGAAAATCAAATCCTGGTGCATTTTCATCTGCTGTCAGTGTCAGGCCTATATTTCTGCTGGGCCGGGCAGGAAATTAGGCTATTAAATTACAGCTTTTCACAGGGCCCTCATCATTTTGTCCTGCTATTCTACACTACAGATGTTCTATGAAAGTAAGTCATTGTGGTCATCCATCTTTCCTCTGGCTAAACACCGTCTTTCAGTGTGCCAATACTGCTCCTCTCTTTTCAATCTTTTGCTCCTCTCCTTGGATCCGTCGCTGTCTTTCATCCCCATCTTCTCTCTTTTTTCCCCCCACTTATATTTTGGCTTAATTTGTGCGTGGATTTTGTTCAGTCGCAAAAAAATCAATTCCAGGGAGGTCAGCAGGGGTCAGCGGTCAGGCCGGAGCCAGAGCAAAGTGGATTACTGGTCATCTTCCAGGCAACTTGGCTTCCATATTGGAACACCCGTGACCTACATATCACATGCGAGTTATGTCTCAAAACCAATCACAGGATTTGAAATGTGAAGCGACACAGGCGTTGAAAAAAAAAAAAAAGATTCATGCAATATAAACAGCATCTTAACCCCCCGCAAAAAAGTGTTGGCAAGATTTATGCATGTTAAAACTTCTTTCTGATAGAAGTACTCAGAATGTAGTTGTACAAGATCCCAAATGTAAATGTGTTAAATAAAAAAATAAAAAAATATGTTTGCAACACAGAAGCCTGGCAGAGCTGAAAAACTCCTGATTACATAGAGACTGATGTCATGAGCAGAAATGCTGCAGGTGCAATTGCTAATTAAAGACGGCTGGGAACAATTAACCGAGGCTGGACAGAAAAAGGGGCGGAGCTAAAAAGCACAGGAAGTCAAAAAAGCCAAACCACAATACATTGAATGAAGAAAATATAGAATAAATACAAGACTAGCACAAAACAGAAAGAAAATCCAGACTTGTTACCGAACACTGGGCCCAACCTTCCACCAGAAGCAAAGTGGGGTCCAGTGTCTTACCCAAGGACCCTTTGACATGTGGGTGGGAAAGGCGGGAATTGAACCTACAATCTTCCGATCAGAGGTTGGTCGGTTGTTTAAAAGCCTATTGAACATGTGAGCTACATATGATTTTGTCATTTTTGTGGGCACAAGCACGGCCTTCTCTAGCCCTGATCACAGAAATGGTATGCTCCCCCATTACATGGTATACAGCAGCATACTGTGTGTATACACATATATATATATATATATATATATATATATATGTGTGTTTTGACTTGTGTTTTATGTTAAATCTCTGTGAGTCCTCATGTCTCTATCATGATTGAGGTTGAAGTCCAAGCATGAACTAAACTATTGTTTTGTATGGAGTAAATAAATAAAAACATCATTTGAATTCCATCTAAAATGTGACAGAGAAATGTATTTTGGACAAGACACCTCACTCCATGCCTGCCACCACTGGGGCTTCTGGGAAACTCTGTAATCACAAAATCCTCAATGAGTGATCAAGCCATCATGGACTTAACTGAGGAAAACGTCTGCAGTGTTTTTCCAGTTGGCCTGGTGCCAGTCCACTTCTAGGTCAGTGGCCATTTCAACCCACGCCACATGTCAAAGGCGAGTCATGGTTTAGTTTTTCTTTGGTGTAATGTCAAGTTCTTTTGTCCTGTAACAAATTAAGTGCTTTTTGGTTTTTTGTGGATCTTTGATTTCTTCTGTGGCATGGTCAATGTTGTTATTTGTGATTCTTTGCATATTTATTGTTTGTGAGTGTGGATTGCTGATTGGCGTTCGTTCCAGATTGCACCATGGCCTGACCCCCCTTTAGCAGCTGGGTTTTGGCTCGGCTGTTGTGGCCTCCCCCTGACAGCTGCAGAGAGATGCGTCAGGATGCTCTATAACCCATTCTGGTCCCAGAGATGCTCTTCATTCTCTGTCAGCTACAAGTGGACCCTTCTAGGCCACCGTACATGAGTGTTTACTCAGCACTTTTAGCATGTAACATTACACAAAGTGCTATGTAAATAAAGATTGATTAGATTTGAGATATATATATATATATATATATATATATATATCAGTAAACCCTAAAGCTGGATGTTCTGGAGCCACAAAAAAATCCTCTTCGTCTGTGGTTGAGATGAGAGAAGATGCCGCCAGAGAGGTTTCTTTGGCGTCCAAAATTCAAAATGTTGATGCCTCTGTGTGCTCTTTTCTTTCCTCGCTGTCATCAGACTTTTGAAAACCTGACATCAAGCGGTGCAAGCACAAACAGAGATATGTTTGTCTATGCAAATGGTGACATTCCAGATGCAGGATTATGAGTTTCTGAAGGGGGAAAAGTGCAAATAAAACAAATGTCATCTGAATGCTATTTACTCACTTGATTAGATTTATATTTTTAATTTAATTTAGATTTTATGTACTTTTTTTTTAACTTTACTTTTTCCAACTTGTCCAGTCTCCGTTTTGGCTTTATGGTCTGTTTCTACAGTTCCAAACTACATAATTAAGAACCTCCCTGCCTACTATTTTTAACTTTGAATGACATTCCCGGGAATTTTTCCAATTGTCGTGATTTTATTTGTACATCTTTGAGATGTCAAATGTGGGCCTTCAGGTTCAGAAAAAAGAGGAGCACGTTACACAGCACTTTGCATCCAGCTTTTGATCCAACAGCCACTGTTCGTTTGGTTTCTTTTTTTTTCTCCTTCTCCTATTTTGCTGCTCCTGTCAGAACAACTGCTCAGCAAATCTATCATCTTCCCTCTGCCTCTCTATTTTAACTCAACTTTGATACTACGGGGCAAAAGTAGGCTGAAGGGGAACAAAAATAAAAAAAGGATGTCATTATTTCAGACCTACTGCTTATACCTCATCGCTGCAAGAACAAAAGCTCATTTCGAAGTAATTGATTTCAGATTTAGAAAAGAAAAAAAGAAAGAAAAGCTTTTATTATTTTTCTAGACAGGTGTTTTACACATTAACCCAAAATGTTTTTTTTTTTTTTTTAATAAACGCTAAAAAAATGGTGGGTCCGAACTCACTCCAATTCACAAATCCAGGTCCCTTAAAATTTCACTGAAGTCTCTGCAAAAAATACATCAATGCTCCCTAGATTAGCAAATATAGACCCCAATGCATTGCGCGTGATAAACAGTTTGTCATTTAAATTTTTTTTATGTACATCTGTTTTTATCAGTCCTCCAAGTTTACCTCATCAGAAAGCAGTGGATTCCTGTAAAGTCATGATAAGCTGTTGTAAACCTGTGGCTACTTGACCTTTGATGCCCCCTTATGTTGTGTTCGGGTCAAAACTGGCCCATATTCAGCCGTGAAAATGGGTCTGTTTTGACCCAAACACAATATAGGGCCAAACCTGAAAAACAAATTTTGTTTCTGTGATGAAAAAAAATCAAAGTGGTTTTATTCTTTTAAGATAACCGTTTGTGTTATTTTCCTGTTCACGTGGTTAAATTAAGAAGTTTACAGTGAACAGGTAATGTAAATAATATAACATTTTCTATGAACCCACATTTAATGTTTACCAAACGTTTTTTTCCAGACCGACTTTTCTTCATTTTATTTGCGATATTCAAGAACTTCAAAGTAATCTCTTGTCAAATGCTTCCTGCATCCTGCGACACATTGGCGACCTGTCCAGGGTGTACCCCGCCTTTTGCCCAACAGCAGCCTGGACAGTCTCCTGCAACCCTGTGACCCCAAAAGGAAAAGGGATAGATGGAGGTAATTAGACATATTTCTATTCTATATGAAGACGTGAAGAACATCCAATTACAAAACGATGTTCAATAAATAGTTTATTTGCATTTAATGTTATTATACGGGTTGAAAAAATGCAGACCCATTGGTTGGCCCTCACATTTTCACCTCACCAAATGTGCCCCTCTTTGCTAAAAGTTTGTACACCCCTGGTTTATGTGTTTTAGCACAATGTCGAGGAAAAAAAAACACTTTCATGGTGATGTTAGGTAGGGAGGTTCTGCTTTCCATCAATTCAGGAGTGCCTTAGGACTGTTTCAAAACAGTTTAGAATCCATCATCCCAGAGGAAGACAGATTATTCACAAACTAAATCTATTCAAGATGGCGTCCACTTTAGCAAGTTCAACTAAAGTTCATTGCTCTGCAAAAAAAAAAAAAAAAATGGAACAGCACGTAATATTTGGGACAACAAATGTGTGAGGGTGGCTCGTCTAAGAGGGTTGTACACAAAACGCCGCTGCTTTGGAAACAGAGCATGGCGTGTTTGGTTTATGATGAAGCCACTGGAACAACTGGGATTGATGTTGGAGTAAAAGGAAAAATAAATACCCAAGACGTTTTTACCACTGAAAAATGTCCATCTTTGTTCTATAATTCAATGTGAAGTGTGTGGGAATTTCAAATAGCAATAAAAACAGTGTCAACTGTATCTAATGTCTGATTCAAGGTTAGCGGTCTGCCAGGAATGGGATTTTTTTTTTTTAAGTCTTCTTGCTCATCACAAAAAGTGTCAGAAACAGATTGGATCATCGACAGAGAAGCAGCAGCATATCACACCTGTTGTTTAACCCTTTAATACAAAACCAGCTGATTCTGATGCAAAGAAAAGCTGCGACACATTATTAACGTAAAGTGTTGCATACCTATTTTTTCTTGCGTAAACCGCTGAAGAGTTACAGTAGTCGGAAAAGGAGTTAAAGGGGTTAATAACCAGATAAATACACTTTTGGCTTGATTTGAATTTGATTTGAAATGGTTTATTTCAAGCAATTAAAGCAAGAATAATGCACAAAACAATACAATCAGTAGTTATGCATTCATGCAAAGATGTATCCACTTAAGATGATTAGACATTAATCAACTTTAGCAGACAAGTTTCCTCAATAAAAGTTAATTACAAATAAATGAGATCAAATACGTTTTAAAAACTGACTACATATAATAATGTTCACATGAAATACAGTACAGACCAAAAGTTTGGACACACCTTCCCATTCATTTGAATGAGAAGGTGTGTCCAAACTTTTGGTCTGTACTGTATTTTACTAAATGGCAGCCAAAAGCCAGACTACAAAGGATATGTCTTGAGCCTTCCTTTAAAGACATGAACAATGTCTGCGGACCTGATGTTCTCTGGTAGGATGTTCCACAGGAGAGGTCCATAATAACTGAATGAAGCCTCACTGTAGCCTTTGGTTCCTACTTCAGGAATTACCTGTACCTGAAATCCTTAAGGGGCTCATATTGTAAAATCATGTCAGATAAGATGGCCTAAAGGCCCGTTCACACCACCGGGACGAATTTCGCCGCCGATTTTCGCCGACGTTTAACGCCTCGTGACTAAACAAAGGGCACCAATGAGAGTGTGCACACCGACGCGAAAAAACGCCACGCATCAAAGCGTCAAAAAAAAAAAAAAACGCCTCGGGTTCGTTTTTTTTTTTTGACGCCTTGCGTCGAAATCTATTCGACCAATGAGAATGGCGCTTTTGCACACATGTCTGGAGCTTCTAAAGTTACAGTAAAACACAACTTGGGGGCGCTCAAACACAAAACTGCCTTGCTGAGCACACATACCAGCAAAGAAGATAGACGCCGAGTAGCGTCCACTCTGCCGCGAAGAAATAATGACGGACATTCTAAAACATCCCCGAACCAAGCACCAGTTGGAGCTACTGGTGCTTGAAATATTCATGTTTTCTTTGTATTATTCTGACAAGCGCGTAAATACTTGCTCTCTTCTTCTGAGTGAAAAGCGACTTTAAGAAGCGTAAAGTTGCGCAGCGCCACCTTGTGTACAGTAGTATTTCTGTTTACATTAAGCGCCATCTAATGTCAGGGAATGAAATTGCATGTTCGCTCGGCTCATCGTCAGCGAAAATCGCCTGGGTGTGAACACAAAAAACGTGGCGAAAAACGCTGGCGAATAACGCCTGGCGAATATTCGCCCCGGTGTGTACGGCCCTAAAGACCACAAAAACATTTAAAAACCAATGTAAGATCTTTAAAATGATTTGATTTGCGTGATTAATTCCAAGCTTCTGAACAGTTTTTCGACGGATATCATGCATAAACAATTTTTATGATTCACAAAGATTGCAAGGGAGTGGGAGGAAGAAAAACGTCTTCTTTTTCACCCTCCTATAACCATTTAAAAAGCGACTGACAATAATGTTGTGGAACACAATGTTATAACATTTTTCTTATTTATACAATTCCATACAAATTTGTAAGAAATAAATTACAAATATGTAATTGTTGCATCATTCATTATCTGTTGAAATATTTAAATCAGTCAGTTGGATCTTCTTCCGGTTCTCGGAGAAAACGCCACGCAGACATAAGGCCGCTGCACTTCTCAACTATATTTACCGCTTAATCAATCATTTAGTTACTTGAAAAGAATCTATCGGATCAGAACCGGATTACAAAAACTGTAAAACTATAAAACAAATTAACTCAGCAGGGGTGGGATTATATAAATTCACTACTTCCTACTCCTTTTCAAGCAATAAATCAAGCTCTGATTGACTTTAGTTAATGATCACTATATCTAATTAAGCAAAATGTGATTTAAGTGACTTTTTTGTTTTAGTTTCTGTCTTTTAAAGTCTTTATTGATTTGACTACAGTGCTTGAAATAAATAAATAAATCAAATCAAAAATCAAATCAAGTCACTTAATTTTAGAGTGGGTGCTACCCTTTACAAATTTAGCGTATTTCCGATGGATTCTGACATGGAGAAAACAAGCTTTCATATCAGTCGTTTTTTCTTCATGACAAAATCAACTGATTTAGGTTGATTTTGTGAACACTTCACTTCTATAAAGTTTCGCACATAAGTGCAAATCTGTTGGAATTGCATTGATTTCGAAATCGGTTCAAGAGTTCTGGTCTTAAAGGGCTAAATGGATCTATCAGCAGGGGCGGAGCTACAGGGGGGCGCCCTGCACCTACGTTTTTGGAGTCAATATTAGTATCATTATTCAACACAAACTTCTTTAAGCATTTCAGAATTAACAAAAGCAATATTTTTCAATGAAATCTTAAGCCCCTCTAATTAATGATTCAATTGAATAACAATAACAAAATCAAAGTATCTTAAATACACATTTTGATCCTTCCATTTGTAAATGCTGTTCTCATTTGCTACCCTTTTAAAGCCTTCTGCCCCCGATGTAAACTGTTCTAGCTCCGCCCTTGTCTACCAGAGAAAGTAAGCCATAATTAAAAATTACGGTCAATATTTTTCAAACATGCTTTACATGTACAATGGGATGTAAACACATTATCAACTGCTAGTCTTTGATCCATGAGTGTTGTTGAAATGACTGTCATGGCTTTGTCCTCCATGGCATGGTGCTCAATTGGCTTTCATTTACAGCTAATGAGAAAGTTAAGCCCGTCCAATGATGTGGATGCTTTTATCGCCTGTGGTGGGTAAGCAATGAAAGGGAAAAACTCAAAGTTAAGAATTCAACTGTGATTCAAATCAATGTAACTATGTCCCAGAAAACGACGCAAGGCTTTTTATTTTGGCAAAATTATAACTAGAAAGACCATTAGGAGCCCTTTTAAATAGATCAAAGATGATCATAGTGGGTCTTTGGGAATAAAAAGTGTCAAGCCTTAAAGAATCGAACCGTGCGCTGCGTTTCTCTTTCATAGCCAGTGTGTATCTTTAGCTCAACACTGTGTGAACCCAAACTGTTTGAACCATCAAAACGGAGCCGACACTTATGACAATGGCAGACAAGAGGCCATGTGAAAGAGCACTTTTTAAAAATCTAACCTGTCAGACAAGGTTGCAGGGTCCTAGCCTGTCTGCCAGCAAGATATGACACGTCACCAGGGAGCACATCTTCTGGGAATGGACTCAGACAAAAGAGTTGGTGCCTCTTTCTTTTACCACTCAGTCTTTTATCCCACTCTGCACCCCAACATAAATGTAACACAAAAAGAGAGTTCTGACTGATATTTTTACATCGTAAAACTTTAAGTCCACAAGTCCCAGGTAAGATAGGGATTACTGCCAAGAGCTCCACTTATCCACAGCTTCCATGGATGCCACCCCAAAAGTAGATGAAGAGAAGTATTAAATGATCCATGCAAACTTAGCCCATGAAATGCAGAACATAAGTAGCCTCCGGCCACCAACCTCACACCGCAGCCTGCCGTCACATATGTGCGCTCGCTCATGTGGAACGTGCGCCTTTGCTGCAGCTTAATTTGAGTTCCCACTGAGTGAGCACGCCGGCCTGTGAAGGAGCCACGCACCCAGGTGACCGGTTTCCAGTTCAGAGTAAGTTTGAGGGCACACTGGGAGGGCATTTATATGCACTCAGCACATCTATATACCACAGGCCAAAATTTACAAATAGATTTCAAATGAGGGCCTCTGCTGCAATTTTCCAACGCAGTGACCCATTCTGCAGAAGTGCAATAGCTGGTCCCCGCGTGACAATTAAAATAAATCACATTTGAACAGAGTTTGCCATATGTATTCACGCTTCATCAGTAAGTGAATTGATGTAAATGATTTATCCAAGGGAACTTATATACCATCCAGTTTGACACAGGACAAGCAACCCTGCAGCAGTGGCACTTGTCCATCCTTTTAAAAGGCTTGCTGTGAGCAATATAGTGACATCTATATGATGAATGCATGGTGGTAGGGAGTACAGGCTCATTTTGAACAGTGCTTGAAAACCTGGAGTCTCAAACGGCATTCTCCTCCCTTTTATAAGTAAAGGGAGCAACTTATGCTTGTAAGCAGGGGCGGAGCTATGGGGGATGGGTCGGGAGCAGGTGACCCCCAGCAAATAGCTTTGACCCCTAATTTTTGAGTCAATATTAGTATAAATATAGATAAAGATTAAAAAATTATCAATATAAGGTTTTTTTTTCAAATTGCAAAATAATAAAAGTAATATTTTTCAATGAAATAAAAACAATAACAACAATAAAACTGTTACAAGTAAATATTTTTGACCCTTTCGTTTTATGTGGAATTGTGTTCCACTTTGGTGTTTTGCTACCCTTCCAAAGTCTAGAGCCCCCATCCCCATGTAAAATGTTCTAGCTCCGCCCCTGCTTGTAAGGCTTACCGGTAGTTGCGTACTTTACACCAATACTTTCTAAGTTTGTGTGAGTTAAAAAATATCGAATACATTGTAATCTAATAATAGTGAGCTTGGTGGAAGACCACACCTCTTCCACCTGAAGGCGGCGGGCTCAAGAGAATCTGTCAATGAACGTTTGACATGGGGGACAGCAGGCACCACATTCTTTTATTGGGGTATCTGATTGGCCAGTTTATAAGTAGAATAACTTCCACAACATTAAAAAAATGCATGTTAGAAAAAAATAGCAGAGCAAGAAGGATTACTCTGACAATTCCTGTTTAAAAAGTAAGGGGGAATGGTCACTCATTCCAGTTCTCATATGCAGTCTCTTCTGATTGATTGGCTTGACTAATAAGACAAATGTGGATACTCTTTAAAATACTGGCTATCTTTTAATTATCTCCCTTTTTTGACTTGGAGCTTCAACGCACAGAAACAGACACGTGTGGGGGGTACATTTTTAGTTTTTAACCCTTGTGCTATCCTGTCTGACCCCACCCGTACATTGACGTGTTCTCCCTACCATGACAAAGGTGGATAAAGATGGGAAGCTTTCATGTAATCCATGGACACCAGTGAAGTTCACAAATCATTGAAGAAAAAAGGTTCAGAGCACTGTCTAGTGGGTCTAGATGACCCAACTCCCAATGTTCCTAGGATAGCACAAGGGTTTATAAAACAAGCGTTCTGAGTTTTTTTCAAAAATGTAAAAAGTTGTGGGGTTATTTCAGAATAGCGCTTAGCACTCTTGCCTCACAGATAGAAGCGTTTGATTCCAGGCTTTCTTCCAGATTTATGTGTGGAGTTTGCATGTTCTCTCAGTTCATGTGTGGGTTTTCTCCGGGAGCTCCGCTTTCCTCCCACAGTCCAAAAACATGCTTCTGGTTAACTGATGAATGGACTGACAACCTGTTAAGGGTTTACCTTCCCTTGATTCAACAGTAACTCTGTAATTTTCTAAGGGATTAGGCGGATTTAGAGAATGGGTTGAAAGTTTGATGGGTTGTTTCTTTCAAGCAGCGCTGCAGACACACTTATGAATTTCACAGAGTGAAAGCAAAACAACAAACTCCTTTTGTCTGGTTTGACCATTAACCCTTTAACTAACCAAACAAATCAATTGTGTTTCTGCTGGTCATTGCCTTGGGGGAGTGAGACACACAATTAATGATTTTAATACTATGGGTGTGTCCAAATTGGAGGGCTGCATCCTTCAATGGCTGCGACCTTCCTGGTCAATGTTGACCGGGTCGTTCGTCGAGCGGGCTGGCCAGATGTTAACAATTGTGAGTTTGGACGAGTCTTGCCTTCCAGCTGTTGCATCAGCGAATATCCTGCTGCCGAGCAACCGTGAGTCCCGAACAGAGAAGAGTTGTGAACCAGGCTCGGAGCTCGAAAATTTCCTGGCTTATTTGAGCCAACCTTTAATCACATAGGTGTAATTATATAAAGGTGTAATTATTTGCCACTCCGGGTCCAACTTCATAGTTCGCCAATGTTGTCAGAAAATCTCCGGGCTTGACCACAATGCATCTTGGGATACGGACAGCATGGAAGGACACACCAGACCAATCCTTGAAATTGGGAAAAAGAAGGCCGTATTCGTTGGTGGCATTTGAAGGAGTTGTTGAGTTTGGACAGCACTTGTCATGGCGCTGTGATGTAAGCAGCCTTCAAATGCAGCCCAGGAAGAACGCAGCCCTCAAATTTGGACACAGCCTATGTCTTGGAAATCTGCTCTATCGTTTGGTTAGGGAGGCAGTTAAAGGGTTAATGGTGAACATTTTTGACCCAATCTGATTGGAAGCAAAAACATAGAAACACAACAAACCCTCATTTAGATGTTTTTTTTATAATTTAACATCAACAAACACAAAACTGACTTTATTTAGTTTGAGCGTAGGCTGATTTTTTTTTTTTACTTTTACACATATGGTACTTGTGAAGTAAAAGGATGAAAAGAAGAGAACTGCCACTGGGCTATAAAGTGGTACCATAATGAAGAGCCCATTCTTGAACCCTAAACTCTAGCATCAAGAGGAGGGGGGCAGCATGGGCTTTCTTCACTTTTTATTAAAAACGACAGAAACTGTAGTTAAAATGTCTTTTGATTAAAATGGCAAAGCGTCGTCATCGCTGCTTTAAAGAACACCGCCGCGCTCATGCGAAGCTTCTCACGCAGTTTCCCTCGCAGACCTCCACAGCCATTAAAATGATATGAATGTGTCACCCACTGTGTATAACAAGTCACCTTCCTCCTGATTTGGGTATCCTCATCCTCGCCGCGCAACCTCACCCTCATCAGCTTACTTTTTCTGCTTTTGATTAATCCTGTCTCATTTGAGATTTAGAAACTATCAATGGGAATTATTCAAATCCCCAAGGTATGAATTGGATATAAGGAAACTGTAGAAGACACTCATTAACCCCAAATGGTGAGAAGCCCACTGCAAGTCTCCAGGAATTCCCTCTGTCACTGAAATCTGATTAGTTATGGTGCCTGTACTTAATCTCATTTTGAAGTTAGAAGTTAATTTTGCCCAAAGTGCACACAATAGTTCCAGAGATGAGGAAGAGCCTTCAAAAGTAGACATTGAAGTTTATTTAGTTCTTATAAGGTCACATTTTTACCACTTTTAAACAATAATCAACTTTAACCAAAAAGGGACGAAGCGTCAGGCAAGAAGCCCATTCAAAAAAACGGGTCAACCCTGGGTGCATGCGACTTAACCCGAATCTACACTGGTCTGTCTTTGGTGTGTGTCCGTTGGGTTGACACAAAAAAATAAAAAATAAATATAAAAACATCGCCTCCGCCATGTCTGTGTTCCATGTCCATCCCGCTGCAAAAACATCGGTAGTACTTTCAAAATAAAACTTGTCCATGTCTGATTTCCGTCCCTAATCCTTAACTATCAAAAACTATTTAGAGCGGGACTTTTTAATGCCCCAGATTTTAGAAAGCAATTCGGACAACATGCTTTTTTTTTTAAATGGCAAATGTGACATCACAGATTCCATGAAGAGAAAATATAATCAATACAAGAATTTTACGACAATTTAGTGTTCTGATTCTGAAGATAAAAATGTTGATGGTTTATTAAGAAAATACATTTAAACACAATTTTTTCAAAAAATTATTTGAACGTAATGCATTGCGGTCTGTGTTCACCAATCTAGTGAGCATTGATGGACACTGGTTTTTCGCAGGGACTTCTGGGAAATTTCTAGGGCACTCAATCTTGGAATTGTAGATCCGGACAGCACTACAAAATGGCGAACGCGCTACCTGGGGCATTATGTAGTGATTAGTGAGGGAATAGCCTTAATTTTATATTTACGGTGATGCAACAACGCACGTCATCACCGCAAATAACACCACTCATCACCGCAAATAACACGAAAGTTTAATTGTGGAGGTTCAAAATCATATCATCATATATGACACAGAACATGTGTTTAACATGAACTCAGTTAAGAAGGATAGGGCATGGAGGTTTGCTCTTTTAAATGTTGGATGAGCAAGGAGATCGGGAAAAACTACTTGACATGGGGGTGACAGGACAAACCACTCCTGAGATCCAAGGGTGGAGGGGTCCTTCCTAAGTCAACCTGTATTTTACCCGGGCTGGGGACCGGCACAGTGGGACTTAGACTTGGGACCCTTTGTAGCTACATAGTTAGGCAGTTACGGGAAGGGTCTTGCCCTCAGGGTCCCACACTGGGGTCATCGTGCCCCTTGGGAATCAAACCCAGATTTCAGATGTGCCAGGAATGCCCTTAACCAACTGAGTTTTTAAAATTCTGGTGTGGAGATGCAATGGAGTCGATGGAAATTAACTGACGGTCACAAGACGGATTCCTCAGGCAAAGCAGACGCACCACAGACATAGCAGTGTAAATTTGGGGTAGAGCTTGCGTTGCGGTGCGGAACGCAGGCATGAGGGAGGCGATGTAAACCCTCTGATTGATTAAACAGATGTTCGATTGCAACGGAGAAGCACTGTTTGGTTTCTTGGGCACCGCACGTAGACCAGTGTAAATTCGGGGTAAGTCTATTATGAATCCAAGAAACTTTTTTTCATAAACACGTCCAAGTACCAAAAACCATAAATTTAGTTTTCTTGCTACATTTTTGATGTTTTTTTGCTCCTGAAGTTGCCTTTCAAGTTCCTTTTTTTCCACAAAGCCAATAGAGAAGGCCAACAGGAAAAGATACATTAAGGCATCGGCCAACTTTGTTACCCTTTGTCACGTCAGAGTGAATCCAATAGCAAGATACGCTGATATAGATTTACTCAATGGACTGCAGAGGACTTCAAGCTCGCACAGACTGTTTTGTTCTATTGATCATTCCGTTGTAGCAGTTCAACACTACCACCCTCTGGGGCCTGCAGTTATCTGCTCCCAAATAATGGAAGACTTTTGCATAAAGTCATGAAATGTAACTACAGATATCTCAGGAAAATAGGGGGGTTCTTTCTATTTAAGACAAAACTCCTCGTTCTCCCCTGGAGCTGTTCTCCATGTTATTCTGGGCCCAAATTGGACCAACAGCTGCTGTATATGATTCCATAATTTGAAGCATAATATGTGCCATTAATGCCAGAGCACTCCCAGGCATCAGAAAGGAGACAGTTGACGTGAAAGCTCTCAAGGATGTGCTCTGCTTATCCTCCACCTTATTTTCCTGGAACATGGCACCGGCTGCTGGCGCCGCCATTCTCTTACATGCAGATGTCAATTACAGAAGTGGCAGAGAGTGGTGAGCTGTGCGCATCTGCCAGTGGATGATGTCTCCCTGAGGTCCGCACGAGCCAGCGAAGCATGGATCGCGAGCCATCAGCTGGCGAGCTCGACTCTACCACCAGCGTCTGCAAATATAACCCCAGCGGATTTTATTCACCATACTCACTGGATGCTTTTTTAAATTTTTTTTATTTTTTTTTATCGGATTGTACGTCATGTTCCATGTTTTTGAAGGTGGGGGCCCCTTCTTCATTACAGATTTGCCTTCGCATGCCCGCTGGGTTATTAGGCAAATACGCTACATTAGGAGAGACCGGCTCCAGCGATGTTGTCATCCAGAACATCTAGTTATCACATCCCATGCTCAACCACCTGCTGAGTTCACAGAGCCATTCCCATCCCCCATGACCCGCTTGTGTCTGTGTTTGTCTCTGCTGGAGACTTTGGATATGCTAAACACCCCCATACGGTCCAACCCGACATCTCCCTCTGAAAAAAGCGCGCTCACAACCCGCCACATCTTTGCCATATGTGCACACAAAGTCATTGTAAACTTTTTTTTTTTTTTTTCCTTGTGAAAGTATAGAGCAGACTTCTTCCGGTGGGGTGACTGGGTTTGTCTTGTTCCGTCTCCGAAGCTGAAAAACACAAATGTCTCTAAAAGCATCTGGCTCCATGTGTGTGGATTACAGTGGTATACATTTGTATAATGCCTGTGATAATAGGATGAAGCAGCTACTGTGGGAGAAATCTGTATGGAGAATGGATTATTGCAAAGCTCTGCCTATGGGACGAGGAACCCAGGAGTTATCACAAGCAGTCAGCATCTCAAGTGGGTGCATTGCTTCAGAAAAGTGCTCCGAAACCCCCATTTTATATGTTCCACTCTTTGGAGAGAACACACACTGTTTCATGTGGATGTGACAGTTGTGTAGGCCACAGCAAGTAATTACTACAGTAGCACTTAAAAAGGATGAGATGTAGCGGCTCCGTCTTGAATTTGCATCCGTTTTTATTGTCCTCTCATCCGCGATACAGGAACCAGCCGGAGTACTTTTGTTTTGCTTGATAAACATTATACAAAAGGAGCGTTTGCATTTTCACGCGCCCAAAAGCAATTACTGTCAATTTATACCCATTTCATACAGACATGTTCCCAATTAGAGGCATTCCAGGCGAGCCGATAAGATGAGCGGCATTCACGTGGAACATCTGAGGTCTGCACAAACCCCGCGTCCTGCTTTGCTCTCTTGATTCCTATCGCCGTCCACAGATCCGGCGTATTATGACGAGTTCAATAGGCGGCTCTTGCTCATTCCCCGCACGGCTAATTTCATTCTTAACAAGGGTGCTGTAGGGAGAAACAAATGTTTCAGTGCTGATAGGGCTGCTTTGATATGCGGTGACTGCACCGCCGTGCGTTCCAAATCCCTTTAACACAAAAGACAGCCAGCCATCTTTTCTTTGCGCCATTTTTTTTATATTTTTCCTTGCGGTTCTAATAAAGTTACCCGTAAAATCATAACAAGATTCTATTTTTTCCTATGAATTTTTAAAATGGCAGACTCTTTAATTCCTTTTATTGACTAGGATTGTTTTATGCCAGTCCATTTATGTGCCCTTCTTCAATTTGTCCTCTTTGCCGTTTTATGTAGGAAGAGAAATCTCCAATGACATCTCCGAATCTGCCCATTCATTAGCCCAAACAGGCTTATCTGCTTAAAGTCTTTGGCTAAGACCCCGTTCTCACTGAGGAATGACTCACCTCCATATTGCCTCGTTATTCACTAACAGCATCGGTTACGTCACCCTGTTACTGGCTGCTGGAGATTATGAAGCTATTTGTGCAAATCCGCTTTTTACATGATATTGAATGCGCTCGCGAGAGGTCTGTCTGCAAGGAGACGGCGAGTCCACGGCGGTCTGGAGGAGTTCAGCAGCCATTACCAGGATGGAGTGAAGGAGAAGGTGGAGGCAGGAGACGGAGGATGATAGGGATGATAACAAGGACATTAGGTTTGCCGGATGAGTCAGAGGACACACAACAGGACGTTAAAGGAAGTTAACAGATGATGCACGTGTTTGCCGTAACACACTGCTTACTTGCAGTTTGGACATTGTTAGGCCAGTTTGCCCCACGCCAGAATTTTAAAACTGGATAAGTGATGGACTGGCACATGAGAAATCCGGGTTTGATTCCCAGGGGGCACAATGACCCCGGTGTTGGTCCTTGGGCAAGACCCTTCCTGCTACTGCCCAACTATGTAGCCACAAGGGTTCCCAAAGTGTGGGAAGTCATACAAAAATTAAAAGTAAAAATAAAGGGCAATGTAATTAATAAGTATGAAGAAACTAATAAAATACTTTGTTATAGATATGTACTTTTGCATATGTGTATTTGGATGCATGTGTATTTACAAATATGTTATTTTACTGTCCATTTTGTCATGTTGATTGTGTTTTGTGTTTGTATACATCTACAGACCTCTATGTATAGACCTAATGAAAAAGAGGGGTTAGGAACCTGTAAGCTTTGGCTTCATATAAAGCAGTTTTTTAAACTGTGAACATTCTTATCATTTCTGATTGTAGGATATCTTGCAAATTTTTTTTTTGGTTCTTGCTGGAAAAAAAAAGTAGAAAAAGTACTCAGAGTGTAGTAAAAAGGTGAGTCTGATTTAATCAATCATTAAACCAATCCGCTTTTTTTTTAATCAAATGTGTAAAATGATACAGGTCTAAAATTCTTCTTTGATGCAAAATAATTAAAACAGAAAAAAACCTAAGCTTGTCATTTTTGATGGACGTGTTATGTTTTTGGTTGTTGCCATTATCTCTGCACTCTGTTTTAATCTTATTTTTTTATGCCAGCTTTATCATCTGTTAAGCAACATTTCTTATTTTACTGCTTCACTTTGCACGACTATAAAGTACATTGTGCATCTTTACTTGACTGCATGCTGGGTAGATGCACACGAGCTGCAGGAGGCCCAATATTGTGTACATATATAGCTAAAGGTAGGGATATCATAGCTACACAGATAAAAATAGAATACTGTTGTGGCTTATAAATAAACAATATAAATGGAGTGTTTTTTTTCTCCTTTTTTTGCAGTGATGAATAAATATGTATCAAAAAGTGTTAACAATGAAATGGTTGCTCACCTACAGTGATTTTGTGTGAGAGCATACGTAGGAGTCTGTAAAACATTTGTGAGTAAAGCCTGTTTTTCTGCCACCCAGTCATGATTCAGTACAATTTGATCTGTTTTTAAATGTATTCTCGTATTTTCTGTTTAGGTCTGGGGGTTTCTTCCCTCCATGGATGTTTGTTTCAGACCAGACTAGGCTTCCTAGGTAACTGTGTTTGCTTAAAAGCACATTTGAACCGTGCAGATCACTGGAGAAGAACTCTACTCCACCTGAAATGAAGGGCCTGGGGTTCGGGTTGAAAGTGAACCTTGGTGTGATTTCTTTGTGCATAATGGAAAAACCAAAGTTCAGGGAAGTGACTAAAACTGAACTAATAAAACATAATAATTAAAAATATGCAAAAAAACTAAAAGGGTAATAACACGACAATAAATAACATGCTCTGATCGTTTATATAATTAACAGAATTCCAACAGAATCAAAACCTCCAAGAATCAGTTGGTTTACAATACAACACTTAATTACTCTATATTGTGTTACATATTATCACAGAGCTGCTTTATTTTAATTGAGAATCTGTTGGAATAAACGTTACTTGCAAACAGTTTCAGAATTCAAACGTCTACCCCTTAAGCTCATGTGAAAAAGAGTTAAATGTGACAAACTAAAACATGGTCTAACTGAAATACAGACAAGATGACACAAAGTATCAAGCAAGGATATGAGGGTGGACAAGAGAAAAAATGGAGATAACAATGGTAGATTATGGAAGTTTACAAAGTATAAAAAACAAGAAAGTAAAAGCCTTAGATCCTAACATTTATTACAGACAGAAAATGTGAAGGGAAGAAGTCCCATAATTAAGTTTTATTGAGAAAGTCAAGGAGATCCAGAGTATTATAAAATGTCTTATGATGCAAATCATGGTTTTCTTCTTTTTCTTCTTTTCTTCCTATTTGGACTTCAACTGGGCAACACTGCCCTCTGTAGTGTAATGCCCCCAATGTAGCATTTGCTGCAACTGCAAAATGGTCTCTTTTCAAAAGTGAAAAGAGGCCATTTCAACAGATTCTGAAGCAGAAAAAAGCGGCTTTGCACTGTTATGCAACACTTTAAATTTGCAAACGTCTGTTGGAATTACGTTAATAGCAGAAATGATTAAAATGTTATGCTAGTTCAAAGAGTGTGTGTTATTTTAAAGTCGCTGGGGACGGCTCAGTTGTTAAAAGGTTACAATTTTTGCAGGTTAAACCATAGTTGAGATCACTAAATGCTAAAAACAAGTAAGCCAATTTAAATTGTCTGCAGCATTTTGTGCTCTTGTGCTACGTTTAATGTAAATAAAAGATCCAGCAGCAGATTGGAAACAGGCTGTACCTCTGACCAGGCAACAAGAGTAAAATACCACACCATTTCAGATAAGCCTATCTGAGTTGTAGGCGGTTGTATGACTGTTTAAAGCCACGGTCCTGCAATTGGGATCCCATAATTCTGGCATTTATCGGTTTGGGAGCCGTGCACACTTTGGAGGAATGGCGCCCCGGTTGTGGACTCAATCACAGCGCGAGGGGATGTCAGCGCAGAGGGCGCTCCCCGTGAATCACACACTGAAAGGCTATCAACCCAAACCTCCAAGGTCCACTGGCAACTCATCAGTCATGACAGAGTAGACCGGGCCACAGACTGATCAGCTGTACACACTCTCTGGTCACCGGGAACGTTCGCTCAGCCTCTGTCTGTCTCTCCTGCATCTGTACTTCCACGGAATTTGCTGGATAAACAGCCCTGGATCTCAAGGTTATAGTGTGACTTTCCGTTAAGAAGTTGGGTCTACTTAAAATATACATGAAGCCACTATTGCCTCCTTTTGTTAATTATATATATTTGATTATTTTTGGTTACTTTTAATTGCAGAAGAGGAGTTTAAGGAGTATAATTTCCTGTAGGTTGCAAATGTCAATCACAGCTAGTTGAGGGTAAAGGTAGGGTAAAGAGTTTGTAGGTCAGTTTCTGGGCCACACCTGCTCAATTAAGAGTCACCAATTATTCTGAATTTGGACTGTAGGAGGAACCCAGAAAAAACCCACACAGGGAGAACATGCAAACTTCAACACAGAAAGGTCCCACCCATGCGACCCTTCTTGTCAAACATTGTAAAAAAACCAAAGAGTACACATTTCCAACATGACATGGTCGATGAAGTACGGAGAAAACATGCATGCACCGGTGACAAGAGGTAAGCGGGACGTGAAAGATAATATCAATTTGCATGATTACATGGACAGATGAGTGATTTACCTGTGCTTCTGTCTGACAGTCGTTGTCTTTGATAAGGGAGCTTTGAGTGACATCCAATTGGGAATCTTGTAAATGTCAACAAAGCTCTCTTAGTGTCCTGGAATGGATGAAGGGTGCAAGACAGCAGATGTTTATGCAGCAAATTTTACATTTATTATCTCCAGCATGATTGAGTCAGCATTTGTTCAAAAAAGGAAGACGTGCAAAGCGTTGATGTTAACCCTTTAACACCAGAGCTTTAGCTACAGTCTTTTCAATCCTTTGACTACTGTAATGCCAGGTTCACACCAGGGTTGGAAGAGGCATTCAATTCAAATCAATTTTATTTATATAGCCCAAATTCACAACAACAGTTGTCTCAATGGGCTTCGTACCGGTAATTGTAAGGTAAACACCCAATCAAAAAGCGACCACTTCCAATAAGAGACAATGTAAACGCGTATATATATGCGTTTTGGGTCTCTGTGCCCAAACTCTCCCTTTTACGCATTGCTATGTTAGTTTCAAGTCTGTTTTCTGGCTCTGCATAAAAAAAATCATTTTTCATCTGTTATGCACAATTTCTTATTTTACTGCTTCACCTTTCATTTCTCCTCCATGAACCATTTTCAAATGGTTCATGGAGGAGAAATGATTAATGGCCGTTTGTGGCCGGCCAGAATTGAATGACACCAAGTCTTTGAAATATCAGAATAAAGCTGTGAAAGAAAAAGCCTAGAGCAAGATTTACAAAATTTGCATCGCTTCAACATTTTGCACTAAGCCTCTTCCAACATGCACCAGTATCTGGTAGAGTGCTTACACAGTCCACGTAAATCAGTTGATTCTGACGTGGAGCTGTTTTGGGACACTTTATTAACGTACAGCGTCTTTTTCTCTGCTTCAGAATCTGTTGGAATGACTGGACATACTGTGCAAACAGTCAAAGAGGTTCGCAGAGCATGTTGTATTTCATGTCGCCATCGACGTCTCCGGTATTAAAGAGTTTATGCGATCCTCCAAAGTGATGCGGTTCTAATCCACCCTAATTCCCACTCATCCATCCATTTCCTAAATCCTCTTTTAGGACCTTGGGATTGCTGGAGCCTATCCCAGCCACTATTGGACAAGGGTGGGTACACCCATGACAACCGGCCAGTCTGTTGCAGGGCCACACACCAATGTTTTGGGGTATAATTCAAAAAGCATGGTTCAGAAATGACGCTTTCACACACGTTAGACTTAGCTGATTTACATGATTTGTAGGGCTGTAATGATTCATTTCAACAACGATCTGATTTATAGCATAACTTGTGGTTGATAATACAATTCACAGTCAAGATTGATTCTTTAAAACGATCTGATTCACTGACCTAAAATCGATCCAGACATCTTTAGCCAAAACTTCAACCTGTGTGACTCAGAGAGAAATACCTGGGTACTGAACAGTGCAGGTGAAGTTGTCCAGATTCCTTTCATTTCTTGTAAGATATTTAAGTGTAAATTAAGTATGTGAACAAACAAAAACAAGAATAAATGGCAAATTTATTCACAATTTGGTTTCATTATGTTCAGCTCACCGTTGTTTCTCAACTTCAATACAATTCAAACAGAACATTATTAGAAAATTCGACTACACTGTGTCGTCACACGTCTTTGCAATATTCGAAGTATTTTCACACATTGGACTGAAATTTATCAATTTTTGCTGCCGTCACTTGTTTGTTGCTTTGATGACACTTGGTCATTTTTAGGTTATAGTAGAATAAACCTATCATGTCTCAATCTAAATGGTAGTTTCCAATATCGATTGTACCTGCTTTATTTCATTTTGAAACGATTTTATGATGGTATTGGTGGATTTAATTGCCTCAAAGATTGATCTGGTTGGATTAATCAAAGAGTTACGGAGTGTCAAAAGGCGTGTTTAGTTGTTGCCGGTGACATCTCAGGCGCTATTGGGTTAAACAACAACAAAACTAAGGAAAAAAAAACACTGAATCCCGTGCAAAATCTTTATTGAAACTTAGACCCACTCACTTGGCCCTCTCCTCTGTAATATCAACTTTTCCAATTACAGTTCCTCAAAGTTTCAAACTACTATACTCTCAGTTCATCACTTCCTCTCTGGCTTATTCAAGCCCACTGCCCGCGCAGACAGCATGCGCCCCTCTTCTCAGCCGTGCACCGCGTCCACGTTTCGCGCACCCACCTAAGCCACATTAGAAAATAGATGATATTACAATTTCACACATCTAGCGTTATCCTTTTGCCTCACTCCGATTCACCTGTGGCCAAGCAATATTCCTCATGTAAGCAAAATAATAAGCTATTACCATAATGTTTGAATAAAAAAAAGGAGGTTGTAAAGAAACAGGACCGTTTCTTTTTGGGTGGGGGGGGGTTTGTAGTGTTCAGGGAGGAAAAATATTTGATTAATCTTCTTAACACGTTTCATGTGCCGATTCTTTGAGTTAATTTCAAGGACCATGCCTAAAGGAGATTACCTCCCTGTGCTCCTGCACATTTGCTCATGAGTGATTTTGTTTATTCATGTTTTATATTATAATGCTCCTCCTGCCGTCTGCAGCCGCACAACCGCCGGCAAAAATGCAATTTATTTTCTGCGCTGCACACGATGGAGACAGCTGATAATGTCGCTAGGAAATATGAAGACTGCTGGGACGGGACCAAACAGCCTGCTATTTATGTATGGAATACAAACAAAAAATTTGGTGCAGGTTCTGCTAACCCGCATCTAAATATTAAACACACACTCTGCAGCCAAAAGTTGTGATATTGAATTCTAGTCCACTTCTTTTCTTTTTTTAATGCGTCTTTTGATTTACATATCTGACAGCGGATCAGCATGCATCCGCCGTAACACGGATCATTATGGAAGCTCGTAAAAGGTCAAAGATGGCGTTCCCAGAGGTTGCAGATTGCGCTCCTACTCGGTCGCCAATCACACTTATCATCAGCGGCTTATTCCAAGCTCATCTCATATATATTTATATATATGCCCGCCTCGTATGAAAACCCATCAACAGTATGTTGTCATGACATATACGGCGCCACCCACTCATATTTCACCAGCGTGATTCCGTTTATGAACATTCATCAAACTCTCCTTCATCACTCCTGCTAATGCGGATTTATCTGTCCCACCGCAAGTGATGGGAGGACTGACGCCGGTGTGTACAGAGTCCTGCGGCGACGCTGATGACGGGCGGCGCTCTTTTGCCCGGGGGCAGACGAGCGACCCCCCCCCGGGATGGCAGGATTTATGGCTAGGCGTGCCCATCCTCTGCACGAAAGCAGCATTGTCTCTGGGCGGATCGTTTGGCCTGTCCTTGCTTCATTGATCTCACTCCTCACAAGTTCGTAACTTCCGCGTTCCTGGTGCTTCGGCTGACAGAAGAGAGATTTAGTGGAGGGACGAGGTCAGATAAAACGGAAGAAGGATGAGAGTAAGGGGCGAGAAGGAGAGCGGCGGAGGCAGGAGGGGAGAATGAGTTAAGGGAAATATAGGAGGAAAGGATAAAAGAAACAGATCAAGGAGAGAGTTAACTTCCGGCCAAGATTGATACTTGTGCATGAAAAGCTGCAGAATTGGCTTTCGGTACAGTAGAAGTCGACCAGCAAACATTTCCGCGGCTTTTAAAAGCAGTCACACCAGTTGAGGGAGCGCTCAGCTGTCCACACTCAAACAGCAGTTTGAGGCCCTTTCACACCAGGTCTGAGCTGCTGATGTAGGTTGAGTGAGATACAAACACTGATGCATTGAACACTAAAATGGTTACAAAAGCTATACACTTGCAGTCCGTTAGCTAAAATGGTTTGGGTAGCGGTGAAAAATTTTGAGCCTTTGCGAGGATCAAGTCCACTTAAATTCCAGGATCTCTGTTCGCGTGCAAGTGAACCCTGGTGTGGTTCAGTGAGGGTGTGATTGCACATAGACTAATTTAACAAGAAAAAAAATTGTGGTCACATTTTAAATGAATCTTGACTGCTCAATGGTGTAGTGGTAAGCACTTACCTCTCTGTGAGAAGGTTTGAATCCCAGGTTGGTCTTTTACATGTGGTGTGTGCATGTTCTTGTGCAAGTGTGCATTTTTTAGGTCTGGATTCCTGCCACAGTCCAAATAAATGCCTCATTGGTCGATTGGTGACTTCAAATTGTCCCTTAAGTTTAATTACTATATTTATTGTTTTTTTAACCCTTGTGCTATGCTAGGCACTTTAACATTGGGAGTGGGGTCATCTAGACCCACTAGACAGTGCTCTGAACCTTTTTTCTTCAATGATTTGTGATCTTCACTGGTGTCCATGGATTACATGAAATCTTTCCACCTTTATCCACCTTTGTCATGGTAGGGAGAACACGTCAATGTAAGGGTGGGGTCATCTAAGACAGCACAAGGGTTAATGTAAAACACTTTGAGGTGCTCTTTAGGAGGAAAATGTAAATAAAGTTGAATTTGAATTTAAATGTGTGATTGTATGGCCCTGCAATGGACTTGCAATCCATCCAGGGCAGAGGTGTCATAATTTATACCTCGAGAGCCAACATGTTTTCCAATCAACCTGCCATTGAAGCTCCTTATTGACTAAAGACACCAGATCCACGTTCTCAGCAGCGGATAATGGTTACAAAAAGCTGTAAACTTGCAGTTTGTGGATTCAATGGTTTTATTTTTTCGTTCAGGTTTGTACAATGAGCTTTTGGTTCGCTCCAATCCCATTCCAATTTACCCTTTTGGTGTGAATGTGATTGTATGGATCTGCAAACAATCCAGGGGTACCCCACCTTTACCTGACACTGGACAGGATAGGCTCCAGCTACCCTGTGACCCATTAAGCCTCTTTAGAAAATGGATACAGCTGGACTATGTGTTTTTTTTTTGTCCATGTTAATGTTTATTCTGAGGAATACCACCACCAAAAGGCCATCTGTTGAAACTTCATGTGTCACCAAATCCTTTTTTTTTTTAAACATTCCCAACCGAGCAAACAAAATTTGTCGGACCATCCAAGCGTCAAAGCATCTTTGAGCAACTTCTCAACCTCCATCATCACTGAGTCAGACTTCTGCTTTTAGCACTTTTAATATAACCGAGACACATCACCGAATTGCCATGTACACGACTTGTGCACAGATGTGTGAAAACACACGCCGACAGGCAAACATCGGAGACCCAGAACATTTAAAGCCATTAACCCCTTTATGATCTTTTGGCCGTTTTTCCTGCTGTCAATCCAACCCCTAAAGTTCTTTTTTTTATTTTTTTGCGTGTTGACCTGACGAGAACATTAGAAATCGCAATTATGATTCTGACAAAGCCCACAGGGAGTGTGAAGAAGCCAACGGAGAGGGCTAAGGGAGGGGTTGGATTACATAAGGCCATGCATTCATAATGTTTGTCAAACCTAGTGCGGCCTGGTTTACTTTGCAACTACGGTAAGCTGAAGAATCTCCCTTATGAAAAGCTCTGTGCATTTGTTCTCCTAATGTGAACACAACTCATTTTTAATGGCTTCTCTGGTGCTCACTGACAAATCCACCGTCGGAACAATCATTAGCACCGCGTAAGGAGCTGCTCCTGGGCCCTTATCTTCTTAACTCTGCCATTGAAGTAATCATTTCAGAATTACGGGAGATCAGAGTGCAACTTTGGTTGATTACTCATGTGCCGGTATAAAAAAAGATCTTCTGAATGAAGCAGCAGAGACCAAAAGTCTTTTTTTTTTTTTTTATATACACACACAGGTAAAAAAAATGTTTTTTTGAAGTTTTGAACAGGAGACTGAGATGTGCTGACAGCAATGGATGCCTTTGATAACCAGACTTTTATTTTATTCCGTCTCTCCAGTCGGCACACGGGAGAGGAGCAAAGACATATGAGGTGCGTGATCCAAAAATAAAATAGGTCATCAAATTACCCCAGTGATTGTGTGTACCTGCCCAATTATGATTGATCTTTGCCAGCGAAAACAAAGCGCCGGGTTTTATTTGCATGCCTAAAAAAAAAAAGAAAAAGCAACAACAAAAAAAAAAAAACCTCTTTCTCTCACTCCCTCGCAGTCCCAGCTCTATAATTATCTCAAATGTGAAATGCTATTTAGGTATTCATAATTTATTTCTGCACGCGAGGAGGACACAATAGACGAGCGCTGAATGTTCCTGCCAAGTCCCAGCTTTTTTTTTTTTAAGGTAATTGAAAATCTCATTTGCATGAGGAGAAAACTAAACTCATTTCCATACATGAGATCATAAAAAGATAACTGCCACTGTTTGTTGCTCCATATTTGATCTGAGTTTTAACCTAATGGCTTAAAGGTTGAGTCTAAACACTGTTCTCCAGGAGGCCATTCGATGTTGCGTTCAAGTTCGCTTTGTTTTCCTCTCCTCCCACTTATTATATCTTAGTGTTTCAACCTTTTTGCCCAATCCCTTCTAAAAAACTTCCCAGAATGTGAATCTGTCCACATTCTCAGCTCAGCGGGACGCTGTGGATGCATTAAGAGGACTGCGCCAGTTAGATCCAGTGATCAGAGGTGTCCCGTGCTGCCGCCAACGCCGTCCTCCCCTTCTGGCACAACCCCACATATCCCGGAATGGCTTCTCCTTTTCATCAACTCTCACAAACAACCCCGTCTATTCCAGGAGGGCACCATTAGAGCCCAGACCTCTGTCTCTATTCCCTACTTGAAGCTCATTAATGCAGCCCCCAACACGGGCGGACACCGGGAGATATCAAACACCTCCACCCCTCCCCAACCTCCTGTTTTTCCTCTTCTCTGCTGACAAATTTATGATTTATACGACAGTTTTTGGGCGAATGTAAAACAAAATGGGTTTTGCAGGATTTGAAAATGGATCTAAATCCACAGAAAACAGGTTTTTCAGCAAGAAAGTAAATCTGGTTTTGAGATGCCCCAGTTTACATTATTAACCTTAAAGAACTTCAAAGAGTTTTTATGTTTCATCTCAACTGTAAAACATCTTGCTTGTCTGATCTACTTGTTGCCGTTTGAAATCCTTCGAGTCCTTCCTTATAAATAAATGTTAGCCAAGCATGGACAGACTCTTGTAAAACTACATTTTCCATCCATGCACCAAGATCATGGAATCATCTCCACACACTCTTAATATTTGTAACTACCAGGGATTTTAAAAGGATCAAAGAAAAGGCTAAAAACTCTGATGTTTATATGAAAGCTGTTCAGTTTTGTAAAATAATTTGTATTTTGTTTTAATGATTTTTTTTGTGGTGATTCCTATCATTTCAATGGAATGTGTTGATTTTGTGTGGCTGCTAGGTCTCCCTTGTAAAGATTTCTGATCTTCGTTGTGCTTTCTGGTGAAATGAAGGTGAATACAAAGGAAGTTTATATCTTGGCAGCTAAAGCCTTAGTCACATCTGTCCTTAAAAAGGTGGAAATGGGCAGAGCCTGCTCGAAGTTTCAAAATGAGGTGATCCCATGAAGGGGAAAACTTCAACGCGTATTGTTTCCTAAGGCCATGCTGAGGACGGCAGGTTGCAGTAGTTACCTCAACAACACGCGGCTAGGGGTGAGTAAGGGGGAATTAGGTGAGATGCAGGTATGTCGTGCAGATTTTAAATTCTTTCAACCCCCTTAAATATTGCGCACGGTGTCTTACAGGCACTTAAGTATCACCTGCACACCCTGTGCATTTGCATGCAATCAGTAAGGAGCAACTGTGCACACCTTGTTAACAACTACAGTGGGGCGTTGAGGCACCCTACGACAGCGTCCCCAGTATGCCAGTGTGTGCAACTCATTACCCTTACAAATACTTCACAACACACTGACCACATTCACAACAATGGTACGTTCCATTTTCATGGTGCCTGCATGATCCTTAAGGGAACTTTAAAACACACCTGAGCTCCCTTTAAGATGCGGCCACTCACCCTAAAACACCCAGAAAAAACACGTATGGGTCAACCCGCCTTTTGGGTGCATTTTAACAAACAAAATGCACACCTGTCCAAAACCTCTGACTAATTATTGCTCCATTTTAAGTCTGGGTGATTTACATTGTCTTTTTTTTATATATTGAAAACCCAAAAAAATAAACGTTTTGATTCTCATTCAGGATGGCATCATCACTTTTGAAGAAAAACAAGAAAAGTTTTTTGTTCTGATTCCCACGAGACGGAACCACCTACAGTTGAAAAATGAAGAGCATCAAGTTGTCATGGCGATGCCAAAGCGCAAAGCTAGCTCCTGAACAGAATGAAGTACCAAAAACAGGAGAAAATTTTGGTAATATTTTGTCTGAGGACCACTAAAATGGAAAAAAAAGTTTGTGCAGCACGAAATTAGCAAAAAAAAAAAATAATAATAAAAATAAATAAATAAAAATCACAAAACAACACAAAATAGTTTTTATCGAAATCATCCTGGCGGAAAATACTGAATTCTGATAGATTACCAACATTTTTTTATAGATTACTCTGTAAAGTTAGTTACATTTGCTTGGAATTCAACAGATGAAAGGATTAAAGAGGTAACTCCAGGCGCTTTTAATGTGTGGTTCTATGGGAAGATTGGGATTTTCTTCCCTTTTTCCTTTGTAGACATAATTCTTTTGCTGTTCAAATCCATTTAATTTCAAAGGTAAATCCCAAGCTGGGCAGCCTGAATCACCACCAGCGCCGATTGGCTGCATGACGTGCATGAAGTGCACCCTGCTGCAAACAGACAGTTGAACATGAGACGACCTCCATCCAGCGGCTGGGAAAGGACAACTGTCAAATTAAATGACACGAGGTGTACTTTATTTCTCCGTGCATCTGACCTAAGCATTTTGCCTCAGAAATATGTGCTACGTATTTTAGTCCTGGGCTCCGGCTCGGGGGTAATTGAAAAGCATTGCTCAGTGTAGCGTATACACTCAGACATGCGATGAGGCCACCATTACGGCTCAGCGTGGCCTGGAGGGACGAGTGGATGGAGGGGGAAAAGAGCAGCTGTGAGCCGCGATGGAAATTTTAGATTAACGGGAACCCAAAGTCTCTCCATCACATCAGGTGGAACCCGATGAAGTTTTTTTTGTTAAAAGGTACAATTTCTGAGTTTTTATTTTTTTAACTTATGTTTCATAAGTGCAGAAAAGCAATAATGGGGAATAATGGGCATTATGTTGCAAAAAAAATGTCTCACTCTGAAAAATCAACAATATCACTTAAAAATAAAAAGAAAAAGAAAAAAAAAGAGATGCAATTGGGACAAGCTTTTGATTCTACTTTTGGCCCTTAAAAAGTATAATAACTTCAGAAATCATATTTCTGTCACAACGAGACAAAGAGAGGAGAAGCCAGAAGCAGGACAAAGCACAAGAATATTAAAAAAATTTAAAAAATCCAAGGATTTCTTTACAAGAAGCATAACTAAAGACCATAGCGTTAAAAGCACTGGATGTCACACTAAACAAACTGGTGCTGAAGGAGAGTCCCTTAAATACTGTGTGGCTGATTAGCAGAGTGCAGGCAGCTGTAGCTGTTCAACAGGATCCACCGGTGACTGGGTGGAGTCACAGCCATCAAATCAGAACAAACAGCAACACTCAAACAGGCAAAATGTAACAATTTCAGCCTCTGAATTTTAGCTTTCAACGAGCTTGATACTGGTCATTAAACTGAATCAAACTTGCATTAAGCCTTAAGGCGGATTTCCACTGGTCCGTCTGCGGTGCGTCTCCCTTTGTCAGTTGGTTTATACCATGCACGCTTAAGGTCACCAAGGCAGATTCCCTGGTGTGCGATGTATGCTGATTCGGTTTGTGCTCCAACGTCACATGTCAATCACCAAAAAAAAAAGAAAAGGGCGGGAGCAAGGCACCTACCCAGTTGAAAATTGGGTACTGCGCTGGCTACGAGCTGCCTTGATCACTGCATTACAATGCATTATGGGAAACGGTGTCCTGACAGTTCCTGTAGTTAAAAGTGATTTTGATCAGAAACGGCTGGCGTTCAAGGAAGAATAGCTGTGTATTTTGTAAATCTTTCTGCAAATTGCAAATCACTGATGAAAAAATAACCAAGATTTCTATTTATATAAATAGTTGTGGTCATTAAAATCAACATCACTCAGATTACTTTACCATTAGAAATTATTTGACTTGAAACTTGAACTCTTTTATATTTTTTTATTGATAATCATTTTGATTTTAGCGCTAAACATCAGACCAACATTTGCATTTATGCAACAGAAGGAACTCAGAAGTACAGGCATCAAAAAATCCTCTGCAGTTTTATGTTTAATTGTTGCATTTAAAAGTTAACTTCGATTTCGTTTTGTCTGATTTCTCTGGGACAGTGCACAAAAGCAGCAGTCAGAATTAGCCCAGTTACTAATTTTTCATCTGTTGTTCCCGGACCGATGTTAAAATTGTCTGCCAACAAAGTTAAGAATACAATGAAAATACAAATGTGAGACAATCAATTAAAAATACCTATTGATAAAACATACATACATTGCAAAACGTTGAAATGAATTTAGAATATATCATGGCAAAGATCATACTCAGGGGGAGACGCACATTAAAATTCAATCGAATTGTAAGGACTAGCCCAACTTCCTGTTCTCCTTCAGTCTTGTTGCAGCTCAGCGTTCACCTTCATCTCAGGCGCCCTAATGGGCACATTGTAAGCGCTTTGAGCATCTGGAAAAGCGCAGATGAATACAATTCATTACTAATATCAATATTAATATAAATTATTGGATACTGGCGAAAAAGCCGCTTTTCTCAGTGACAGAATCAACTGATTTGTGTTGATTACATTAAGGCAGGGGTTCTCAAAGTTTTTGTGGTGGAGGGCCAACTTGACATTAGACGGGGGCTAAATATTGGTGAAAAAAAAATGGATAAACAGAAAAAGTTGTATTTAATAACTTTAATGACCAATTGTCATTTGTACAGTTAACCAGGCCCTCCAGATGTTTTCCCACTTGCGGTCGGAGGTTGCTGCCCAGATCTTCTACTCGTCTAGTAATTGCATCATTTGACAGACTTATCTCTTCAAACTTTTTATTTTGCTTTAGACCAGTGGTGTCAAACTGAGGGCCACATCAGGATAGTGGATGTCCTAAAAGGGCCAGATATAACTTATACATGAAACTAAATGTAAAGAAGAATAAATGTACCTGCTTCTTAATGTTAAATAACTCATTATTTATTTATTATAAGATTACATTGACTGTTTTAAGTCCTAATGTATAGTTGTTCAATCCGATATTTCAAGTCCGATTTCCCCTAGATATGAATAAATACACACCAATTTTTATTTTTTATTTTAAGAAATTAAAAGCTTTTATGCTCTCAGGGGCCACATAAAATGACATGGAGGGCCACATTTGGCCCGCAGGCCTTGAGTTTGACACTTGTGCTTTAGACAAACAATGTCTGTTACTTTCATCATACATTGTTTTTACAAACTCCCCGTCACTGAAAGGCTTGCTACGCCGGGCCATTTCCAAGCCACAATGTAGCTAGCTTCTGTCACAGCTTTACTGGATTTAGCCATTTTTGAAAACATTATCTGCTATGCAGCATATCCTTGTTGTAGTTGTTGGAGCTCATTGTTGTGCTCCTTGCCGGTAAATGTGTCATAGTTTTTATGTAACATAGTAGCGATTTTTATTGAATTCTTTGATCATTGCATTTAGCTGCTTGCAAATCAGGCACATGATTTTATCCACGACAGCGTAACCATTTGTCCACTTAGCTTGAAAGCGCCTTTTCTCCTCGCCAACACAATGTTTTTTCCCTTAAAGAAAAAATTCTGGTTCTCTTTTATTGACCTTCCCGCAGGCCGCTATTGGCCCCGGGCCGCGCTTTGAAAACCCCTGCAGTAAGGGTTGAAGAGTTATGGCAGTCAAACGAGCGAAAGGTTGGGTGTAACATTTTTATAAATCTGAACACTTTTGTGAAAACCCTATTTGAAAGGAATAAAAAGATGACCATTTCTTCCTTAAACTTAGACTTTATTTTTTTTGCTGGACACCGTAGAAGTTACAGTTTATTCACATCAAAACGTTTTATTAGAAGGTGAGACAATTCTCAAAACTTGTGGAATTTCAGCTTCACAGTGATTTTTACGCACCATCTTGTCTGCAGCCAGGTCCCCTTCAAAGAGAAAGAAGAAGAAGCCCTCCCTGCTTGTCCAGTGTGAACATAGTAGGCTAAATTCAAGAACCCGCCTTTAACGCCTTGTTGATCGCGCGTCACATGACTGCTGTGTCCGTAGTTTACACCTTCAAATGAATGCGTTCACACCGAACGCAACTCGGCCGTCAAATTCTTGTCTGCTGCTTCTCTTTTGAGTGTGTTCACTGTTTAACAGAACTATGTGTGGAAACTGGAGAAGACAGAGACGACGTGCTTCAAATCTACATTAAGTACAAAAAGCAGAATTTCCTGATCCGGTGTGAAGTGCCGTGTCATACATCCACTATGTACTTTTTGAGCATTTTCCACGTATGAAATTTCAGTCTGTCGTTATAGACATGTGATTTACATAATCATAAGTTGTTGCGTTTGTTATTCATCGATGTGCGCAGATGTCAGGCGTGATTTGGGTCTTTACCTGAATTTAGTTTTGAGCAGTTCAAAAAAACATATGTTCCACATATGTCTAACAGACTTTTGACGCATGTACCACTGATGTATAACGTTTATATCATGTTTATGGTTCACATGTCATGTTTGTGGGGGGCCGTGTTGCAGCGGTAGGGCGGTTGACCCATGATCGTAAGATTGCAGGTTTGATTCCCGCCTTGCACACCCATGTATTGAAGTGTCCTTAGGCAAGACACTGATCCCCACCTTTCCTCTGGTGGTAGGTTGGCGCCAGTGTTCGGCAGCAGAGCCGCCACCAGTGTGTGAATGTGTGTGTGAATGTGTGTGTGACTGGGTGAATGGGTCTGTGACTGTAAAGCGCTTTGGGCCTTGTTGGTAGAAAAGTGCTATTTAAGTATACACCATTTAAAATAAGTAATTGACTCATAAATCACAAATGACTTGCATGTTAACAGAGCATAGATTTACGTTCTACATAGATTTACGTGTTCTTTGCGTGGTTTATTCGTACTTCTGCCGTGGTTTTGACGTGGTTCATTCGTGACACATCTGTGAAAATTTCACGTAAAGACCACTTTCCTACGGATATTCACGTATGACCAATTTTCATCCGTGCAATGTGCACAAAATGTACGCAGTGGCTCTGTGAAGCACCCTTAAATAAAACTCCGAAAGCCGCTCCATTAGGATATTGTGCAGTGTTGACCATTATGACTACAACATGCGCATCGTTTTTTTCTTTGCACAATCCCCTCAAGGGGGTTTTTGGGAGTCATTTTACAGCCCCTCTGTATTAGCTTGTTGAGTTTTTCCGAGTCACCGACTCTGATGCCGCTGCAGCAACAACAGATGACTGCCCTCCAGACATTGAAGATATACAAGTTCCCCCAAACATGGGAATACCTACAGTACACTGCCTGAAGTAGATCGCAGTGCTCCGTCCTTCTTTGTATGCAGCCCTGGCATTGCATTCTCATTCCGTCCGGCTGCACAGATGAACACACTGAGATTGTGCTCTATCACCTCAACCCCTTCTTCAGGAATGGAAACAGTCAATCTTCACCTCCCCCACCACTGCTAGATTTTATTTTATGCAGTTACATTATGTGTTGGATTTTTTTTCACTTGACAACAATTTTGTCAGACCCGTATGATGCAGAGTTTTCGGATGCAGTTAGCGTCAGACGGCAGCTTTTAGCCACCAGCTGTTTGACTTACCGTTTTCACTCAGGCTCAGTCAGAGTGTGTCACAAATGGAAGTCGGGCAGGGGGTCAGCTCGAACGCTCAAGACTAAAAACAAGAGTCAGAATGCAGTTTATTGAAAATTGAAACAATAAGTCACTATATGTGTAGAAAGGCTAAATAGATCATGTTAATATGTGATCCATTTTATTTTTATTTTACAATACATAGGTCCATGGTTCAGGATTTGAAGGCCAGCTATTTTTAAATGAAAACTTTATTAAAAAATCTTTCTTAAACTAAGACTTGGAAACCTCATCCAGCATACATTAGATCTAAAGTGTCCCAAAATATATTTGTTTTAAATAATGTTAAGCTTCTTTTATCTGACAAGACATGAGAGAACGTTATATTGTTTGCTTATTTGATTTATTGTGGTAATACATATAAAACTAATTTACATTAATGTCATTATATTTATTGCAAAAACAAATTATTAAAATAATGGGTGACAGCATAACATTTTTATTTATAAAGTCTAGTCTTCTCAAATCATAAGACTTAATAGGACAACAAATTCTGTTAAAAAAATAGAGCTGTGCCACAGATATTTTTGTTTTTTAAGTTATAAAGATTTAAATCATAGGATGATTTGATTGAAGTATACAGTTGCTCCCACCACTTTAAAACTTTTTTTTTATAGGTGTTTAACTCTGGACTGTAAATTAAATGATTGGAAAAGTTGAACATATATTTTCCAGTTTAAAAATATACCTAGGAGAATCAGAAAAAGCCAGTAAAATATTTTTAACAGATTTTTTCCGTTATTTTTTATCATTTTGAAGTATGTTTTTTTTCCCATTTTTTTTCTAGTTTTCCGTAGAATAAAGAAAAAACAAATGTTTTGATATTTCCGCTTTTCAATATTAATGAATTTTTTTGAAGCATTTCTATATTTTCACATTTTTCATTTAAAGCATTGGAATAATCAAACAAACCAAAATAATATTACACATTCACTTAAACACAGACTTGAAAGAACTGCATAAAATAAATAGCCCACTCCCATTTTTTTTTTGTTTTTATCAATAACCTCAGAATATGAACCAGTAAAACAATACACCTTGGGTCTTTTTTTCTCCAAAATAACTCGTTTTTTTTCTTGTGGCCATTACACTGAGTGAGCTATAAAGTCAGAGAGGCATGAATGTGCGGGTCTTCGTGTAATAAGCATATAATTAAACTCCTCTGACAATTACATCATGCATTATCAGCCGAAGCCAGATCCATTACTACGTGCGATCAATGACTCGGCCACAACTGGCCTCCTACTCTGACCACACCAGGGACCGTCAGCCAGGCAGCTCGGGCCTCATCGCTGTACTTCAAGACCAGTAAGTGCTGTTAGTGACATCCAATACCAAGAATTTGAATGGAGAGAAGGAGGAGCGCCCGCTACTTAATGCTGGGTTAAGGGGAAGAAGCAAATGGGAATTAGGAGCAGTGAGGACTGTTAGGAGGTGGTGCAGCTACTTGCTGAAGCTCTGGAGTGGAATGATGAGTCATGCTGGAGTGAATTAGAGATGTGGTCCCTTTTCCTCAGCATTACTCGAAATGGCTATCCGTGCTAATGAAATCCTCAAAGATTACAGAGGTCGAGTAAAGGCTAGCCCGGTGCTGAGTTGCATAATGATTATAAATTAAACATCAAAGGGGCTTCCAGCCAGGCATGCAAGCTCATCCAGAGAACTCCCAGCACATAAACAATTCACATATGGAATATTTCAAACTTCTTTCAGACTGGAAGGAGGGTGCAAGTAGAAGATTGCATTGACCTCTTCAAAGTTTGAAAACGCTTCCTTTAATAATAATAATATAATAATAATAATAATGGACTGGATTTATCTGTACTTTTCAAGTCACTCAAAGCGCTTACATTGTGTCCATTATTCATTCACTCCTCATATATACTTGGTGATGGTAAGCTACTGTTGTAGCCACAGCTGCCCTGGGGCAGAGGCGTGGTTGCCAGTTTCACCTACGGCCCCTCTGACCATCACCGGGGCATTCATACACATTCACACACCAGTGGAGCCACACTGGAGGCAAGGAGGGTGAAGTGTCTTGCCCAAAGACACAACAACAGTTGGCTGGGGGGAGTGGGGATCGAACCGCTGACCCTTTGATCATTGGACGACCCGCTCAACCGCCTGAGCCACTGCCCCCTCTGGCTGTCACCGAGACACTCATACATATTCACACACCAGTGGAGCTACACTAGCCCTTGTGCTATCTTGTGGGGTCAAAGTGACCCCACCCTTACATTGACATGTTCTCCCTACCATGACAAAGGTGGATAAAGGTGGAGAGGATTTCATATAATCCATGGACACCAGTGAAGATCACAAATAATGGAAGAAAAAAAGGTTCAGCGCACTGTCTTGTGGGGTCCAGATGACCCTACTCCCAGCGTTAAAGTGCCTAGGATAGCACAAGGGTTAAAGGCTGGGAGGGTGAAGGGTCTTGCCCAAGGATACAACAACAAATTGACAGAAAGAACTCAGGCATCTTTATAATAAAGCAGAGTAGGTCCGGAAACCAGTATGGGAGCCAGGACAGGCCGGGGACTGCTAAACCGCCTGAGCCACTGCCGTTGCCGAAAATGCAGTTAGTAAAGTCTGACAGACTCACAAACCTATCTCAGACTCTCGCTAAATGCACCTCATAGTATATGACATACGTTCATGAACAGATCATTCATTGAGGGTGTGTCTTGTTAATCTGGTGCGCCCTAAAGTGTTGAGAGAAATAGACCCCCTCTGCACATCTTTTGATCTAATTAATAAGTGTTTCCAGTGATCTTTTAATGTTTTTATTCTCCAAAAACCTGTCATTTTCTAAGACATAGTTTCTGCAGAGCGGTAGTAGTTCATTAAACATTTGCCTCTGAGTTCTGTTTACAGAAAAATGGCGAGCAATATTGGAGCTACCCAACTGTACAGGATCTAGTCATCAGCAAGCGCCCAGCATATTTTCCACCCCAAACATGATCTTTTTCAAGCTGAATTTGTTTTTGTCGTTCACAACAACTTGAATAAAGAAATGCTCTGAAAGGCAATTTTCAGCTCAATGTTTTTCCTATATGTCCATCATCAGAAAAGTGCCACGAGAAAATGTTCAAAACACGATTTTCATCGGAGTGGGTCTTAAACGTCGGTCCGAGAGCACCAACATGCCAGCCATCTGTCAATTAGACGAGAGACGGGTGTGAGGTGATAGTTTTGATCGGTGTGCCAAACCCCCCCTGTCTGTCAGCTTGGTCTGAGTGAAGCAACCACAGGGTTTGTGAATAGATTAAATCAGCCCAACCTCTTCCTGGCTCCATCTGCTCCATCCTCCCCCTCCTCTTCTAACTTATTCTGCTCTCCACCCTGCCCTCTCCTCATCCCCAACCCCTTACATGTCCGTCCATTTCATCTTCTTTTCTCCCCTTGTACTCTCCTACCTCTCTTTTTTTTTTCTCTCTCACAAAAAATGATTGCATTACACATCTATGGAGCATGCATTAGCCCAGGCCGTGCTCTTTTCTTCCGCCACGCTGTCTTCCTATTCTCCGGCCTGTCCTTCCAGGAATTGGTTAAAGCAATGTTATTTCAGATTATACAGTTGTTAAAACTCATTTTAGGCTAACAACAGGACATCAAAAGCGGCGAAACCTGCACAGGGGGAGAGGACGGAGGTGTTGATGGAGTTTCTGGGCAGGTGAGAAATGGAGAAGGGGGCTCTGAAGAAAAGACCTGATCAGATGGAAGAGGAAGATTAGAGAGGGAATTATTAATGGGGCCAAGGGCCCTTCGGAGCAGGAGATTTGTTTGGGGGAGGATGCAAACCTGGTAATCGAGAAGGGAAAAAACTGATTTCCTTTCCTTTTGGCAGAATGTGAAATGGGAAGATAGGAGGATCTAAATGGAATGTATCACTTTAATCAGAAAATACAATATGGAAACCTTGGAGATTAAAAAGTACACTGAAATGATAAATATACTGTGGTGGGAAGCACATGTACCGCAGGTAGCCGCTTCCCTTTTTCCCCACTTTCTTTTGTGCTAGCTTCCAGGTCAGCCCAATGGGAGTTTGACTGATTGATGTCCTGGTGTCACGCTGGTTGACTTCATGGTTGCGTAGCTCAGAAGAAGGGATGAGGTGGGCGCCGTGGAGAGGGCAATCACAGCCTCTCAAGTCAAACTTCATTTCCAGGTTCCTCTCCCAGAGGACCGGCGCTCCGCCTCTCGCCACACACCTCGCGGGCTGAGTGGTCCGAGGGCGGCAAAAGGTTCCTGCTGAACGCCGCAACCCTTTGCAATGAAAAACACTTGTTTTCCTGTTGTGTCTGAACGGGGAATATAAGGGGGGTGTTGGGGGGGGGGGGGGGTCTAGCTCTTTGCTTTCCCAGGAGGTGCTCGTACATAAAATCGGGTTGGAGAGTCTGGAGAGTTACCTTGTTTTTCCATTTCCCAAATTCGATTTGTATACATTTTTAAATACATTATAAGCCTAAAACCTATAGGAAAAAAAAACCCATACATCTTGAACCTAAGAAACATCATGCCTTAGGATGCTGTTAGGGCCCTGCGAACTGCCGCTGTATTTATATTGGGGCTTCACATGATAAGAAGCAGATGGACTATGTCAAGGATAAAAGGGAAGGAAGTATGAAGTATGACTAAGGTTATAATGATGAGGAGCCAAGACCCAGGAGACCAAATCCACATTTTCTCTCCCTTCCCTGATGCTCTGTTTTCCATTTGCTATTTTTTCCCCTCGTCTCTCTGAATGGTTGATCTTGAGGTATTTGTTTATTCAGCCTCAGACCAGATTCACACCAGATCAATGCTGCAAGAAAATAGCTCCCCTCCAGCAGTTATTTGTGCGTTTGGTTGACTTGGTGGGGGTGGGGGGCCGCTGGAAGCAAAGTTTAAGCAGTGAAACGCCGAAACCAGACTAATATCAAGCCCATTTCTTCGTTCTTTAGCTCGTATCGATCGACAAGAATGTATGTTTAGCTGATCCCGTTCTGAACTCCCCTCTGCAAACAGTCGATATCGTCACATCAGCTTTGACTAACACCTATACACGCTGTGCCAACAGCTTCACCAGCTTCTGCTGCATGGCCACTGGAGCGCGATGGGGTGAGACTTCGCTCGCTGACAACTTCTCCGCAGCATCTGCCGTTTGCTGCGGCAAAACGGTAGTGACGTCCACGGTGGTGACGCTAATGGGCAACACGGACCCGGGTTGTCACGCTGCGCTGTTGTGGTGTCATCTCTGAGTCAGCCCGTCATGTTCAGCTGCTGCCAGTGGGGTTCATTACTGATTTTCTCTAATGGTTTTTCAAGTTTTAATGGCAGGGTTTTGTATGAAGTGGGTAATGAATCACACAATGTCATCCCTGGGCCTAATGAGGGTGCCCACTGTTTTTCAGAGACACTAGAAGAAGATGAGCTTCGCAGGCAGCTCCTGGAATTTGCCTTTATGTGTTTTTGTCTGTATGTGCTTTTTTTTTCTTTATGTGATGAATCATGCATCTCATTTAAGGAGACAGCGCTTTCGAGCAGTTGGTGCATTTTGGATTTGCATTTCAAGATGATTTTGAGCATTGGGGATTTATCATGTTGGGGAACAAAAAAGGTCATAAGGACCTGGAGGGGGAGAGCAGCGGATGGAAGTGATGCTAAATGTCAGTCACATGTACATTTGTTGCAGGTTTTTGGGTTGTCTGGGGCCCGTCGAGGGTCATAGAGAGGAACGGATGCATCTAAAGGGAAGCACAGGTGTGTCGTTGAGGTTTGTATAGACACCTTGAATAGCCACCTTAAGGCAGCGGTCCCCAACCACACGGACCGGTACCGGTCCATGGGTCATTTGGTACCGGGCCGCATAGAAAGAATAAATAACTTGCATTACTTCCGTTTTATTTTTTTCGGAATCTGAAAGATGTTTTATTTTGAAAAATTGCCAGCTTCTCTGTGACATCCGTCCATGTCACTCTTGACGGAGGCCAAGGCGCTCAATGAGTTATGTCGCTAGAGGAGAAACGCCCGCTTGGGAAGCCTGGCTGACGGTGACAGAGCACGACGCCATCTTGGTGAAGTCATGAAGGCGCCCACATGACAATGCTTTCTATAGCCTTTAGTGGCATCTAAGTATACTATTCTAAGTATACTTTTATATAATTTTTATATATTCATATAATATATATGTATATCATTTATATATATACATCATTTGTTGTTGTGAAATAAGAGAAACAGCCAGCCTCATAAGCTCAAACTTTAATAAAGTTATATATATAGTTTGCAGGACCTCCAAGTAAAAAAAATATTATAAATCATTTTTAAAAATAATTTTTAAACATGTAGAAGTTTTAGACCTCTTTGACATAAGTGAAATTATCTAGAAAATCAATGTTTATGTATAAATAATAAGTCAATAATAATATATAAATAATAAGTCAATAATAAATCAATATTAAGTCAATAATAAGTCAACAATGAGTCCAAAAGTAAACAACAGATTGACCCTAATAAGAAAAAAACAAAGAAAGACAATAGATTTACTGATTCATGTGAGTGATCAGTTTGGGGTAACACAGATGGTATGGTGCCGGGTTTCAAGCGAACAGTCTGGCCTCTCATCAAAATCTGGTTCCACAAAATGTTTTGAACATAGCCGGACTGTATTTCTAGTTGGTAACCACAGTGATCCGTCTGGGTTAGCTCTTGTGATAGCTAATGCCCACTTTTTACTTAAGTCTGAATCCATTGGAAACCTGCAAGAAAAGTTCAATCACTGAGTCAGAAATGTACAAATCTATATTAATTTAATAGCCTACTCCTAGTATACTGTATACAGGTTTAACACAATAAAGTTTACATTTATGTCGACAGCAAATTATACGTACATCATGCAGCATGTTGATAATAGCCCTGCAGCATTAAAAGAAAAAAATTATAGTACATACCTGTGAAATGTTGTGCCTTCCTCCTTCGTGGACTCATCTCTCCGATTTTGGCAGTTGAAACCCGCACAATGAAGTGGAATTTTGCAAAAAATGTGTTCACATGCATGCACTGCAGCAGTCAGTAACTCACTGAAGGCGCTCTTCTTGGTCACGTGATAGGTTACCACTAAAACAAAACCCAGGAGCTAAAATGAGTAAAAAACAAACGTCTTTGGAAAGTTTCTTTGCAAAGGGGAAAACACCCAGCAACAGCAGATGAGCCTTCAACTCCCAAGAAAAAATATGAAAATAAAAATACAAATGAGTTTGAGGAGAGAGATGACTTCAATCATGAATTTGCGTAATTGTTTTGGTTGTAAAAGTTGAATTCAGTTGTGTAGAAGAAACACAATTCTGCAGATCCAATCAACATGACCTTTATACCACTTTGACACCCTCAATCACTCACTTTCATGTACTAAAGAAAAGAAAAAGAAGTATTGTCTCTATGAGGCAGATGACAGACTACATTACTGTTGGCACCAGTCATTTCAATGCAAGCTCATCTTTTACCTCATTCTCTTTTGCACCTGATATGTTTAACAATAAAAAAATAAATTAATAAAAAGAAAATTGAAAGTGCAGCAAATCCTGTCCTCATCAATCCTTTTTTTTAATATAAAATGCTCTTATGCAGGTGGTGTTTTAGGCCGCATGCATGCGCCGGTTCGATATTTTCACTCTGTCTCCTCCCTCTAAAGCAATAGACAGCTGTCTATTCTGTCATATTGGCTGACAGTGCTGACATGCTACAGGACTGCTTTTATAGGAAAAAGGACAGCTGAAACCTAAAGGTCACACGCAAAAAAAAAAAAAAAGAGAAAAATATATCATACAGAATGAATACATAAAAGGAAATGCAATAAAACATATTTGGTGACACTCTTCCAAAAAGAAAATCCCCAAATATGTAAATGCGGTTTAGCAGGGCAGGACAAAAGAAAACACCTTTAAGAGTTTCTTTTAAAATTGGCAAAATCCTCCTGATAATTCAGTCAAAAAGATGTTTCTATTGTTGGAATAAATTTATCTCAAAAATCAAACTGCATCTCGGCTAACCAGAAATGCATAATGCATTGCCTCTCGATGGTTTGACAACAATCACTCCTGTAACTATCGACCCCATAGTCTTCTAATAAGCTTCGATGAATAAATATAAGGCTTCCTGGAAAGGTAATTCTCAGACACTTCACATTTATTATCGGAGAATATTGTTTTCTTTAGCACATGTTGTCACTAAAGTTTGGAAATCAATCGCCTTGTGCCAAGTCTTCACAGTTGGGCATCAAAAAGGCATTACTTGTCGACTGTTTTTAATTTCCAATCCATCTGACAAAAGGAGCTGAAATATGGAATCTCATTACTTTGAAAAACCAAAGAAGAGAGGGGGTGGGGGGCTACATAAATCATTTTATTTTTCATCTTATTCTGACAGTCTGTTCAGAACTGGACCTGGAAGACGTGGCTGAGAAGGAGGGAAGTGAAGAGTGGAAACGGCATCGAAGGTGACATCTGGAGATACAGATGATTCCCCCCCCTGTATTTACTCTGAATTGTGTGGCTGGATAACAGAAGGCTGATTCAATGCATGCAAATAAGTCACAAAATTTAAAAGGTATCCGTTAAAATTAAATGAACTGGCAGAAGTGCCAATTTTTTGAATCACGTTAACACAGAAAATAATGACATAAGCACTCATTTGTTAAATTTAATATTATCATCCCAATAGTTAAACTATTCTCTGCATTTGATCCACCCACCTGGGGGAGCAAATCTGCAGACACAGCTTGATAACTCTTTGGTGGTTTAACCTTCCAATCCAACCCCGTAATGCTGAGTGTCAAGCACTTTTAGTCTTCGGTATGATTCGACCATGGATTTAAACTCATGACCTTCCACTCTCAGCGTGGACACTCTACCACAAGGCCACTGAGTTGATTGTTGGTCACTTAAATACAAAAAAAATGTAAATAAATAATAATAATTCATGCAAGAGGATCAAAAATTGTGTTTTTTGCTCCTTTAAATCAATTATTACTCCTTAGGATAATAATTTATGTTTAGCATAGTTCCTATTATAAATCTATTTGCTGTGATAACAAAGTAAAGCAATCGGAAAGGAATGCCTAAGCCTTGATAATTACAGCAAACCATTGCCTAATCATTACCTTTAGAAGGTGAGTTGTTTGGAGAACATTGTCTCCTGTCAAAGCACAAAATGCTACAAAATATCGCCATCCTACCTCACCTGCCAGAAATCCATCAGCTAGAGTTTGAGAGTGTTGTCACAGAAAACGTACATCAGGTGGTCAGTTTTCTGCTTCCTGCAGTGACAAAGGTGGAACAGCCTCTCAGGCCAGTCCTTAAGGCAGAGCGCTCACCACATAGCATGTCTACCGCCCCTCCATCAATCACTGCTCTTCACTTAGAGAAAGATATCAGAACTCCTGACATGCAGCAGTCATACCACATGTACTTCCTACCAAATCCCTCCGGGCCATCTTTCTTTTGACTGTACCATCATTCAAACATGTATGTCTTTGTTTGAGAATGGAGAAGTTTGGAGCTGCGTTCAGAGTTTCACAAATAAGTCTTCTGTACATTTTGTTGACAACAAGGAGATTTGGTTCATTGTTGTTTCACGTACCATTGTCGACTTTATTTCTAATAAGGAGTCTTCCTGTATTGGGACACATAATAAACACAACCAAAGCTTGGAAACATTCCTATCTAACAGGCATGACATGTCTACAGCATCTTTTTGTTTAACACTTGTGCTATCTTAGATGACCCCACCTTTACATTGACGTGTTCTCCCTCCCATGACAAAGGTGGATGAAGGTGGAAAGATTTCATGTAATCCATGGACACCAGTGAAGATCACAAATCATTGAAGGAAAAAAGTTCAGAGCACTGTCTAGTGGGTCTAGATGACCCAACTCCCAATGTTAAATTGTCTAGGATAGCACAAGGGATATTTTTGTGTTAAAAAATGACCATAAAGACCAGATGACTAAATTGGGGTGGTGGAGTGTGCACCACTGAAATTATATTTCAATAGTTTCAAAGACTGAACAAAAGAATTCTTATGTGTGTTCGGATGGGATGTAAATGGGTAACATTTCCAAACAAGGTTGGACCACACGTGGCACCCAATCATAAAAGCAGTGCCATATCTGCCTGATATACTACTCTCCGTGCCAACAGAGCCAGATTAGGCCCAAAGCTGTCTGCTGTGTAAACCAGTTTATCTACAGTGGGCTGCCGCAGTCACACATTTAGGTCACGGACACCGTCCACTCAACTAGGAATCATCTATTAGTGCATTTCCATTTGTGATGACTTACAGAGATTTGGGTTGGCTCTACTGGAATTTAAGGCGTTTCCAGTAGGTGATGTACCATGCTGTGACTTTGGTTTTTAGTACTTTTTTGCCTCTTCAAACTTAGAGGAGTTAGGTTGTATGCACTTTACACACATCAATAGAAGGGCATGTGGTCTAGACTCTGCCTTATTGTCCAAAAAAGGTGATAAGTGCTTGTGTTTTCCCCAGTTTGCTACTTTGAGGTCATACATGAAGAAGTGGCACTCAAGTGTGACGGAAAAACCAGTGAGAATGAGCCAGTTAACACTTAGTCTAGACAATTCAACTCAAAACCACAACTCAAAATTCATCGTATTGGTTAAATTGTAAAGAGAAAGACCATATACAGTATCTTCCTATAGTAGCCCTGGCATTAATTAAAAAAAAAAAAAAGTATTTGGATAGTCTTGTGTAAAAGGAACCGGTAGTTGTTGGAGACTGGTCATTATGCGCTTTACGAACAAATTGGTGACTGGTAAACAAGGTTTGTTTAGCAAAAAACACACATGGTACCGTAATATTATGATGTGGTATCGCATTAACGATGGTGGGATGTAGAGTTTCCACGTGACCATGTGCTGTCTGTCCGATCACAATCCAGCCCATTATTCCCTTGTCAAAGGACAGAAATCACGCTACGTTCACACCACCCCCTGCAACGTTCAAGCGGTCACGTTCAATGAACTGTCTACGTAAACGTGTTTTGGGCTTCCACATTCAAAACTGTCATGTTCACGGATAGCTACATATACTGTGACCACTAGCCTACCTAAAGACATATGGTGTTCCATTAGCTCCTCCACTTAGATTCAGTGGCCAAACTAATAAAATGCAACTTCTTCTGTACGTACCTTTATTGGCATATGACCATATTATCTTAGCATAAATGTTGGTCTTTTGACACATGTCTCTGTAAGAGATAATGCAACCCAGGACAAAACCTTAACTAAACTATTCAGTCTGTCTAAAACATAAAGAAAGTTGCTTGTAAAAAACCCTGCCTCTTACCCACTGTACTGAAAAAAAATATTTTGCAACATTCAAAATATCACGGTGTGTTACACTCAAGTTATGGCACTCTTGCTATAGGTCAAGGTTATCTGCTACCCCCTACATAGTGAAATGCACTTTTATCAGGTCTCCCAGCATGCCCAGCGGGACTCCCTGATCTGGTGTTTGATCAACCAGAGAAGACTCATTTCACTCCGCTGCTCACTGAACTCACCCGGGCTGCCCATAGCTGCTCAACTCAGGTTCCAGCCACAAATGTTTGCCTAGAGTGGCTGAGGGATCTACCCCTAGTGATCTGAAGTCATTCATGCCTCTGGTGCTGCCGTCCCTATGCACAAAGCAGTCTCTGTCTAGACACTTCTCATTTGTTCCTACAAGATGATGAAACAAGTTATCAAATGCTGTAAGAACAGAGACATAACCCCTTCGCCATCAGGAATCTCTTAGAGACGGATATCTGAAGGGAACTTCTCTTCTAACAACCCAGCAAATTTTCCTTTGAACTTCTGTACATGTTCCACGAATGCAACAGCACTGATACTTTAATTCCTCTGAGTTTGTTCTGATTCTTAACTCAAGCATCTCCTAAATGACTAATGAAAATGTAAGTATGTAAAATGAGGTTCATGCCAGAACAAAAAAAGAAAAAAGAAAAACAGATGTTAGCCCTTTCATTATATGAGGGAAATTGCTGTGTCCACATGGATTTTTGAGAGTAATTTGAAACACAGCTCAAAGAGTGAAACAACACTTACAGCCCTTCACTCAGCTGCTTCTGATTAGGCAAAGAAAACCCTTCACTTTTTTTTCGTCATTGCTCTTTTTTTTCTCTCTTTTCAGAACAGACACATCCAGCAGAGAGTCATTCTGAAAGTTTATCAACAGCTCAGAGTCCATCCATCCTTCCTTTTTTTGTAAAATTCCTTTTGCTGTTCCCTCCCTTGGGGTTTTCTAAAGGAAGAAAAAAAAGCACTCAGTCATGGCCCTGTGGAGAGAAAATGGTGGAATTCATCTCATGCTGAGTCAGTGATAAAACTCCTGAGCATGACACATCCAGCCTCAGATTACAAGAGGATTCATTCCTTGCATTCTCCTCGTCTCTTTGGTTCTGGGCGGGCTTTGGGCGGTGTTTCCATAGAATAATGGGATCTATTAGGGAAAACTGGCTAGCCTGCAAAGGGCTAGGAGAAGACCGTGGATTTGGTCTTATGTGTAAAAGTATGAGGGGAATAAGTGTCCTTGCACAAAACCTCACTTGTTGAATGCTTTTTTCACTCTATTATCATCCATCAAATCATTTTCTAAATCCACTTTATCCCTTTTGAGGTCACAGAGATGCTGGAGCCATCCCAGCTAATATTGGGCAAGGGCCGGGTACACCCTGGACAGGTTGCCAGTCTGTTGCAGGACCGTACACTCTCAAACACACCTAGGGACAGGAAGCTGGATCCCCTGGAGAAAACCTGTGAAAACATGGATGCAGCCTCTACATGGGGGTTCTAGCTGGGACTTGAACCAGACACCCTTTTGCTGTGAGTGCTAACCACCACACCGCTGTGCAACTCCAATCTATTACAATTTGGTCAAATGTTGTTGGTGTTCTAGTTCAGTGGTTCCCAACACCTGAGTCACAGACCTGTACCAGTCCATGGGATAGTACATACTGAGCCACAGAATTAAAAGAAAAACAAAACCCCACATGTATTTCCATTTTATTAATAATCGGATTTTGAATAAAGTTTTACTTTGATAAACCACTGTCAAAAAGCACCCGTCAATAATCCATCCACTACCCTCTTAAAGTGGATGCAGTGACAGCAAAACTGAAACCTCCAAGCAAGTAAAGTCAACAAATAAACAAAAGTATTTGGAACGTTTGGAAAGAGCCAGTAAGGAAACAAAAAAAGAGCCGTCGACTTCAAAATATTGTCTGACATTAAACCCGTTTGTGGCCTGAAAAAGGTTGGGGACCAATGCTCTATTTGATATAAAATAGCTTCAATTCAGAGTTATCAGCTGATCCCAGAACCCCTCTCCCCCTTGAGTGGCTGTAGCTGCAGAGAGAACAGTGCTGACTAATGTCTCTCTCTCTGTGCCTGGATGGTGCCAGAGCTGATGTAACTCTGCCAGGAAACAGTCTGTTAACAGATATTTGAGTCACAGCGAATGCCAGCCAAGACAGAGCCACTCGTTTCTTCGACTGACTTATAGTTTTCTCCTGCTACATCAAGAAAGCGAGACAGAAGAACAGACATGAAAGATTTGCAGTTGGTTGTGCATCTTTTTTTCACAAAAAATGAACTGGAAGTGACAGACAAGACGACCATTTCCTGTTCCTGAGACCAGTGTGGTAACCAGGACGACCGAGGAAGCTCCTGCCTCTTTTGTTTTGAATCGAAATTGGTTAATTCTACCAGATTGGTGTGCTGTTGTCGATGGATTGCCATAGCATTTATTTTGAAGGTTCGCTGCCTCCTGATGAGATGTGTCTTTAAAAACGCTGAGCCGGGATGAGGAAGGGCCCCTGTACATCAGGACTCACTTTTTGGCCATCTTGACTTTCAAAAGTTTGCAGACGGAGACAGTTGTCTCTTCCTCTTCGATTGCTGTGTTAGAAAAATCCATTTGATAGATCACCAGAGAGAACTGTCGCTTTCACTCAGCAGCTTGAGTCAAACTAAATACTCTCAAACATTTTTAAGCATCAGCAATAGAGTTATCATTATTGTCATTTGTGGATACTTCTACAATAAACAGTCAAAATACTGTAGTTACAATCAACAGACCTTATTGACCCTATTGACTCTATAAAAGAACTGGACTGACTAGCCTCTCCCCTTCGTGTTCCAAACAGGAAGTATCCGCTGGTTCCAAGAAAGCTAAAATCCCAGAGACTTCTATCTCTATATGCTGTTTGTCAGAATAACCATTCTTGCTCTGTTTTCTTTTTTCCAATTTTTTTCTGTAGGGCAAGCTATTTAAGTTATAAACAGACCAATCAGAGGCCTCAATAAAAGTATGTGGTCTCATGTTGAATATTTGATTGAAAGATTTCATGTAGCCTGCTTTTAAGTGGTAGGGGTGTGGACCAACAAGCTCACTCCTGACTGGCAAGAGTGGTTTCCACAGAAACGTCGACTCAAATTGACTCCGACCATTCGGTGCTGACTAACGACATCTAGCTCCAACATGTCGGAGTCAGTAATGTTAAAAAAAAAAAAAAGAGAAGAAAAAAAAGGCAGGCAAATGGACAATTATTTGTTTAAGCCAGACGTTAGCCACAAATATAAATAAATAAAAAATCTTTTAATTTAACGTTGACATGATTAATGCGCTTCTTTATTGAAATATTTTATGATTTTTATGGTTTTTCAGTTTTACATTAATTACCTGTTTCTTTTCTTCTACACAGTGCCTTCTCAAACTACTAGTTGCAGAGTTGCCTACCATTTTATGTGTCTTTTGATTTCTGTGTTTTATGATTTTTTAATTGTTTTTACCTACAAAAAAAATGTGTTTGATTCAAGACAAATCTTTAGTATCAATGTAAAGCTTTTTTAGCATTTTTTTTGTCTTTTTTTAATTACAGATTGAATACATAGTCAATATATATAATGGCAATATAATGGCAATGGCAATGGCAATGGGAATGGATCAATTAGCATGGAAATGGGACAATTACCGTAACAATGGCGAGCAAGTAATATCACAATAAGGGTCCTTGGGCAAGACCCTTAACGCTACAGCCTACCTCACAACATGAGAGACAATGAACCACATGTCATGCCGGCTCAGACGTCGCCCGGCCAAACAAGGTCTGCGTCAGGTGCTGGGGGACCAGAGCACCCTGATGGAAAGTGGGCTACTGGAACAAGACGGAAATGGACTAGATGTGAGAACAAGGTTCTGTTAAAATGCTACTACTCAAGTAATCCCACCCAGAGGGGTTACATGCAGAGAATGTGGAATGAATGGAGGCTTTGAAAACCCACAATCAAGGCTAACTGCCAAGCAACTGGTAGCCAAATGCTCGAACATCCACAAGCGGCAACTCCTGTCACAACTTGAGATTGAAGCACTACAATACAATGACAATACCACGGGAAAGCCAGAACAACAGGTCAGAGAGGACGTATTACCACACTCCCACCCTGAGATTGGGTATACAGCCCCAACAACCAGAGATCTACAGTACTGACATTGGGATGTCATTCAGGCTCGAGAAATGCAGCCGGATGGTGACAAAGAGAGGCAAGGTAGTCCACACAGGAGGGGTCTCACTCCCATAAGGAACAATAGCAGACATCGAGGACAGTTACAAGTACCTTGGAATTCCGCAGGCAAATGGCAACCTGGAGCAGGCAACAAGGAAAGCTGCAACAGCTAAATACCTCCAACGAGTCCTGAGAAGCCAGCTCAATGGCAAAAACAAGACCAGGGCAATAAACAGCTACACACTGCCAGTTATCAGAAGCCCTGCAGGAATAATAAGATGGCCAAAGGAAGAGATACAGACTAGAGGGCTGAATTGGGATTGGGTCCCGCCGGGTCCTGCGGGACCCAACCCCAATCTCGCGGGATTGGGCGGTTTGAATTGTGCTGCGGGCGGGAGCGGGCAGCAAAAAAAACAACCCCGCGGGATCAGTGCTGCCATGAATATCTCATGAATATATATTAGCGGACCACGTTAGGCTGTGCGGCTGTTGGATTCTTATGTACTGAAGCTCCGTGAACGCACCAGGTAGAGACGCCTAATGGCCACTGTCATCTAACCTGTTGTTGGGGGTGTGCAACGCCCCGCCTCTTACTAAGAGCGCGCTTCAGGCCGTCTGTCTGCGCGCGCACACAAGCACATATTTAACCGAACAGGATTTGGGAAAATATATTTAATATTTAAGTTGCACATTACACAAAAGAGGAATGCATGAAAAGATGAGGCTGGAGGAGGGACATGAATCTCTTTAGTAATATCAATACAAATACGTGTTTTTTTCCTGCGGGACGGGAGACGATACAAAATCAATGCATCTCTATTACTGTGCGGGACTAAATTCTATGAGTTTTGCGGGTGCGGGCGGGAGTGGACATACATATTGCGGGTGCGGGTGGGAGTGTAACGCATACGTTGCGGGAGCAGGCGGGATTGGTCAGAAATTTGGTGGGCGCGGGCGGGAGCGGGATGAAGAAAATAGTCCCGCGCAGGGCTCTAATACAGACCACGGATGTTAAAACAAGAAAGCTCCTCACCATGCATGGAGGGTTCCATCCCAAATCCAGCACCCTGAGACTGTATGCTAGCCGCAAGGAAGGAGGCCGAGGACTAGTGAGCGTAGAAGCCACTATCCAGTATGAAACATCCAAGATGCATGAGTACATCAAGCTCAAGGCCCCAACTGACAGTGTGCTCAGTGAATGTCTCAGGCAATGGAGGGCAGAGGATAGAGTCCTGGAGGACAGATCCTCATGGGAGGACAAACCCCTGCATGGGATGTACCAACGGACCATAACTGAAGTGGCTGATATCAAGAAGTCCTACCAATGGCTAGAAGGGGCTGGCCTACAGGACAGCACTGAACCGCTCATCCTGGCAGCTCAGGAACAAGCCCTGAGCACCAGAGCAATAGAGGCTCAGATCTACCACACCAGACAAGACCCAAGGTGTAGGCTGTGCAAAGAGGTGCCTGAAACAATCCAGCACATAACTGAAGGCTGTAAGATGCTGGCAGGGAAAGCATACATGGAGCGCCACAATCAAGTGGCTGGAATTATATACAGGAACGTGTGTGCAGAATATGGACTGGAAACCCCAAGGTCAAAATGGGAAACACCTCCGAAGGTGGTAGCGAATGAGAGGGCAAAGATCCTGTGGGACTTCCAGATCCAGACTGATAGCATGGTAATGGCGAACCAACCAGACATTGTAGTGGTGGATAAAGAACAGAGAAAAGCCGTTGTGGTGGATGTGGCAGTGCCAAGCCATGGGAACATCAGGAAGAACCAAACATGAGGAACTTGAGAAATACCAGGGACTTAGAGAAGAACTGGAGAAAGCCTGGAAAGTGAAGGTGACAGTGGTGCCTGTGGTAATTGGAGCACTCGGGGCAGTAACCCCCAAGCTGGAGGAGTGGCTACAACAGATACCTGGAAAGACCTCAGACCTCTCAGTCCAGAAAAGCGCAGTGCTAGGAACAGCTAAGATACTGCAGGACCCTCAAGCTCCCAGGCCTCTGGTAGAGGACCCGAGCTTGGAGGAGAAACCACCCGCGGAGGGAGAGAGGGGCGTTTATATATATAAGCATTCAAATAGTAATCCATAATATCTGAATTCTGGAAATAACATATGGAAAATAAAAATAATTAAACATTATTTATAGTATATAAAAACAGACAGACAATTTGCCAGTTTTCTCCTTTAAGTTACATTTCAAAAGAAATCAGAACCAATCCATTTCATACTGTCATTTATTGATTCTTTGCTTTCCTTTTTGGTTGTGATTCATTATTAAATAAAACCTGTAATTTATTTAAAAAAGGATGATTCGAACCTTATTTTTACTATTGGTCTATTAAATCCAAGCCAAGTTCTTTCCAATAATAAAAGCAAAGCAACCAGAGGCAAAGTCATGTTGGTGGTTTTACATATATTACCACAATCTGAAGTGGGCTTGTTGGGAGGAGAGGTTGTAAAAACAGATTTAAAGTTCATTACCCCGGCAAAAAAAACAACTAAATGCATACAGTGCACAAGTCAGACTTCACTGTAGAAATATGTAATTTAGAAAATGAATGGGAGACATCTGAGGTCCTGATGAAAGACAGACTAAGTCCACATTTTTAGCATATACGTGTCTCCGGCTCATTTTGCGTGTTCGGCGCAGGAAAACAGTTGTGTTTTTATACGGCTGGCTTCCATCGCATTTACAAGGTTGAGCTGCATTATGCAACCGTTTCCTACCACCTTTCTCAGCTGATCTGGGATCTGGGGGGGCAGAACAAAAATGTGTTCCAGGCACAGCTGAGAGAGCTAATCTCTCACTTGAGTACCCGGCCTGCCTCTAGACCCTCTACTCGGTGGAACACACCTGGAAAAAGACAAAAAAACAACAACAAAAAAGCACTGGAGGGCATCCTGTCTAAAGTACGAACCTCCTCTAAACTGTCCAAAGTGGACGAGCAAAAACGAAAGCTTTTCCACAGTTATTGAAGGCTTGTCTCCATTTGCACATGTGCAAAAGCCAGCAGCTCTACCCCTCATACTGGCTACAAGCTGGTAGAAATGCATTGTTTTTGCAGCTTTTCTACTTTATTTTTTCTTCAAACTTATCAGCAAGACTTCACTGAGCTGGGATATTGTGGAAAACAAAGCGAAGACTGTTATTAATATATATATATATATAATTAGTGGTTCAAATGAACAGATTGCACCAATAAATCTGATTAAACTGATTAATTGCAGAGCGCCACGTCATTTTCTCTCATGACTGTGCCAAACAAATGACAGAAACCAGTGGTACAGTCTTGGTGCTGCAGCTTCAATAAAATCCCTTTGAATTGTATTGATATGTATTTTAGTTCTTTTCTTTAATTCTGAGAAGCTTGTAGTTCAGTTAGAGGTGCAGTTTCTCATTTTAGATAACTAAGCTTGTCATTGTAGTCCTGCAATCTAATGGAGTTCCCTTTAAACTTTTACTGTTTGTTTTTAAAAGATTTTAATGCTCTTTTAACTGTTTCTAGACATTTGAGAGTTTTAAGGTCTGCGTCCAGGTCACTACAGAAACACTGAGGTGCATGATTAGTTGTCGGCCCCCCAGTTAAAAATAATATTCCTGCAGAGCTTGGCGTAACATCAGACCTTAAGAGTTTTAAAAGACACCTCAGATCCTGCTCCAGAAGAGTTTAGCTGGGGGTAGGTGTTGATTTTTTGCAGGTTTTTTTCAATATCTTTTGAGTTTCTGACAACAGAAAGTCAAAACTTTAGTGTAAATAAATTCATAAAAACAGGAGAGTTCACAAAACAGCACTGAGATGAAATTAAATTATGAGGCACTCCTGGTTTGGGCATCAATCTGCAACATCATTTTCAACAGAATATTTTAACCAGGGTCTGTTTTGGTACCACGAACAAGAGAAACTGCATTTCCCGATTGGGTTGAATCCGAGTGCTGCTGCCATACAGTGGTGGCCACTCTGACCCAGCTGAAGATATTTCAGTAAATGCATCACTGACCGTGGATGTCTCTCTCTTTTTTTGTTTTTTTCAGGCCAAGTTGTAACGTTTACTTTTGCAATTCTAGTGTACAACAATATCCAGTTATCAAGTTTGATACAAAATAAGAAAACAATGTTGGCCTGACTTGTGGATTGGTCCTGCCTCTAGTGCAAAACATGCATCAACTTAACTGTTTTTTTATAAATACTGTATATTATATTCTCTTTTCTTTGTTTATAAAGTTTTTTTTTTTTAAGTATTCCTGTATTTTATTGCCCTTTGTAACTTTGCCATTACTTTTAGTTCTTGTTCTTAAGTTTTTCTCTTTCTTTTTAATTGTAAAGCACTTTGTTATCCTGATTGCAAGGTCATTTTTGGGCGATCCCTAAAGTGCCTGCGCAGGTGATGAATTCAATCCAAGTCCGTTTGCAGAGGTTGAATAGGGAGTGGTTGGTTGGACTCAGGTGCAGTGAGGATCTGCTGTTATGGATGAATGTGAGGAATGTGAATTTACAAAGATGAAATATCAGTTATACGGCTCCCCATGCCAAGTGTAAACCAAGTCAAAACAGTTGAATGAGTAACTAAAACTACAAATCCACGGTGCTTTACCAAAATATCAACTCGACTACATTTCTTTAGCATTAAGAGACAAATGACTAATTTTTTTTAATCAAACATCACACTGGCATCACAATTCATTTTTATTCCTTTATAATTAAGCAAGAAAATGTATTGGTTTTGTAATAGAATGGCATTCAGGAACAGGTTCAGGTTATTAAATACAATTCTTCACCCCGCCACTCTGATCTCCACCAGCTCCTTCTACCCTCACCCGCAGCTCCTCTCAGCTCTTCCAGCTCCTCTTTCCACCAGGAGGTTGAGGGCATTCAGCAGATCTGTTCCTTGTTTCTGGAATTTCTCCGACACATCACCTCTGTGCCACAAACTAAAGTCTAAATCAGGGCTTGAAACTTTTCAGTTGAAGCCAAAAAAGGCAAATTATGAACTTTATTTCTAACTGTGTATGTTTTCATATGTCTTTGTAACTATTTTTTTAATTAACCTGGAAGTGCCACGAAAAATCCCTATAAACAAAATGTATTATTAATATTAATATTATTAATGTGACAGTGGAGCAGCAGTTGTGCTCTTACACACCCAGTAAAATAGGACAAAACTATGGCAATACAAAGTAAAACAAACATCTTTATAAAAATTTGATTCATATCATATTAACCAACTATTAATGAACACAGAAAACCATAAGTGACTTTATTCAATATAAAAGTGACATCATTGTGCCTCTTTTTTTTGCTGAAAAACAAAAAAAGATGTATTTGTAAACCCAATTGTTTCAGTCTTTTAACGTCTTTTTAATGTATCACCACCCACTTCCAGGCAAATTTCTTCCATTTGATTGCTGTCATTACTATCCGCCTGTCTGTACTGTGTGGCGCTCAGCACCACTGACCCTCGGCCACCCCGACACAACTTGACCATCTTTCCCCGAGCGGTTAATAGTCAGCAGGCCTCTTTCCGAGGTGAATTATGGCACCTGTGTGGCAGTCTAATGTGGCAGGTCCCGACACAGAGATCACTCCAGAGGGGCTTGTCCGTGCAGACTAATGATGCAGACATTGTTAAATGATGGGAAATGTTAGTGAGGGAAGGACAAAGGCCAGGGAGGAGAGAGAGCTTATTAGGTTTGATTGCCTCAGCATTGTTTTGGTGAAACCTAAAGACCAGGGTCTCCACATTTTTCTGCGTGTTTTGAAAGGACTAGCTCCATAAATATAAATATAAGATGTATTTCATGTACAATATTTTTCACTGAGTTTATTAAATGCGTTAATTTATTACCCATTTACTTTCTAGTAGGACCAAATGACGATCCTCTTTCTTTTATTTAATTTGCCAGATTCTACTAAAGGGGTTAAAAGGAATACTTGAATGAAGGAACAAAACAATACAATATGGAGAGGCGTAAATTAAAAAAGAGGGAAATTATCTAAATGACAATTTTCTGGCCCGTCCTTTGTTCGTTCCTTTCCTTTCCTTGTTTCTCATTTTTTACTTTCTTTTGAGTTCATTAGAATTACTTTTATCTTCCACACTTTCGGAAATGTGGCAACAAATTTCTCACTTTCTCTTTTTTTTTTTTACACAGCTTCCAGGATAACAACTCTTGGTCTAACCATTTTTCTTTTTCAAATGCATTCAAACAGGTTTTCTCTGGTAGCTTATTTGCTGTGGACAGAATAGTCCATTGCTACACAGGGACAGGGGAAGTCTTATGTCATTTCAGAGAGAGATAGACGGATAGACAGACAGATGGCATAAAATTATTTAAATTGCTTGAAAAATCATAAAAGTCACAGACTGCACAACAATGTAAAACAAGTGCAATTGGGTTTCTTATGACAAAGATAATAAATATATTTGTATTAAGTGATCAGCTTGGGCTACGAGATGGGCTGGTTCAGAGGACATTTGATTGGCTGTTCATGCATGTCAATTACTTCCCAACAAGGATGATGATTGGTTGACAGCAATTTAGTATATACAGTACTTCATCCTCAGGCCGTCTTCTAGTTATTGATCAGTTAATTGATTAAGAAGTCAAATGTGAAATAGCCATTGCAGAATACTGTAACAGCTTCCTAATGGGGGGGAGGGTAGACATAAATCCAAAAATATGCTAATTATACTGAATCTTTGAAGGAAATCTCTGTAAGCAGATAGCTTTTCCTCTGGATTTTGGTTACATTCTGCCTCCTGCTGTTGGTGGTGAAGATATCCTCTCTCCCCATTCACCTCCACCCTATTCTCCTCACCGTCTCCCCATTACCTTTTTTTTTATTTTTTTCCCTCCCTGGACCCGAGGCAGAGGACGTGTGATGACAGAGGTGTCAGCACAGGTCACCGTGATCCTCTCCTGCCGCTCTGTTCCCACTGGCTCGGGAGCTGAGACATTCCTCCTCTCTCTCAGTCTCCTCCAATCTCCTGGTGTTTCTCAGGATCTACATTCCTGCCCATCAAGAGCCCTCACTGTCTAGCCTCGAAAGGGTCTTGTTACACAGAAATGCGACGGGAGAGAAGCCTGTGTGAAAGTTTTTCTTTTGTAATCCTTGTTTTCTCAACCAGACTTTGTGTCTTTCCCTCCCATTATGTCCAAACATCTGAGTTTTACATTCTATATATCCATACAGGCTGCTCAAATGCATAACTAGCATACTGAGTAACAAAAGCAACAGTTTCACAATATAATTCCAGGTAATTGTTGACCCTGGATTTTGTGTTTAGTTAATAAAAGATGATTTTGTTTCCTTAAAGACTCGTTCCAATACGAGTGGTGTTTTTCTGATGGACAACATATATTTAAAAAACTATCAAGTATTGATGTAAATCAGGAGCAGACGGGGAAAAAAAAAGCAGTTTAAAAAATATAAAACCTAGAATGGGCGGGCCACAAGATCCCCGTTTTGAGATCTTAGCAACAAAGGGGAAAAGGGGGGCGGGGTTGCTCCCCACCAACATTCTAATGTCCCAGAAAATTACTTTTTTCTGTCTTGAATACCGTTAAAAAATTGCCAAAGAATATATCACAGGGTTACAGGCATTTATATCAAGTAACGAGACATTGATTCATCAAAATGTGTATGTGTACTAAGCGCCTGTTGTCTATTCACCCCTTATTCTTGCTAAAAAAAACAAAATGCTAGCAAAACTGAACTATTTTAGCGTCATCTACACACCCAAAAATGTGGTTTAACTGGTGTTAAAGGGTTAAACAAACAATATTGCAGATGTTCAGCTCCACTTTCGACAACTACAACTTTTTAACCATTTATGCAGTTAACGTAATTCTAGTTAGCAGCTTTGCCGTCCAACACTTTACAGTAGTGAAATGCTTACGCAATCGACGCAAATCAGTGGATTTTATCGCGGTGTAAAGTGGCTGCGCGCCGATGAAGTAACTCCGATAAAGCAATGTAACGTACGATTTACAATAAAGTGTTGCTTAACAGCACAAAGTCGCTTTTCTCTGTCAGAATCGGCGGATTCAGGTTAATCACGTAAACGGTCAAAGAGTTACGCTAGGACAAAGGTGTCACCAACGATAACTACAACATTAAAGTATCAGCTACATTGTTTAGGATGTTACCTCTACCACATGGAGGTTGGTGACAAATCTTTGCAATCAATGAACTACATTAACAAATGTTAAAGAGAATTGGCTAAAAAATGGAAAGTTGTTCATAAAACTTGTATATTATTACATATTTGTGCTCCATTGCAAAGGTGTCTTTAATCGCTGACTTTTTCGCAATGTAGAGACCTGTGTGCATGCAGACTTTGTCAAAATCAATATTTTCATGACTTGATATATGACCCCATGATGTGTTCTTGGCAGTAATTTAACAGGGAAAGCTTGGTATTCAACACATAATAAAGTTGTATAAACTACAGACATGTCAAACGTTAAAATCAGTAGGTTGCATTCTTCAGTCTGTCAGAGAGAGGAAGCTCATTTTCGCCCTACATCATAAAATTGTCTATTTATTTAAAAGTAAAAAATCAAGCAATTTTGCCAAGCAAATATCAAAGAACTAGGTTGCAGCAGTTTTTATTTCGACTGAACTTGAGAAATCCGCGATGGGACTGAGCGCGAAAAGCTTCAGTTATTCCTCATAATACAGAATCGCTGTCAGTCAAAAGGAGGTGCAGTCTTTCGACAAACCAGCCCACTCCCCATTCACCCCCAGAGACGCTGAGCGTCAATGGGCGGGACATAATCGCAGCGTTTATCCAATGACCGTCTAGTTTCGAAGCGCTGAAAAAAACCATTCAAAGCAGCCCCATTGAAGTCAATGGACACTGGGCTTCAATGCACTGTGACGCTGCGGGAATGTATGAGAAGGAAATCGAGTCAGTTGACCTGCTATATGTAACTGATTCTGAACGAACTCATTTTTGAGATAAACGTTTTATAACACATTTTTAGTCAATAAAATGTTAATACAATAGTACATAATTGACCATTAATTGTGTGACATTATAAGGGAAGCCGAGCTTCCCTTGCAGTCTTTAAGAAATCGCCACAGGTGTTCTTTTTTTTTTTAAATTATAAACATGAGTTTCATTTTGACACCTATCTTACCCCATAATATATTCACCATTAAAAAAACAGAACATTTTAAGCAGTTTCTGTGCGATATGTATTAAAAAATATGTCTACATGCACCCTGACATCTGAAAGCATTGTTGTATGTGAAGGTAGCGGGTTGCTAAACCATGCGTGCAGCCATCCATCCATCTATAAATTCATATTCCAGTAAGGGTCACGGCTGCTGCACCAAACTGCTCGCAGCACGCATCAGACTACAGTCACCGGGCGCTGACACGGCCAAGACAGATAAACAAATTCACACTTATATTCACACCTCAAGGCGAATTTAGACTTTCCAGTTCACCTTTGCTAGATGTCTTTGGACAAGCTGCTTGCATGAGTTCCAATAGAAATTTATGGAGGCTTGCGTGTAGCGAACCCCCGAGGTGGTCAGCAGCTCGCAATCTCTGGGTGACTCGATTTTCTCTGATAAATGGTTGACTGACTTTATTCTATAGAGGGAAAGGGGCTCCTAATCTTCCACAAGAAACCCGTTTATTTGTTTCACTGCCAAAGTAATATAACATAAATCAAAATATGAAAAAAAATTGATTACCAGCCTATCATAAATTTGGACTATAAGTAACTTACTACTAAAAAAATACTCAACGGTGATATTCTGTTTGATATTGCAGCGCATGTACTAAAATGATGCCAGAGGATGTCATCCTGTTGTTAAGCTTAAATCATGCATAAATCCAAATACTATCTGTTTTCAGTTTTCTATTTTTTTTATTCTTGCTACGCTAATGTTAGCATGGGCTTGTGACGTGCGGGAGGGCTGATGGGAAATTAGCCAGAGGCTAACTTCTTCGCCAATAGAAATGCATTTCTACCGAGCTCCTGCTGCTCTGCAGAAAATATGTCTAAAAAAACAAACACAGGCTTTTTGATTTTTACTAAAACAGCATAATCATAACAGCAAACAACTTTACAGTAGAAAAATATAGTTACACTTAAAGTGTTAAAAGTGTTCATTTTAAAAGTATTTTATTGGCCTTTTTCGATTTAACACAATTAAAAAAATTTTTTTTATTATTTATTTTAAAACCCCACATTCTCTGCTATATTCAACTATTGCCAACAGTTTTCAGTGTACTTTTCCAAGTACAGTGACTCAAATCCTTTACTTTCATCAGTCGGCAGTGGGAATGTTTTATTCATGAAAAGAGTCTACATATATACAGCTGTCCGAAAGTTTTATTCAACCTGAATTTCTCTCTTCTACCAATTTTTTTCCAATATTACATCCTTGTGCAGTACAGCCCCTCGCCCAGAGCAATATTAACGCCACTCTGACAGATGGTATTAAACAACAAAGCTAAAATCAGATTTATCTCCTCCCTATGAGTTCTCACTTTGCTAAAGTTGTCATTACCTGAGGGAGACGACGGCCAGAAAAGTCTCATTTTACCAGGATTTGAGAAGCTGGATACCTAGATCCTATATTTTTATATTCAGTGTTTTAGATTCAATCTCCTCCACACCTTCCTCTCTTGGTTATGAAGTAACCCTTGCTATGTAGGTTGGCTTCATTCCCTTGGCTAATCTCACATCATCGCATCAGGCCTGTTGTATTGATTTCTGTGAAAAGTAGCCCTAAATTGCTCTTCCTTTTGTCAATCTGAAGCTTGTTACCAGGCAACAGGATGACCCAGCTCTCTTAAAGCCCCCTTGAACCCCCCCCCCCCCCCCCCCCCCAACCTCAAGTCCCCTAAAACACACACTAACCCACATGCACTAAAGAAAAACCTACACATACTCAATTACACTCCTGCTATAGTGCCAAACCGGCGATCTGAGTGGCTCCTTTCCCTCTAATGTGTGATGGGAGTCTTTGGTGCTCACAAATATGTCTGCACTCATGCAAAAATCAATGTTGGGGAACAATGTTTTCATTGGAAGTATAGTCTTACATACAATTTGTTGTGCATATATATAAATACTGTATATATTGTAATAACCCAGCTGGACCGTCACTTTTGCGGGGTAGCGTAAGCCAAACTGCTCATGAAGAGGCTTCATTGGAGAGCTGTCCGTGCCCCATACACTGCACGACCCTGGACAGTGTCAGGTTGGAAGAAACAAGCAGAGTAGTCAAGTACCCTTTTCAGCATCAAGCTCATTTAATCAAGTATACATACAGCCCGAACCGCAAGGACGTCGATTCTGTTGCCAGTACTCTCACTCATGGTTTTCACCCCAAAACTCCCCACTTCCCATGAGCGTCTAAACTACATAAAAGTTTTGAACAGCTCATAACCGAATTCTTGTAAAAATCCTCGACGGACATCGACGACTGACGAACGCCAGAAACACATATACGTATTTCACGTATGTATCAAGAAAGACTGAAATGTAATGCGTGGAAAATGCTCCAGATGTAAATAGTGGCTGTGTGACATGTCCTTCAGATGAATCGTCACAGAAAGACAATTTGACCAAACACAATTAGTCAAACACAGTTAGTGACATGAATCATATATGGACATTTCATGTATTGCCCCCCCCCCCCCCCCGATTAATTTGTCACAAGCTTTTATCCCATAGGGTGAAACGGAAATCTTTGTGGTGTAGAATCACTCAAATTGTGATGCACAGTGATGGGCCCCGGTAGCCAGGAGACATATGTACGTGTGTGTGTGCGTGTCTGTGTGTGTGTGTGGGTATTTTAACAGGACCGTGCCAACTGCTTCAGGACCCACACGGCATGATGGAAGCCAATGTTTTTTCTTTTATTTTGGCCTCAAAAATGCAATATCTTTATCCCTCCTGTACCATCCGCACAATCATTAAGATATTCCAAATAAACAAAGCGGTGACAGAAAAGGATTGAGGCTTTAATGAGAAACAGCAGTGGAAATGAAACACTGGTTGCCCAGACAAATTGCTGTAATAACCATTTCTACTTAAAAGCTTTGGTAATAACTTACACGTCACTGCTTTATTGAGGTAGAGAGGAAGGGCAGAAAAGGGAAAGCAAAATGCCTATCCATAGTGTTTCTGAATTAATATCTCATTTTGGTTGTGCATAATCATTTTTTGGGCTCATTTTCAAAAGACAGGGGATTACGCACTAATTACACATTGCGTGGTGGGAATGTCTCCACTGGTGATGGATAAAAGTCCAGCTGCTCGCAGGGAAGCTTTCCATTTCACTGAGGGGAGCGTTTCTCTTTATCAATCAAGGTGGCCCCCAAAGTGGAAAAAGATGATGACCCGAAGTTTGTTTTTCTCCAGAGCGGTGCCTTCTTTCACAATTTTTATTGCTGGGTTTTATAATTTAGTTGAACTTTTGGCAACTTTTAGATTTTTGTACTGATATTTGAAACAAAAAACAACAACAAAAGAACCGCCTTTCCACAAATGTTCTTCCAGAAATGATTCCAAATGTTTCTATGAACGCGCCCTCGTATTCATGCATGTGTGTGTCTGCATGGCAGGGAGGCTGGGTTGATAGCCCCAGGCTGCACTCCTCGGTATGTATCAGATCCGGGCCTAATGAAGCTGAAAGACTGGCATTTGTGAGGTGCATCTGCAGAGACACAGAGTGATGGGCATCTCATTCTGCTGCTCTTCCCAGGGGGGTTCGCACACATCTGAGGACCCGGCACGCGGCTTGCACATCAACTCGGTGCCTCCATTCAACCCTCCCGCAGAAAGTCTTGCCACATATGTTGCCCATGCAATCTAGGAAGTATGCTTGAATTCTGTGGTAGCTTCTAGAAATATTCAACCAGTGTGACGAAGAATTTCACATTGGGCTGGTTTTTTTTCAGTGTTTCCTCCAAGAATACTCCAAAATAAACCTTTTCTCCATTTGGTTTTGTAAAACAAGCAACAAACATGTGACGAATGTAATGAATTCCTCCACAAATCGACGTCCCTTTATTTTGTATCCATTCTTTTTTAGCAAAGGAAACGTGAAATGAAAATATGCAGAGCCCGGGCAGATCTCCACGCTATGTAGTTTGTCCAAGTGGGGTTACCGTAGTGTGACGTTATCCTAAGTCGAAAGGATCCCAAACGGTTATTGCCGGCCGAATGGTTACGGTACCTTCACTGAATTCACATAAGGACCTGTTGGCTTTAACCCTCAACAGACATCTGTGCACATGGACTAATGGCGAACGCAAGAAACAGTTATGAATTACGTATATCACGCATGTATCACGAAAGATCAAAATTTCATACGTGGAAATTGCGCAAAATGTACGTATTGGTATCTGCTGTCTGTACCCAACATGTGCTTCCAGCAGACTGGCTTGGCTGTTTCGCCAATCCAGAGCGCCACAGTGATTAAAAAATCTTTTGTAACCTAAAGTTCTTTTCCCTCATAAGTTGTGTCTGACATTATTCTTTGTAGTGTTTATAGAGAGATTTTGCCACAACCCCTTTTGTAAAAAGATCTGTGGCTGTTAGAATGAACCGGCTCCTCCACACAGGCAAACCATGAGCATCTGGAGTCTCGTACTTCATGTTCGTAGGCAGGGAAGGTGCTTTGTTATGCATTGTGTGCTGTCGGAACCCGTCTCCGTTCGGCTGCAAATGCACTTAATAATAGTAACAATAATAAAAGCACGTTTAGAAGATAATCTCGCTCTGTGTCGGAGCTCTGTTTGTTTACAACAGACTTCATGATATCTTTTTCTATGGTAGTATCATAATTTGTCCAGACCAATCACTATCTGATACGACATTGGACAAACGGACAGCCAATCACATAATGTGACGTCAGCACAAGTCGAAGGACCCCGAACGGTTGTTGTAGGCCAAATGGTTATGGTACCTACACCGGTTTTGAGTTGTTCAAACATTTTTGATCTGTTGAGAATTAAACAGTTTATTTCTATTTTATGTAGTTTCTTTGCAATTATACGTAAATCTTATAGAATTGTGCGTGATGTTTGTGAGATACATACGCAAATTTGTGGCTTTCCACGACTTTTTCACGTACGTCTAAAAGACTTTTCATGCATGTATACCACTGATGTGTAACTTGTATATCACAAATCACTAATGAATTGCATCTAAAGAACACAATATTCACACGTTCTACGTAGAGTTACATGTTCTTTGTGCTGTTTATTCGTACTTCTTCTATGGTTTTAACGTGGTTCATTCGTGATACATCAGTGAAAATCTTCCATATAGACCACGACTTTTCTCACGTATGACCGATTTTCATCCGTGCAATGTGCGCAAAATGTATGTAGTGGCTCTATGACACGGCCTTCTGCAGCCAGCAGGCGCTAAAAGTAAATGTGACTAAAACTGTAGATGACTGGCAGCAAATGTCACACTTGACTCCAGTCACTGCATCAGCAGGTTGTGTACATTTGTATAGTTGTGTGTCAGCTGTGATTTTTAAGGATAAACCATGTTATTGCTCTCGACAATCGCCGTCCACCTCTTTTCCTCCTTGTTCCATTCCTCATTATTTTTATTTGATCTCTCATGTTGACGTGTTCCAATATCCAAACTGTGGAGTTGATCAAATTACAGGCATTAATATGGCAAGTGAGTTCCAGGCAAGACGGCTGGGGCTCGTGTATTCATACATCTAAATATAGATTTAATAACAGTGGCCTGAAATGCTTACAGTGCACTCTGCAGCTCCTCCTTCCTCTCTCCTTATGCATGTAAACATCAAAAGAAGCAAAGAGCTGCAGCTTGGCGATGCGCCTCACACTGTAATGAGCAGAGGACAGACGGGCAAATAGCTGACCATTTGTTGGTCGAGCGACATTCGCCACGTGGCTGCAGGAGACGCTCCCTAGCAGATTTCAAAAGAGGTGGAATAATAAGGAAGGGACTTTTTAACCAGCGGTGAACTGAGGCGAAAGCAACAAAAATCCCTAATTGGTCACTGTCCCTTGTTTTTCTCATCCTGTGGAAACTCTACACACTATCAAGAGTGTAAGTTTTATCCTCGTCCCCGTATTGCAATGCTGGACTGCTTATGCTCATCAACAAGTAATGAGCATTAAAATACCAAGAAAATGAAGAGATGACAATAAGATAAGACATGTCAAAACCGATGCAGTGATCCAGGGTCAGTGATGCTGTTTTTTTAGGCCTTGGTCACAACTGCCATTATGAGAGGATACGAGCGATCAATGGGCAAACCTGAACAGGGGCACGCAGGTGGCCCACATGAATTAGCAAGGTCGTAACCACTCGGTGAGCCGGTAGAGCGAAATGTATATCCACATTTTATTTTTACTGGCATGCTATGGGCAACAAGTCGTAGCAAACACTTGTAGAACACACAAGTGTAAATAAGAGTGAAGTAGGCAATTCACGCAAGCAGGGGGGTTACAAGATTTTCCTGAGTACTGTGTAAGGAGCCCATCAGTGTTGTTCATGCTTCTTGTGTGCAGCAGGACTGTTAGAATTTAGGAAATCAGACAGTCAGACCATAGTTTTGTGTGGGGATCCTACGGGTACTTACGCACACACACCAATGCGTGTGGCATTGGTGCAGTCGGTTAGGGTGAGTATTTGCTCCCTACAGATAAATGGAAGGTTGAGTAAGGGCATCGTCTGACGGCGTCACTCGTATGTCATCAGTGCGTTAGATATTATCCTTACACATACTTCCCGATACACTTCCCAAACAAGCCACAATGTTCCATTTGTCTCACGGCCCTTAAGGTGATTGTACGAGTCTCAAGGGAACTGCAAGACAGATCTGCGCCTCCCTCTGTTCTATGACCTTCAAAGAGCCTGGAAAACCCAAAAACCTATAGCACTTCTTAGTGGGAAATAACTGCTAAAGGGCAACCAGTTGTTAGTAGAAAAATAACAAATATATGAGCCTATGTATGTCTAAGTATCACAATTAAGTTTCTCCTGGGTATAAGTCACACCCCTGGCCAATCTATAAAAAACTCGGACTTATATTCAGGAAAATACAGTAAAACCACTGTGTTTTCATGGCATTTACCACTACATCTGCAAGTAACCGATTCTGTTGGTCGCTGTGTCGCTTCTACTAGGTGCATTGACCAAGTCTGACCCCCGTGTCTGGCTCTGACATGGTGACTTCCAGCGTTTCCTAATTACCTTTGGTTTTATAGCGAGACTTGTGTCAGTACCCTGCTCAATTTGTTCCCGTGAAATATGGCTCGGCCTTGGGTTCAAGAAGGGGGAGTAAACACTGTGCGCTGATTAATCAAGGCATGCAGGCTCAACCTCTGTTCTCAGAGGAGTAAATTCAATGACATGTTTTCACCTGGGACACATTCCAGTAGTCTGGAGCTGTTTCCTGTCCTTAATTACTTTCCTCATATCTCTCTTCAAATCTCCCTTTCAAGCTCCCTTTTGGTTGCAGCCACGGATTAAAAAGAAAAAGGTTCAAGAGTTTATTGTGCAGAAGACAAACATATTTTATTTAGTCTTTAGGAAGAATAGATGTGTAAAGTTTAAGTTGGATGGAAGGCACATAAAGTAATGCCTCTAAAAAAATTGTTTTTTAAGGGTGCATTATTCATTTGGTACACTACATTTGTCTTCCTTTAGGCCATAAGTTCCTTAAGTTTATCTCCCTGGACTCCCATTTACATCAAAACATCTTAACTTTAACAAACAACTTTTCTTTTTTTTTTCCAATAAAGATTTACATTATCCAAGACTGGGGCTAAATTGCTGTTTCAAAAAATTCAATAATGGGATACTTTGTTTCTAAAAGTTAAAAAAATAACTTTAGTTTAAAACAGATTTTTGTAAGTGACTCATTTTTAGAACTTCATTTTTATGTCATACTTAAATGAATCCCTGGCCTTGCCTATAGACTGACAACTCATCCAGGCAGTGGTGGGCCATCAGAGCTTTAAAAAGGCCTTAAAAAAATTCCGAATAATGTGTTAATTATATTTTGTCCATGTATACTCATTAAAATCCTTCCAAATGGTCTGTCCATTCACTTTTGTTGTGTTTGTGATGGTTATGCTGCTTCCAGACAGACATGTATTTTCATTTTGGAGCATTTAAGCAATCACATTTCAGCTATACTTTGTTGCCAGGCAGGGTCAGAGCTAAAGAGGTCTTCATTATTAGTTCTGAAGGGCCTCATGATGCAAAAACAATGTCTGTCATTCATTTCATTCAACCAATCAGATTTTGAGTTGGTGTCAGCAGGGCCCTCTAGCATGCTTAGGCAACGTCACAGTAATCAGAACTTCTGATTGGACAGAAGTTTCAGGAAGTCACATGCAGCCTTGTCCAATTTGACACAGAGCCACGGAGCCCTTTTTGATCTGTCTCAGTTAAAAACAGAGCTGACTGTAATGTCCGCCATGGAGAATTTAGCAGGAAAGTCTCCCACTGATCTTGATTTCCTTCATCAGAAAAATCGGAATGACATCATGAAGCAGATTTGTGTGTTTGGCGCTGACCATCCCAGGGTCCACTTCATCTGTCGAGCGGACATTTTCATCTCTAAGGCGAATTAAAACCTACACAAAAACACAACTGGACAGACTCGGCTCTCAGCACTGGCCTTGATGGAATAAAAAAGGAATTCTGGACGGAACTGAAGCGCGATAATCTAAACGACAGGGTGATCGAACTGTTTTTGAGGAAAGAGAGGAGGACGGATTTTGTCTTCAAATAATCTTGTGTAAAATGATAAATATCATGATAAATAATATTCCAAATTTATGTGGTCATTTTCAAACGTTTTTAGCTGGCTGTAGTTGCATAACAAGATTTGTTTACTGTGTTGTTTATTGTGTTTATTTAGAGGCATTCACTGTGGCTACAGGAATGTTCAATAAGCAATGCAAAGCTCGATTCTGCATCGTAAAATGGTTAATGAAGGGTTAAGTGATTCAGGCATAGCACAACTGAAGGCCCAGGTGTGTAATGCAGGGTGTGCACTGCTTTCGCCCAACAGAAACGAGGATAGGCTCCAGCAACCTCATGACCCTGAAAGGCATTTAGCAGGTTTAGAAAATGGATTCATGGATGGACATGTTTACACCAGCCTTGGCAACGTGCATTTAAGCGGCCAGCGTCTTCAAAACTCTTGTGGTAATGCTACGCTACGCAACACAAGTCTGTCTTTGGGCGCTCTGTTCAAAACACATAGTGTGTGAACATTGTTGAACTTGCAAGAAAAGTTGAACCAGTTCCATTTTGACCAATCAGGAACTCGGATTGGTAGTGCCACATGGGTAGTGTCCTTCTACATTCATGAACGTACCAACTGTTTGGAAATTGATCATGGAGGAGAAATTAATAATTGTGGTCTGTGCCTTGCCTAAATGACATGACACCAAGTCTTTCCCTTATCAGAATAGAGTTGTGAAAGAAATAAAATCTGTACCACTTTGAAATTTTGCTCTAACTTTCATCCAGCTGTGAGTAATCGCTAGTCCAGAGTGAACACCATATCACGGTTAAGAATCTGCATTCAGCCAGTTCTTAAACAAACAACCCTATTTATTGCAGTCACAAGCAGTTTGGTTTAAGATATGGGTAGGCTAGATATTGACACTTCAGAGTATTTTGCATCTGCTCCCCCCATACGTGTATGAATACATTAAACCAAGAACTCTTCATGTTCTCTAGGATCACTGTTATTGACGATACCAAGTGTTTGCACAGAAGCTGGAAAAGTGGCCCTTCAGTAGTCTGCCCCTTCAACCTGGAATAATTTACAAAAGTACGGAAATTTTAAAGAATAAGAGAGTAAGACAGTTTAGACTTTTTCTCCAAATCTGTGACTTGTAAATGTTTTGAATAGATTTTGAATTGTACCGTTGTTGTTTTTTAATGTTTTGTATTGATCGGTCGCTGTCCAGGAAAAATAGAATTAGTGTCTAGGACTTTTCCTGGTTATATAAAGGTTAATAAAATAAATTTTGTGTGTTTTGTATAAAAAACTGTAAATATAAAATGTAGTCTAAGTACTGTTCTCTCTGTTTTACGATTACATTGGTAGAACTACGAGCGCGTCTTGCAAGGTTTGCTTCAAAAAGTAACATTCAAGGACTTGTTTTTAATGTTAAATATCAAAGATACATTTCTGAAAGAGACAGCTGATCCCTCTCATACAAATATAGATAGCTTCCAGTAGAATGTAGGCATAGTAGCTACAGAAAACTGCTCCTGGACACTTCAGAGAAAGAAGGGAATGAATTAGATGAGGAATTTCGGCACACGTGACATTTATTGTGAAGATATTTTTTATTGTGCAAAGTTTCACGTCTCTGAGAACATGAAAGAGGAGAGGGGAAGCTTCATTGGGCCTGATACACTACTTATGTAACCATTCATCAAGTGAGTCTCTAACCACTACTTACCATTGACACAGGGATAATACTATTGTTTGTGTTTGCTTTAAATCAGTGTTTACTTGACCTAGTCCCTGCATGTTCTATGATTTGCTGCTGCAACATTCTTGGTTTTTAGCTCTGCAGAGAACGGTTTTTAGTTCCGTCTGGCAATTAACGTCAAAATAGTTGAGTTGGACCAATTGCATGTTTGGTTGACATTCTTGACTAATGCAATTAATTCCATAACTTTGAAAAGATATCAAGTTAAAAGGGCATTAAACTTTTTTAAACACGTGTTTTTTATTTAGAAAAAAAGCAGCTCTTTAAATCCAGAGGCAGAACTTTAGCTTAGACTTGCATGCACGCAAGTGACAGTGATATGCAGCATGCTATAAACAAATAAAACGACATGAGGATTCCTAATAAATGTTTACAGGCACAACATTTAAGTCAGCTTTTTTTCCTTTTTTTTTTGAAGTTATCTAAAGCCTTTTATTGTCTCCACAACCCGCTTTATAGGGAAAGTGGGTTTTCTTACTATGAGCTGTAAGACAATTACAAAGACAATTTCACGGGGAGGGTTTCTATAATCATCAGTGCATGCTGTGAACCCATATCGCAGTCAGTTTCATTTGGACTGAAGAGAATTCATTTGTACTTTATAACTTGCAATTTAGCTATTAGTAACTGCTCTCAAAGATTTTGAAATGGGGAGAAAGGAGGAGGAGGATGGAGGGGAAAAAGGATAAAAAATGTGATTTTAAAAAGCAAATAAAGGCTTCTCATCTCTAACAAATGAACTTAAATGGTTCATCCAGTGCATATTGTGTTATGCCTTTTTATCAGTGACTTGTCAAGTCTTAGGCATTAACACAGAAATCAGATTTTAATTTGTTGAGACGTTCTTTTAGACTAAACAATATTATTATGAAGAAAGGGTTTTCTATTTGGGTTGCAAACTTTTGCTGGAGTGACATTTTTTTTTCTGACACCAGGCCAATCAGTAATCCTCATTATGCATGCGATGTTGTTCTGATGTAATCATAACGAGTCCTAATGAATGAAAATGATTGAATGTTTGCAGGATTAAAATAGTTCATAATTACACCTCTACCCCTGAAAATACAGGAGTGTATGTTTTTTCCCTCCCTGGTTAAAAACAAAAATAAAGAGAGAGAGAGAGAGAGAGAGAGAGAGAGAGAGAGAGAGAGAGAGAGAGAGAGAGAGAGAGAGAGAGAGAGAGAGAGAGAGAGAGAGAGAGAGAGAGAGAGAGAGAGAGAGAGAGAGAGAGAGAGAGAGAGAGAGAGAGAGAGAGAGAGAGAGAGAGAGAGAGAGAGAGAGAGAGAGAGAGAGAGAGAGAGAGAGAGAGAGAGAGAGACTAGCCCCATCAACCACTACAGCCACCCTTGTGGACTCCTCCCAACTCACAATCACTTGCTATTACATGCCCCTTACTCTCCCCTTCCACCCACCACCACTCTGGTCAGAACTGCACATAACAAATTCATGAAAAAAAAAACTAGTTTTTTCTAAATTGGTTTTATCTCCATAGCAACCATTGTGTCTTTGGGCAGCCTGGGGGTGATGAACATTTCTATGTTGTTTTGAGAAGAATTGGCAAAAGTCAATTTTTGGATTTTCTTGGCAACTGAAGTTTCTTGTTAACCACTCCCACATCCCTAATATGTTCATATCGCAAATCAAATATTGTTCAGCTTGAGCCAGGGATTCGTGCATTACATTTTCACAATATTCCAGTAAATTTTGTGCGAGCAACAAGAAAATTCCACTTTTGCAAGCTCGCCATGCTAACGCTGTTCAAAATCTAAAAACTTTCAATCTGACCTAAGTAGCTCCCTACGATGCTCAAGGAGTTAGGATGCGATAGGTCAAAATCCCTGGGAGGAATTTACATTTGTAGAAGCCATTTAAAGTGATGTTTAGGAAAATTCAAAATAGTAGAAGTAGACGCCTTCTCCAGGTCAAAGGTCTACAAAGGAAACTACATTTGGTTGAAGACGTGACCTGGTGTGAGAGAAATTTGATCAAGATCGTTAAACATTTCTTCCCTTCATATTGTGTGCAAACAACGGAAACTTCCGAACTTGCCCAAAAAAAAAAGGCTGCCAAACCTCTGGTCCAGTGGCCATCCCATAATAATTTCAAAACTTCCTTTGGATATCCCAGACATGTGCGTTTGGGTTTCGTTATTTGAAATAGATTTTTTGTTTGGTTTTTTTTTGTCTTAGCTCCTTAAATGATTTTTGACATCAATCATTTTTTCTGTGATGTCATCTATTTTTCTGTGATGTCATCACAGGAATTAGGTGGGTGCAAATTGTGTGGGAGGAGGAAGAGGAATTGCGAAAATAATCCGAGGTGAGTTTGTTAGGTTTATCAATGGAGGCGGGGTAATGGAGGTAAAACATCGACACGTCCCCCTTGTGCGCCGTCTCATCTGCGGACGCCGTTAGCCTTCCCATGACAGGTGAACGCACATTAAAGCGAGATGATCCAGACAATTATCGGTTTAAATGAGATTTTCCCTTAAGCCCAGGTTGATTGTATTTAAAAATATCAGCTTGTTAATGAGGGTTTATGATTAATGAGTTTGTGCCACGCCGTGATAGACATGGCTATTAGGGCGAAGAGGAGATGGGGACCCTGCACCCACGGGGGAACACGGCAATTAGATTCTTCCAGATCAGAGGGTGCTGGCATAATGACCAAATTCTGGCAGCTTATTCCGTTCCTGATCTCTAATCGCGCTCGCCACTGGCATCCTTCGTTCACTCCTCTTCGCCGGGCGCTGGCCCCTCTTCTCTGGTATGAATTAATGAAATAATGTTGCAGGTCGAGTGACCACTCACAGGGCTCTCCTGCTCTTTAGCGAGTTACAATTACACAGTAAGTTTGATCGGCGGTGATAGATAAAACACCCGGAGCTCATAAATATGGATGTAGAGTCTGAGAAAATAAATTAACAGGGCCTGGCCTCGCCGCTGCCCCACTTAAACTGTCAATTACAGAGCTGACAGGAGCCTGCTGAAAGAGGCGCAGAAGGATGGGAGAAGCGCAAACACGCACACACACACACTCATTAGGCCTGCGCATTCGAGATGATTCGGGAGCCTCGCAGCAAGTCACCTGCTTCATTATCAGCAGGCAGAGTTCATGTTTTGTGACACGTTTCAAGAGCTTCCAGTTATTAAGTAATGTTTGGCGCCTGACTCTCAGGCTCCTCCAGTGGAAATCCAGCTCACCTGAAATGGCTTTCCTGCCAGTTTTGAGGACCTTGCAAAGGTATTTTTAGATCAGAGAAAAAAGAAAAAACTTTTTTTATTTTAGCCATTTTTTTCTTATAAGAATCATGTTTTTGAAGATTAATTGCATTAAACATTGAAATATGAACGTTGAAGTGAATCGTTTCTTTTTAAACATTTTTTTTGTGTAATCTTTTCAACTTTGAGTTGTTCTTCTTGAGATGATCTTAACACAAGTTTTATTAATTTCAAGACTTCCAGTCACACTAAAATCCATCAGAATTTTATTTTTGTTTGTGCAAAATTGTTTTCATCAAATACCCTTCGATAATCACCCTCCTATCAGCCCCTCCCTAACAGCCCTCTCTCTCTTCTTCCCTCCACTTCTTTTCCATCCGTCCATCACAAATGTGTTACAAATATAATTAATATGTTTGGTATAAAGTTTGGTATAAATTACAAAAGGGTTTTTTTCAAATACACACCTAGTGTGTCAGAAGACTCATAACCCCTGTTGTAAAAAAAAGACTAAAATGGGGGCAAAGGTCAACAAACATGATAATGAGACAAAAAATGATGTCAATCTCCCTAAAACCGCACATTAAGAGTTAAGGTTAGTCATTTGTTTAGGTCATTATCAGCCATTAGTTTATTACAATAGTTAACTTTATTTTTAACCTTACAATAATGATTAATTACATACATTTGATTAGGACAAAGAATTTCCTGTAAAAACAGCCATTCTGCCTTAGTCAAACACTGCATTTTCTGGTTTTTTTTTAAGCAATTTGGGGGTGGGGGGGGTGGGGGGGGTGGGGGGGGTTCAAGAGAAAACACTTAAATTCTGGGAAAATTTGGCTTTTTTTTAAACCAAATAAAGGAAGTTCCAGACACTTTTTTGGTGGTGATGAAACAGGAACAAGACTCTCACATCCTGGATTTAATGGAGTTCGAACCTTTAACACCGGTGTTGGCATTCCATCGTCTAACGTAACCGTTTGAGTTAAGAGAATTCCGACGGATCTGAAGCGGAGAAAAGCACCCTTGCACTGATATGCACTTAGAAAAAGTGTTGTATTATGAAAAGCCGCTTTTCTCAGAACTAGCTGATTCACGTTGATGGCGTAAACGGTCAAAGAGTGCGTTTTATTCACACGTGTTTACGGGTTAAACCAGGGGTGGGCAAACTTTTGACTCGTGGGCCAAGAGGGGGTTCTAAAATATCACAGGAGGGCCAGGAACAGATGCATGGACATGAAACACGAAGTTCAGATGAAAACATTCTTTGATTTTGATTAAAAATTAATAATATAGCTGAACATTTTAGAGTTATTAATTTAAAAAAAAACTATGACTTTTTACTCTCATTTTAGTGCCAACTGCACCGATGGGTTGATGTCTGCCAGGAAAAACAATGCAAAGTCAAAGAAATGCTGCGTTCATGGGGTGTTGGGATGATTGGAAAAATGCAAGTCCAACTTGGAGAACACACATGAACGACAGAAAAACAACAAATCTTCATTTTCTGCACTTTAGCAAAGGTTATTGTTTCTGTAGCGCCCCACTTGCGCGCAAACACCTGAACTACAGAGAAAAATGAAACAATACGATTATCAATCTAATTCATTTCATTTTGGCGGGCCAGATTAAATAGTTTAATGGGTCGCATATGGCCCACCCCTGGGTTAAACTGTAAATTCTAACATGTTTTGTTTCCAAAATAGAATCTAAACATTTGTATCTTTCCAATTTCACCTCAGCGTAAAAAAACATCAACATATTTACATATTTAGTTAAAACTTCTCCATTCCAGCATCAGTGAAGAAAAAAACAATCCTGGGTTTGCAGGTAAAAATCTAAATGAGGGAAAAAAGCTACTTCATTCCTATAGAAGAGTCTTCTATAAGGTTTTTTTTTCTCATCAAGGGAAAAAAACCTTGAGCTTTTGGAAACATGCTAAGTAAAATACATTGGAAGGTTTGGTTTGTTTCCCAATATTTCCATTCAAATATAAATCATGTGTCACTAGTACCCACACTTATGCAGTGTTTTGGCATCCAGTAAGCCTTTTAACATGCTAATTGGTTGCTCCAGCTTCACTTCCTGGATTAGCTTTTCATTATTTTATGGGTACATTAAGGCCCTGGCTGTTATTTTTTTTTTCTAAACGGCAAAAGGACAAACCGGTTGACCGAAATCTGGCCAACAAATGAGGTTGACTTCACATTTCAGCTTGCGGTGAGGGATCTGTGTCACCATATCGCTGCCAAAGCAGATGAGCATGTTAGAAATGGATTGCAAGCGATGTGACACTCCCAACGTTTTTTTCTTCCCCCCGCGATGATTAAGCCATTGACAATTTAGTCGGTAAATTGTGCGTTCTCCAAATCGGGATTTCCAGGCAATTTCCTCAGGAGCCATTAAGCTGTTTACCAACTTGCTGTGGAACGAGCGTTGTGGCGCTGCTGCGGATGCTGCAAGCTTTTCTGCATCACATCGAGCCGCTCCTAACTTGAAGCTCATTCATAGTCTGTATTTTAAAGTTCAGGGGGTGCTTAAGTCAGTGGGACGGCGCTGTCGACAATGTGCCGGATGGATTATGCCACAAAGAATAAGTTGCCATAATGGGTTCATATTGATCAGAGTCATTGATGGAATGCAATATGTCTCACCGCCTTGTGGACAAATTCAATTTTATTGATGGAAGGTCTACCTATAACATACTGCATGTGGAGGGAACAGGAGATCGGTAGAAAGGGATTTATTTTTACTACAGCAGAAAGAACTAAAGAGAGGGTTTAAAAAAATGGGAAAAAGAGCAAAAAATGTGGCCTAAAAGTGACAAAAGTATGGCAATTAAGAGGTTACTGAATAGATCTAAAGATAGCTTTTAAGAAAAACAAACCTAAATAGATGTAAATGCTTCTGCTTTAAGACCTCCTCCCACAAAAGTCGTCTTTTTAATATGTTCTTGTGGCGTTTTTCTCATTATGGAGGACAAATATTCAGAAATTAGGTTCAAAATTGTACTTTTGAGAAGTTCTTTCTTCAAATCCTTGGGAATCAGGAGCATGTTCTCAAAAAACTCTCTGCAATAGGTGACGGGATGGGGAGGCGGTGTTGCTCCAACTGCTGTCGCTTTGCAGAAACATTGTCCTAAAAATAGTGACATGTTTTTCGATTTTGGCTAACAATGCCATGATCATCATTAAAAGACCACTGGGAACGCTTTAAAAATGGATCAAAAGATGATTGGAGTAAGCTTTTTAAGAGAATTCTAAACATAAAATAACTAAAATTGCAAATAATTCTGATAATTTCCTGCCGTGGACTAAGAGAGTAAATATAAGGGATGGTTGTCCTGGTTTCTTTGGATGTGTCTTTTGTGTGTTTGTTAAAAACATCAGTTCCCATAGATACAGTACATATTTCCTCGAATGATAATCTGATGTCACCACTAGGATTCTGACATAGTGGAACAGGTGAAGTTTACTCCGCCCACCTCTGCGACATGCCCAAAATCGGACAAAGTAAAGTCAAAATTTTGCCTGCCGCATTCAGCCATGACTCCACTCACTGGCTGAGAAACCTGCAACCAACAATGCACAAGTGGAGTTTAAATAAAATGATCCCATCTAGCTCCAGTATTGAATTTCCTTGAATTACAGTAACTCTTAATTCTTTTAAGCAGTTTCCATTATTCCAATGGAAATTCCATATGGTCAAGTCGAAGAATGACCATATGTCATTTCATGTCACCAGCCACATCTCCAAAATCAAAGGATTGAACTGGGGAAGGCTGGTTAACGGTGGAACAAAATGTATTTTTAAAAAAAAAGGTAATTCAAAATATATTGCATGAAAAAAGTTAATTTATACGTAAATAACAGTTTCTCGTCTGGAATTGAACCCGGCCTCAAAAAAAGCTGGATTAATTCTCCAGTTTTTATTAATACATAAGAAAAGGGACACAAATCAAACGCATTTTTGTAACCAGACTGTACATAATTTTTGCAACCAAGCTCCAGTGGTCATTTGAGGAACTGCAACTGTTGGTAGTTCTGTTAGCCTGTGAATCATAAACCCTTATTAACCTGGAAAATAAATGAATTAATTAATTTTAAAACATGCAAAAACAATATTAAAAAAAATGTCCCCAAACAATAGATGAACCGCAATACAACGAGGGACCACTGTGTTGCCTCGATTTCCTCGCTGCGCCTTGTTCTTTCATTTTCAGCTACCTAGGGTTCACTTTGACTGACAGGTGGCAATCACATCCTCCATTGGCTGTGATCCAAACTACTGTCAGACTTGACGCCATGCACATCAGGCTATGATGTTTCAAAACAATGACTGAGTCAGCTGGTCTTGCTCACGTTTCATCTAGTCGTGACTCTTTGACCGGGTTGTCCGGGGCTGCAGCCAATTAGCTTCAGGCTGTGACATGCTGCATGTTCAGAGATGATCTTTAAACTGTCTTCTGGTTATGTATATATATATATATATATATATATATATATTTTTTGACACCTTCATCTAAAGGCTGCACAGTGGTTAGCACTCTCGCCTCACAGTAAGAGGGCCATGGTTCAAATCCCAGCTGGGATTTGAACCATGTGGAGTTTGCATGTTCTGTGTGGAGTTTGCATATGTGGAGTTTGCATGTTCTCCCCAAGCGTGTGGGTTTTCTCGGGGTTCCTCCTACAGTTCAAAAACATGCTTCATAGGTTAACAGGTTACTCTAAGTTGCCCCTAGATGTATATGTGGGAGTGTGTGGCCCTGCATTAGACTGGCGACTTGTTCAGGGTGTATCCCGTCTATTCCACAATAGCTGGGATAGGCTCCAGCAACCCTGTGACCCCGAAAGGGATACAGAAAGTTCTGAAGATGGATGGATGGATGGATGGATGGATGGATGGATGGATGGATAGATGGATAGATGGACAAAGAAGTTATGACTTAGTATGATTTAGGACTTTGAAGTGGCTCCAGTCAAGCTTCAGTTGAGCCGCTAGTCTATGTTTTCCAATACCAACTAATTGCTTAACTTTGCGAGATCACATATACACCTTCTTATGATTTTATTTTGATCAAACTTAAAAGACTCTTATTTTTTTGACAGTCAGAAAGTGTTGGTTCCATGAAAGGGATCCAGCGGGCGACTGAATGGACCAGATGGGCAGATTTTCACGGCGGCGACCAAAGGATAGATTAGTGGTTAATCTTGTTGCAGGGTTTCTTCTTTCTCCTCGGAAGCATTCCAGGAAACAAGAGCTGAATTGAAATCCATCCAAATCTAATTAAAAACTCCCAATACAAAAAAAAAGGGGGGGGGGGGGGGGGCTGTGCTTTTTTGACAGTTTGATTGGAGGGATGTGAGGCACGGTGACGGAGGGCCTACTGTAACTGTTTCACAGGAGGCTTCACGTGGTGCTGCTCCTTAGAGAGTGTGTGTGTGTGTGTGTGTGTGTGTGGGGGGGTGCCTTTTGTTGTTATTGGAGACAGACAGGCATTCCTGATAAATGCGAAAATGTGTCAAAACTCGGGAGGGAAGCCGGGGAAGTACTAGAGGTAAAATTTGGCCTACTTGGGCATCATTACAGCTATTGTGTGGCTGTCACGAGTTCAAAGAATCCACGGTACATCTTTGATGATCCAGTCAATGACTTCCACTCTTTTTTTTTTTTGTCCGTCATTGGTTCTGTTTTACTTTTCAGGTTCAAGAACTTTCAGGTTGGAATATAAGAACACTCAGCAACACCTAAAATAACCGAACTGCAGACTCGGCAGTAACTGGGCATGAAGCCACGGGGAAATGTGAGAGCGTCTGGCTTCTCATGGACGGCACTTCAAATGTTGTCTGACCACAGGAAGAAGAAGGAAAAAAAGAGAGAGAAATCAATATTTCTTTACAGACCTGGGAGGCTGAGGCCTTGCCTAATGCCCCAACAACAGGCTTTAGAGCCTTGTGTGTCCCGTAAACCTATCGGATCTCTGCAATCTCCAACTCTGCCCGGCGACAGACCCTAGGTCCCACTCGGGGCCCCTACTGCAAGCCCCTTGTTCCTCCCCAAACAACTCCTCACTTCCCAGCGCTGTTAGCATTGTTAATGGCCATTGTTATGAATGACGACCTCTGCTCTTGCGCCTTTATTGGCAGGCCCGGGCAGGCAGATGGATAGGCCGCCGCTTCTCCTCTGCTATCAGGACTGCCCAGACGTTGGGGTCCAGGAGTGGCGGAACAAAGTAGGAGGAATGATGCCCCAAAGGGGGAGGGGGGGGTAGAAGCGAGGGGACAGGGATGAGGGGGTAGAGTCAAGGGAAGGAGGCGTCACAGACAAAAAAAAACACTGAATAGGAGGGGGCAACAGACAAGGGTGAAGGAGCAATGGAAGGTAGCAGGTCTCTCCTCCCCTGAATACATTTGCAGCTCCATTGTAAAGGTTGTAAGAGAGGAGTGTGGCTGCTGTCTGTGGCAGAGGCTTATATTCTCAACAGCCTGTGGAGAGAAGGATGAGGAGGTGGGTGAACGAGGGGGGAAACTGCCCCGCTGCTGGCCCCCTGCCTAGCCCCCCTCCTCCTCCTCCTCCTCCTCCACGCCCCCTGATCCAGCACCCCTGCCTGGTGATGAATGGTGGTACTTGCTGAAAGTGAAGCCTGCTGGTGAGCTTTGGCTCAGACGGGAAAAGGAGACGGCTTGGAGGATCATGGGGACGAAGTCGGCAAAAGGCACACAAGCAAAAAAAAGGGGGGGGGCTTAAACAGGTTTATGAAGACAATCAAATCTGTTCGGACACTTTGTGGTTAGCTGGTTAGAATCCTGCAATGCTGGTACAAATTTACTGCATTTCCTGTGCAGAGCTCAGCTATAAAGCTACATTCACGTGGCCACTGGAAACCCATGTTCAAGCGTTTTAATTAAAGGTCTGTGCAAAACCACGTAAATGTGTCGTTATGCAAGTTTCTACGATCATATTTGGGCTCTACGTACAAAACATGCAACCATTGATGCCCGTTGAAAGGTAAACCAGTTCAAACATTGACCAATCAGGCAGTGAGGTATGGATGGCGTCCCTTTTTATTCACAGAGTGGAAATTAATAACTGCGGTTTATGTGTAGCTGGAATTCTACAACATTAATAAGTCAGTCATATAATCGGAAGGAAGATTTGTGAGATTTGATTTGCTTTGAAATTTCGCACCAAGACTATTTCCAATTGTACGTACATGCCCTAGTAACCGGAATGCAACAGACCTTTGTGAACACCATTTGCTTAAAGCACGTTCTTGAACGTGCAACATAAAAACACTTGTGAACGTAGCATAAGACAGCGCACCTCTTTTTTTTTTAATAGCAAAAACTGATACATCCATAATAACCCTTTAGCAATTGTTGACATCTATCCTCAAAGAAAAATAACTTACAAGTCACACCTGAGTACAAGTCGCAACCCTGGCCAAACTATCCAAAACAATTTTATAAAACACAAAAATTGTTGTAAATTAGGAGCGGTCAATAAAAAGCTGTTTGAAATAGAGCATATTTGTGACATAGAAAATACAGTGGGCGGGGCCACAGGATCCCCGCTCTGCTCAAACCTCATTTTGCTCATCAGAGCTGGCATCTGTTTCAAAACTGTACAGCGTTCGTTATCTTTTGTTGAATTGATAATGTTAAGTTGGGGTTGCGAGGGGCTGTTAGCTAGCGGGAGAACATGTAAACAGAGAGCTCTCAAAAACGGGGAGCCCAACCCAAAACTTAGAGGCGAATTTCTGATGAACTACTGCAGCTCTGTAGAAACTGTGTCCCAGCAAAATACTTTTTTTTTTTTTTTTTTTTAAAGATGATTGCAGTGGGCCTTTAAAGCCCCCCCCCAACCTCTTGAAGCAGAACAGCTCATCTTCACTGCTTATTGATCAAAGTCCAGTCCCCTATAACAGCCTATCACCTAATGTCAACCGTGACATTCTCCATATCAGCATAAGCAGTAATAGGTCACTCACATATTGAATGCCTTTTCCGCTGACTACAATACAAACTGGACATATTTCTCCCCATATTGGATTTTTATTTGATCATTTGCTGCAGTTTCCCTCCAGACTCTCTTTTTCTGTCCGTTCGAATGAAAAATAAATACAAACAAACAAACAACCCTGCTTGATGCACGAGAGCAAAAAGGCAGAGATGGAGAAAGGAAAAAAAAAAAAAAAGTGGGAGGAGATGTTGAAAGAGCCTGGGGGCTGGCCCCTGTCCCGGCCTCCCCGAGCCTCCCTGGATCACAGCCATCTGCCACAGCTGCTGCCTTGCTTTAACTGCCACTCTAATTGACAATGAACCCAGAGCCCTGTGATAATTGTGGCTGCTTGGTGACTTGGGCAGGTAATGCTTCCCTTTCAGGATTTATCAAGCCCCATCTGTTCCTCATAGTACTATATGCGACAGAAAAGCCCCCCCCCCCCACCCCATCCCCCCCACACACACCCAACCATCATCACCCACTCTTTCCTCCTCCTTTGGTACCCCCATCCCCAGCAAACAAACCATTCCTTTTCCTGGAATTGTAGTGGTTGGTGTGTAAAAAAGTTGTATTTGTGAAGGGCGGGGTGCTTCTTCATGACCCCATAGGAGGCCATTAGAGGGTCACAGCACTGGGGCTAGTTTATTTGTTCAATTGGTAGCTAAAAATAAAAGACGTCTTGCAGTGGTTTGAACCCGCCCCCTTTCCTCTAGGTTGTGTGGGATGACTCTTGCATCCACTGCTTGGGGGGGAGGGTTAGGGTTTTTTCCTTAGACGCAGCTTAGGGGTGGATGCGGGCTGTTTGTGGCCAAAAAATTGGGCCACTCTAGGGTATGTAGGTGGTACACAGGAAATATTAAAGTCGTAGACCGCTCAGTGAGCCCGTAGGGTGCAAATATTTGTGCAAATTTTATTTCTATCCCCAAGAGAAACAGATTGTAGCGCACACTAAATATGTATGGGTAAGGGGGAGGTAGGGTACACACAGGTGTGTCGAACAGATTTTTAATTTTTAAACCCCACACTGTGCAAGAGGTCCATTAGTTCTTGCGTGTAGCCTAAATGTTATAATTAGACAATCAGATGGTAGCTTGTGGGTATCCTACGGCCACTTGCGTATCAAGTTCCCTTAGGACACTTGCGTATAAAGGGCATGATCTGTGCATGGGGTACCATTGGCGTGTCATCAGTAAGGAGCCAGTGCCCGCACTTTATGAAGGACCAGAGTGTGGCCTAAGCATCCCCAGTATGTCAGAAATGCTTGGAACTCAGATAAGCCTCATAAATACTTCACGATACATTTACAACACACACAAACGACAATGGTACCACCCAATGACATGGCAACCCTCAAGGTGGTTACACCAGCCTTAAAAAACTTGCACACCCCTTAAGATGCAGCCACTCCTCTCTATGACCCTTCACAGCCCCGGACAACCCAAAAATCTGTAGCACCCCTACAAGTCAAACCCCCATATGAGTGTGTGTGACTTAGACTGCTGTTGGCTGTTTCAACCTCAACCCAACCGTTGTCAACCACAAACCAACAGTTCTGATGACTGGAAAGTACTCGTCCTTCCAAGAGGTGGCAATTCAGCCATCTGTAGCATTAGCTGATTTGTTGATTATCAAGTTTATCAACCACCGTTTGGGCTATCCACCATCAACACTTCTGAGAGGTTAGCACGTCCAAAAATTGCAGTCCAGTAAAAACGATTGATGCTCCTCAAATATACGCCTATATACTGCCAATAATTGACTATTCCAACATGAGGTCGGTGGGAGTCTGTCTGACGAACCCGCAGAACCTCAGAGCGGAGCGCTTTTCCTCCGTCAGCAAACAGCTGTTCTTCAGATGGAAATCATTACACCGGCAGACAGCCCTCATATAGGCATCAGAAGAAAAAAAAAATCTGCTCTCCCAAGTCTCTGTGTAAGCAAAAAAAGATCTGCCCCCAGATAGCGCTCCATCAGAAGATGCACGCAGGAAGTGCACACCACTATGATTACGGCCGGCCGTGCCAAATGCTTTTTTCTATTGCCAGATTAATGTCAGATACTGGCAGATAACAGAAAAATATGTCAGCTGCACTTTCCAGAAATGGACAGATCTTGGCCATGTGCTCCCTAATTGTGGGCAGTGTTTTCCCATCCGTAGGACGAGATATCATTTTAGACAGAGTGATCGGATTTAGTACGGATCTGCTGTCATTATTCTATATGAAAAATATCTATTTATTGATTAGTTGGGATTGGTAGGTAAAGTTTCATCCGTCGAATAGGAAAACAAGTTTCTGCCCTTTCTGGGCTTGTAAAATCATAACATTATTTGTGATTTCCATAGCTGTAGCTGTTTGTAAACTTTCCACAAAAAAAAACATGGTTTTACAAACCATTAAGCTCGCAAATTTATTCACACAAATAAAACCAACCATCTGTAATTTAGCATTATTTCAGTGCATTAGGAACAGAACATTTAACTCAACCATAATTTCAGGCTTTAAATTAGCGCTTGGATGAGAAGACACTCCGAACAGCAGTGCTGTGTGGACACAGAAATATCACACTAGAGTGAGAAAATGTCATGTTGAGAGTTTATGAATATGGAACAGCGAAACAACTGAGCCCTGTTGATGTTTTAGCGTCTGGCTTCATTGGCTGTATAGAAACCGGTGGATGAAAATAGATGTGATGTAGAAATTGAAGTGGTCATAGTGTCAAAATAAAGGTTTGTGTATAAAAAATGACTATTATTTTTTCTACATATTATTAGAGGAGATTCTTTTTGGGGGGAGATTCATCAAATTCTTTTCTGGTCTGACCCCAATTTTTAGACACATCCATCTCTTAATACCTTATGACTTTCAGAGCTGATTCCTTGATTTCAGGTGCAAGGACGTTTAAAGGCCTTCAAATCCTTCTCCCTCTAGATTTAGCAGGCATTCAATATCCAACTGGAAAGATTTCTTCCTTAATGGCTGACACACGCACACAGACACTCTCCAAAATGCATCCTTCTGACAACCTCCCCAGCTTCCTAATCCTTCCTCATCATGGCTGCCTGAGCCCTCAGGGTCCTGGTCATTTGCAGTATTTCTGCATCTACCATAAGATGCTGCTGAGTTGCTTGGTCAGGTGTTTTCGAATGCTGTGCGCTTTTTGATGGCTAGACTCCAAACTCACTTATGACCCAATGCTGGTGAACTGAACAAGCTCAACTCCTCTTGTGTGGTTTATTTTAGCTGCTAGTTTACCTGGAGTTCCATGTGTACAGAAATTGCAGGAGTTAATGGCTAAATCACAACTACCCTAGCATCTAGATGTGGGTTTTTTCTTTGGTGAAAGCCACAGGTCGTAGGGAACACTTTCACAACATGCAAGAAAAAAGAAATGGTAAAGTAGGTGAGGCACTAGCGTCTAGTTATCCTGACTGCCCAAGGATCTCATAAGTGCTGTTCACATGATCAGTTTTACGCTTCTTGCCTATTTTTCCTTTTCGGACTGCCTCTACCTAGCTGTGAGGGCATTCATGACCACCAGTGACAACGGTGTCAAGCTATTCCCTCAACAATGCGTGTTCAGGCAGCTACTTTAAATAAAGTCTATAAACGCGTGTTTTATCATTCCATATTTAAAACTCTCACCATTATGTGTAGCTACGCAAGTTTCTATAACAATTTTTAGGTTATATGTAAAAAATATGTGGTTGTTGAACGTACATTGCAAGTTAAACCAGGACGAGCCTTGACTAATAAGGGATTCCATTGGTTACGGCCAATGGAGAGTTGAGAACTCGAGTTCCTCTACTTGCCTGTCCGAACAAATCCTGCTTGCTGACAGTTAATGAAAATATAAAGAGATCAGAATTTATTTTTGCACAAACTATATTTTCTTGAAGGACAAAAAGAAGGAACAGACAAGAACTGCCATATCTCCCCAACTGTAACCATACTTTCAGCTTACTGGGGAGAGGCTGCAAGCTAATTTAAATTAAGCTAAGCAGCTAAAGATATTGGACATTTTTCTATATATTTCGCCTGGATTACAGACCTGAAACATCAGACTTTACCCACAAACAACGTGTCTGTTTGGGATTTGGAGCTACTTTGTTACCACTAGCGAGTTTAAAGGACTGCAAAATCCCCAGCAGGATTGTCCCAATAAGAAGCAGCACCTAGATCCCTGAGAACCTAGCTCCAAGTTCCGAACTTGGATTTAGTAGAAGAGCAGGGAAACTTAGACTAAGAGCACTTCCACAATTCACACAAAGCCTTTGCCAAACGTAGGTGGTGGACATGTGCTAGTAATCAATAGAAAAAGAAGAGGAAGCCCCTCCCTACTTGTCCAGTGTCAACTTGTGTTCTAATGCTTGGTGTGTACGTAGCTTCACCAATGAGTGTGCAACCATTACATTCGATTATAAATACTTCCTGATACACTTACCATACACTTGACAATGGTACGCTCCATTTTCAATAATCGACAACCGACCAAAGGGCTGGACAACCCAAAAACCTGCAACTGCCCCCATTGACCTGGGGATTGACCATCAAATAATGAACTAAAACAAAAAACGTAGGCCGCAAGTAGCTCGTCCAAAGTCAGTTTGGTAAATAAGCTCCCAGCTATCAGAACTAGATTAAAAGAGCACTATACTGTCATTAGAGCCAACATCCTAAAAAGAAAACGTGAATTTGTTGAAATCTTAATTACTCAAATATTTGATATCACGAACTTACAAGAAATGAGCCATTTTTTAATATTTCCAGACAGAGTGAGCACCTTTGCTTGCTAGCTATGGAGTGTGTTACAGGTTGCTGCACGTGGGATAGTTACATTTATTTAATATAACCGAATAAAAGTGTGATGAATTAAAAAAAATAAAAAGAAACTATTATTTTTGACTGTAGACCTCGTTTTCTGTAGGGTGGTGCTTTCCTCAGTGCTGACTGAATCTGCTCAGCCCTCAAACGGCAACAAATATTTGACTGCAAATTGAAAGTGGAAAGGTGAAGCGACTTCACCCTTTAGCGTTTATGTTAAGTGTTTTACGCCCCGTTGTCGTGGTAATGACCTGCACGTGTCGAGCGAGTCCATACGTAAGCTTGAAGCAAACGATGATATAAGTTAGGTAATTGCATGGAGAGAACCAACGTCTGTGAACTCTGACCCCGGGGAGAGGACAGAAGGCAACGACGCTGTCTTAATCAAAATGGTGCCAGCATTAAAAATGTAGCTTCGCTCAACACGGGCGAAGATAAGAATCGATTTGAGCTGCTGATTATAGTTATCAACATTAATTATTGAATTAGTTCTCCATCAGACACTGAGTGCAGAGCTGCATCCTTCAGGGAAGAAACTCCACTGTTGTGCATTTCCAGTCCCTCCCTCCATCAATCTGCATTCATATCCATATCCTTTTACGACTCGATATTTAAGTTTGCTGTCCTCCCTTCTTGCTTTTTATTTATCCAACAGGATTGAAGCTGCAGTGGTACCGATGTACTCATGTGACTCGCAAACATGTGATCCTGGATCCCATCAGGGACGTCGTTTTGCTCCATGTGCATTAGGGCAACGTGCAGAGGTTTTTTTTCCCTGAGACTTAGCTAGAAATAAAAACTCCCCACTGGACCCCCCCCCCCCCCCCCCCCCCCCCAGGTGAAGGGGTTCTGCACTCCCCACACTTTTGAGGCTGTCGTATGCAAATGTTGCAGGGGGGTGAATGGCTCCTGATTAGCAAAAGCAAAGTCGGCAACCCAACAGGCTTCTAGTCACAGATCGCACTTTAAAGTTAGGTGGGAGAGGTGGTTATTTAAGGTCTCTGATTAATGAGTTTCTGGGGAAATTTCTATTAATGTACAAAACCTTTGCAGTTTGCCGTGCACCAAACTTTTACAAATAAATTGTTTTAAAAAAATGGTTGAAATTAAAAGCACATAAAAACAAGTAATGTGAGGTCAAATTTTCATTGTACAATACAATATTTTAAAAGGATTTATAATTAAACAAACGCTTGTGAAACAGCTTTGGTGCATAAGGAGAAAAATCCCCTCTGAGCGTCTCCCCACTGCTGGTTAGCTGAACCGTTTGATTCCAGGTTCTGATTGACCGAGCACATCAGATCCAGGCAATCAGCAGCAAGCAGTGCAGGGAAAGCTGGAAAAAAAATGGAAGGTGCTCCACCTGGATGGTCAGAGCTGGACTAAGTTACTCGCTAAGCTGTTGGCTTTCAGTGGAACAAAACAGCTGATTGTGCTGTGGGTTCTTGGGTCGTTTTGGCCTGTAGAGGGTCATAGCGCGTCTTTGGCTCTTACGGCCACCTCAAGGGACGTCATGACAGTGGAACGTATAATTGTCCATGGCAAGTCTATTATGAATTACTTCTGAGGCAAATGCAAGCTGTGCACACTTATAATGTACAGGTGATGCTGTTGTATGGTGCCCTTCCACTGCACATTAGCCGTTAGAAAGATATGCAAACTGGCTTCTTACTGACCATGCAATGCCGCACGCACGTGCCGTTCTTGTGATACACAAGTGTCTGTAGGGATTCCCATACAAACTACTTTCTTATTATCTTATCCCATGTGCTATCTTGTGGGGTCTAGATAACCCTTGTGCCATCCTAGGCACTTTAACGTTGGGAGTCTGGTCATCTAGACCCACTAGACAGTGCGCTGAACCTTTTTCTTCAATGATTTGTGATCTTCACTGGTGTCCATGGATTACATGAAATCTTTCCACCTTTATCCACCTTTGTCAGGGTAGGGAGAACACGTAAATGTAAGGGTGGGGTCATCTGGACCCCAGAAGATAGCAGAAGGGTTAAATCTTCATTTCTAACATTCAAGCTTCACACAAGGACTCTACAAGGACTCATGTCAACAGTACTAACAGGCTCCTTGTTCAGAATTTCGGGGGATTAAAAATAATAAAAAAATCCGTAAAGTATACCTGCGTCTCACCCACCTCCCCCTTACTCACCATTACTTGTTGTATAAGTATTTACCATGATCTGTTACTTACAGCATACATGTATAAAAAATTGAAATAAAATAACAGTGCATGGACATTTTTGCACTACCGGCTCGACAAAAAGTATGAAACCTTGATATTTTGCAGGACACCTGTGTACCCGTTTTCGTCTGTATCTAGCCTTAAGGGAGCGATCAAGATTAGTGCTTTAGACTTGACGAACAGAAGATCGTACAGGTTCTTTAGAAGGTTTTAGGTCTCAGGGGCAACAAAGGTCTATGACTTCCAGGAGAGTCTTTATTGTTGTTAGCCTCATATCTGTCAAGGATCTCTGACAAAAAGAATTGAGGCAATGAACACAAAAATCTTGTTTCCACTGAGCGGTCCTGTCAGGTTTAGAATGGGCCAGGCAATTCAGGTGAGTATTTCCACTCAAAGTTAGACCATCACAGTACATTCGGCTAACACAGCTAACAATAACAACAATGGAGGTCATCCAGCAGCTCAATTTTTTCCGCTTGGCTTTTAGTACTTTGTATATACAAGACATTTAATGTTGTTTGAGAGATGATTGCAAGCGGCGAAGAGGAATACAGCCGAAAAGAGGTTTGGGGCTTATTTTTGTCATAATGACCTTCAGCCAATTCATGGGTTTCAACTGTAGCTCCGTTCGAACAAGGCCGTTTCCTTTTTCTATGAACCTACAACCAACCAATGGTATGGTTCGGTCCAGCTTAATGGGTCCATTTTATAAAGGAAACACTAAAATTACTGGACCGGCCCGGACTAGACCAGACCGCTCAGTGGAAAAGAGGCTTCATATCGACTTTAATTTTTCCTTATTTTGTTTTTTTTCTTTAAAAAAATTAAATTTTTTTGAGCAATTTTAAATTTTACTTTAATGTGGCCTAGAATTAACATTTTACACACTGCTGAACAGCCTTGAAGCATATTTAATGGTCCAAAAATGTTTTCAACTGACTTTCCTAAAGTAATTCTCAGCATCTGTCCTCTATATTTGAAGGGCAGACAGGCGAGACAACCGTTTTAGGAAACTTGACTTTCTCTAATAGTTTGTGACAGCCAGGGTCATCATTGGCCTTTTTGTACTATTTACCCAGTTTAATTGTTTGACGGGTCTCGTTTAAGCCGTGTCACTTCCAATCCTGTTTGTTTCCGTAAAACGGAGGCGATTTCCTCTGCAAAATGAGGAATTTGCAAAGAGATAGTTTTCTGAGCGTGATCCTCCAAAACTCCAGATGCAGAGTTTCATGCAATGCCCTTTCACGAGGTATGGACTTTCACTTTTCCTGTTTCCAGCTGCTCTTAAGTCTACGTCTCAAGCCAAGATGTAATTGTGCATTAGCAGGACCTTTGAAGTCTGTCATAAATACGATCAACAAGGGAAGCTGTACATGTGATTATCTTGGCTCACTTCACCAAGATGCTCAATATATGCAGGTTGTTGACTCATGATGACTTATTAGCACGCGTTTGGCTCAGGTAAAAGGAGTGTAGTCAGACAGACTCGCATTTACATGCCGTGACCGCTCAACCATCAAAAACCCCTGCAGCTGAGAACAGTGGACTCAAGGGAGGGAATGAAACGGTAAGACCAAGAGAGGAACAGCCAGAGGGTAGAGATGAGTTTTTGGGGAGAGAGTCGGGAGATGTAACCTGCAAAGATGAAAGGCAACGCAATCAATAAGATGTGTACGATAACAGATTCTGCCTTGGGTATCTCATTAATCGTAACTTGGGGACATTATGCTGAGTAACACTTTATAACGCTGTGTCACCTGTGTTAATGAAATCTCAGCAAAGGTGAGATAAAAGTAAAACTCAACGGAGAATAAAGGTTTTAGTGGATTCAGCATAATATGCGACAGAAGGTCACCTGCTGTACCTGAACAGAGGAGTGTGAACACTGGCAGCTTGTGGCGGTCGGTCTAGACGTTCTTTTTGTGTAGGGGAAAAGTACAGTACTAAAGTTTGAACATGTTCTCTCAGCACAGAGTAGTGAGCAACTTCTACTTCAAATGCAGATGGAAGGTCCTGTTGCATAAAGAAGGCAAAGACTGGTCTTCAATTTGTTACACAACAGAGATTGTGTGCTTGTTTGGTCTCCAATTCTCTGTATCGTACCTGCTGTTGGACTTTCTAAACTGTACTTGTAGTGTATTGGCTGTACATATCCTAACAACTAGGGCCATCCAGGAAGAGAAGAAACGAGGTTTAAACAAGACCCATTCAGGGTTCAGAGTCGGTGCGCATGAGCTGGGAGAAGCAGAAGACGTAGTAGTGTGGTAGCAGCAAAACCACAATGCTTATTCAAGGTTGGAGTGATGGGCTAAGCCACAAGGTTGGGAGCCATGTGGTGGCAGTACATGTAACAGGAAGACCAGTATGGTGGGTGTTTGGTGCTCCTGGTAACGCCCACATTGAGGTGCACATTGATCCTGCTCGTGTGCTGCTTTTGTTTCCGTGGCACTGCGACGACCCCTCCCTTAAGAACCACGGACAAACGACCCACTTCACACTTCTGTCTAGAAACAAGCCACACCCACAAACACCTATAGGCCCAGGAATCGGCTACAGGTGTATATACAAACAGAGGTTTTTCAATTAACCCATGGTTCATAGGTTAATTGGTTAATCTAAATTGTCCCTAGGTGTGAGTGTAAGAGTGAATGGGTGTGTGATTGCGGACATTCTACCCTGCGACACACTGGCAAACTGTCCAGGGTATCCCATGCCTTCGCCCACAAGTGGCCAGGATAGGCTCGGGCAGCCCTGTGACCCCGAAAGGGAAAAACGGAATAGAAAATGAATGAATGTTTTTCAATATTTTTTTTAAGAAAGTTACATTTATTTGTAAAATATTGACAATTACGTTTGTTTCAATGTGTTTATTTAAATAAGTGTCTAGGTTTTATTAAAAATGACCAAAATGAATAATGAATATTATTACACTTTGTTTTTTTAAATGGGTCCGATGCATTTATTCAAGTAAAGACTTGACCAAAAAAGACAATCTTAACTTTTTGTATGAGGGGTTAAACTGTTACTGTGTTTTATGAAAAAAAAGAAAAGAAAAAGACAGTCAAGTTGATAAAAAAGTCAACATTTTTTTAACTTTCTATATTTTTACAAGTTCATACACACATTTTTTTAATTTCAATTTTTTAATTTTCAATTAACTCTGATAAAAAAAAAAAAAAAAGTCTCTTCCATTTTTCACAATATTTTTCTCTATTGAAATTCTATTTTAGTTTGATCAACTACAACAATCCATGATGTTTAGTCGACTAAAACTGATCATGAACATGACTAACGCTAACATCATTTTAGTCAAGCGACTACAACTAAAATTAAATATATTTCACTGTCAAAATATACTGCCTTGTTTGGATCATTCCAGTTATGAATCAGAATGACAGCGTTCATCGTTTACGGCAGCTAACCAACAACAATGCTGTTTTGTGTACAGCATCACGGTGTTTTACGTTTTCATTCCATGCTTTTCTATTTTCAAGTGACCCACACCAATTTAACAGCTTGTTAGTGGAGAAATGTTCAACACTGACAAATGAGTTCCCCAAAAGTTCTCCAGCTGTAGATGAGTACGTACTTACTTTGCTCAAACAAAGCCAGGTTTTTATGAGTGCATAAATAGTCAAGGCAGATGTTGCCCATTCATTCAACATTTTGGGGGTGTTGTTCGTCGCCGCCGGGCTCACTGAAGGATTTTCGCCTGAACCAGCAAACAACATTTGCTGTCACAGCTGTAGACTTCGATATATTGATCGAGATCCAGACACAGTTGTTTTATGGCTCACAGAAGACATGAGCCTCCGCTTTATAGTGCACGAGACGCCGGCTTGGACATGAATCATCAGGAAGTTGCAGCTCACCTATAAAAATGTTTGCGGCTGTTTAATGCCGGAATCGACTTGTTGGGCATGTGTTGAGCAATCCATGGAGGGGCGTGTCGATGCATCTTTAACAGAAATGACAAAAAAAAAAAAAGTTGGGAGAGGAGCTCCATGAATATGAATCACAAAACCAAACTGAAATTGATCCGTCTTAGCATGGTGTTTTACTGTGCACTAAAATGCTTGAATGAAAATAGATAGGTCATTGTAGGACTTTGTTCTGCTTGTTCCCCACACGGTTTGAATGCAACAGACTTCACACGGATCCTTGGATCACCTTCAAAAAGTATGGTTATAAAAAAAGAAAAAGAAAAAATGCAGGTATTCATTCATGTGTTTCGGACATGCCAAAATATAAAAACTGGGGTCACTTTGACCTTTGACCTTATCAATATATCATGGAGCATGGTCCAATCAAGGTGAAATACACAAGACACACCTCCTAATACCATATTTGCTGCCATAAATGTAAAGATTAACCATAACAAATGAGCGAACCATCCCTGTGAATACCCCACCGCTCTCCCAATGCAGGAAATTTCAGGCTAGCTGCTTTCAGACTTGTCCTCAGGTTCATTACCTCCACACGCAAGCACAGGGGTTTCAATCATTCTAACCCAAAATACCCCCCACCCCTGACTGGTCTCCAAAGCCACACGAGCGCACACAAAACACACGGACAACAGACTCCTCTCATAATGAAAACATAGGTTGGACGCACATTAATCAATGCAGACACCAAGTTCTATGAAATCTAAATGGGGTAAACATCCCTTGAGCATTCATTACTGGTTTGTCAGGCTCCAGAAATATATATAAATATATATAAAACAGAACTACATTAGTATATTGATTGTAATACAGGTTTTTATAGATGCCAGCCTTTACAAGCAAAACGATTGGCTCAAGCCTTATGCATTAAAAGTTAACCATGCTTTTTTCTAACAAGATATACGAGTGAAATAAGCCAACACGTTTAACGTGTTCATGAGGGCGTTTAGGGTCAAAGAATGAATGTAGATTACATGCAAAGCGCATGTTAGGAATACTGTTGGGATGGAATGAAAATCCTGAGGCTGTAAAACCCTTTTGTATACAAATAGGCATGTTTCGTTCTGAAATTCACTTTATTTAGTTGATGTTTGACATTTATCAGTCAACAGGACTAAGTCATTACTTTAAAATTCATAACAAAGTGTCACACAGCAACTACCAGACATTTTGCGCATTGTGGATTTTTTTTTTTTTTGTAATACATGCATGATTTATGTAATTCATAAATGTTTCTGGCGTTCATCATTTATCTGTCAAGTGTTTAAGCCGACAAGTCTTTACATGAATTTGGTTTTGAGCTGTTCAAAAATATTTGGTCGGTTGAGAATTACGCTGTTTACGCATATTTTACGTCATTTATAGGCAATTATTAAGTAAATCTTAAGCCACTGTAAGTGATTTTTGGGTGATGCATATGCAAATTTGTTGCTTTCCAAAACCGTTTCACGCATGTCTAACGGACTTTTCACACCTGTACCACTGATGTAAATGGCGCACATGGCATTCAAAATACTTAAGTGACGCACAAGTCATGAGTTGCATATAAACAGCACAATAATTGTACACGGCTCATGTGCTACGTTAGTTTACGTAATGTTTACTTCTTCCGTGGTTTGAATGTGGAACATTTGTGATACAACTGTTTAAATTTAAAGTTAGGACCACAACTTTTCTCACTTTTTCCCCCTTATATTCACACATGGTCAGATGCAGGGCTGCAGTATTACTGTAGTACTGAAGATCATGTACCTATAGCACAAACGTAACCTTCAAGGCTTCCATTTGGACCTTGGCAGGACAAAACTTTAAACCGAAGAGTTTTGAACATCATGTGTTCATGATAAATTCCATAGTTGTAGTGTTTGAGTCCTTAGTCAGATTAAGTTCTTGGTTTTAACAGAAGAATAAATAAATAAAACTCGTATTTCAAACGCGTCATTAACAGTGGCTTACTCATGAAAAGAGAAAAACAAAACAATTAATTTGCTTTTTTTTGTACTCAGTTTGACACTCATTGATCTGTTTATCAGTGGATTTGATATCATGTTATTTAAAAATGTTAAATACACATGAAACGCATCTGTGAACTATTAAATTGTGAAATATTGTAGAACAACAAGAAAAAAAAAAACAAAGACCAAAACAGCAGCATTAACTTTTCAGCAAACCATTGAACTTTTCAGTTCAATTTTCTTGATTATGTTTTATGTTGAAATGTAGCAGTCTCTTAGTTCTCTGTTGTATTTGTGAAGGAAATAGCTTCCTGCACTGAACCAAAAGGGTTATTGGCAGTATGTCACAAGTGAAATATGCATGGCATGATGCAGAGGATGATAAAACCCTATTAGGAGTAAGATGCTAAAAAATAATGATGATTCAAAAGCACATCCCCCCCTAAGTCATATGTTACATTAAGTATGTTTGCTTTATTTTAGTGAAGTTTTCTTTGAATTCTGAGGAAAACTTAACAATTTTACTGATCATTACATCAGAGAAGGAGCTGAATTTCTTTTCTGTCCTGGTCAAAAGGTCAATTATGTATTGGTCATTTTATATTGTCTTCAGTTTAAAAATAAATAAATATATATATTTTTTTAAATGGGTTACTGTTTGCAACGCAGTCTTTTAATTTGAAGGTACACTTTAGAGTGCATTGTGAAAAAGCAAACCTATCCATCTAAAGTACAATGTGAAATTGCACCATTTGCCTCCTAACTAAATGGCAACTGGTCATAATTTCTCCGCTTTAACACTGGAACTTGTAAACGCTCTATTAAAAATCACACAGTCATAAATAGAGATTTAGCGGCATAAAAGAAAACAATCAATGACTGAAGAAATAAACATGCCAAAAGTAACAAAAAAAAACACATTAAATGGACCATGAAAGAAGGGAGAAAAAAAAGGTCTGAACATGATGAGGTAAAGACAAAATAATGTGGCACTCACAAACAGAAAACCATCCAGTTAAGTAAGGCTGAGGGCTAATCACCAAAAACACAAACAGCTGAGTAATTGTAAAAACCTTGAGCCTGCTGTGCTGTGTCAGAGTGGGAGACCAGTACACAATATACAAGTGTCAATGCTAACACATTGAGCACCAGTTTCCAAAACATGTAAAGTAAAAGTATATTTTATAATACTCAAATACAGCTCATTCTTTTGACTGCATTCATTTGTCCCCATTGAAGCAAAAGAATGAACTTAGTAAATAAAACATGACTCAGCGTGTGAAGAGAACACTTATCACTGCTGCCAGCAGTCATTAGAAGAAGACGTGAGAGACGGTGATGGTTGCCCTTTACTGTGGTGCAAATTACCTCCAAAAGTGGCATGTCAGGCATGTGTGGCTGTTGACTTGTGAATACGTAGGCAGTCATCAACATTGTTTAAAATGCTCATTTACATATGCACGCAACATTAATTCTATGCAAATGAGACTGGAGGACCTGCACATGTGACTCTCCATGAAGCTCAATGGTAAATGTGTCAGTTAAAGTTATAGAGGGGAATCCAGTATAGATATAGCCTTATAAGGAAGCTTTATCAAAGGGTCTGTCTGTCTGTCTGTCTGTCTGTCTGTCTGTCTGTCTGTCTGTCTGTCTGTCTGTCTGTCTGTCTGTCTGTCTGTCTGTCTGTCTGTCTGTCTGTCTGTCTGTCTGTCTGTCTGTCTGTCTGTCTGTCTTCCATCCATCCATCCATCCATTACAATAGAATAGCTTTAGTTACATAGCACTTTTCCCAGAAAGAATCACAACGTGCTTTAAAGTAGAAGCATAAAAGCACATCCAAACAGCGGTTATAAATACAATAATCATAAAAAATAAAAACAAAGTAAAAGGTAGTAAGTATTGGACTAAAATCATCTAAAAGCTCCCCTGAATAAAAACATATTTACCTAAGATTTAAAACACTCAACGGAGTCAATCTGACACATCCACATTTTATGCCACCATCCATCCATCCATCCATCCATCCATAAAGCTTCTTTTAAGGCAAAATCTATGCCTTGTGCTATCTTGTGGGGTTATCTGGACCCCACAGGACAGTGAGCTGAACCTTTTTTCTTCAATGATTTGTGATCTATCTATCTATCTATCTATCTATCTATCTATCTATCTATCTATCTATCTATCTATCTATCTATCTATCTATCTATCTATCTATCTATCTATCTATCTATCTATCTATCTATCTATCTATCTATCTATCTATCTATCTATCTATCTATCTATCTATCTATCTATCTATCTATCTATCTATCTATCTATCTATCTATCTATCTATCTATCCATTGTGGAAATGAAAAGAAATGAGGAAATTAAAAAAATATATATATGTGTATATATATATATATATATATATATATATATATATATATATATATATATATATATATATATATATATATGTGTGTATGTATATAAAGATATAAAGTAAAGAGGATTTAACTGAGGTGCAGAAAAGAATCAAATGCATTGTCAATGGGAAATGCATTTTACTAATACTAAACACACACAAACAGACCAATAAATTCATTTTTGCTCCTCAGTGTAAAATAAATTAGATTTAAACTCAAAGCCCCTATGATTTCATGCTTTATAGGTGTGGTGAAATGATGCGATGGCTATTCTCTGCACCAACATGAACATAAAGTCTAATAACATCTGGGTATCATCAATAATTCATCTTCAGAATGGACTCAGACATACTGCACTCACACCTGCAATCCCTGGCTGATTCCTGCATCCATTTCATGCTCTGTAAGGAGGTAGTCTGGGAAAGAGGAAACGGCGGGTTCAGCAAAAATACTTGAGAATGACACCTTCCTTCCCCTTCCGTCATGTATCCCTCAGCCTGTGCAAAGCTTCCGGAGAAACCTGGAAGACACATGGTGACAGCCGTGCTCACAGAGAGATGATAACAAGGTGGGATGCATAACACATGAGAGAGATCGACATGTCATTACAGGCGGGACGAACGGGCTTCATCAAGCACGCCGCTAATTTACTTGGGATGGCACGTTTGCATACACTTTGCTTTCAATGAATAATTTCTGACATTTTTCCCTCAGATAAAAGAAATAAACTTCAGTCGTTTTTTAATTCCTGGAATTTTCCATTTAAAGTCCCACTCTGATCTTCTTTTGATCTATTTTAAAAAAAAAATCCCAGAGGTCTTTCTATTACATTATTCAGCCAAAAAACAATGTAAAAGAAAGGTGTTTTTGGGGAGATAGTTTCTGCAGAGCAGCAGTAGGTAAATGTAAACTCACCTCTGAGTTCTGGGCGGGATCAGAGTAAGATGCAGAGTAAGCCCGCCCCCAGTTCCATTTCCCGTTGTTGAGAGCTCTCTGTTTACACTCTCTCTCCCTAGCCCAGATGCTAGCTCAGACGAGGAAAACGAAGATGGGGTCTAGTTGTCCTCAAGTGGATGCATCAGTTAAGGGGCGGAGCTGGGACCCTGTTCCCCTGCCCATTGTATTTTCTGTCACAAATGTGTTTTTTTTTGGTCTGCTCTTGATTCACAGTGATTTGATTAAAGACACAGAAATAAAACTTGATTATGAATTTTTGTCATATATTTATTTCCATCATAAGAAAAATGTCACAACAAAAAACATTTTCACCAGAGTGGGTCTTTACTAAAACACGAGATTGTAATCAAAAGCTCATTTGAATCCCCCTCTGCATTTACAGTTCAAATAAATTTCATAAATGTCCTGGCTGATTGACACCCTATATTCCTAAAGCTTGTTTATTTTATTTTTTTTAATTACAAAATTTGACTCTTCTTGTAAAAGTGGACATGTTTAGGGTTGATTATAAAAAAAGGGCTAAAAACCAAGACCCACGCATCTCTGCTATTACGGGAAAAGCTTTGGAGGAGGGTTTCCTGTTTGTAAGCTAGTGTATTCCCATGCTTGACTCTTCTGGGCTTCCCAGGAGTCCACAGGGAGACTGCACGGGAACTGTGGGGAAAACAAATCTGCTGAGCTATTAAAAGTGCTTATAGAGAGCCAGAGGAGTAGGGTGCACATTGGTTTTCTCAGCATGCCTGCTAGCTAATAAAAATGTGTACCTACAATCAGAGAAATAAACAGGAGCAATGGATTGTTTTCTGCAACAACTCAAAAGGCAGAGAATCAGAAGGTTTACAAAAAACAAAGATTGCATTCATCTTGCGTAGTGATTTGCAACAATTACGTCATCCTCACAGACGGACACAGAAAAGCGGAGATTTGCGAAATAATTCTTGGCTTGCGCTGTTGTTTTGACATCCAACACCTCAGGAAAAATAACAAGGGAGGTGGTGGTGGTGGGAAAGTGCCACCAAATGTAAATTCTGCACGCTCTGGCCCGGCCCCTGCAGCCCTGCGTGGGCTCCAGCGCTCTGCGCCGCGTCACCGTCCACATTCTCCTCTCCCTGCCCAATGTTCCATGACAACAAGGTGATTCGGACAGCAGAGGTTAGGCTGAGCAGCTGCTTCCTGGGTTGAAAATTCCAGGCATTGAGGACCATCTGTCTATATGTTCACTGATGTATACGGGAGCCATCTATCAGGCTGCTGGCTCTGCAGCTGCCGGGGCCGTCACAGCCCCAGACCGCCACCCGGCTCCCCGCGCGCCCGCCTGCCTTCTCCCAGCCTCGGCCCCAACACAATGAGAGCTCCTTCTTCACTTTGTGTCACACAGAATGGGCTGATTTGATTAAGTCCCGGGCTCTCATTATGTTAGGTAGGGGTGTAGAATTTCAATGATAATCCATAATGCATGACCAGGGGTTTTGTTGCCATGGCGACATAAATTCAAGGTTACCAGCTCAGACGCATAATTGGGTGCGCATTGAGCGCTGAAGAGGTGCTGTTAAAATTCCCCTCATGAAAGTGGAGCATCAATCATGCTGTCGCAGATTGCAAAGTACTCATAATCAGATGAAATGCCTGGCAGAGACAGAACGTCACAACACGACGAGGCTTCCTGACTAATCCAGCATTTTGAATTGGACTGGGAAACAACTTTTTTTATTTTTCTTATTGTTTTTATTTTCTCAGCACTAAAGAGCCCTCCTCTGTGTTTTTTTTCCTCTCTTTTTTTTTTTAGCCAGTTAGTCGGTCTTAGTTCATTTGGCCCTTATCTTGGTCTCCCAGGCACCATATACCCCGAGTCTGTGTTGCTCCCCTGAAATGATGGAAATCAATTCTCACAAGAGATCAGGACCACTATGACAAGCTGAGCCTCCAGCTCCGGGCTCATCAGGCCCATTTGAACGGCAGACAAAAGAAAAGATTTCTGCCCCTCGTGTCTCCCGCTGAAATCCTGTGGAAAAAAAAAAAAAAAAATCTGCCTCCACCACAGCTCTTTTATTGATGCTCCTTGTTTTTAAGGGGCGGCTGGGAAGGCAAGAGGAAGAGGAGGAGGAGGGGAGGGGGGCGACAAGGGGGATGTGGTTGCTTGGAGGCGTGTGCAGGATGGGTAGGGTGTTGGCCCCTTTGTAAAAAAACAAAAAAAAAAACATCATTTTCTCCTCCCCTCCTCTTGATTTTTGGATTTTTCAAAACACTAACCCAAAAAGAAATTGTCTTAAAGTCTCACGTTTAGCCATTTTTATGTTTATAGAATGTCTATTTTCATGTTATTTATGGAGTCGCACTTCCCATTTTTCTTCCCGTCTTGAAGTTGGCAGGCAATATCACTTCAATCATGTGTGCTCTATCCTGAAATACCCCCTCGTTAATCAATAGGGAGCTGCTATAATTCTCCTATGGTTAATAACCATAAATCAAATGAGATTCATAAACCATTAAGATGGTGCTTATTATCTCTTACACTAGGTAGTTCAGATATTCATGGCCTGGAGGCACTTGCCTTCAGCCTAATAATCTGCTCCATCTCTGCAATATTTCCTCTTTTTATCACATGAATTATGTTTTGTGTCGTGATTTCTCATCACGGGAGTCACTGATTGTGCCGGATAGATTCCACCCCACCCACACGCGTGGCCCTGCCCACATGCCATGCCGCCTCGCACCCAGCCCGGTTTTCTTTCGATCCACTACTCCTTCACTGAAAAGCAGGAACTGCGGTGACACATACAGCCACGTGTCAAGGGGAACTTGTCTACACTCGGTTGATGATCGTAGCGTCTACATTACAGTGAACAAAACACACCCGGGAAACTTGCAAGTGGATAAATTGATGCTGATGGGTGTATGGGAAAAGTTAAAATAGAGGATGGGAGGTAGTTGAGGTCAGAAGACTTAGGTGTGAGTGCGGTTGCCTTTTTTTTCCCCTTATTTATTGGTGTTTTACTAGTATGTTATCTTATTGTGGTCCCAGTTCTGGGTTACAACACGGAAGTGTGTGGATCACGGCGGCTTTACAACTATCTTCAAGTGACTTAAAAGTTGATTTTCTCCTAAAAAAACAAAAACAAAAAAAAGACAGCTGACCATGGCCCCTAAGAAAAACCAAGCATTTATTTTTGGTAACTGATCAGCCTTTGTCATGCTGATTTCTGAAATAGATATTTTTTACATAATAATTTAAGTAATTGATCATGGTGATGTGTTTTATTGATACCTAAGGATTCTTAATAAATCATGCAATAAAATTCTCCCTTTCAAGCAATATTTAATTTTATGTTTAATTATCCTAAGTTTTTGTAGTATTCTTATTTGATCGCTTGAAATAAACCATTTCAAATCAAATCAAATCAAATCTGATGAAAGACAAGTGACAATAAAGCTTGATTGATTGATTGATTGACTGATTAACCGTAGAGCACTATCGCGAAGTGAGGTTCACCCGCGATAGTAAAAAGGAATGTACCCAAAATCGGCGTCTTTTCCGGCGTCTTTCATCGATCAACAGAACAATAATTTCTTCATCGCTGGAACTGGAACTGGAACTGGAGCTACTGGTGCTGGAAATATTCATGTTTTTTCTTTGTATGATTATGACAAGTGTGTAAATACTTGCTCTTTTCTTCTGAGTGAAAAGCGACTTTAAGAAGCATAAAGTTGCGCAGCGCCACCTTGTGTACAGGGGTATTTCTGTTTTACATTAAGCGCATTCTAATGTCAGGGAATGAATTTGCATGTTCACTCGGCTCATCGTCAGCGAAAATCGCTTGGGTGTGAACACAAAAAACGTGTTAAAAACGCTGGCGAATAACGTGCGTCCCGGTGTGTACGGCCCATTATTTATCATGTGTTGTCATGTTTTGATCTATTTTTTATGACAATTACTTTTTGTTGAGTCTGTTGTATCGGGTAAAAATTACCCGGCAAAAGTGATGGTGTAACTTTTTATAGCGAAAGTGTTCTAAATGGTAAATGGCGTATACTTATATAGCGCTTTTCTACCTAGAAGGACAAAGTGCTTTTACAGTCACAGACCCATTCACCCAGTCACACACACATTCACACACTGGTGGCCGCTCCGCTGCCAAACGCAGGCGCCCGCCTACCACCAGAGGCAAGGTGGGGTTCAGCAAGGTTATAATCGTTTCGGATTTTTTATTAGATTTAGTTTTTATTTCGTTTTGAATTTTTGTTTTTAAATTTATTTAGTTTTAATTAGTTTTTAGAGGCACCTTTACTAGTTTTTATTAGTTTTATTTTTTGAAATTGCTTCGTTTTAGTTTAGTTTTTATTAGTTTTAGTGTTAGTTTTAGTTTTTCTTTTTTTTTTTTGTAAATTAGGATATTTGTCAGGTGCTTGATTCAAAATCACCAGAATAAGTATTTTATAATAAATACTCAATCAAAGATCCATTTTGAAACACTTATTATTCAGAGGACACAAGGACAACCATCCTTAAATTAAAATACAACAGCCGATAACAGCATTACGTTCCCTGCTCTCGCCTCTTTTTCGGGGGAGGGCGGGCGAGAGGCTAGCTTGTAGGTAGTGTTGATTTGTGTTTTTGTGTGCGCTTTTTAAATGTACTTTTAGATTCGTAGGGTTTTTTTCCCTTTGAGGAGCGTTCCACAAATTTTGTCTCCTGCTTCGACTACAAGGCACTTACTTTAGTTTTCGACGCTGTTATATTCAAAAAAAGTCCCAAATAGGACTCCCCCGCTCTCTCCCAACTTTTAATGCAGCCATCACGCTCATGTAAATGTCTATGACCACGCTAGCCGGCAGTGTCTGACAGACATCATGTGACGTCACAGACAACGTGATGCCGTAGGGGTCAAATACACAGTAAAACTAGCAGCGTGAAGTAAATAGATTTTATTTCAACCCAAAATACTTATGTATTAACAAAGACGAAAACGAAGGATTTTTTGGGGTTAATATTAGTTAGTTTCAGTTCGTTTTATACACACAACAAACAGTTTTAGTTAGTTTTCGTTTTTTTTAAAACTCTCGTTTTTATTTTTATTTCAGTTAACGAAAATGTTTTTACAGTTCTAGTTTTAGTTTTTTCGTTCGTTTTCGTTAACTATAATAACCTTGGGGTTCAGTGTCTTGCCCAAGGACACTTCAACTCATGGGCGTGCAAGGCGGGAATCGAACCTGAAATATTATGATCATGGGTCGACCGCTGCACCACGGCCGCCCAAGGCTGCCTCTAGGGTCCGCAGCCTCTCTTTTTGATGAAAAATTTGCTGCTCGACACTTACTCCAAGAATGTGTTCATAAATTTGACACTCCTGATAGGAGTGGGAGGAGCGACCATCACAAGCATTTAGCCTAATCGCTACATGGTGAAAGACGGTTCCGCAACAACAAAGGTGTCTGTAATCACTTTGTCCATGAGATCGCTCAGGGATTCTCCCAGTGAGGTGAGGTCCAGTCTACTGCAGGTGCTGCGGCTGAATAACGGCATAACCCACCTATCTCGATCGGAAATAAATTTTGATCAGAACAAGTCGGATCGGGGCAGACCATTCCGAACGGCGTGTTTACACGACGCATTTTTCTTTCGATCAGGCATTCTTTCTGATTACTTTTGTCCATGTAAACGCAACTAGTGCACTAAACCTTTTTTCTTCAATGATTTGTGATCTTCACTGGTGTCCATGGATTACATGAAAGCCTCTCCACCTTTATCCACCTTTGTCATGGTAGGGAGAACACGTCAATGTAAGGATCGGGTCATCTGGACCCCATAGGATAGCACACGGGCTAGACTGCTCCACCTAATGTCCAAAACGCAGCGCAGGATCTTCCAACGCGTCTGTGCGTGTACAGTCCATCAATTTACTTGTCCCAGTTTGTAAGACTGTTTCAAGTGTTTTATCAAGATTTATCATGGAAACAAAAAACCTGACAATCAAAGACCTTAACCCTTTAAGCACTCATGACACCTACCAGAACATAACTCACACTCTTTGACAAGTGTTGCATGGTAGTGCACAGTCGAGAGGCTGATTTTCCTGTTGTTTCAGAATCCGCTGGAATTATGTTAATGGCGACTCACGGTGGTCGAAAGAATGGAGCCAGAGTGCTAAAGGATTTACATTGAAACTTGACTCTCCCGCTCCGCGAATCGCGTTTTCACGTTGAGATTGTAGCTTGTAAGATTTCATATTGTGCATTTTCACAAAAATACATAGCCAAACAGGTGCAATCTTTTTTTTGTCCATTTAGGCAGGGAAAAAAAACAAACTAGTTTGCAATTAGTACAGATGACTGGTAGAAGCGCCACCTTGTGGTTACTTTGTGAACTCCAGTTACTTAGGTTAAATGACACCTCAGTCAGAAAGTCAAAGGCAAACCTTTAACATCTGAGACTTCTCCACCATAAACTCCTAGCAGAGTTTTTTTTATAACTTTTTTAAAACAATTCAATAAATGCCACTACCAATCCACTAATATTTAGTAACTCCTCGTGTTTAAACATGAAAGATTTGTATCCGATGTTCCATTTATGGAGCAGTTTCATGAAAAACCTCCAGACTTTCATCTCACTGAAGGCAAAATAAAACAACGTTTTTTAGGATGGAGGTGTAGTGCTCGCTTTTAAAACAAGCGCAGAAGGTATGGATGCAACTTACTTCTGTTTTTTGTTTTTTTTAAGATGCCAGCGAAACACAAATGGGAGTTTGTGCAGCGCTCAAGCGTCAAATTAAGACTCTTCAAGAAGACGTCTGCATACGCCCATCACAGCCAACCTTCAAAGACGGCGTGCAACTACAGAAGCCATTTATCTCACAGTACAAAAGGAAACACTGTATTAAGAAGTAGTCTTCTACAAAAAAAAGGGGGAGAGACAGTTTACCCCCCCCCCTCCAAATACTGGATTTACTGCCTATAGTTGCTACTTTTCTTTCCTTAAAAGTGACTCAAAAAGGTTTTGGCAGATCTAAAATCTAATTTTTCATGAACCCCATATTTCTTTCTTTTTTTTTTTTTTTTGCTCTGCTGTCAGAAAAAAAAAAAGAAAAAATGAAATGATCTGTCCATGCAGCAACATTTCTGTAATTAAGAAGAAATCTGATAATAAGATCTCAAATCCTTTAAACAAGGAGACATTTAAAATGAAAATACGAAGCTAAAAATGCGAAAGGTTTGATGGATTTCCTTTAAATTAAATATACAACACTGTAAGACATACATACGTACATTTTTTTGCTAGTTCTAAGCATTGGTTTGTGTTTTTTGAGTTTCTATGTATGTAATTGTATAGGTCATTTTGATTACAGAGACAAAAAGCAAGTGTGATAAGTGGAAATGACTCATTTTAGAACAAAATGTGAACAAAAGGAGAATATGATCTTGGTTCATCTTCATAAATCCTCATAAAATCTAAAACTAGCACTTATTCTTAGAATATAAAGCTACATTTTTGTTTCTGAAGAATGCCAGTCTAATATTTATTGAAGTTTAAGATAAACTCCTCAAAGTTTAAGCATAAATATTTGCAATTTGAGTCAAGTTTTTCTATTGTCAGGAGTGTGGAGCAAGAGGATTTGGACTCATTTTAATAAAAATGTCCTTATTTCTAGATCCGAGCTGTAAATGAGAGAAAGATTCTCAACTGTTCTGTGGCTATTTGGTTAAAAAAAAATCAAATGTTTTTTACTTTAAAAAATTTGGTAAGTAAAGCTTTATTTCACTAATTCACAAACAGTTGAAGCACAGTGCGTATCATTCTGTGAGGCTCCTGACTCCAGTACCCATAATGTTCCAAATATCTATCAAACAGTGCTGCTTCTTAGGCTGAATCTGAGTTCCCTACCCCTTACATTACTACCACTCGATGATGTCATCAATGGTCGCTGGTCTTCTACATTAGTGTGTAGCTGCCAACACTCGGAAAATACACAACAACGGTTTTATAACTTCAAAAACTCATGGTGAAACAAAAACTCAATACATTTTAATGTAAACTCCGCACTTCAGAGCACACCCACATGAAGAAATGTGTTTCTCCATCGCTCATGGTGGAGGGATAGCCAGCCCTGAGTCGCTACAACTCTGCCTTAAAAAAAAAGAAGTTCAGACACAAGCTCCAAATGTCCCTTTAGCTGGAGCAATAGGGAGGAGCCAGAGGGGTACGAAATGAGTTAACCAAAGTTTTACTAAGTACTTAGATTTTTGACTTCCCTGTTCCTCCAAAAATCAGTAAACACAACGAGACTTAAGGTGGATTTTCTCTTTTTGAGCAAATTCAAGGATTTTAAGGGTGGATTATGGTCCAAAGAAATCCAGGAAGGGTCCCTTATTTAGCTCTGCCTACTGACATTACACTAATTACTGCAACGTTTTCTGCATTGGCATGATCCCATGTGGTACAGGATGTCTTTTATTTTGAAAGGAAGTCAACCCCTATCAAAAGTTCTTTAACTATTTCATATAAAAAAATTCTGTTCATGTTTATGCTAAAAAAAAAAAAAGTTCATATATATTAATCATATTTGTAACTAATGACAAAACAGTGTCTTGTTTTTGGACAGGGTGAAATAAGACGTTGTGGCCTCTATCGGGTTGTAGTCAGTGAGAAATGAGCCTGAATGGCTTTTAAGGGTTGAAGGTTGCAAACCCCTGGTCTATAATAAAGATAAAACAACTAAAACCTGGTAAAATATCTTCAGTGTCTAAAAACAATGTTTGAAACCTTTGCTAGTATCAGTGTACTATCATAGTTTTGTCCCCATCCTAGTTCGACTCCTTTTAAAAGAAAACAAACAAATAAGTGTTATGAAGACAAGATCACGGTCTGACAGATATAAGGAAAGGATTTTACACATCCAGAGCAGCCCCTGCTTGACTCCGCTGCTCTGATTCTCTAAATGAGTTCCTTATGAATGCAGAGCAACTGTCAAACTTCATCATAAGCTAATGTATACTCTGGGACGAGCTTTGTTATGCTGAGCTGTAAGTCTTTCAGACTCTGGGAGTTTTTAGATCAGACCCTTCCATGTGTGTGGGTGTGTGTGTGTGTGTGTGTGTGTGTGTGTGTGTGTTTGGGAGGAGAACAAACCGAGTCAGAGAGGAAGGAAGAGACTTTTTTTTTCGTCCTCCACATGAACTCCCGATGTCCCATACGTCATGTTGATCCATTTTTGGTGAGCTTGTAGTTTGTGTGAACAACGAATGGGTTCAGTCTGTGGTGGCCTTACATGAACTTGTGTTTATAAGTAACAAATAAATCAGACATGCACAAAATCTCACCAAAATCAGTTTCAGTTTTATTTATAGTTTAAATATGTTATCAAACGTCATATAAGACCAACTTAACCTCGACAGAGTAACTTTTCAGTACCAACATTTTTCAAGACAGTCATTTTCTGTGGAGGATGTCACACTTGACATCACAATTTTGCTCGGTCCAGCTCTGATGTACAGTCAGTGGCACAAATGAATCTAACAAAAGCAAATAAACTTACATGAACATGTAATTTATATAACACATTTCTTTTAAAATGTGTAATTCTAGTTTAACTTTGATGCTACATTCAGACTGCATGTCAAATTCCTTCCGAAACACATATCCAAAAATATTCTCATTAACCATTTGCTCCTAACGCATGTGGGAGGAGCTAAAATAAAGACACAGATCAGGTTTATGTATTGTGGCGTGCTGTACACGAGTCTACTCCCGGCACTGCGTCTGAATGACCGTCGCTTTCTGTGACCCAGTTTAACCACTTGATGTTCCGCATTAGTCCGAGGAGAGGAAAAAGAAAAAGAATAAAACATCAAATATTGACTTAATACAAATAAAAACAATATTATAAAGTTCAGGAGGAGAAGGATCAGATTCTCCTCCACGTTGGTTTTGGACTCCACCCTTGATGCGATGCAAATTCTTTGCCAAAATTCAGACATTTACACTCTTGACACGCCAGGTTACAACGCAATGCCCGACTGCCGCCCCGCACCCAATACTCAAAAGGACCTCTGTACCTGTTGTAACAGTAAAATCTGTCCCACACAAGAAGCCTTCAGCTTCTATCTGCTTGCTGAGCTATTGGACAAGTTAAGAAAGAAAAAAAAAACCTCTGATCGTGTCAGTACATTGACTTAACGTTGAAATTTGATGCCCCTGCAGCTCCAGTTGTGTTTGGTTAGTATGATTATGGTCTAGCAGCAGGGGCGGAGCCAAACAGAAGACTGGAGCGGAAAGCCATTACAAATGAAAGGATTAAAAACATGTATGTTTTTGTTATTATTGTATTAAAAAAAATTCTTTGGTTTTTTTAGGCAATGCTATAGAAGTTTTATTGATGATATCTTAATCTTTGTCGACAACGATACTATGGTAAGCTTTTTATTGGGAAGGGCAGCTGTCCTCCTTTGCCCCCCTGTAGCTCCGCCCCTGTTCAGAAATAAGAATACTAGTCCGGTTTTGACACTTAAACCATATTTGGCATAAAGCATATTAATATACTTACTTTAAAGATATAACACTATGTTTTTGGGCAATACATGCCTATTTCAAGATAAAAATGAACACCAACCAGAAGAATTTGTCTAAATTTGAGCGTTTATAGCTACATCAAGATTTATTTCATCTGAAAAGAAAAGGACATCACAACATCTTTTAAGAAATCTTACCAAGAGAGATTCTTAGAGTTCCATTGGTGGATTTTTTTCACTCATAACAAGGGAAAAACATTCTATTTTCTATATTTTAAACTTGTGCTGAGAAGGACATTATTCCTCTGTATCCAAACAACCCAGAAAAGAAAAAAAAAGAGAGGAAAAATGCAGCTGTAGAGTCTAAACCAATGCCTGACAGATGTAAAAAAAAGGGAGCAAAAGAGATGGTATGCACAGGCAAAGCCTGCAGAGTGTCAACAAAGCAGCGCAAAGGCTTGTCAATCGTGGTCACTCCACTCCCCGCTTGGTGACTGGAGAGGAATGCGCTGGTCATTCACCGCCTCCAATGGGCTGTGCTCCTTTGCCCTTTGCGCTCTTTGCAACACCATTGTGAGGGCAGGAACATTGTTCAGGATGCCTCTTTTGTCCCTTTGGGTGTTTTGAGGTTCCTTTTCAGGACATACGCCGGGACCCCCAGTTTGCAGTCAGACCGCTGCTGCTCCCTAAACAGCTGTCTGGGATCAAGCTGAAGTCACGCTAAGCTGGCTCCCATTTGGCTCAAAGCTTTCCAGATGTTTATCCTTCGGAGTTAGACCGCTTGTAAGGTAGATGTGGGGAGAATGATAATGCAGACATCCAAGCGGCTGAGCCTTTTTTTTTTTTTCTTGTTTTAGGGTCTTAGGCCGAGATGACCCAACGTGAAGGTTTTCAGCGTGATTGAATTCAGCTCAGACGCTGTAAAAAAAAGAAAAAGAATAAAAAAAGCTCTTCTCACTGCTTTCCGGATGACATCTCCAGTGAGCAAAAGCGTAGCCTCCCCCTATTGTACCATTTACAATGTCAAGGTTGCAGGGTCAGTGTCTTTGGCTTAGTTAAATTGGCACGTACCATTTTTTTTTTCCCTCGCCGATGGATGACTTCGATGTTTAGTGTCACTTTCGTCGGAAGAGATAGGGAGTAATACGAGGACAAGCTGAGGATTTAGGGCCAACGCACACAATTGAAGCATCTCAATAGATCGCCAAACACGGTGTGGTGGGGATTTGCATAACCTGGTCGGAGGCAGATAGGATAGAAAAAGGCTCTTTTGGACCTGACGGTCTGAAGGATCATTTGAGTGATTTATGCAGGAAATTGTATTTGTGGAGTAAGGGAGATAATTTAATAGAGCAAGGCCTGGCCTAGTCCTTAAGAACAGAGGTGGGGGGGGGTCTCTTTGGCGAAAAATGATACAGCTTGCCATCAGAAAGGGGGGGGGGGGTAGGTTGATAAAGAAGGCCAATATTTACTGTGTATCTTTGCTGATTCTATTTCCTGCCTTAGTCTTGCTGTTATCTCGTCAGGTTTCCTGAAAACGAGCAAACATATGATATGCATACATATAAATATTTAATATATGCAAATATGGTCGGTTTCATTTCCTTTATGCAAATAGGGTGTCATTAGTATTTGCAAAAATGATGAGGGTATCACAAGGCTTCCACCATAGTTTGGAATAATCGATTAAAAACAGACTTTTAAGGCCGTGTCACCCAGCCACCTTTTGCGCATATTGCATGGATGAAAATTGGTGGTACGTGAATATAAGTGGAAAAAGTGATCAAAGTTGTGCATTTTTTTACAGACGTGTCACAAAAACCACATTAACCCTTGTGCTATCCGAGGCACTTTAACATTGGGAGTTGGGTCATCCAGACCCACTAGACAGTGCTCTGAACCTTTTTTCTTCAATGATTTGTGATCTTCACTGGTGTCCATGGATTACATGAAATCTTTCCACCTTTATCCACCTTTGTCATGGTAGGGAGAACACGTCAATGTAAGGGTGGGGTCATCTAAGATAGCACAAGTGTTAAAGCCACGGAAGAAATACAAATAAACCACGCAGAGAACAGGTAAATCAACGTAGAACATGAGCCGTGCGTGATTATCGCGCCGCTTATATGCAATTCATCAGTGACGTGTGCGTCAATTACGTAATTCGAATGTTATGTGTGCGCCATCGTGAAAAGTGTGTTAGACATACATGGAACGGTCATGGAAAGCCACAAATTTGCTAATGCATCGCGCAAGAATCACGCAACTATTTCGTAAAATTTACGTATGAATTGCGGATGAACTATATAAAATGTGCATAAACTGCTGCATTTTTAACCGAACAAAAATTCGGAACACCGAATTCATGTAAAGACCTGTCAGCCAGAACCTTCGACACACATCTGCGCACATCGACGAATGACGGACGCAAGAAACACTTACGAATTACGTATACCACGAATGAAACACGAAAGACAGACATTCCACAAAATGTATGTACTGGCTGTGTGACACCGCCTTTATTTTGAAAAACGTCTCCTGTGTGGCCCCTGGAAAGCCTTATCAGTAACAACATTAGTGGGGCTGAGTTGTGTTACGAAGGCTGACCTCCCCTCGCACTGCAACATAAACAAAACGAATGAAATGGAAGGAGAGTGTGTGTTTATGTGTGCGTGCTGGACCCTCTCTAAGTGAATTGCCGCTGTTAACTACATGTGAACACGTGTGAAGAGCTGCATAAAAATATATCCTCAGTCCAGTAACTGATATAATTCCGCTAAGTAGTCGGCTCCACCTCATTAGCCCGAGCCGGAGCGGTGTCCTTGCATCAACCCGCCGCGTACCTCTTTGCATGCATCTGCACATGCGGGGCAATTCCTGATGTTTTAAGTACGGAAAGAGAGTCGGCCCCGGTTAATGTTGCATGCCAGCAGAGTAAGGGTCTCATTCTCTTTTTTTTCTTCTTTTTTTTTCTACAGCAAGTCTGTTAATGTTTATAGTCAGGAGGCCCAGGGGGCTCCAAACCCCTTGGACACAAAGAGCCTCTGTGTGCTGACGGGGTCACATCTGTCCAATGACTGTGCGCATACAGGGCACGCTCTATAGGCCATCAGCCGGGCCTGCTGCATCTGCCCTCCCTACTTCCATAACCCCCCCTCTCTACTCTGTGTGCTGCAGCTATGGTCAGCAGGCTTGACATTTCTTTTTTTTTTTTTTTTTTTTTTTTTTTTTAAACTTGTCCTGTCCAACAGCTAGGCAAACAGATGAGAGCTGAGGGCCTCTTGTGTTGGACATATTTTATTTTAACAAGAGGGGTTATTCATCTTCAGACAAACCAAAGGTATGTCTGAATAAACCCCTTTTGTAATTGAGGCCAAACTTTATTAATTTCAATCATGTTTGAAAATCTTTGGTGTTGGACCGGACGGAAAAGGAAAGAGGGGAAGAAGAGAGAGGGACGTTAGAGAGAGGGGGGGGTAGGAGGGTGATAATAGGAGGGGAAGGGGGGTAAGACCATGAAGCAGCATAGAGCAGGCAGGTTTACTGGTTGTTTATCGTTACGGTACGGTTCAAATGTAGTACAAAAAGGGCGGGGCCTGTTCACACACACTCAAATATTATCAACACACCTGCTAGCCGCAAAAATGTCCACATGTCAACATGCACACAAAACAGATAGTGTTCACGAACGCATACCTATGCCTTTAAACCAACTAGTGTGAAATCTTTCATTCATTCAATCATGCAAACTATTAGTGCAAAGGTGAGCTAACACCTGTGCTCAGGTGAGTGTTTATGTTCTTCTAAAATGGATGGTGGAATGTGAAAAGAAGGAGGAGGAGCGCCCAGCCACCCCCACACCCATACCCCCGCCGCAGCAGCAGCGGCAGCCGGAGCCCCCCCAACGCCACACGGGAACAGGCAGGGAACAACCGCCCCCCGGGCGACCAAGACCGCCACCCAGGCCAGGGCCAGCAGGACCGCCGCGAGGCCCCCAGAGCCAGAGAGCAGGGAGGCGCAGAGGGAAAGAGAGCGCCGCCCCAGCCCAGCCAGGAAAGCAGCCCCCCGCCGCGCCGGAAGAGCCCAACGCAGGGCCCCACCGGAGAGGGACGCCCACAGCCCCAGACGAGCACCCCACCACCACCCAGGAGTTCCGGGCATCCCCCCGCCCCGACCCCAGGTACGAGCCAGGACCCCCCAAGGGAGACCCGCTCCGCACTCCAGGCAGCCACCCACCCGGCCCACGGTTGGTCCAGGTAGGAGCAAGGCAGGGGCCCGCCGCCCCCGCCCAGGAGGGGGGAACCCCGGGGAAAAAAGGGCGGCCCACAAGGGATGTTATAAATATGGCCCGACCAGGCTCGGCCATGTTGGAAGTTTGGCGGGGCCCAGCGTCCAGGGGCAAGGACCAGGACCCACCCCCCAGGGACACGAACACCCCCGGCTCAGGTGTAATATGAACCCCCCCACCGTGCGGAGAGAGCACCGCCGGGCCCAGGGAGCCGGCACCCAAGGGACACGGCCGCCATCGCCAAGGGGCCCGCACCCCCCACCAGGGAAGGGGTAGGGGACAGATGGACCCAGGTCCCACCTTCCTTGTAAAATGTGTGTGCGTGTATGGGTGTTTGAGAGGGTGTTTGTGTGCATGTGTGTGTGTTTATGTTTGAATGTATATATTGAAGGGGGAGGGGTGTGTGTACTAAGGGGGGTGCAGTTAAAATTGGCGAGTAGGGCACTAAGGGGACATCTCCTGATTACTCACAGTGATGTCCCCTCACCCTCCACACCAAGGGGCCCTAAATGTCTAAGGTGCGGTTAAAATTGGCGGGTAGGGTGCCAGGAGGACATCTGCTGCTTGCTTGCAGTGATGTCCAAGCACCCCCCCTACCAAGGACCCTACATGTCTAAGGTGCAAATAAAACCGAAAGAGGGGGGGCCCACTCCATACGGCAACTATAGGAGGGGGGCCACTCCCAAGTAGCCCCCCCCCCAAGGCGCATCGCAGGCTAGACCCCCCACCCCCTCACCCTAATATGAGGTTATATAAGGAAGGGGGTAAGTTGGGGACAGCTGGTAGACTGTCCCCCGGTGGTCAAACAGCCGTCCCCCAGCCCACCCCCAGCAAAGGGGCCAGGGCCACCCAGCCCAGGGGCCCACCCCCGGAGGCGCCGACACCCCAGGCCCGGCACCACCCACCCCACACAGAGAGAGAGGAGCCAGAAAGCGTCGCCCCCCCCGGAGCAAGCCGGGGGGGGCGACGCTTTTCGCGACATTTCGCCACGTGAAGCTCAGCGCTCAGTGTCATTCTCCTCGCAAAGACTTCACAAACTGGGGTGGTCATAATGTTGCGTTGACGTAACTGACGCCCAGAAGAAAAAGGTGGTGTCATAGGGATGCTGTTTTAAAAAAAGAAGAGTTTCAATCGGACCTGATGGTCTTATCGTCCCCTAAAAGGGTATTTTGATTATTTAAAGGTTGTGTCACACAGCCACTACTTACATTTTGTGCATTTTCCAGGTATGAAATTTGGGTCTTTCGTGATACATGCGTGATATATACCAATGGGTCTTCTCCTGAAATCGGTTTAGAGCTGTTCAAAATTTTTGGTCCATTGTGAATTATGCAGTTTACGCGTATTTTGATGATGGTGCGAACCTTTAAATGACCACTAGGAGCAATGTGGGCTTCAGTGTCTTGCCCACTTCGACCCATGTGCGGGCAAGGCAGGTGCCTAAACTGCTATCTATCTTTCAATGAGAGGTTGACTGCTCTACCTCTGCACCATGGCCACCCCGTGTAGCGACAGGCCAGTGTGAACAACATATGCTAAAAGCGACACATGCCCGGTGTGGACGTAGATTAGAGGAAAATACAAAGACAATCAGACTTCTTGGTGTGACCGGACATGTTCTTGTTCCTTCTTGCGCCTCAAACGGATCTAGACACACCAAAACATCGACATACAAAACAATGATTCCCAATGTATACCTTTAGTGTAGTTTGCATGCAAATCGGTTATGCAATAATTCGTTAGGTTCGGTTGGGATGGGAGGAGAGGGGAGGGAAACAACGTCTATCCGCCGAATCCCTGCTTGACTCGATACTGAGACATCAATACGCGTCTTTGTTTGGTCCACTGCAACAAATTAGACACGCCAGCACGGTAGGTTAATGTACACACTGCAATCCTGCCTGACCTGTGCGGAGGAAGGATTTGGCGCTCTGGTTTTCTCATAAAGCAGAAGTTGCATTCCGCTCTGCTGCGCGGGGTGAATGTGGCTCAGATGATGGAACGGCCGGGAAGGCCCTCAGGAGGAATGAAAATAATCTCTCTGAATGAAACAGGGATGTTGCCACACGGCTAATGGAGGGAGAAACACGGAGTTCAGTGTATTCAGACCGTAAACATGACCATAAACAGCACACAAGGAACGCTTCCAGTCTGGCCGACCTTTGACCTTCTGGATAGTGTATAGCCATAGTTGGTGCACGATGCACCCTGAGGGCTGTGGCACTTTGGGGGACAAAGTAAGGAGGACCTTTCCGAAGACGACAATGACAAGAGAGGTTGGATGAGGTCAGGGTGGCGTGATACTATCACATTGAGGCCTTAATTGCTCGTAGAGTGGCTATACGGTCCTTCTGTGCATCCACTGTGAAAAGAACTTAATTTATGACAGGCAAGTTGAGGTTACAGGGGCTGGACTGCGCCTTAAAAGAGAGGTATGCATGCTTGCACCCCCCCCCCCCCCCCACCACAACCACCCGGAGCTCGAGTGGCCCCTAGTATGTAGCTACGTGGGAGGCCACACCACATTCTCCTTTTTTTTTTTTTTTACCTCTCCTTTTTAACTCCGCCCACTGTGACCTCACCGATCCCGGATCAGCTCATCCCAGCGCTCTGGCGGCAGGATATCAATCTTAATGAAGCTGCCAGGCGAATGGCATATCAACTTTAGTCCACAGGCATTGATAAGCATACCAATTCTCTGTAACAATACCCTGGGTAATAACCAGGACAATAAGGTCCCACAAAGGATGGACTTCAGAGACGGCAGGATTTTATGGGGTACTGTGTATGTGTGCACCAAACAGAGATAGAATTGGGTACATAAATTGTCAGTACATCAGCATGAGTGTGCAGGAGGGGCATTTCTTTCAATTGCACCATAGATATTGTAGATTTATTGGACATAAATCACAAAAAAGTTCAGAAGATGAACCCTGGACTCTCAGCGACCAACTGCAAGATTTTCTTGTGAAACGTTGAAGCGATTGAAACCATTTCCCGTCAAATTGCTAAAATAGTGCAGCAAATGTTGGGTTTTCTATCACCACTCGTGTCCCATCAATGCGTCAGATGTATGGTTTTATCTCAGAACCCAGATAGGTTAGTGTAAGGAGCCGGGGCGCCTGCCTGCCTACTGGCTTTTTTTTTTGTATTTGTTTTATTTTGAAGGGCGTTGGAGGACAATGTATTTGTCTGTTTGCATCTGGGGGGGATTTGGTCGCATGGGGCCGAGATGAACGCTTGAGGTCTTTAATTTATTGTGGTGGGTTTATGTGGCTGTGACTATCGCGCACATTAGCGCCATTACCCCGCTTTCATCTGCAGAGTTTTGGATTAGGATGAGGGTGAGAGAAAGACACTAACCACAAACGTATTTGAGAGGGGATGGCGAGAGGAGGGGGATTTCCATTCTGACTTCCTCACAGGGGCAGAAAGGCATGTGGTTGGACGTTTGATGTCAGCCTGAAGGAATTTGTACAAGTGGTTCATATGCTGACTTGTAAGCCTGCTCTGCTGAGCCATCTTCCAATGTATTTGTGATACGATTTAAATACGCCATTGTTAAAAGTCAAACCTCAAAGAAAATATAGGAAAAAAATTGCCTCTTCCTAGATCAGAGCTCTAGATCAGTAAAATATGCTGTCAGTGAACCATGGCAGTCACAGAAAGATGACGGATCATTGCTTTTCCAAAAGAGCTTCTTTTTCTGTGTAAAACATCTTCAAAAAGAGGCTCAGTGTCAGCTTGCATGTTGCTTCTCCTTCCAGTTGCATAAAGTCTGAATTAAAGGCCAGTATTACGAGATCAAATCTAGAAAAAAGTCTTAAACACTGGATAGAAATAATAAGTGATAGGTAGGTTAAAATACACTTTGTGTAGTACTTCAATATCTCAAAAACACCACACGAGCAGTTTTTAAGTTTATAAAATAAAGTAAGTTAAGTTTAAGGGTGTATTCAGACTAGAAAAGTCCTTTGGTCTGGACCGAGTCCGCTTGATTTGGTCCTCACAGAGTCCTGAACCTTCATCTGTAGTCATACTGCCGTCAACCGGACATTTCTATAAAGAACCAAAGCTTGTAAACAAAACCATGAGACTAAAGATCTCTTCAGTCATTGGCCAGGAATCACGAGGGTTGGGCAGAGCAAGGAGAGAAAGAATAATGGAGTCCCACACTTTGCAATCCTTGTCGCAAGGACCCAAACTGTGGAGGGAATCACACCAGTCTGTGTGTTTTTGCGACCTGAAACTTAATCCAAGTTAACCCGTTCATGCAGATGTTGTATCTGCGTTATCGTTTTAAGCTAATATAAAAACTATTGTAGCAAACCAGATGTTGATGAGTGGGAGCAAGGTATTTTGGAAGCTCACGACTTGTCTTTCAAATTGGTTTTGCAGAGAAGACCAAAAGACAAAACCGGACACACTAGATAATAATAAATCAAGCTTCCCTAAGAATTGATCACCGGTTGGGCTGTTCTGTATCGATCCGCGCTTCGGGAAACAGGTTGCACAAGTTTCCAGTGACGAATGTGGACACTAGAAATGCAGTTCCGCAGGTGGCAGAAGTGAGACGGACCACAATGATACTGTATATTTGATTTACACCCACTGTGTGCTCAAGGGCTGACATTCAAATTACAGTTTGGTGGCAGAGATTTTAAAGAAAGGAGGTGAATTAGAGGCGAGCGAGCAGCTGAATGTCTTTCACGTTCGCCTCCTTTGTTCCCGGGGCCCTCCAACTGCGGCGAGGGTGCAAGGTGGGACCGTGCCGCATTTTAATTTCTCTTGTTTTTAGGCAGCAGGCTCCATCACTGTCAATAGCCCAAATAATAACCTTTTATTGGGGCGCACACAGTGGGGTTTTGCTGATACTCTGCAATAAAGATGTGGTAGAGACGCGCAAAAAGGGGGGGAAAAAAAGGCCTCAGTGCTCCCGCTGCTGTAATTTAGGGCGCTCTTATCCCTGCCATCAGCCCAGATTGTAATTCAAGAAGCAACAGTGTGGAGGGCCTGCTCCTTTTTTATGCACAGCCATTATTGGGCCAGCGTGGATGCAGTAGTGGCTTTTAGCACAGGAGATGCCAGACGTAGATGGGTCGTCCAAGTGTTTTACAATTGAATGTGCTAAACCACTGCCGCTGTGTAGCCACCCTGGCAGCCCAGATTCAGGGTTTGTCGGCCCTCCCTTCCCTGCTGTCCTGTGCTCTGGGCCTCAGTGATGGGCAGAGAGGACAGAGCTGTTATCCCCTCTGGTAATTACCGCCATTAAAGCTAATCCTGGTCCAATTCAGGCCGCTTTTGTTTTGAGCTTTATCTCTTCAGTGCTGGAGAGTTTCTCCTTTCAGAGGCGCACACAAAGACACAGTTTTTAGAGTTTGTAATTATCTGTTATATCCTCTCGGCTGGGAATAGGATGAAAAGTACTCCGGACGGACAGGAGCATGTCTCCTTACTTTGGCTCAGCCCCCTTCCCACACACCATTCAGGATGACAAAGATAATTGTTAAAACATTTTTTTCGCTGGATGTTATTGAGAGATTAACGAGATTGAGCATGAATTTATCAATCTCAGTGACAATACCGCAATAAATGTAATTACAGTCGGCCCTTATTAGCATGATGGTGACGCTGGGCCCCCTTAATTTTCCGCCGTAATTGTGGCTCTATTTTTATGAGGTGTTAACCGCTATTAATCACAGCGATGATTCGGTAAATGTAGCGCAAAGAATTTCCATTCGATTCCATTTCCTATCTCTCACATAACTGTCTGTTATCAGGAAAAATTACAGATCATTGTTACATGAAAAAAGGAAAAGACAGATGGATGGAGATCATTCCATGCAGAACTTATTTTAATAGAGTTTTTTTCTTTTCTTATCTTTTTCCAGCAAATCAGACTTATGTCATAATTTCAAATTTGCCACTTCCCCTTATTTTTTTCTTCCTCCAGCCGTAATGGTGTGAGTTGGCAAATTGTGAACTGTCAAAGTGACACCCTGCAGCTAGAGATCTATAATATCACTGATAAATATGCTGTGTGTGTGATGGAAGGTCTGTTACTTTAATTAGAGTGAATAGGGGGAATATGTCATGCACCTTTTTTTACTGTTGGTGGCAGTTTTCTGCCCGTCATGCTAGTTGGCGTCCTCGCCTTGGTCCTCCGATTTCGGGTGCGAGCAGCCGGGGTACCAGTTGGTAATAAGCCACTGGTATCAAGACTGTGGTGTGATTGTGATACAGGCAAGTGCCCTTGTTACATCCTGCAGCATTCAGCTCTCCTGCCCGCATGTCATCATTTTGCTTGCCGTGCCCGCTAACGGCTCACCGTCACTCCAGATGGCGCTCCGCTTCTCGCTCCCCGGCCCGCTGTGCAGTGGGGGGTGGGGAGTTTCTCTGATTGGGAAGCCTAGACTTCTTCCTGAGCTATCCCAGAAATGACTGACAAGCGTCTTGGGTGACATGTGCGCAGCGCCGATGCTACAGTCTTGTCGAGAGATGACAGGCCCCCGCTGGCGGGGCACTCCCCATCATTATCTGGATCGAACAGCTGTTTCTCAATCCTGTAACTTTCATCAACTTTCTGTTATTTGCTTAGAAGCATGGGAAACTAATATTAAATCAACATTACATTCACTTTTACTATTCCAAGAAGAGCAATACAAAAAATGCACAAAGTAAGATACCTTAACTACACAAACAACTTATTTGCAGTTAGTTGACTCAAATTTTGTGATTTGGTCAAATACTTCACAGCTCAAGAAATAATCAAAGCAGAAAAACAGTTTATAACCCAAAAATATACAAAAGTTTATCATTAAACGAGAAGAAAAATATAATTTTAGGGAAAAAAATGTTTGGTAGGGTGTTACTGTCAATACGCTAAAGTAGCTAACACATTGCGGTGTTAGAGCTTTTTTTAAAACCTGTTACTTACGTTACTGGATACAGTAATGTTTGCTTTAGAATCAATTTTTTTAAGGTGTAACAAACAAGCCTGAGAGTTACAGGATTGTAAATATGAACTCTCGCTCTAACGCTAACACAGCTAACGCCAACATAGCTAACGCTAACACAGTTAATGCTAATTAGCAACATTGGGGAGCTACTTGAGAAAAACATTGGTTTTAATTTTCGCAGATTTTGAACAGCGTTAATGTAGTAGTTTTCAACTCGAAAAAGTGGCCTTTTAGTGTTGCTCACACTTTTTTTTACATGTTACTAACAGGTTGGAAGTTAGTGTAGTCACAGTAATGTTTGTTTTAGCAGAATCTGTTTTTTTGGTTTTACCTGTGGCAAACAAGGCTGGGAGTCGCAGGTATTGTGAATATGCCGTGTTAGTCCAGCTAGCCAGTAAAAGTGGCATTTTACGATTACTCACACTTTTTTAAAGCAGAATACAGTGGAAATCTAATACATAGTTTGTTTGGGTCAAGCTGAACAAAACAAGATGGCGATATAAACATATAAGGAATGTGGGCGTGGTTAACAAAAAACCTCAGTTGCTAGGGAAATCCAGAAGTTCACTTTTGCTGATTCTTCTAAAAATTACAGAGAGCTGTTCGTCACTCCCCGGGGAACAAAAAATCATATGGTTGCTTTGAAGATAAAACCAACAGAAAAGCCGCCATTTTAAAAAAACGTTTTTTTCTTCCCCCATGAATTTGTCAAGTGCAAATCTTTCTTTTCAAAGCTAATCTCCAAATTAAAATATAATGAAAATCAATAAACATAACCTCGTAGATAAAGTTAGGAACAAATAAGACTAAACAAGTTAGTACAGTGAATTAGTCAACAATCGTTTTTATAAAGAGAAGTATTTATTTAACTATTTCAATTATTATTTCTGCAAATAAAGTAGTGAAAAAATACACATTTATTAGATTTTCTGAGACATTTCTTGCACAACATGAATATCCAACATTCCAGTGATATTGAAAGTCAGCAGGACTTTTCTTTGTTGCAGTGGTGCTGTAGTTATTCCCATTACAGATACTTTTTTTTTCTACTCACCATGTACTGCCTAAAGCTTAATATTATCCACCAGGCTTCTTCCCCCCCCCCCCCCCCCCCCCCCCCCCCCCCTGCAGAGTAGGCATAGTGGAATGCCACCTGTGCTGACAGCTTCGCCTGATGAGGCTGAGTGACAGGAAGAGGGCTTGGTGGTCACACCACTGGAGGCAGCAGCAGCATGGCCTTCGTTTCTCGGCCAGATGGTAGCTTTCAGGTGTGTGTGGTTCTGTGTGTGTACGCGTGGGCGCTCAGGAGTCTTCGCAAAAAAGAAGAAAAGCAGACATCAGTCTCCCGCGCACCCGTCTACGCCGGTGGCTAATGGATACGCTGTTTCAGACACCCGCGGGCATCCAGCAATGCACTGGCAAGGCACCAGCAGGAATCAAGCCTGTCATCCTTAAGGCCACAGGCAGGGGAAGGTGTTAGGATTTTATGCATCATTATTTTTATTTTTATTTTCTGTATTTTCTAACCAGAACGATGCCCGCCTCTCCAATCCTACAAGTTGACAAATTATAAATAAACATATTCAGTGTTTTTCCCCCCATCAGCCATCATCCCCTTTCCCAACATCAGCCCCAAAACACAAATGACTCCAATATGCAGGGCCAGCCTGGAGCAATGGTGTCTGTTTTGCAAGCTAACCAAGGCCACTGCATTGTATCTAATTATTGTCCATTCTTCGTAGAGTTTCTTTCCACTTGTTGCCGCCTCCCTCCACACAGCTTGTGATGGGGCCTCTGAGGCTTCACGAAGCTGATTTGTTTATCTTTCGTTTTGCCTTTAAGTAATCATAAAGCGTGATTAGGGTTCTGCTGAGATTAGGCATCTGGCTGCAGGATGAAGGGAAGGAGTCTCTCCGCTTGTTAGCGGCTGGCTTTCACAGCTCCCTGTGCTGCAGCTCAAAGTGTGCCGAGTGACACTGCTGCCCACTCACAGACAAAAATACCCCGCTAACTGGATGGCACATGAGACATTTTCACCACAGGGAACACACTTGTGTTTTTCTGTCCAACAGGAAGAATACAGTGTTGGTGAAGGCAAAACAGAGGCAGGAGCAAGAAAATATAAAGGACAGTGTCATTTTTTTTTTCTTCCTTTTTCCATACAATAGTGCCTTGTCAGATGACCTGGGAGTCGGAGGGAATAAATTGCACATTGCAGAAAGGAGAAAGGAAGGCAGCGGCATTCCTAGCCAAAAGTACCCCCCCCCCCCCCAAGTGAAAGTCAAAAGCATTCTTTCCCTCAGAGCTTTAGCGGCAGAATGTGTGAATATGTGGACAAACGTGGTGCTGAAAGCCATGACCAGGGAGCATGTGAGAAAAGCGAGCAGGAATATGTTGGACAAATGGGACTTCATCAGCTTCAGCTGCTAAACTCTTCAGATGCTCTAACTCAAGTCGACAAGGCTTCGCCTCTGTTTGGCTTTGTCTGCTCAGTCATGTTATAGTCATCAGCCTCCTGCCGAGCTGCAAAAATACGTAGCCTCTTATGAAATCGTCCATTTTTAGTGAAAACGTCTAACTCGAGGAAGCCATGTTGGAAAGTGTTAAAAATTTGATTAGATTTTTTTTTCTCTCCAAATAACTGTCTAAAAAACAAAGGACACAGGACTTTTCCTATTTGAAATATTGCTAACCTCAACTAAAGGATAAACCTTTAACTTCCACGTTGAAGCTCATGTGAAAATCAGTGTTGGTTAAGATGGGTCAGTTCACCAAGTAGTCACAAGGGGGTGGGCATACAAGTCCTGATTTAATGAATCGACTAAACCTTTTGACGTATTCAGCAAAAGAAAATATCAGTAAAGTGGTCCATCACCATATTTCTGTTCACCTTTCACAGACTCTTTTTGGAGCAATTTTATGTTTTCTAGGTTTTTTTTTTTTTATACATCAAACTGTGTCATGCGTCCGGATTGGCTGTTGACCCTGTCAATCAGAGTTTTCTGTGCCATTTCTCTTGTGCCGAATACACCCAACATTCTAAATTTACTTATAGCTGTGAGTTCCCAAACAAATCTCTTATCCTACTTTGCAGATTTCACTTATCAGGGAATAATCTTAGAATGTCCGGCAATAGACGAGGCAACAGTGTTTTGGAAAGTTCAAGATAAGGACAAACCACTGACTTCCACGTTGAAGCTCATTTGAAAACCATTGTTGGTTAAGATGGGTCAATTAACCAAATAAGCACTAGGGGGGGTGTACAAGTCCTCATATTGATAATGTAAAACACAGAAATCCACTTTTTTAATCCTTTTCACGTTTTTTAGATTGATAAATTACAAGTAACTCTAATAGGAGTGCAAATCTATATAACTTGTTATTTATGTTTTTTTTGTATTTACGCTATTGTGATGAATTTTTGGAAAAAAAAAGGCCAAAAGCCATGAGGCTTGAAACCTGCCTTCAAATTGACCCTATAGAACCCAATGGGTCGTGAACACAACTGGCGTCCATTCATTTATGGTCATTGAACTCAACAGAGTGAGGAAATAATCTTGGGGGGGTGGGGGGTGGGGTCAGCTGAGTGTTTGCTTAAAGCCAGACATACACTCGCACCTTCCTTCTCAGACACACAAACCCAAGTTGTTGTTTTTTGGGGGTTTTCTCGCTACAGTTTACAAACAAGTCGGCGGTGTTGCTTTCACGGGTTGTAGGAGGTGGAGATGGCCGCAAGGTCGGAGGTGAATTTGACAGGACCTCTGTGGAGACAGGAAAGCCAGCGGGGTCACCGAATCTACCAAAATGCTGGGTGCGAAAAGACCTGCCAGATTGAGAAAATGGATAAAAACAAAGGCAAGAGCAGAACGATGTCATCTGGCGGTCGGTTAGATCATTTCCATTGCGCCGGTTGGATTTTTCCTACTCCTATTTGCCACAAGTTACCTGTAATGAACCTTGTTTGTGCTTTAATTCCCCCACCTGAGTTCCAAACCTTGATGCTCTCATTGCTGAAAAAGAGAATGGTTAGTGAATAGACTCTAATTCTTGCTGTTTGGATGGCTTACCATTGCAATTTTTCAAAACACACTTCACAGGTCCTATACTCGTAGTGCCATCAAAGTCCCCCGGAGGAGAATTAGCATAGAGGAGTGTTTATGCTTTGCCTTGATAGTCCATTTGCTCGGGCAAACATCAAAGCGCCGAGCATCAGCTTTTGTTGAATGTCATTTACCGTTGCACGAGATGTTTTGCTGAAACAAAGTGAATGAGGTTATCCCGGGTGCCTGCTGTTCGTCTGAAAGGGAAACTGCTGATCCTTAGTATTAAAGACCCACTCTGATGAAAATGGTGTTTTTGGTGTTTTTAACATGTGCTTGTGATGGAGGACGTAAATAAAGAAAATTAAGCTTCAAATTGCTTTTCTGAGTATTCCTTTATCCAAATCAAGAATCAAAAGCAAACAAAAAAATACAGTTTTTGTGATGTAGTAAACATGTTCGGCTGCTCCACTACACTTGTAGACGACGATCAATGTACATTTTCTATGTCTGAGCTGGCATTTGGCTCAAGACTGTATGGCTGGATAGCTATAAAGTTGCTCGCCAATTTTTGTTGCACCGGTAATGTTAGTTTGAGGGTGTGAGGGGTTGTAAGCCAGCGGCAGAGCAAGTAAACAGAGGTTTCAGGAAAGGCAATGGGAAGTGGGGGCGGGCTTACTTAACACCAACAGTCTCGCCTATAACTCAAGCTAGGTTCATACCGTCGGCTCGCTCTCAAGCAGCCAGTTTCTATGAAATCTATCTATGAATCTGTGTAGATCAGAATTTCGGGCTTACACGTTTAGAACGCTCATGTTAACGGATATCTACGCAATTTTTAAATCCAGTCGCAGCCTCAACGTACAGAATGGCCTTCATTTATTGCGCGCTAAAAGTTTAAGCGGTTGAATATCCTGACTCCTAAAACTCAACGACGCTGAACTATAATCAATCAGGGACTCAGATTTGGTAGTGAATGCAGGTCGCGTCCTTTTCAAGACCCGAAAGTACCAACGGTTATAAATATGATCATTTACAATGTTTAGTACGTTATAATTTCACTTTTTCTGCCTGGGCGGATTTCTATGACACCAAGTCGTTGATGTATCGGAATAGAGCTGTGAACGAAAAAGCCTAGAGCAAGATTTGCTCTAGGCTAGTAAAAAAAAAAAAAAAGAAGAATCCTTCTTCCTGGCGCTTCCTGCATCAAAAGGTGTGAACACCACTGGCTGAATGTGCGTTCCTGAAGCAGATGTACTACTGCCGCTTTGTAGGAACTATGTTTATTATTTTGGTTAAAAAATCCTAATTAAAAGACAACTAGTAACGCTTGTTAAATTGCTCAAAAGACGATCAGAGTGGGTCTTTAATGTCTATGTCTTTTGGATGGACAGCGCAGAGCTAAAGTCTCTCGCCGCATCTCCATTTGGTTTCCATTTAACCCGTCTCCCAGCTAATAAAAGACCTGGACAATTACGGAAAACTTCATATCCAGGAAATAGGCCAATTAAATTAAAACCCTTGGAGCTCCTGCGGCCGGTGAACACAGGCTGGGTTAAAAGGAAGAGAGGGATAATATGCAGAGAAGCAATGAGTCAAGCAGGAAGAGCAGCAGTTTTGGGTTTCAATCTGCCAGTTAATCTTCAAAAAGCAAGCTGGCAGTGTGCTGGCCACTGATAAAGGCCCCGGTCTGTCATCACACAGCCTCACCTCCAATCACTCAGCCCTCCTGTCAGAGCGTCATCTGAGATCTGGAAAAACAGCTAAGGGCAAAAGGAAAGGAGGGCTGCAGAGAGACGGCGGGGCGAAAGGGGCAGACACGTCTGCTAAGCCCCTCCGTGCATGTTAATGTCGTAGACTCCCCTGACTGAGCCAGAACAGCAAAATGTGCTGTTCTGGCTTCTGCACGGACGTCGATCCATATCGCAACCGGTTCTGCCGCTGCTCCTCACATGTAAGAAGGAGCTCCGTCCTGACTCGTAAAAACCAAATGCTGATTGTGTGATCATGGGTAATTGTGTGAGGGGAGGCCATAAAGGTGGAAAAAAGAGGGTGTATTAGGGGTTTTGTGGTCGTGTTTTATGGGAAGGGAGGCTTTTTTTTCTTTACGTCGAGTGGTGGCTGTGCTGAAAGGTGAGAAGGAGAGGTATCAAAGAGCTGACTTTGTTGTTTAAAGGCAGTCCCCCTGAGGTAGACTCCTGGTGAAAGACAATGTTTACTGCCTGCTGATTGACACTGTAAAGGCACCCAGATGGCACTGAAGAGCTAATTGGATGTGGCAAAAAGAGCCACTCGTCTCCAAGCCTTCAGAACTTCATTATTCATGTTGACGTCAAAATGTTTCCAGTTTCCCTCCCTCGCTTTTTTTTTTTGGAGAACTTAAATCTTCTTTACAAACACTGAGTGGAAATTGAGTCGCTGCCTTAAGGCCGTGTCACACAGCTACTACGTACATTTTGCGCATGTCGCACACATGAAAATTGGTTGTATGTGAATGTATGTAGAAAAAGTGACAAAATTTGTGGTCTTTATGTGAAACTTTCACAGATGTATCATGAATGAACCACGTTAAAACTGTGGAAGAAGTACGAATAAACCATCTTCCCATCAGAATACATTATTTCTGTTTCAAAGCAGAAAAAAGTTGTAAAGCTAAAGAAAATGTAGTTAGTACACAATTCACCAGTTTTCTTTGTGATCACAATCTCATATATATATATACCTACCAGCATGAATGTGAATGAATGATCCTGGTGATGGTCAGAGAGACAGCAGGCGTGAACTGGCAGCCACGCCTCTACGATCACAAAGTATGAATGAAGAGTGAATGAATGAATAATGGACACTAAGAGAAGCGCTTTGAGTGTCTGGAAAAGCGCAGATAAATCCAATTCATTATTATAGAGTCCTTTTATGGTATTCATGTCTCAAGATCTTAAAATCTTGTTCTAATTTAACCCTTACATTGTGTCCAGGTCAAAATTGACCTATTACCATATTTGAAAACGGGTCAAAATTGACCGGAACACAATATAAGGGATAACAATTTTCAAACTGGTCTTATCTCTTGTTGCGCGCACAAATGAAGCTCTGTGATGGAGGCTTTATTACTCTTTATGGGTTTGAACTTAGGCCTGTCTAAAACAGCTTTAGCTATGGGGCAGAAATGGTCAACTGCTAATTGGAAGGAGTATTGATTCCAGCACTTGGCATGTTACACGTTCAGGCGTCCTTGAACAAGAACACTTTGCCCCTAAAGATGGGTAATAATATCTAAGCCCTAAAAAGGTAAAAAAGAACAAAATCATTATAAATAACCTTTTTTTGCACTGCCAATTGTATCTATTGAGTTGTAGCTCAGTTGCCTATTTGAGCCGACAGCTGTCCTTGTCCTGGGGTGTTTTCACAGTGATCTCTTTGATCTGCACCAGTCTGTTTCTTTCAGTAGTCCACTTCAATTGCCAGGGGTGGAAACTTGCATATCGCCGGCGCGGATCAAAGAAACAAATCTGTCTGCTTGCAAGTGAACCCTGGTGTGGTTAAGGGACTCTGTGATGGTGTACCTAAGAGCAGCCGTCAACCAAAGTGGGTAAGTGACTGATGCACTGAGCATTTCGAAAGGCCATGTCACCCTTGCAACTACGTACATTGTGCAAATGTTGCACGGATGAAAATTAATCATATGTAAATATACATTTTAAAAAAAAGTAAGAAAAGTTGTGGTCTTTAAATGAAATATTCACAGATGTATAACGAAGAAATTACGTTAAAACCACTGAAGAAATACAAATAAACCACGCAAAGAACATGTAAATCTACAAACATGAACTGTGTATGCAATTCAATAGTAATTTGTGCGTCAATTATGTAATTTGAACAGAATATGTGCGCTGTATACACAATATAAAAGTTATATCGTGGTACATGTGTGAACAGTCTATGGGACCTACGTGGAATGGTCATGGAAAGTAACAAATGTGTGTATTCATTTTGCAAAAATCACGCACAGTTGCGTAAAAATTACGTAATAATTGTTACTTTATTGGGTATTTAACGTAATTTATACATTAAATACATAAATTATGCATAATTGATCAACCTTCGCAGTCTCACCAATTTTTGCTGTGCAATTTTCCTTGTTTGTTTTTTAACTGTGTTCTTCTTTATTTTTCTGAAGTTTGAGAGTTTAAACAAGACAGAAGAGTGAAAACATTTGTGCCTTTCTGAGAAAAGGGTATAAAGTGTTTAGTTAGGGTTTTTCTGCCTTAAAACATCTATATTTATTGTGGGGGGAAAAAAATTTGAGATGACTTCTTTGCAGATTATGTTTAGAATGTAACTCCTGCGATAAACGAGGGAACACTGTAGAAGAGAAAACATGCCCAGAGCTGAATGCTGAAGATGAAGAAGTCCTAAACAGGTTGGAAAATATCCTGTCATTTCAAGCGCCCCCCCCCCATTGACCTTCATTTTGATTTAAAAATAAAAGCGTAGTTTTGTTTGCATTAAATTTACACGGGTAATAAAATCTAACCACAGGGGAGGAAAAAAAACAAAAACTGTTGGTCCTCTTCTGGTTTAACCAATCTCTCAATTTTCCTGCACAGAACCTCAAATCATTTTCCGATTTGTTCACTTCGTGGATTTGGAGTCATAATAGGTTCCGCAGTTATATATTTGTTTACTTTTTCTTTGTAAGCTCCCAGATCATTTCCAGGCCTAGAATCCAATAACATTTGGTCGAGCATATGTACACACTGGCACTGTGAGGTGAATCAGTCAATCTTTCATTAGACTTTGGGTGAATTGGGTTATATGCAAATCCTTCGAATGTCATGACAGACAGGCTAATGCTTTGAGTTAAAACAAGACAAAGTTGCCTGTTTTTTTCACGTCTTTCTGTTCTATTCTTATGCTCTTGAACGCGTGTTTAGCATATGGCGTTGCTAACCTATACTATTGCATGTACCAGTTGAAAGACGCTTGGTATGAACGGATCTTGCTTCATTGTTGTCTTTAAAATAATGTACCAAAGACTTGCTGTCGCATGATTCCGGCCGGGTGGCAGTTTTTAATTTCTCTTCCTGGATGAATTTTCAAACAGTCGGTACTTCCATGAATGAAAAAAGATGCCGTCTATGTGCCACTACCAAATCGAAGTCCCTGATTGGTCAAAGTTCAATTGGTCTAACTTTCAACAAACGTTCAACATTTTGTATATAGAGCATGAAAACGGTCAAAATGTGTGAAGCGACGCGTGAACGTGAGAGTTTTGAACGCGAAACGCGGTAGTAAGTTTACAGGGACTTTTTATTGGAAGCGGTCGCTTTAAGGTGCGTTTCTGAACCTGGTGTGAAGATAGTATTGGTGTCCATCTCCTAATAATCCAGAAGTGACTGCTGTGATTCAGTCTGGGTTGTTATGTGATCTCTGCTTGTGCAGTATGCTATCCCTCGAACAGCCACCAACATTCCTGGACTCTCATGTTCCCACTATGTTCATGATACTTTTTCTGTTTGTTGGCAGCAGAAGGACATCCGTGCATGTCTATGCAGTCTTGCCCTGCACCACAGGTGCAAATAAATGTAAAAAAAATTTTTTTTTAAACAAATAAAAATTCCTACGTTGCAAACCTGAAGTCATGACGTCAAACATCTGGAAAAGGTATAATTGTAGTTTATCTGCTCACCATAAAACATCTGTTTAATTGAAATCTGCAGTAAAACTTGGTTTAAGCTGTTAGCATATTCAAGTGGTTCATCCAATGTCTCCTGCACTTTTAGCGCATTGTGCTCTGTTCAGCACCAACATCACAGCAAATGAGACCGAGTCGCATGCAATTTACTCTGTTGTCACGTCGAGATGGGGAACATACCTCTGTCTCTTTGTGCAGGCTTTGCTGTCGCAGCAGTTGCTGTCAGTTTGAGCGCTGCCTGCCCCCAAATATAATAGGGTTTTCTTGACTGCCTCCCCAGGGACTGACTGGCAGTGAAGAATTCACCATGGCTCATTTGAAACAGTGGAGGGACGGGCCTCATAAAACTAGCTGCTCCATGTCTCCAGGCAGGTCTGAGGCATTCCAGAGAAGGTGTTGGTTTCACTGATAATACTTTCATGGAAAGACAGCATGTAGGTGGACCATGCTGCCCGTTGTGTCTGGCTCTGTCTGAGACGTAGGTCACAAAGGCAAAAGGAAGACGGCCTTAATGCTAAAATTCTATTTTAAAGGAAAACCGTTTGCTGCCAACACACTTAGAGTGTCTCTTAAAGATAACTTATAGAGTGGCTTGATGTTTTTTGGGTCAGGTTCAAACCTTTGTTGGCTGACTGGTATGGAGAGGAAGAGCAAGAAAGAACCCAACTGCTGCAAGTACATTTATATTTGACCACTGATGAACAGACATGGCTGACATTAAAGAACACATTTTTAACCAATAAGATATAATATTGCCTTATCTTAAACAGTGCTTAATGAGGTACATGTATGCGGCTGTATCTCACATTTTTAAGCACAGAAACTCAGACAAAAGTTGACTTTAATACTACTATCAATGTGTATTAAAATAACACAAATTATTGGTTTAAGCTGTTTAGATATAAACATTATTGACAAATAGTATCTATATCTTATCTAATTTGAACATAACTTAGCATGTTTCTACAGTTTTACTAACGATTTTGATTATAAAAAGCTAAAATACTGAAACAAAGTAGTTGCAAACATAACTCTTTTTTGAAAAGTTTGTGTAAATTGTTTTAAGGGTTTCGCTTAGTGAAACGCCATAAGACAAGCTAGCGACTTAAGTAGTTTAGCATCGTGGCGTATTTCATGGGTGTATTAATATTTTTGAATCAAATTAAAGTGCTAAAAAACTTACAAATATAACTTTTTTTGTGAAGTTTGTGTTGTTATGACAACAAATGTTTACATATGTTGCTAAACTACATAGTATTTTTTAGCTTATCTCGCCGTTTAGCTTAACTAAACATAATCAAGACAAGCTTGTGACTAAAGTAGTTTAGCGTCTTAGCTTTTTTTCTAGTTTTTAAAGAATTTTGTTAAAATTAAAGTGCTACACTTGTGACAGGTGGAGTGCCACTTAGTAAATTGATTCCACCTGAATTGTGTGCCGGCTCTAACATACTGAAACCAGGTAGTTGCAAACATAATTTTTTTACAAAGTTTGTGTAAACTATTTTAACCATTTTGCTATCTTGTGGGGTAAAAATGACCCCACCTTTACATTGACGTGTTCTCCCTACCATGACAAAGGGGGATAAAGGTGGAAAGATTTCATGTAATCTATGGACACCAGTGAAGATCACAAATCATTGAAGAAAAAGGGTTCAGTGCACTGTCCTGTGGGGTCCAGATGACCCAACTCCCAACGTTAACGTGCCTTCGATTGCACATGGGTTGAGACAGCACATGTTTGAATTTCTTGCAAAACTACAAATTGTTTTGTTGCCTCGCTTGTCACTTAGGTTATTTTAGATAGCTAAACAGTAACAAGACAAGCTAGCAACTAAAGTAGTTTAGCATCTGCTCATTTGTAAGTTAAAAAGCACATTGTTGTGGGGTCTGGATTGTTTTATGTTTTTTTTTTAATGTTAAATTTAGAATTTTTATTACCAGGCTTTGCTAACTTTCAATTAAATACTCTTCAGAAAGCCACAGTGAAGGATTGCCTGTTTTTCTATACTTAACCAAGCCTGAAGCTACAATGAACTCTTTTGTTTTACTAATTTTTGCCAACAGTGACATGTGAATGCACATTTCTACATATTGTTTATGAGGCGGCAGTTTAGCTCAGACGGTAGAGCAGGTCGTCCAACAACCGAAGGGTTGCAGCTCACCGCTCCCCCCAGGGGATGGGTCAAAATGCGGAGAAGAATTTCCCCATTATGGGATAAATTATATATACATATATAATCCTTGTGCTATCCTAGGCACTTTAACATTGGGAGTTGGGTCATGTTTGTCGGCAATTATTCACAACAGAAATATTAAATGAATGAACCACCTGGACAAAGGCTATGGTTCTGAACGGTTACCTTTCTATTTCTATTTAATTTTTTTCCCCTCCACATGCAACATATGAAATCACATATTTTTAAAAATGGTTAAACTCTACGGACACTACATATCAACAATGTCAAAAGCTGATCCTCTACTGTTGGTGCTAAATTTACCAAGCACAAAAGTCCTGCAGTAATCTCTGTTGGCCTCTGATGTCTCTGTAGATAAATCATGCATCGTGGTTTGGAGTTGGGCTCAGCCTGTAGGGATAGATGGTTTTGGGAAGCGTTTATTTCCATTAAAGACAGAAAGTTATGCTCCTTGGCAAATTTCAGAACCTTAGAAAAGAAAAAATAAAGTTGATTCTACAAAGATTGGTTGCCATGATGAGGTCTTGATGATTGATTTCCCATGGTTACTAAAGCAAAGAGCTAAATAAAGAGCTACACAAGCAAGAAGAAGATATTTCTAATCCAGAAGTTATGCAACACTTGAAAAAACAAATACACATATAAAAAGCTGGAGACTAGCGGTGTGGGTTTTATCATGGTCTAGCTAACAGTTATGTAAAGCTAAATACTTTGATATGGCATATACATTTTAGCACCATTTTTGCATTAACCCTTGTTTTGTTGGTAAATACCAACTGGTACCCTTTTCAAACCAAATTCTGTCATACTTAAAAAAATATGACAATATGCCTTATTTTGAAGAAAAGGTTACATTTCTGGTATTTTTAAACACTAAACTCAATGCAGTTATCAAAGTCCCACTCCAGTCATCTTTTGAGCTGTTTTCAAGGTGTTCCCTGTGGTCTTTTAATTAGGATTATGCCGTTTTTATCCAAAATTCCAGAACGTTTTTTTGGACATAGTTTCTGCAGAGCTTCAGTAAGTCCTTCGAAATTTGCCTCGGAGTTGTGGGCGGGACTCTTGACTCGGAACAAACCCACCCCTTCTTCCCTTTCCCCTTGTTGCCGAGAGCTCTCTGTTTACACGCCCTCTTGCTAGCTTACAGGCCCTCACAACACCAAACTTAAAATTAGCAGGGGAACAAAAATAGCGAGCAATATCGGAGCTATCCAGCTCAGACGAGAAAAACAAAGATGCGCCATATTTTTTGGAATATAAATTGCTCTGGAGTGTACGTCGGACTTTTGGGGGGAAAAAATGGATTTAGGAAAATACGGGACCAAGAAGCACATTTGAAAGGCAAATCATAAGTAGATCACAATAATAGACTGAATATTTTCACGCTTCACTACACATTGATGCTTCATGAAAAATAGGAAGAAACTAGTATATTAGCGTAACATATAAACAACTATTCAGATAACCATAGCATAAAGAACATGCTAACAAGTCAACTAAACTCTTTGTATCACTTCAAATCACCTATGCCATTGAAATCTTTATTGTCTTTGTCGCTTTTGAACAACTCTGCCAAACCCGGCATAAAACTGAACGGCGCTTCTTCTTCTGCCTTTCTGTCAGTAGCAAATACTGATACACACACCTACAGCGCCTTCTAGTGGTTGTTGCTATTTAGGGTGTATTCAGACTGTAAAAATCCTTTGTTCCGGATCGAGTCCCAAACCTTGTGCTTGGTCTGTATTCATGCCCGTTTTGTGACAGACCTAAGTTTGTAACAAAACCACGTGACCAAAGATGAGAATTCTGGTAAGGAAACTACAAGGTAGCCATGTAACGAGACACAAAAAAACATGTAAGAAGCGTTTTCAGCTGTGTTAAAATAAACGTTCTTACAAATAATTATCATTCTAACAATCGTTCTAACAATTAATTATCGGAGGAAACAAATCCTGGTTCACTTAAAGTGGACCAAATGTGTTCATTCTGAACACACCCTTGATCACAGTAAAGTGAGTGCATCAGAAGCTTGTAGTATATATATTCTACGACACAAATACAATCTTTTTTACACAGCATTCTTTTCATCTGCTCCTGGTTTACGATTTGTATAAACATATTCTCGGAAATGCAATTTTAAGTCTATATGTCCTCCATCATCAGAAAAATTGCCAAAAGAACATGTTAAAAACACCATCGTAATCCAAGTTGGTCTTTAAGTCAAACTTTAAGAAGGAAGCTACATTTTTCATACAGCATCTTGTTCCCAGGTCGACTTGATATCTTTTCTGTCACCTGGAGTTCTCACAAATTCAAACCCACAGGTCCAGGCACACACTTTGAATCACACACTTTCTTATTCACACTGCTTAAGCGCATAGGCCAGTATTTGTGGTATGAGGGGTTTCTTGTTGCTAGACAGCTGCATGCCTCGGCCTCCTCACAGCAGTCGACTGAGCTCCGAGGAGCTTGACAAAGAGGCTTAAAGTCTTCCCTAAGTCTCTCGCCCCTAGGTCGTCTGCATACCCTGAGCCGAGCTCTGGCAAAGGCCTGAATGCGAGTTTAACAGCTATAGTTACACCCCGGCAGGCCCCTGCCGCCGCTCTCGCTCGCATTACCATTTTTTCCCTGGGCTTCTTTGGTCTTATAGCCCGGCAACAGGTTTCTCCGGTGCTCTCCTCTTATTTCATAACACCATGAAAGTACTGACAGACATATTGCTACTGCTAAACATGAATTTTACACGGTGTATCCGTGCATGCCGCTCCATCTCCACTAGGCTGCGTTTTACAAAGGACCGTGACAGTCTTAGAACAGCTCACTGTGAGTTGTTTTTCCTGCAAACACATATCAGATAGTGTCTGTGAAGAAAGGTCTGGACAATAAATCTTTCCAGTTAATAGTCTGAGCCAAAAAAAACAAACAAATGTATTGTCTGCACACAAATAAATGCCAACTTGCATGCATTTTAATAAATGCAAGACGTATGCATGGAATTGCAAAACATGCACGAAAAACTATTTCCTCGCATGATGTCTGCAGTTGCATGGCTTTGCACCTATGTTTGTGCCATTTTGAGAACACGCATGTGTAGGAGTTCAGTGTCGGCAGCTGGAAGCACTCAGGCTGCTGCTGCTGCTGCAGAGAGATGGAGGGAAGGAGAGAACGCAAGCTGCACAAGAACGAGTGGCTACGAGGGGTACCAGCACACACACTCTCCTTAACAGGGGCTGAGCTCTCGCAGAGTGAAAGCCCCTATAGAAAGAAAGCAGGGTCATCTCGGCGCAGACAAACACACTCGCCTGCTCACAGGCCGGGGCGGAACAACACCAGGGCCAGCGTGAGTGCAGCGAGTGCACAGCAGCTCCCCTTCAGGAAGCGGGTCTTGTTTAGACTTACTGCTATGTGCAAAGAATAATAAGGACCAGGACAATGTTGGTACAGACATGCAACACTCCCAGTCAACCTTTTATGTCTGCATGAATCTTCCTGCTCACTCGGACAGATACTTCCATTGTGAGACTGTAGATGAAAGAGGATTAGGCGTACCTGTGTTATGGTCAGTGCTGAAGCTCCCACCTGGCTAGGGCCAAAACAGTCAGATGAAAGAGCTGGTGGTTTTTTTCAAACTCACTGCAGGTATTTGGTCCATACTTCTTTCCTTGAGTTCACATCCTTTTCTTCTTAAGCTTTGCTGTTTTTCCTCTTTTCTTTTTTCTTTTTGATTCTCTTTTCTTGGAAAGGTAATGAAGGGGAACTGAGCTCTTCATCTTCAGAGTGCCAAGGCTTTGATTTCCACTGTGAAGTGGTAAAAGTTACAGTGCACAGCTGAACGTGTATGTTCAAGTATTTGGCAGTAAAAGCACTATTTGATTTTTTTTTTTTTGCAAAAGCACATGTTTCAAAGTTATAAAAGTAACAACTGAAAGAACAGGTGTTTTCTTTTTCTTATTCAAGCTTAGGGATTTTTCTGTGTAAGAAAAAAAACTGTCAGTTGCTCCTGGCAACAGAGATTTTAACGACCCCTTCCAATAAAAAGTATGTCAAATAAGCATTTCAGACTTCCGCCTTTCTGCGACCATTTTCGGGCTCTACGTACAAAACCTGCAACCGCTGAACAGGCGATGAAAATGAAATTGACCAATCAAGGACTGGGATTTGGTAGTGCCAAATGTACGGTGTCCATTTTTTATATTCACATTAATGCCAGCCATTTCAAAATTGATCATGGAGGAGCAATGAATTACCGCGATTGTTAGAATTGATTAATTGGAATAGATTCTCTACCCCTCTGATTCCTCCCTATTGTTCTAATTGTTGGGGTATTTGCCTAGCTTGTCATTTAGCTTATTTTAGCTAGCAACAAGACAGGCTAGCAACAAAAGTAGCTTAGCATCTGCTCTTTTGCTCCTCGTTGCACAAGGAGCCATAGTAGTCTCTTCGCCGGTAAGGCGATCTGTGTACAGAAGAGAAAGGCATTTCTTCACGTGGGTGTGTCTGAAGCACAGAAATTAACATTTAAATGTAAATATTGAGTTATTGTTTAAGGTTATAAGACCGATAATGAAAGCGCTTGCAGCTACACGCTAACATTGATGACTGGCCGCTACTGATGACGTCATTGTGCAGTAGTAACATTTAAATTTGAAGACACTATTTTTTCCAAATCTCTCCGATTAGAGGGATAAATGTAGGGGTAGGGAGAAGCTGTAGGGGGTACGGAAGCAATTTGGATTTGGTCCAGACCTTTCCTATATCAGAATCACTGGCTGCCCTCTCCCCCCTCTGGAAGAACTCCACAACTCGCGCTGCCTCAAAAAAGCCCAGGACATTCTTAAGGACATTTCACACCCTGGACACTCCCTCTTTGAACTGTTGCCATCAGGGAGAAGGTTCAGGTCAATCAAAACAAGGACTGACAGATTCAAGGAAAGTTTTTATCCTGTAGCAATAACTACATTAAACGCTGTAAAGAACAAGCCATAAATGGAAACATGACAGAATGTTCACGCGTGTGTGGGTTATGTCTGCTGTATTTTATATTGTTTTTATACTATTTATTGTGATTTTATTTTTATTTTTTACTATTTTTACTATTTGACTATTTTTGCACCTTAATCTCGTTGTACAATGTTGCAATGACAATAAAGACTATCTATCTATCTAATAGATATGAGAAGGAAAAAGCCTGGAGCAAGAAGAAAATGCACGATATTTGCACCGTTTTGACAATTTTCTTTACACAGATATTTTGGTGTTCAGCAACATTCACACTGCCCTCTGCAACACGCGTTCAAGCCACCATTTAAAATGAAAAGTCTATGTAGACGCTCGTAGATGTGTATTCTGGTCTTTCAACTTTCAAGAACATTTTTTCGACTCTATCTACAAAACATGCAGCCATGGAACGCGTGTTAAGGTTAAACTAGGTTTAACTTTGACCAGTCAGTGACTCGGATTCGGTAATGTCTTATGGCGTCCCTGTTAATTCATGCAAGTGCCAGCTGTCTGAATATCGATCATGGACGATAAATGAATAAATGCGGTTTGTGCCCAACTGGAACTATATGACATCAAGCCTTTCAAATATAGGAATAGAGCAAGATTTGCACTGCTTCAACATTTCACACCAAGCTTCTTTCAACTGTAGGTGGCATACATGCGCTAGTAAACAGTAGAAGAAGCCCCTTCCTGCTGGTCCAGTGTGAACGCTGTGGGCTATCGGCACATTTAAGAACACGTGTTTAGCGGGTTTTTGAACGCTCATCAAATGTCAGTTGTGAACGTAGCTTAAGGGACAAGTTTAGCCAGGATTACATTCCTGTTTTCTCTTGACAGAAACATCAACCTGGCAATATCTGTGGTTCACTCTGGTAGATCGCGTTACCTATTAACAAGCCGAGCAGCACCGCCCCTCAGGGCTAAGGAAACATACCCAGATAGAAGCATTTACACGATAAGGAAAAAAAAAAACTACTGCAACCAAAGAAAGTGGCATCAAAAGTTTAAAAAAAAGGAAGAAACCAGGCAGCAACAAAAGCTCAAAGAATCACTTTGCGAGAGGGGAAATTTTCAAGTGTGAGGGTGTGAGAGTCCTCCACACAGTGGAAATCCTTGAGTTCATACCATGTTCCAATCAAAGTCCATTGACCTGGCAGCACTGTGACAAATTATCCCAGTGGCTCTACATATGACTCAATCAGCATGTTGGATAGCTTTCTGATGAGCAATATGTCTCCTCGTATATCAGCCAAATCACCTCCTGATGACTGCCTCAAGATGCAGTCTACACTTCTGTAAGTGAAGGGTGAAGGGACATCTTGAAATCAGCTCTTACGGTGATACCTTTTGTCTGAAGAGCGCCTTTAGTGCAGGTATTGCAGTTCGTTCCGGAGTGCGGAAAAGCCAAAAAGACGGACACGGCTGATATACGGCAGGGACTTTGATGCAAAAGAATATTTACACAAGACACACTCAGATGACGGCAAGAATAGCTGAAAAAGAGAGGGGAAAATGGGGAATTTATTGTATGATGGTGTCAATTCAGGTGTTGGCTCTTCAACCGTTTATGTAATTAATGTAATTCCACTGGATCCTGAAGCAAAGAAAAGCATGTTTGGGCTGATATTTAACACTTTAAAATAGTACAGTGCTCACGCAATAAAACCATCTGATTCTGCTGTAGAGAAAAGCAGCTTTGATAAGCATGTCGTCCCAGCTTCAGAATTGGTATGAATTTTGTTGATTGCATAAACAAAGGTTTGCGGTAGCTTGTAGAGCGTTGATTTTTTTCCTCGAACCGGCAACAGCACCAGTGTTAAAATAGTCAAAACAAAACAAAACTCCATCCATCCATCCTCTTCTACACGTCGTGGGGACAGCAGATCAAGCAAAGATGCCTGGACTTTCCTTTTCCCAGTCACTTCCTCCAGCTCCTCTGGGGGGGACCCCAAGGCGTTCCCAGGCCAGCCGAGAGACGTAGTCTCTCCAGCGTGTCCTGGGTTTTTTCCCAGGGCTCCCAACCAGTGGGACATGCCCGGAACGCTTTCCCAGGGAGGGGTCCAGGAGGCATCAGATTCCCGAGCCGCCTCAACTGGCTCTTTTCAATGTGGTGACCGAGCTACTCACCCTATATCTTAGGCCCCACCTTGCCACCCTACAGAAGAAGCTAATTTTGGCCGCTTGTATCCGGCCATGACCCAGAGCTCGTGACCATAGGGGAGTAATGGAAGGGAATGGAAAGGTCATTTGAAAGCTTTGAAATGGAAAGCTTCACTTTCTGGCTCAGCTCTCTCTTCACCACAATGGAACATTACAGCGCCCGCATAACAGTTGACGCTGCAACAATCCACCAGTCGATCTCACGCTCCGATCTTCCCTCATTCGTGAATAACACACTTGAACTCCTTCACCTGGGGCAGGAGCACTCCACCCAGAAAAGGCAAACTACTTTTCTCTGGTCGAGAACCATGGACTAAAACTTATCAGGGCTGACCCTCATCCCAGCCACTTCACACTTGGCTGCAAACCACCCTGGCTTGATGAAGCCAACAGGACACCATCATCCGCAAAGAGCAGAGAGGAAATTCTGTAGTCCCCGAACTAGACTCCTTCCAGCCCCTGGAGGAGATTCTGTCCATAAAGTATATGAACAAAACCAGTGATGAGTGCCAGAGTCCAACTTGAGTCTTACATGCTGCCGGGTATGCAAACCAAGCTTACAAACCTGATCTGGTCACCCTCTGTGGGGAGCTGGAGGACTTGTGGGAGTTTGCTCATCCAGTCCACATGTGTTTTGTGGATTTGAGGAAGGCGCTCGACCGGGTCCCCCGTGGTACCCTGTGGAGGGTGCTCTGGTTGTATGGATCTGGGGAGCCTTACTAGAGCTGTCAAGTTTCTGTATGACTCCAGCATGGCTAAACTAAGAGTGTCTCAACAAAATGTAATTAAATTCAAATGCTTTTTTATTTTGAAGTCGTAAAAACATCAAAGCTTCGAAGCTTCAAGGCTTCAATCGACAAAAAAAGACATCTAGTGGCCAACTGATGCAATGACACCCATGAAACTTGACAGACTCTGACATACAGTATTTATCCTGATTAATTCATTGCAAAAAAAATTGATAGGGCCTAGTTTGAACTGCATTTTAGTGTCCATTGCATAATCTCTACACAGAGTAAAAAAAGGATGCCATCACCTCAAGCAGAAGTCCATCTGTTGTTGCTTTGTAGCACCTGTCCGACAGGAGACACAAGCTGCTGGACACCTGATATGCCGCTGAAGGCAAGTGGATGGATTTTCTCTTGAGAAGCCATCTAACCTAGCAAAGCCCTGAACCATGAGTGAACATCTAAAGGCCCTACCTCTCCTCTGGTAATTGAATGTGCACTCTGAAGCAAAGCAGTAGGAATGCGTGTATACCTTGCTTGAGAGATTCTCCCAGGAGGTTGTCTATGGGGCGCTTCATTTAAGTCGCACTCTGTCACATGGACAATCGGAAAAAAAGATGAAAGGTGGAGGGGGTGCAGGAGGGTTGCTTTGCGATGGCTGGGCGACCCCTCACCCCGGCCAGAGGAATGCTGGGTAACGGATAACCCATCTGCGATGCTGAAACTGAGAACTTTGGGCCCTGGGGCTGTGAAAACTTTACCCAACCTGCACATACTCCTGCACGTTTCCAACTCGAACAGTCATTTAAAATTCATTTCCCCATATCACAAGTGAGGAATAAACCATAAAAACCATCATAAACACAGTTGTGATGTTTATGTGATTTCTATTTAAGCTTGTCTGCTGTAATGACATTTCCATCTACCTTCAAAGCTGAGATCCAGCCATCCATTTATACATTTATAATTGGACATGTTGCACAAACCAGATTCCTGTGCTCAATGGAGCCTTTCATGGCACTCTAATCATATCAGACTCCACCAGACAACATCTATATTTACTTGTATCATGTCGGAGCAGGCCCAGAGCAAAACAAACTACTCGCACAATCCGCACGCCAGCAAACAACAAGAGCAGCAGGGGTCACGAAGTTCAGGATGGTGATCAGTTTGCTGTCACCATCCCAATCCTGTGCCGCTGTTAGAACGAAAGCCACTTTGTTTTCCAAGCTGCAGTTTAAAAGAGTTGTAAAAACTTAAAAGAAATCTGCCTCTCGCCAGAGCACAAGCGGCTTGCAGTCGCCTTTCTTCTCTGCGTGGTAGCCTAATGCTCGACGGAAAGGACGTTAGGCTGTAATTGTTTCTGAGAGAGCGGCGGTCCAAGCGTGGCCTGCTGTTAACCACCATATAAAATGCCCACATATTCAGAACAGCTGGGAACTTCTAAGAAAACAAAAAGTGAGACATAGATTATTTTTTCCCCTCTTCTTTTTGAGTTACTTCTGCCTGTGCAGCTGCTTGGCCTTTTTAACCCCCCCCCCCCCCCCCCCTTAAGTCATGTCAGCACATGTCCACTGTCAGGGAGCAGTGCCAAAAAAGATCACTGTTTTCAATTATATTGCAGTAATTGTGCATGATAAACATGAGTCGAAATATGATAATTAGCTCTAAACAGCATATGGTAAGCAGGACCCGGCTGTAAATGAGATAATATTTTCAAAAAAGCCCTCAGTTAACAAGCAAATAATCTGACCCACAGAATACGATTCATAATGAAGTCAGAATAAATGTGATTCGAGTGCCACTAAAGCATCCGGACGCAAATACTATTGAAAACAGCTTCAGCCTACTGAAACGGTGTAGTTTGCATTTAAGGTAATGTCTGCTATTGTGAGAATTCCTTCAATTTAAAAAAAGGGAAAACTCTTAAGAAAATGTTTGTTACTTGATGTAAAAACACATGAAATGTGTCAAAATATAATGTATTTGTAAAGAAAATTGAGTGAATAGGATTCAAGGTATTTTTGTATCGTAGGCAAGCAATTCTTTATTCTAGCTTGTATTTCTTTCATTACAATCTTTACTTGTTGTCTGCGGTGGGCAGCTGTCTAAAAGCAGTGTAAGGTCAATCAAGGACTCACAAAAGCAATTGGGGTTGTCCAGGACAGTAAAGGGAAAAGGGGGTCCAATCCCAGTCTTTGATGGCCGTTGTCCAACTCATTTTCCGTCCACCGCTGGCCTTGCAGCTGCTGTAAAACCCACCAAATCCAGGTGCTGGGAACTAGGTAGGGCATGGAGATCTAGCAATAACAAACAAGACTCCGGCCCATGAGGACTGGATGGACACTTCTTGTCTAGAAGAATTTAGGAGGGGAGTGTACCCCCTTGGGGTCTGCCTCTCTCCTGCTCTAGGATCATTTAGGAGTGGAGTGTACACTCTGGGGGTCTGCCTTACTTCTGCTCTAGGATCATTTAGGAAGAGATGGTACCCAATGGGGGTCTGTCTCACTCCTGATCTAAGATTATTCAGGAGGTGAGTGTACCTTGAGGGAGTCTCAACCCACACCTGGTTAAGGACCCTTTAGATGGGGAATGTACCCTATTGGGGTCTGCCCCACTCCTGGTTTAGGATCATTTAGATGGGGAGTATAGACTCTTGGGGTCGGCCCCACTCAACAACCAATATTAACTTACTGGGGATGGCCGTATAACAGGCGATCAAAGCTTCCTTGGACAAGACGCTGAATATTTGTCTTGGTAGTTATAGGTTGGCGTCAGTGTTCGGCATCAATTTTTGAATGTAAAGCACTTTGGGTCTTCTATGAAGGTAGTAAAGCGCTATAGAAGTGTATGCCGTTTACCATTTACTGACAAGGGAAGATTTCTCCAGTGGGACAAGCACCAGGTAAAATATTTGTGTTTTGAGTTGGTACAACACATTTTCTGTTAGCAGCACAGGTGTAAATGTGTAAACATCCAGTGGTGTTCAACAAACTGACAGATTTGGTAGCTTCCACAATCATTAAAAAAAAAAAAAAACTAAAAAAACTAAACTGATCTTTACATCACTTATACAATGGTCTGATTCATTGGAAACACCTGTTTGGTTAAACTCGGATGGCCTAAGTCTTCTTCCAACCCCATCTCAATCTTTGAGCCTCTTCGGTGCCAACACAATCAAACAGGAAGACACATATTTCCTGCCTTTGGCCCATATGGAGCAAGAGAGTAACACTCATGCTGGAGCCGTTTTGTTTTTTTCCATCAACTTGTGACGCTCACTTGTTTGGTCTGTCTCTCTCATTCTTGGAGTTGTGTGTGAAGTGTGTGCGCTGGCGTTCACGGGGGAAAGCGTTTGCAGGAGCTTTTGAGCTTTGCCTTGATCTAAATACAGAGCTCCAAGGTTCGTGTCGGTTCACGTTTGGCTTTCCGGTGCAGCTCAAAGAGCTAATGGCGTTTAACAGAAAAAAAAAATCAGAGTGTGGACTGACTAATGCATTGGCCATGTTCGACTGAGCTGGGAGCACGTGGCGGTCACGTCGTGTTTCCCCGGCGCCGTCTGCGACACACACCTCGTGTTACAACAGCACTGGGCTCGTCCCGTGCTTTGATGGCAGCCCGCATCACGGTTGGTTTGCCGTTTGTTATGATCCCTGCTGTCAGGGCCCAGTGAGCTCACTCTGACACAGCTGGCTTGGGTGGAGCTGCTGGGGGTACATGGGGAGTTGAAGGACATGGATTTGTGCCAAAGCATTTCATACATTGCGCATATCTTACAAGTGCAGCTGAGAATTAGAGATAGAGGACCCCTCGCCCCTCTGCTGCCCACCCCACCATCTGCCCGCCTGGGGCTGGGGCCTCTGTGGCTTTGCCTCCATATTACCAGGCATGACAGCCCTGCCCTCAATCAACCCCTCTCACAATCACCCACACACACCTCTTCTTTTCTGAAACATGTCTATTCGTAATGTCAGCATAAATGAGAGACTGCCGCCCTTTAACAGAAGCAAAGGCAGAGGACAATATTTCCCTCTTTCTAATTTGCTCCATACTCAAAGGGCCTTGCATGGCCAGCAAAGGTTAGGTCGTAGCACGGATGAATGTAAGCGAATGAGTGCCAGTGAGTGTCTTTGCAGAGGTTGCGGAGCCTCCACGTTGATATAATTAGAAACTTCCATGCAGCGTTTGGAGGCGGGGGCCGAAGGAAAAAAAAAAGACAGTTTCCCCTCGCTTGTTTTCTTAACGCAATTTATCTCTTTTCTGGTGACACGATCGGGGAGTTAACGGCTGAGTCCATCTTTGTGTCTCAACTTGCTGCCGTTTGTCTCTGCCGGTGTAAATCTCACATCCTGTTCCCCCAGCAGCCAAACAAAACAGCAAGACTCTTTAAAACACATGGAGGGGAATCCCACAGATCAGCAAGCCATGGCTTCTGACTCTGCCTCGACTCCAGGCTGGAACAGAAGCTGATGCGATGGCTGAATCCTTTAGAGGGCTTCACACAGATGAAGAAAATGATGATTTTCAATTCAAACTGAAATTCAACTTTATTTGTACAGCGCTTTTCCTGCGACATAGCATTTTAAAGTGCTTTCCATAATAAAATCGATAATAATATAATGAGATAAAAAAATTGTAGTTAAAATAATAAACATAGTCAAATAATAATAAATAATGATAATAAATTAATACAAATAAATAAAAACGCATAAAACCATAAAAACCCAACACGTACACATCCCACAAGAACCATTAAAAAAATCTAATGAATTTGTTCATAAAATGTATAAAATCAAATGTAGACATGTAAAAACTGCATAAAGGCTTTACCAAAAAATGAGTTTTAAGTTTTTTCCTAAAAACCTCCACAGTGGATGAAGCCCTCAAGGCCTCAGGCAGGCTGTTCCACAGGCGAGGCAGAAACTAAAAGTAGATCTGATAAAAATGAAGGGCCAATTCCATGTAAACTTTTATAAACTAATAAAGGAACCTTAAAATCTATCCAAAAGCTGACTGGGAGCCAGTGCAAAGATTTTAAAATTGGAGTAATGTGCTCCTTCTTTCTGTGACTGGTAAAAAAGCTGTGCACTTTTGAACAAGCTGCAAGCGATTGATAGTATTTTTCTTAATACCAAAAAGAAGATCATGACAATAATCTATTCTAGATGTTATAAAAGCATAGACTAACATTTTAGCACTGGCTTTAGAGAGAAAGGGTCTCACTTGGGCGATGTTACTAAGATGATAAAATGCAGTCATTGTAACTTAGTTTGTGTGTGCTTCAAAGGTAAGATCTCCATCTAAAATTACAACACGTTTCTGACCTTACTGCACACATTCAGGTTAAGAGTTGATAAGTAGGATCGGACCCTTTCTCTCTCAGCTTCAGGACCGACAATTCAATTCTCTGTTTTGTCTCGATTGAGCTTGAAAAGGTTCTCTCCCATCCATGTTTCAATATCTAAAATACAACCTATTGATAAGACCCATTGATGACCATCAATGGGTCCCAAGATATCAGGAGACACAGCCACATATAACTGGGTGTCATCAGCATAACTGTGAAGGTTTATGCCATGTCTACTGTTGACATAACCAAGCGGAGGAATATGAAAGTTAAAATGTGTAGGACCAAGGACTGAACCTTGTGGTACACCACATGTCAGTCTGTCCTCCCAGATGACACACCATTTACACTGACAATAAAATCTCTTCCTGTGAGGTAAGATCCAAACCAGCCGAATACCGTTCCAGTGATTCCAACCATGTCATGCAGTCTGTTTAAAAGAATGGAGTGGTCAACTGTGTTAAAGGCTGCACGCAGGTCCAGCTATCCTAAAACTGATGTTGTAAATTTTGTCAATGTTGGACCTGAGATCATTTATAGACTTGACCGCCGTTTTAGTTCATGTTTACTAAGTTGTTGCCAGGCTATACCAGCTATCTCTAGATACAACAGTTCATTTTTGTTCATAATTCATCAGTGAGTTGAGAAAATGTTTTTAAATAATAAATAAATGCATACTAATAATAAAATAAATATAATTCTAAATAAACCTATTTTTAATTGTTTCCTCCTTTTTACACAATGGAGTCTGACCTTTACGACGAAAAAATAAATTTACAAGCATGGTCATAAAATTCCAGGAATAAAGTTGTAGATTTAGAAGACTTTACTCTAGTAATTTTACGAGTATAAAGTCTTAACATTATCAGGAAAAAAGGCAAAAATTTACAGCAATAAAGTCATAAAATTATGAAACAAAAATCCTAATTTTATGAGACTAAAGTTGTTGCATTAGAAGAAAAAAAAGTACAATACTAAAGTCATTAAATTCTGAGAAAAAAGTCGTAATTTTACGAGAAGGAAGTTATAGGCTAATATTCAAGTATAAATTGAGAATTTACATGGAAAAAGGCTGTTTACTGAGAAATATATAAAGAACAACAAAAAATAACTAATACCACGTTTCAGTATTAGAGATGTAGCACATAACTTCAGCTTTGGTTTTACTAATAAGGAAATACTAATAACAAATCTAAATTCTTCCCTTACCCCTACAGTTTCTGCCTATACCCCCTATATTCAGCTCTCCAAACGAGAGTTATGGAAAAGTAGTAAAGTTATGGTTGCAGAGTTGTGGTATTTGAACAAATTAAAACACTGGCGCTAAAGGGCCAGTGTAAAAGGGTTAAATAACACAGTCTTGAAGAAGCCCATTGCTTTTGAACTGACACTTGTTTTGAGGTGCGGAGATTTGGGACTTCTTGAATGATAGCGTCACCCGTGTGTGCAACTTACATTAGCCTTATAAAAACTTCACATCACACTTACCACATTTTCAAGTAGCAACAAGGTAACTGCTAAACACACCTGCCCTCCTCTTAAGATGCACCTTGAACCAACTGCACCTCTCTACGACCCTCAATGGACCTGAAAACCCACAGCACCCCTGCAGGTCAAACCCCCTGTTTGGGTGCATGTGACTATACCTTAGGTTAACCGTTCACCTAGTATCAGTAATTCTACAATAGAACCATTGTCCTGACAAAGTATGTCAGACAACTCTTAAAAACAGTGAAGAACATGTATTAACTATGTGTTTCTACACCTTCAAGATGTTTTTGCTTCTTAAAGTATCCTTCAAAGTTAAGCTAGCAAGATGCTAGTGCCTAAGCAGCTAACTGTTGTCACCACACACAAACATCTAAATGTGATGTAAAAAAGACTTTTTCTACTTTCTCCCAACAAAAATGCATTACATTTTCAATGCGGTAGCCTCATCTTTTTGCACAAGAACAAATTGAGAGCCCGAGCTAGCAGCTGAGCGTGCTCCTAGCGATTTGCTCAAGTGCTACTTATTTTACCCAGATGCTGGCGATGTGAGGAGACCCAGTGCGGCGCCTTTCATCATCATGTGTAGGACCTCTTACCGAGCGCCTTCTAGAGAATCAGTGAACACACTGAGTAGAAGTAACCACTGCCAGTTAAATAGAAATCCTACATTGAAGCACATTCTCCTTTGCAAGAAAACGCTGCTTATAGAAGAAGATATTCCCCGGACTGGGTGAAGATAATTTCATTATCAAAAGGTCATCCTTCATTTACCACAGCCTGTCTCCATTTTTTTTCCCTGTTTTCTGGTACCTTTTTTTATGCATCACAGCTTCAAATGCCACACATAAATAGCTGAAAAGCAGCTGAATATCCATCCATATCTTATAAAAATAAATTAATGTCAACACTTTCATTTATCTTTGAGAATGCAACAATTAAAAATGTATATTTCCACTCCTGTTCTATTTGTTTTCGATGGCTTTTCCTGGTTAATATTTTAATTTTTGTCAGACAGTTGAAAAAATATGAGTCTCTGACTAGACAGCCCTGATTATCATTAAACTTTTATTTCACATGAGATGTTCTGCTTATTCAAATCACACTCCTACATGGCAGGGAAACCAAGATCCAAGTTGGGAAATGGTGCAATTTTCTTTTAAGTTATATGCCTTTAGAAGAGCAGTGATTTGGGAGAGGCCTCTTATAAATCATTGGTACAGTCTTTAAGATGTGGAGATTCCTTACATCGGGTCGCCACCTCCTACATGAAAGCCCCTATGCATCTATAAATGACAGTTATTAGAAGGAACCTGTTGGCAGATCACAAAGAGGAAAAAAGGAAAAACTGTGTGCCTTTTATCTTCCTACAGGCTGCTATAAATAAAGGCAGGTCACTAAAGATAGGCTGAGTGACTCATCCACCTTCTCCTGGCCTGCTTCTCCTCTCCTGTTACTGTCTAAAAGGGCTTGACACACACAATCTCCCACATTTTCATACATCATATATTAACTAATGACGTATTTTATTTCAAATTTTGGATACCAACATGTTCACTGGTACTACTTTCTTGGCCCTTAATAAAGCATTTGTTTAAGTAGGCCATTGCCTGCTTCTAGATACACTGTTTGTAATTGGTCTGTCTACTCCATCTATCTTGTGGTTCAATTCTTACCTTCATCATCGCTATAATTTTGTGTCATATAAGGGCAATCATGTAAACAATGGTATTCAGCACGGTTTTTCTCTCTGACCCTTTTTATTTTCCATATTTATTTCTGATTTGCCAAATTTCTGTTCTAAATGTGATATTTGATTATGCGGATGATACTATATTCTATTTCTATTCTAAGCATCTTGGATATCTACAGTATAATTCATTGCTGCAGGATTTTGATTCCATACAAAAACGGCAATCATCTAATAACTGATTCTAAATAAAACAAACTCGTATTATATGCTATTTCAGAAAAGACTGTTTGTTTGTTTGTTAATTATGATGTTATGATATTGGTTAGTTCCCTTTACTTGTTTAGTCTTACCTCTGTCATCTTTTATTTTTTGTTATGAATCTAAAAGGAGGAACCGTTCGAAAAAGGATGATGCAACAAAAGGATCTAATTCTGCCATTGCTCATTAAATGTTTAAATAAAAAAATATATAAATACTGAGTTTAAATGTCTGTTTTGATCATCCGACATTAAAAATTGCATTGCCTTAAAGACCCACTCCGATAGAAAGGGCGATGAAATGTTCTTGTCCTCCATAATTTTTCTAATGATGGAGGATGTACATGAGGAATATTTAGCTCAAAATAGCATTTCAGAGTATTTTTTCTTTTAATTGTTTTTAACCATAACCAAAAAAAAAACTACAGTTTAAAAGAGATCGTATTTGTGGCCTATGAAATCCATTCTGATGCATTCACTTGCAAACGACTAGATCCATGTACGTGTTGTACTTGAACTGGTAAAGCTTCTAAAAAGATGATCGGAGCTGGTCTTTAGGCACCAATTTATACTTTAATTTAGCTACTTAACTAGTTTAATCAAGAACAGCACTATATTGATCTTTGTGATGAATGAGAGTGTAGCTTTAAACATACCAGAGTGAATATTCCTGCTCCAGAGGAGCTGTCACTCAGTTCTCCTGTCAACTCTCACCATCACTCTAGAAAAAACAGTCAAAATGACAAGTGACTCAGAATTAATCACCTTGTCCAGTTTCATTGACATGTCCACTCTTTGATTAATAATTACCCAACTGTCAAAAGCCTCAAGATTGAGTCATAATTCCAGAATAAGCTGTGATCAGGAATGGTTAGCTCTATCTGTGCAATTAGCTCATGGTTTGATTGGGCTGTGAAAACAACCACCCCCCATGGGCTCCGGTACTGGCACACATGCACAGTTTGTTTTATAGTACGACCTGGAATCAGGCTATCATTTGGTTGAAGTTAGTTAGCACACATTCGCTGTTGCAACAGCCTGGCATCTGTCACAGCAGGAGGGAGGGGTGGGGGTGTCAGGCGTTCACACAAAAACCACATAGGACACCCAGCAACACAAACTCCGCTCTGTTGTCTGCTGTGAGGGTAACCTCTTGACCTTTTTGACAGGTACACGGAGGATTTCAAAGAAAAAAGGGAGAAGCCTCAGAGCAGGTCAGAAGCGTGCCCTCTCCATAGGTAGCTGTCGAAGCCCTCACGGCTCCGGGGGACGGTGGCGCCTCTCCCAGGAAGCCATAACTCTCCTCCTCTCAGGAAGTGAGGTGTGTCCATGCCGGCGTCTACATCTGTCCGGGTGAGGAGCAGGTGGACAAGGGGTCAGGCTAGAATAAGATGCTGCTAGCATGTTTTATGTATGACGTGTGGCATGTGTTTGAATATTTACATGTGTCTGAAGGTGATGCAAATGGAGGGAAAAATGGGACAAGGTTAAGAGAACCATGCTTCCTTTGTCAACAAAGACTTTATGTAAACAGCTGAGCATGACGCAATTTTCAAAGCCGAACCGGTAACACCGAAAGAATCGCAGCCTGCATATATTAACATTACAAAAGTCAGTACTCACTTTTTGGACTAAACACCTCATTAATTACATTTATCTATTTGAATGTGACAAGTTAATTATTTTTTTGTCATCTTTTTTAACAACAGGTGTGACCTTCAAACGCAGGCAACACTTTGACTCCTATCCACTGATTCGTCTTAATCTACCCCGATCGTAGGAATGTTTGAAATAAACAACACATAAATGACTGGCTTCCGCCAAGTGGAGCTAAAAGCTTTTGAGGTGATCCTTGTGAACTCTCCGAACACTTCCATGCATATAATTAAAAGGCAGCATCTAATTTTCGATGAGGAGTAAATTAGCACTCCGGCTTCATTGTTAAATCGTGGCTGGTGGCACGCAGCCTGGGGAGATGGATTGAATGGATCAGAGAGGGTTGGACAGTCAATGGATAATTTTGACAATAGGGTTCGGGGGGTATCATCCATCACTCAAGAGCTTACAGGAAAGTTTTGACAGGTAGAGGTCATGGCAGTGTGGCAGGAGCCAACAGAGATGGATGCTTTTAATTTGGGTAATGAAGAGTTAACCATCTTGGGGGAGCAAGAGAAGCGTTAAATGGGAGAGCCATTCACCATTAAGAAAAAAAAATGTCTTATTTAATTCCTCCAGCCCTAATGAAAGACATGGAAACACAATCCTTGATTGACAATGAGGCCCCCCTCTGTAATTCCCTTCAGACAGTTCACTTAAGTTCCCTCCCTTGTTAATCTCAAATATAATGAATTGCAAAACTAAGGTTAAACGTGGCACCATGAATTCATTATCACTAATACATTAGACCATGAGATGATTTACAGAGCGCTCTATCTCCTATTTTCATTAGCGGTGAATAACTTAGATTTGGTTTGATCTGCTCATCGTCATCATTAATCTGTCTTGTTGGTCATTCTTCTCCTTCATATCTGACCTCTTCACTCAAAAATGAAAGAAAGAATGAAAAGGTGCCCCCCCCCCCCGAAAATATTGTTCTACTCTCCGCCGCTAGAACAGAACCTCCCCTTTATCGCTTCCTCTGAAATCATATTCATCCCCAGCTGCCATTCAACTTCCTCCTTGACCCTGGATCTATTGTTGCTTGACTTAATGGCAGTGCTCTTGCCGAGATAACAGTTAATGCTTTTCTCTTGGAGCAGATGACACATACAAAGACAATCATCCAGGAACCCTGTCTGCATGCCAGCTCATATTTACTTCCAAACGCCTATGTTGATGTCTCATTCATGAAACAAAGCAATACTGACGTGTGTTTCATTCAGTGGCTAGTCTTTGTCGACTATATCAAAAGTGATATTACATGCAGTTAACATTGCTTTTTCTATTTGAAGCTACATTTAAGTAGAATAAACCAATAGGAATGAGTGCCGAACTTTGGTCTCAAGTTGGTACTGATCAGTATATGGTACTACTGGTACCACGTAAACAGATGGGTTATAGGGCTTCGTTTAAGACATGACAATCGCTGGTGTTCAATTTAATTTTGCTGTACAATTGAATCAGTTAGTTCAAAATTGACCCAAGTCCAAGAGGTTTGTTTTTCCAGGAAATTATTTTAATTGCATAGCTTAAAGGGAGGCTCCACCAAATGATTAATACTTTACCCAGATTTAGCACCAGCTCATAGCTTACAAATACTATAATATGAAGCACCTAACTTTTATTTTTTTTTATTTTTATTTTTTTTTAACTTGTCCTGTCCAACAGCTAGGCAAACAGATGAGAGCTGAGGGCCTCTTGTGTTGGACATATTTTATTTTAACAAGAGGGGTTATTCATCTTCAGACAAACCAAAGGTATGTCTGAATAAACCCCTTTTGTAATTGAGGCCAAACTTTATTAATTTCAATCATGTTTGAAAATCTTTGGTGTTGGACCGGACGGAAAAGGAAAGAGGGGAAGAGGAGAGAGGGACGTTAGAGAGAGGGGGGGGTAGGAGGGTGATAATAGGAGGGGAAGGGGGGTAAGACCATGAAGCAGCATAGAGCAGACAGGTTTACTGGTTGTTTATCGTTACGGTACGGTTCAAATGTAGTACAAAAAGGGCGGGGCCTGTTCACACACACTCAAATATTATCAACACACCTGCTAGCCGCAAAAATGTCCACATGTCAACATGCACACAAAACAGATAGTGTTCACGAACGCATACCTATGCCTTTAAACCAACTAGTGTGAAATCTTTCATTCATTCAATCATGCAAACTATTAGTGCAAAGGTGAGCTAACACCTGTGCTCAGGTGAGTGTTTATGTTCTTCTAAAATGGATGGTGGAATGTGAAAAGAAGGAGGAGGAGCGCCCAGCCACCCCCACACCCATACCCCCGCCGCAGCAGCAGCGGCAGCCGGAATTCCCCCAACGCCACACGGGAACAGGCAGGGAACAACCGCCCCCCGGGCGACCAAGACCGCCACCCAGGCCAGGGCCAGCAGGACCGCCGCGAGGCCCCCAGAGCCAGAGAGCAGGGAGGCGCAGAGGGAAAGAGAGCGCCGCCCCAGCCCAGCCAGGAAAGCAGCCCCCCGCCGCGCCGGAAGAGCCCAACGCAGGGCCCCACCGGAGAGGGACGCCCACAGCCCCAGACGAGCACCCCACCACCACCCAGGAGTTCCGGGAATCCCCCCGCCCCGACCCCAGGTACGAGCCAGGACCCCCCAAGGGAGACCCGCTCCGCACTCCAGGCAGCCACCCACCCGGCCCACGGTTGGTCCAGGTAGGAGCAAGGCAGGGGCCCGCCGCCCCCGCCCAGGAGGGGGGAACCCCGGGGAAAAAAGGGCGGCCCACAAGGGATGTTATAAATATGGCCCGACCAGGCTCGGCCATGTTGGAAGTTTGGCGGGGCCCAGCGCCCAGGGGCAAGGACCAGGACCCACCCCCCAGGGACACGAACACCCCCGGCTCAGGTGTAATATGAACCCCCCCACCGTGCGGAGAGAGCACCGCCGGGCCCAGGGAGCCGGCACCCAAGGGACACGGCCGCCATCGCCAAGGGGCCCGCACCCCCACCAGGGAAGGGGTAGGGGACAGATGGACCCAGGTCCCACCTTCCTTGTAAAATGTGTGTGCGTGTATGGGTGTTTGTGTGCATGTGTGTGTGTTTATGTTTGAATGTATATATTGAAGGGGGAGGGGTGTGTGTACTAAGGGGGGTGCAGTTAAAATTGGCGAGTAGGGCACTAAGGGGACATCTCCTGATTACTCACAGTGATGTCCCCTCACCCTCCACACCAAGGGGCCCTAAATGTCTAAGGTGCGGTTAAAATTGGCGGGTAGGGTGCCAGGAGGACATCTGCTGCTTGCTTGCAGTGATGTCCAAGCACCCCCCCTACCAAGGACCCTACATGTCTAAGGTGCAAATAAAACCGAAAGAGGGGGGGCCCACTCCATACGGCAACCATAGGCACGGCACCTAACTTTTATAATTTCAGAGGACGAGCAAACTAAAGTCTCTGGACTTGGGCCCTTCTTGAATTAAACAGGGGCGCTGCCATATTGGATAACCAGTACTGCCATCTATGGGATAAAGCAAAGCCCGTGCAAGAGAGGCCCAAGTCCAGGAATTTTGCTCTTCATGCATTTTAAATGTCAAGCATAGTCAATACATTACAACGGACTTGGGACTTTTTTTGCACATAATCAAATAGCTTTTCCCTTGAAGACCATAGAGTATATAATATCTCTATTTTGAAAAATTTTGGACTTGGGCCCCTTTTGAAATAACCAATTCAATTCCAGCCAATCATGTCACCTTTCTAGTGATTGTGGGGGGACTCATATAAGTAAGACCATGAGGGAGCGTCAGTCAAAATGCTAAAGTGAAGCGAGCGAAGGTTTAGCTGTACTTCACAACAAAAGATCCAACGTCCCATAATAAGTGCTCCAACATTTTCCTGTCCAGGGGAGGTGCTCTCCTTAACCCTTACCTGTTTTTGGAAAAAGACCATAATTGTGACCAAGGACCGTTTCAAAAGTACCTGTCAGCACCAAATCCTAATAGCACCCGTCCCAATTAACCAAGTGGAAAAACAGCATTTGCTTTCAGTGTCTCCTTTAAGAGTTTACACAATTTAGCCTAATATAGTACATATGTAAAATTAAAATTAAGTAAAATTATACTTTGTTGTTGATATTGTAAAAAGCCAAAGAAAGTGCTGAAAAGCTAAAAACAGTGTGTCTGGGTTTATTTTTAAGCACTAGCATCCATATGCTTACCATCTTGCTACAAATAATGGTCATGTCAATAAGTACATTTCTCCAAGCAAATCATCAGCCAGTCAAAGTGGTGAGAAGGTAATGTTCTAATGAAAGCTTAACTGAAGCCATGGCTACTTGGGTTGATGTGTACAGTCTAGCTTCCCACTAATGCTACTTCAACACTAGGGTAGGAAAAACATGCTTTCGAGCAATTGCTTTTTAACCCTTTTGCTATCTTAGATGACCCCACCCTTGCATTGACGTGTTATTCCTACCATGACAAAGGTGGATAAAGGTGGAAAGATTTTATGTAATCCATCGATGCCAGTGAATATCACAAATCATTGAAGAAAAAAGGTTCAGAGCACTGTCTAGTGGCATGCACCCAACTCCCAATGTTAAAGTGCCTAGGATAGCATAAGGGTTACAGAAAAGTCTGTGTAAACACAGCTAAATCCGTGGTATATACGCAGTTTGTTTGTTTTTTTGGTTGTTTTGAGGCTCTACGTACAAAATATTGAACCTGCGTTAAAACCAGTTGAACTTTGACCAACCAGGGATTCAGAGTAAGTAGTGATGTGTGGGTAGCGTCCTTTTCAAAACACAGAAGAGCCAAGTGGTTGAAAACTGATCATGAAACAGAAATGAATAATTGTGGTTTGTATCTGGCCGGAATTTTATGACACCGAGACTTTCATGTATCAGAATAGAGCTGTGAAAGTCAAAGCTTGAAGTAGGTTTTGTGAGGTTTACTCTGCTTTCAGGTGCTTCCAACTGTGAGTGCATGCGCCAGTATTGAGTAGTGATAGAATTGTCTGGACACCCTATGTTAGAAGCGCATACAAAACCCCATGTTCATCCAATGTGTACATAGCATAACAAATGCTAAGCTAGCATAGAACAGCAACAATTAGGATAGCGCTCTACAGTTTCTAGTAGGCCATATAGAAAGTCAATTTTACTTTTTGGTCGATATTGTAAGATCCTAACGGTAGTGCTAAACGGCTAACAAGACTATTTCTGGGTTTATTAGGAACTGTTAACCTCCATGTGCTCAACAAATAGTTTTAATGTTAATTTGTACATTTTTTTCAGGTAAAGCCAGAGTGATAGGAAGGTCATGTGCTCCTAATGATAGCTATAAAAGCTTTGGCCTCTGCTAATTGGGGTGATGTGTACAGTCTAGCATCCCCTGAAGAGAAGCTAGCAGAGATTAGCTAGAATTAGGGTAGCGCCCTTCAGCTTCTAGTGGTGCTTGAAAAATTTTTACTTGCAAGGGTCAGATGAATCCAGTAATAGACAGTCTTGATTTATCAAGACAGGTTTGCCAGGCAGCTTTGTACGTTAGACATCACCAGATGTGGCTTTTAGGCAGCTCCACCGCTTCAAACAGCTAATGTAAGGTTTAGGCAGTCAGCTAGTTATAAAAAAAAAAATACTTCAAACATAAAGCCTCGGGATATTTTTCACATTTCTTTTTAAAGAAAGTGGCTGTGTTATACAAAAAAAAAAGAAGAAAAAACAATTACTGAGAATAAAATCATTATTCTCTGTTGGCAAACAGTTTACTCTTGCATCACATTAAGTGCGCTTTAATGGTTCTCTGCAATTAACAAGACACTAATTATGTGTTGCTTCCTCTGCAGGTTTATTTAAACAGTGTTTATGAACTGCTCTTTTTGATTCTTTCAATGCCGAGCTGCTAAAGCTGCACTATTCCTGTTAGAAAACCGTTGTATTTTATGTAAATAATGGCGTTGTAATTAGGTAAATTTATTCAAACCGTCAAGAATATACACTGTGAGCCATAAGAGACGTTTTGTAGCGTAGACCTACATGAAAATAATAGGCCCTTCTGGCCAATATACTATTAAACACAGCGGTGGTTTCAGTGATGTTACATCAAATGGAAACACGTATGCATTTAGTCGAGGTTTGAGATGATCAAAAAAAACTGAAGCTTACTCTCTGTTTCCTTGTTAGCCAAGGCGCCTGCTTCACAGGCACCTCTCATGTGTTTTCATTTGTGATGGAGCCTGTGAATTTAAGCAGAGCAGGAAACTTGTTAGAATGAATTGTCATCCCTGCTTGACAGACACTCGTAATGAGATTAGCACAGGAATGTTTGAAAAGGGGGCTTGGAAATGAGAGAAGCCGTAATCCGCTCTTACACTTTTATGGCTAAATTCTGTCTCCCTGCGTGTGCTCTCTCTCACAACTTTGCTTCTCTTGTTCATTACCTGAATTATTTTAAGACTCCCATTGTAATCCTTAACTTGTCAGTTCGGTTTAAAGGAAGGAAGGACAAAAAATTCAAGACTTTTGTTGTTGATTGCCAGCCCACTACGATGAAAATTGAGTTTTTGTGGCATTTTTCTGGTGATGGTGAGGGTATTTATTTATTTAAGTCAATGTGAATCAGCAGCAGAGAAAAAAAAAGAGCAGTTTGAAAAGGATTGTATTTGTTACGTAGAAAATACACAAGCTCCCTGTTCCGCTCCAGTCTGATGCATCCAATTGTAAACAAATAGATCCACATTCGTCTTTGTTTTCCTCGTCTGAGCCTCAATCTGGCTCAAAACTGTACGGCTGGATAGCTCCAATAATGCTCCCCCATTTTTGCTGGAGCGGTAATGTTAGGTGTAAATAGAGAGCTCTAAGCAACAGGAAGGGGAAGGAGGATCATGGTTACTCCGCACCAGCAGTTCTTCCTACATCTCAGAGGTGATATATAATGCTTTAGTCACAACTGCCTTTATGGGTGGATACAGGTGATCAATTGGTAAATCTGTACATAGCACGCAAAGGGTCCGCACGAAATTTAAAGATCGTAGACTGTAGGACGAATATGTTCATGCTAATTTTTACGAATCTTTCATTTTTCAGCCACCCACTCTAAACCCTCTGCACTCGATACATGTGCACTCCTTGCCTGCAGCCTGACTGTTAGCATTTAAGAAATGAGCCGGAGTGTAGTTTATCTGACCAGGTGAACTTCATTTATATATTCACAGCTGTCCACCCAATAGACCAGGGCTCACGAGCCATATATGGCTCTTTTGATGGTCACATGTGGCTCGCAGACAAATCTTTATTTATGCTTTTTTTTTTTCATTAGACCAGTCCTTCTCGGGCGCGATGCAATGCCAGAGGCGCGCAGTAGTAGCGGTGCTTAGAGAGAAAAATCTGCGCCAGTACTATCAGTTTATGATTATGTATTATTTCACAGAGTTTGTACCACCCAGAAACCTGTGAATTGCCGTGCCTAAAACTGCGCGCTCCCGTTTCTGAGAAAGAGCGCGCAGTTGCGGGGATGGGATGTGTGAGGAAGAAAGGCGGGGGGTGGGGGGGGTGGGCACAGTCAGTAAGGTGAATCGCGCAGGGATTGTAAAAACGTAAAACCCGCTGCCCGTCACTCACTGCAGCGTGTGAGTGTATGTTTGGCTCCACGTCTGCATGTGAGCCGTCTTTCTCACATCTACAGAACATTCATACCAAAAACACGTAAATCAACATAGACCATGAACCGTGCGTGATTATTGTGCTTTTTACATGCAAGTCTTTAGTGATTAATGCGTGAAATACGCTTTGTACTCTATATAAAAGTTATACATCGGTGGTGTATGGGTGAAAGGTCCGTTAGACATGGATGGACATACATGGAAAGATACGAATTGGCGTGTGCATCTTGCAAAAATCAATCACAATTTGGTAAGATTTACAAAAACTGCATAATTCTCAACCGACTCAAAATTTTGGAGCACTCAAAACCGAATTCACACACATTGGCTGAAACACTTGACGGACATCTGCTGACATCAACAAATGATAAATGCAAGAAACATGTATCAATTACGTGTAGCATACGTGGAAAATGCGCTAAATGTACATAGTGGCTGTGTGACACGGCCTATAAGTGCGTGTGACTTGCATTATCCTTTAAAATAGGCTACTTCACGATACACTTACCACATGCATTTTCATTAAGGTGGCCGCACAGGTGCATGTGACTATGGCATAATGAACTCCTGCCGCTCTGCAGAAACTATGTCCTAGAAAACAACAGTTTTTAATTTTTATTTTGCCCCAAAACTGCATAATTGTAGTTAAAAGACCACTGGGAATGCTTTTACGATAGAGTAGGCAAAATAAAGGAGGAGTAGGACTTTAAGCTTAGAATTGACACATTTAGCCGTTAACAAAAATAAAAAATCCGATTTGGTAAAGTTGGTAAACGACCCTTTCAGCTCGAGCTCTCACACGTCCAATCATGAACTTTTCCACCTCATAAAGATGCAAAGACGTATAAAGCTTAGAGGTGCACAACTGTGCTTGGTACGTTTCTTACTAAAAAAAATATATTATTATTGATTTCAGGACAGATAAACAGATTTGTGGGACCATGACTGCCCAGCACACAGCTTAGCTTTTCTATATCCCCCACCTCTCATACAGTGACCTTTACTACACAGATAAAAAAAGCTTCTAGTGCAAAATGAAGGATGTTTTTTGCAAAAGAGGAGATTTATGAAAAGCATTCCTTAGCCTGTCTTGGAAATCCTGAAGAGACATGAAGGAAAGGGCATTGAGTTAGTATATAGAGGGAGACACACTAAGACCCTGATATGGATGACATGCTTGAGAAAATAGCAGTCTATATGTGCATATGTAATGCAAATAAAAAGAGTGTGTGTGTGTGTGGGGGGGGGGGGGGTGCTCGATGAATTGGTAGTGGCCTTTAGTCGCAGTATATTTATAGAAACCGCTTCTAAATGTTGATTTAGAAATGACTTTTAAGTAAATTGACAAATTTGGTAATGCCCTTCGGGTCATTTTTGTGAAAAATCAGTGGTTTTATTTTGACATTTGATAAAGAATCGACCATCAGAATGGTGAAAAAAGGAAAAATAGAAAAGAAGAAAATTTTGCTTTCATTTCTAAACGCTGATGTAGAAATGAGTTGTAAGTAAATTGACAAATTTGGTGACGCCCCTCGACTCACTTTTGTAAAAAATCAATGCTTTTGTTTTGAAATTTAAAAAAAAATTACAAAAAAAGGAAAATTATGTTTTCATTTCAGCACACAAAACTATGATTGTGATGGCAAAGCTCATTGGTGGTGCTGTTATTGTCATTCAGAAGCTGTTTTTTTTGCTTTTTTTGGATCCATTTCTTTCCGAATCCATTGGGGGTACAACTAATTTCGACTCAGTTTTAGGTGGTTATTTGTCACCATATGTGGTTGGGGGGGGATTGATTGTCTCCCTCCCACCGCACTGATGAAACCCCTCCTGGGGGAATGCTCTGGGGATTCATCTCTTGCTGATAACTTTGAGCTATCTTATCTGGTTGCTGTTCAAACAAGAGTGAATGCTCAGGTTTGCTTCAGGTGTTTGTCTCTCCGTGAGTTCATTTCTTCTTCTTTTTTTTTTGTTTTTCAAGGTTGAAGCGTGATTGATGTCACTTTTTTTTTTCCTTGGCTACTTTTTCAATCAAAAAAGTCACCTGAATAGCAGCAATCTGTCCACAAGTTGAGTAACTTGTAGAGCTGTAAAATGATTAACCAAAACAGATGTCTTAAGGGGTTTTTAGCCCATAGTGTCACGTTTTTGTATCCAACATATCACTTTCTGCCAAAAACCAGATGTTGATGAGACGCAGACAAGAGTCAGGGCAACATGGCCAGCATGACTGAGTGTTCACTAGACCTGTGAAAGCAGAGGACCTGACTGGAATCTGCAATTGATGCTGTCAGTAAGTGATCGATTCCCTGCTTTCCAAGGAGACGTGGTGCACAAATGAGAATCAAGCCTTCCCTCTTGGTCAAAAATCTTCATGTGTGCCACGCACGCTGAGTTTTCATTAGAACGGTGATTGCACAAGTCCTGTTTTTTTTTTTTTTTTGGTTTAGAAATTCACTTTCTGACGTTTAATAGACACTGCATGTCATTTGAGAGAACTATTCCTTTAAATCTAAACATGAATCCAAAGATGTAATACTGGAAGCATGAAAATGTAATAGTTTCCTGTAAAAAGGCTGAACTAACATTTATTTCTGAACGTGCTTCAACCAGGAAGTCAGTGTTGCCAAATAGAAAAGATGCACATTTCTATTGTTTAGCAGAAGATTGTAGCAAAGGTAGAAATAATAATTCAACAACACAACAAATTATTTTAAATATAAAATAATAATAATACTGCAGATAGTTATTTTAAATCATTCTCATCTCTGAATGGTAATTTCACAACTTGTACTTTGATTTTACAAACACCATTTTCTTTCTTTTTTTACAAGGAGAGGGAAATGTTGAATGACTGAAGCAAAAGCATTATCAGAAATGGATGTTAAGAGGACATCAAGGGTAAAATAAGATGAAGAATCTTTCTTCTTGTAATTCCGGTGTTATCCCTGCTCACTAATTAAGGACCTGACAAAATCCTGTCTCCAGAGTTGTCCACAGGGCATGGATTCTCAATTTGTCATGCTGCTTTGAACTGTCACAATTCAACTGGCAGCGCAAAGATCATAAACCAGTAAAACTTCACAGCACAGGATGCGAATGAGTGTGACTAAGCACGGCGGAGGCCCCACATGAGCCTCTGCACACACTGGTCTGTAGTCAACACTATCTTATCTCACGAGGGGGCAAGTCTGGGCAGGCCGGTGGGGAAGCGGAGCTAAAAAAAAAAAAAATAATAAAAAGTTCTTGGAAAATGAGCAAAACTCAATAAACAGCTAAAAACCCAACAATTGTGTTCAATAAGAAATAAGTCAGCTGTCCTGGTGTCCCTATGAGCCATCATCTTCAAATAAAGTTCCACTTGGCTGTTTTTATCCACCATGAATTATTGGGGTAACTGTTTTATTGGAGCTTGTCATGCCCTTCATGAGTAAACAAATTTGCTGCCGCTTCCTCGTGTCGTCTCCAGCAATCTGGGAGGGAGCAAGACCTAACCTGCAGCCACGCAATCTATCAGCATTAACCCCGCGCAGTCTGCAGACTAAACACGCTCTCATTACAGCGGCTGCGAGCGCCTGCAGGGCTCTGGCTGCCGCACAAGTTTATTAACACCAGGAACAATAAACAACACAAACCTGGCTACACTGGACCCTTTCGGTAAACACCGCTTCAGCGCTGCTGGTGTATAATCAAAGGATTTTAATGGCCAGAAATGATTGGAAATGACATGGCAATGTGATTACCGTGGAACATATTGTACCGAGGAAGCCAGACTTGCTCCAGGATGATGTCATCTCCTCCGGGCCGCAGAGTGTTTCTTTGTGGGTCATGGCTGTACGTTGAAGGGGGAAAATTAAAGCGGATTCTTTTTAGGCTGTGTGGTACATTTTAAAGTGCAAGAGTGGCTTTAGCCACAAAATGGTCACAATTCCTGCTCAGATCTCTCAAAAGATTCCCCTAAACTTAATAAAAAAGGTAATAAATGCCTATCAAGCAACCTGATTGCTTAAAGGTTATGTAAGAAACTGGTTTCCATAACCAGTAGAGGGGATTAGGGAAATCTGGTTCCCTGTGGTGGATGTCTGCAAGGACAATCTAGTTACATGTAAATGCTCGGACCAGGTTTCCTCCTGGTCCTCTCTGAGAGGACATTAGCATGATAAGGGCAGCTGACACTCAGCACTCGACTTTCAATGGGGAGCAGCAGCTGGATGAAAGGAGTGATGGAAGAGTGGAAGCCTGAATGCTGCCCGCCAATGGAAAGCCCCTAAACGGATTTGTCCGGCAACCGGGTTTTCCACCTAAAGGCAGATGACTTGAGTGGCTGCAAAACACACCCACTGAGGATGGAGTTTTCCACTGGTGTCAATGGCGAGCATGAGTTTAATTATTTATTAGTGAGGCTGAAGAGTTTGTCATTAGAAGATGAAGGGAGTTTAAAGGCCTACGCCGGTGTTCTTGGAGTATTTTTGTTTTTAATGAAGGACAGATATGAAGAAAATGAAGCTCAAAATTTAGTTTCTGATTATTTATTTATTCAAATCATTGTGAATCAGGAGCAGAGGAAAAATGCAGTTTGAAAAAAAGTATTTGTGACGTAGAAAAAACAAGGAGGGGAAAAGGGGGCGGGGTTGCTCTGTGCCAACAGTTTTGCTAACAGCTAAGGTAGATTTCTAAAGCCGCTCTGCAGAAACTATGTCCTATGAGAATGACACAGGTGTTCAGATTTTGGCTAAAAACGGCATAATTGTGATAAAAAAGACCACTTTCTCGGTAGATAAAAGGATTACTGGAGCGGGACTAAAAGGCATTTATACACCTAAACAATCTCATTTGTTTATTTTTTTATTGGTACAAAAAAAAAGACAATTTGATTTGGTTTGCAATAGATTCTGTATTACAAACTGGACCAATCTGGGTAAAAACTGTCTGAAACAAACATAAAACAACCCCACAATTCCAAAAAAACCATTTAGCTTACGATGCTAATTTATTTACCATTTCCTTTTTGTCAGGTCACATTTTGAGAAACTCCTGTAAAAAAACATGCTTTGCTGTTTTCCTCAGTTCTTTAGTATCAGTGTTCCCTGCAGAACCAACTGGGTCCTCAGAGCCAATGCTAATGTAATGCTATAGCTAATTTACGAAGTTCTGAGTGATTTAATGGTGAAATTGATTTAATAAAGACCTGTTTAATGTAAATACACTTAAAGTATGTGATGCTTTTCCCAAAAAACCCAAAATGCACAACGTGCATGCGCAACGTGATTGTCTAATCGTGTTAGCAGACCAAAAAAAAGCCCTTCGGCTCAGTACTGCCCCACAGGCAAATATAGGAATAGCCATTGACTCTTCTAAACTGCAGCTTTTGCCTGTGTTGACAATCTTGACGACTTGACGATGGTGAGTCTTCAACCATCTTGCTATTTCGTAATTCCAGTGCATTCTGACGTAAAGAAAAGCAGCGATATAGTTGTGTGTTTATGCAATCATGTACATCAGCTGCTTCTGTAGGAGAAAAGCAGCTTTGCGTTCATAAACTGTTGCATAACGGTGCAAAAGCCGACATGAAAAGCCACTTTTCTCTGTATGAAAGCATCTGATTCACGTTGATCAAAACGCTTGAAGGTGTACAGTAGAGCAGAAAGCGTGTGTTGTAAAGGTGTCGTCAGGGAAATCACGGGTTTTAAAAGATTTAGAAACAGTGGTGGGATCCTTTAGTTGTTTATTTTCACACTGAAATCGACTGTATTGTATCAACGGGATTTACACCTTTAAAAAACTGGATGGTCTGTTTGCCTTCATACTGTTGGGAATCGCAATGGAGTTCACTTGCAAGTCAATCCGGAGCTTCAGTTTTAAAGTTCGGTTTGCTGGTTTGCTTTGCCCCAGACGCGTTTTCACACTTGCTCAAACAAAGAGAACCATCAAAGGAAACAAACTGTGATCTGAACCAAACAGATCAAGGTTTGAATGTGTGCTCACGTTAGGCATTACAAAACATTTGTTGTTGGTCACGTTCGTCTTTTGATGACAGTATGTGAAAAGGTCAGGGTAAGGAAACGGTCAGGATCTTTTTGTTCAAGACTTCACGGCAGATAATCATCTTCTAACCACAATACATTTTTTACCACCTGACTGCATTAGTGCCACAAACATTTCCAGCACTTGCATGTTCGATACCCCTTCTCTCAAGTATCTCCTGAGCTTGGAACCTCAAGGGGCAAGAGTCCACATCAAGGAGGCCAACGAGGAACCCAACACCCTGGAGATATATTTGCATTGAGTTGAGAATGTGAAGCAACAGTGGGGTGAAAACCCGCCTCCGAGGCACCTAAGTGGCAAAACAACGACCTCCAAACGGCTGCGAAACCCTTTTCATTGTCAAAGTTGTCCTACCTTCAGATGCAGACGGGGGAGGAGGCGGAACGACCTTTGAGGAATGAGATCATGGTGTCAGGCAGGCTGTGAAAAAAAATCTATGAGCAGCTGATGTAACTGGTCTGTGGGTGGCAATCATTGACGGTTCTTGAGAACTGGACCCAGTCAGTGTGACATCACCCTAATGCTTTCGTCTCAGCTGCCCTTACGTTTGGATATGGGCTGTTTGCAGGCGGAAAATGAACATATTTGTATGGTGCACGCTTAGAATTTTAAGACCATAGACCACTCGGTGAGCCTGTACAGCGTAAATGTTCTTGCACGTTTTTCTATGGACAGGCTGCAGGTGACAGGTCATAGAGAACACCTAAACAACACTAAAGGGGGGAGTAGGTGAGATGCAGGGGTGTTGTGCGGATTTTTCCTTTTTTTCAATCCCCTGAATCCTGCACAGGGCCTGTTAGGGCTGTTCCAGCGATAGATGCTGTAAGTAAGCAATGATTGGTCTGAGTCGAAGTGCCTCAACATTTCAATGGGAACCACTCAAGCCAATCAGGAGTGAGCTTGCTAGAAGTCCACACCCCTACCACTTCAAAGTGAGACCAAATACTTTTGAGGCATCTGATTGGACAGTTCATAACTTGCACAGCAAAAAGTATATCATGAAAAAAAATTACGATTAGCAAGTACATGTTACCAAGAAGGTAGCAGAGAAAGAATGGTTATAGAGACGAATGTACTGGATAAATTAAATAATGGATGTTTATTTCCCAGTAGATGTCTATGGGATTTTGGCTTCCTTAAACCACCAGTTACTTCCTGTTTGGAATGTGAGGGGGAGGGGGTCCCTCAATCCAGTTATCATATACAGTCAATGGTAGCAATGCTATGAATTAAAAAAAAAGCCTGGAGATGAAGACTTGAGGGATGTATACAAGCGCACAATAAGGGACGTCATTTAGATTAGACACTGTGAAAAGTCCTTTGCATAGCTCTGCATTAAGCGCAATACACTTTAAGAGTCTACAGGTCACTTAAAGCTGTGTCTGTCAAGTGAAAAGTTAATTTTCACGTGTTACCAAAACAAACCCCCATATCCTCATCACCACCCACCTTTAGCACCCCTCCTCCCCACCTCTTCTTCTCCTGGCCCATTGTGGAGCCATCAGATAGCGGCTTCCAGAAGTCCACACCTGTCTCGGGGCTATGCAGAGGAGATGGATGCATGCGTTTTGAGCATCAGATAGCCTCTAGCAGGGGTTAGTATTGATCTAATGCTTGACTGGGCCTTTGTGAGAGCAGCAGCTGCCTTGGGGGGCTTCTAGATAAGCAATGCAAAGGGAATTGTTTCTCCCGAAACCCTTATTTTGTAGACAAAAAAAAAAGAAAAAAAGAAAAGCCACCACTTAATTCAACTCTCCATTGCTTCGATTAAAAACATCTTCTAGCTTGCAGGCAGAATAACCAACTGAGGAATAATAAACCTCTCCGTTTAGGGACATGTGGTGGAGAACACGTCATGTCCACAGGTGTAGCTAAATTAACCTTCAAGCAGGCATGTGAACCACGGCCAAGAATGGGCGTCTAGAATGTGTTGTTCACACTGGACTGTCGCTACCTGATACTAGCGCATCATCACCAGCTACAGTTGGAGCGAGATGTCAAAGTCTGACCTGGTGTTACTTATAATGTGCGCTCAGTGGCCGCGTATTTTGCGTATGTAGAGCCTGAAAAGGATTGTAGAAACTTGCGCAGAACGAAAGAGTTTTGAAACCGGTAACGTGCATTTACAATTTTTTACATAGACTTTTTATTGGAAGTGGAAGTTCAACGCGCATTGTCAGCGTAGCTTTAAAGTTGCCTTAAAGTAAAAGTTCTAGAATCAAACAAACAGTATCCCATGACAAAAAAGGGGCGAGATGGAAGGTATGACTGTATATGACACCTGGATCAAGTAAGTGCCACGTAATCCATGGAAAATGTCTTAATTTCGGCTCCTACGAAATGAAGTAAAACAAATTATTCTTGAAACGGACATCGAGATGTTGGAACCAAAATTTGTCAGTAAGCAGCGATTGGTCAGAGTCAGTCTGAGTCATCAAGTCCATGACATTGGTTAGTTTACAACTTGAATGACTACAGAAAATATTTTTTTGATAAATAGGATAAGCAAGTATATTAAAAAATAAATAAATAAAAGGTTGCAGAGCATGAATAGTTGTTCTGACAAATAGAATGACTGAGATGTTTATTTCTCTATAGATGTCCATAGAATTTTGGCTTCTTGGAACCAGTGGGTACTTCCCGTTTGGAACGCTGGTTGTGTGTGTGCCACTCAGTCCAGTACTCATATACAGTCAATGACTGGAAGCAAAGGTGTTGGGGGAGGGGTCGCATTACGTGTGAAGGCTGCCTTGGCGATGGGACCCTCTGTGAAATGACTCGCCGCCACCTCATTCAGAGCCAACGATGAGCCATGCTAATGAGCCGAACATCCACCCCTGATGCTCATCATTTAAACAGCCCGTCTTTATGAAACGGTCATATCGGGGGTTGGAGCTGGCCGGAAGGAGTCAAGGGGCCACACTGCGGCCGTCACCCTGATGCAGAATTAAAATCATATCATTTTTTCAGTTTAGGATTATTTTTGAATAAAATCAATAAAATCAATTCACTCAAATGTGAATTTCACTTATTGAAATAGATTTCTTATCTTTTTCTTGAACTTTCTGATTCTTTTATTTTGTAAGGATAAACCTTAAACTGGGGCGTGACCTTATGATTGACATGTGAGCATAGAGCTCTGGATCCTTCTTCCACTTCCACCTACTGACAGACTTTGCTGATCCCGCCTTTTTTTTGGGTGCTATTTTTAGAAACGACCGCCGTTTGATGACATCACATCCAGCCAAACCCTTAAAACCCAGCTTCGGATCAGCTTGAGCAACATCATCTGCTGCCCATCTATTTATAAACGGGGAGGATTAGGATTTTAGTTGCAGTTATCAGGGACAAACAATCATTTTTGGCAACAAGGAAAGTCAAATCATGGTAAATATCCAAAAATAAGTGGTGAAATGTAAGAAAATAAAAAGTTTAAATTGTGATTCTATTACAAAAAAAAATCAAAAATCTGGATTCAATCAGATCAAACGGCTGAGAAAAACGCCACACAATGTTGCATTTGCATGTGTCAAACCTCAGATCTCTGCTCTGACACACATATCTGATAAAGCTTAATCAGCACGGGGCAGTCATGATAAAGCATTTCAGCCCTCTCTCTGTGTGAGAGTGTCTGAGGGCTGTTTCAAGGGAGGAGGGGTGGTGGGGAAAAGCCCCCCCCCCCCCCCCCTTCCTCCATCTGTCCCCAGCCTCCATCTCCTCAAGTCCCTTCCTCCAAATGTGGCCCCCCATTTTTATTTCCCTCTACCCTCCTCGCCGTCCTGTCGCTGTGCTTTCTGATTCGCTCTGTATCAGTTGAGACACTTCTTAAGCCCCCAGCTGGGGGAGAATACAGTGGCTTGGTGGGGGGAAGGGGTTTCAAAAGGGTAAGTGATTGCCCTCTAGGGGACGAAGCAGTGCGAGAGATGGGATGGGGGGGAGAAAAAAACAGAGGCAGGACGCCTTATCGCCCCAGCCTCCAACAACACTGTTGGCTACCTCCCAGATCCATTGGGGGAAGAGGAGGAGGAGCATGGATGAAGAGGGGGGGCTGCAAGAGAGACGCCAGCTAGATGCTCCAGCTGCCTCTTGACACAGCAGACTCAGCAGGGTGCCTTCCATCTCTCCCCCTGCCAGCAGAGCTCAGTGCAGTGGCTGCACAGGCAAAAAAAAAAAAAAAACATTCAAAAAAACATTTCCATCTGAAAGACCCACATTGCTGCACCAACATTTGCTCAAATTGCACAGAAAAAAATTACAGCTTTACTTTTGGGCCTCTCGGAGTTTAAGCATCCCCACAATTAGCAGACATAAATCACCCATCTGTGCGTGTCTGTGGGATGCTGCAGGTGTGTTGTCACTGGAAACTGGAAGTGTGCTACTGACCTACTTCCTTCATTCAGACCTGTCTGCTCACTGAAACTAAGAAAATATGACATAAAAACACCCTTTGAGGCTAAAAAAAAATTTTTAAATCACATTTTTATGTTTTACTAAAGAAAATTGTCACATAAAAGGGTTAAGACTTAATTAGAATGTAAAAAAGAAATGACATTAAATCTGGCCGCAGACATGCAGACGCACGGATGCGCTCAGGCGCCTGCAACAGTGTCCAAGCGCCACCTTCAGTATACAACCTAAGGGAGGAGGGGGAAGGGGATGAAAAAAAAAAACAAAAAAACCTTGGAACAATTAGAAAACCTGTAGCCAAACAGCATTTCAAAGAATAAACAAAAACATTTCTGGAGGCACAAACAAATAAACAAAAACCAAAAAAAAAAGTGCTCCCGGGAGCGCAAAGTGCATGTTTAATATGCTTGTGCTGCTCCAGACGCTGCGCACCACAAATCCCCACCTTCCACGCCAATGCGCGTTCGGGAAAGAAGCAGAACGGGGGGGGGGGGGGGGGTGGGGGGTGGGAGAGAAAAGGGTTAAACGGGGGGAGTCTTGGATTGGAGTTTGCTGGGCGGAGTGCGGGACGTGATTGGGTGGATTAGTGTGACGCAGGGGACATGAAAAAGCTGATAACTAGTTAAGAAGGCAGTTTGTAACTCTGGAAAAAGAGTGCAGAGCTTGAGACGCGGAGAACGTGGCGCGCAAAATTACGCACGCAGAGAGCTGAGCCGTCTTGGCGGTGAGGAGCTGGAGCGCGATTTTTTTTGGGGGGGGGAGTCAAAGGAAGAAGAAAAAACCGGGGGGGAGGATGGTGCAGCACATGGACAACAGCGAGACGGATGGAAGCATGTCCAGGGAGGCGACGGACACGGAGGAGAGTGAATTTATGGCGTGCAGTCCCGTGGCGATCAACCCGGACTGGTGCAAAACGGCCACCGGGCACATCAAGAGACCCATGAACGCCTTCATGGTCTGGTCCAAGATCGAGCGGAGGAAGATCATGGAGCAGTCGCCGGACATGCACAACGCGGAGATCTCCAAGCGCCTGGGGAAGCGGTGGAAGATGCTGAAGGACAGCGAGAAGATCCCGTTCATCCGGGAGGCGGAGCGGCTCCGGCTCAAGCACATGGCCGACTACCCCGACTACAAATACAGACCCAAGAAAAAACCAAAGCTGGACGCGTCCAAGTCCTCGGCGCCGTCTCCGGAGAAGTGCGCAAAGCTGGCGAAGACTCCCAGCAAGAAGTGCTCTAAGATGAAGAAGAGCGGCTCCAAGTCTGCGCACAGCTACGGGGACGACTGCGTCTTTAAAGTTGCAAAAACTGTCAAAAGTGAGCTGACGGACGATGAGGACGACGACGACTACGAGGAGGACTACCGGATGGGGATTAAGCGCGCGGAGGAGGAGCGCCTGCGGCCCTACAATGTAGCCAAAGTTCCCGCGAGCCCAACTTTGAGCTCCTCCGCGGAGTCCGAGGGCGCGAGCATGTACGAGGAGGTGCGGAGCCACAACAGACTCTTCTACAACATCAAGAGCAAGCAGAGCGCGGCCGCCTCCGTCTCACCAGCATCCTCCCGGTCGGTCTCCACATCCTCCTCCTCCTCCTCCAGCAGCAGCAGCAGCAGCTCCTCTTCCTCCTCTGGAGAGGACGCAGACGATTTATTGTTTGACTTTAGTTTGAATTTCGCCCCCAGCGCGCCGGGATCAGAGCTGGGGAACTCCGGAAACCTGTCCCTGTCTCTGGTGGATAAGGACCTGGACTCTTTCAGTGAGGGCAGCCTGGGCTCCCACTTTGAATTCCCAGACTACTGCACGCCGGAACTCAGTGAGATGATCGCAGGGGACTGGCTGGAGGCGAACTTTTCAGACCTGGTCTTCACATACTGAAGAGAGAAAAAAAAACCCTCAAGAAACGTGTAAAACTGTTCTTTAAGTAAGGGAGATTTGAACGGAGCCCAGCCTCCTGCAGGCGTTTTTGGGCCCTTTTTTCTATTATTATTATTGGAGAGTCCTGGAAGAAGAAGGTGAGCTTTGAGGAATGAGATGCTTCTGAATTCCAAATTTAAAAAAAGACAAATAAGTGACATTTTCGTGTTTAATCGGGCAGCATGACAGGGTTTGATGGATTTTTTTCCCCTTCCGCTCATAGGTCTGTTTTTGTTTTAACAACTCCAGCTTAGAAGGACCACAAGAATGGGGAAAAAGACACAAACTTCTATGCATCTCAGAAAACAAACAAACATCCAAACTGCAGGGAGCCGAACACGGACCGTGGACTGTCTCATAAGCAAATCTGTGAACCTGTTCTAATGTAATTTCTAAAAAAAAATGTTTCAGTTTTTTTATAATTTTTTTCTACCTGATTCCGTTTTACCTCCTGGTTTTTTGGGGAAAAAAAAATAATGAAGCAGCCTCTGCCGAACAGGAAGGAGGAGGCAAACGCAGAGGATACATTTTGATACATAACAGACCTCATCTTTTTAAAAGAAAAGTAAGATATTTTCAGGCATATTTTTGTACAGTCCAAAAAAAAAAGGGAATGTTCTTACTGTGCTTTCAGTGAGTTTCAGGCACTTCTTCCCTTTATCGTTTGGTTTTTGATTTGTTTTGGTTTTTTTCTTTTGGAGCATGCAAGGGAGTCCTGGTTTTAAGGATTAAGTTAAGTTAAGACTTGCATCAAAAATGCCTTGTGATTTTAAACTAGGTTTTTTGTACAGTTGTAGAACAGATTTGTTGAGTATTTGTAGACAATACAATGGCATCATGGGGGAACACATACCTCAGAGCTGGAACTAGTTTCAAGATTGTATATGTAATGTAATATAGTAAAGTTAGGAGTTTATGTATATCATACTCGTGATATGTGGATGGGTCCCAATCGCAGGTGTGAAACTGGATTTCTTTTTTTATTTTTTTGGTATTTTTTAATGGCACATACTGTTTCTCCCCCCATCCCTAATTTTTTTATTATTTGTTTTATTTTCTCTCTCATTTTTTGTGCAATATATACTCTTGAGATACAGACCATCAACATTTGTAGCAAGTGATGGGGGAAAAAGAAAAAAAAACAGACTTGTGCACTGTCAACATCCTGTTGTGATGCTGAAGCCTGTCCAGGGCGAGGAAAACAGACAACAACAAAAATCAGCTGGAACTGATAGATTTAAATGTGGGAACAAAAAAAAACCTTTTAGTAATAATTAATCCAGCTGAAGCAAAGAGGGGGGCATAGTCTGATTCTGTGGTGGTCTGATGGTTTAGCAAAAAATATAGAAGAAAAAAAAAAGAACATTCCATAGTTCCTGTTTCATAAAATGAAACTTTTATTTTGAAACTGAAGACTGCCTTCTTTTTTTAAGACATTTACCACAAACCTGTATTTTTTATTTCTTGCACTTAAGGAAAAAAAAAGTTTATTTTTATGTGGGTCTTAAACCATATGAAGTCAGTTTGATAAAGAAGCGGTTTTGGAGTTTGACCTAATTATATGCCCGGACTTTTTGTTTTTGTTTCGTTGGAAGTTCTAGGCAGTAGTTACTTCACATTCCAAGTGTGAATCTGTCTTTGACTCATCTTTTTAATAAAAAAAGAGGAAAAAAAGTACCTACCACCATTGACTGTCCTTTCAGTTTGTGAATATCTGTAGAGAAATGTGTTCTTTCCTGCATTTGAGGATGTGATGACAGAATGATGCCTATTTTGTATGTAGGTGGATACTCTTTAATGGGTGGGCTCAACATGTGTTAATAAAAAGGAGGAAAAGGAAAAAGGAGTTTTGAGCTAAATGTGGAGATGCTTCGCTTGTTTATTTTCTTTCTTTACCAAAAGGTTCTAGAAAAAAAAGGAGTGGTGAGGACGCTGTAGCTTTAAGAAATTGAATCGCCCGCTTGCCGGCGCTCAACGTTGTGATTGGTGGGCTTCTCCGTCTCCTTGGTAACGGAGCTGGAAACAGGAGCTGCTCCTCTCAGCATGCGGGGGAGTCTGTCTGGCTTTCATTCAGAAAACTGCCTCACAGACAGGCTTGACTGAGCAGAGAAGGGTGGGGGGAGAAAGGCTTTTATTCTGAAAACATATTTAAAAAAAATAGAAACTAAAATTCGAAAGTGTCATAAAAAACTTTATATTTTCGTGAGAATGGGTTCAATGAATAAATGGCTACCAAAATAGAATAGAATAAAACTTTATTGAAACAAGCAAGGGAATATTACTTATTAGAATGGCAAATGATACAAAAAATTGAAATTACAATAAACTGACGTTATTGTAAATAACATTAACTATTTTCAAGTATTTCAGATAAAAAATAAAATTTTAAAAAATATATAAAAGATTCACAATTGAATAAAACAAAAAACAAATAAACAACGCAGATATAAAAGAGGAGAAGACATTTAAGTTCATATAATGTTTTTTAATGTCCAGTTGGAGTCATCGATATTCCTGCACTTTGTCAGGAGCCGCATTAATAAAACACATCTCAGCCATGCATGATGTCATTCAAAATGCAATTAGCCGCACAGCCAATCCTTCACAGTGATTGCGTCTTCACAGCGTTCAGCCTCGTCTTCCTCCCCCAGGAGCACAGCAGATGCAGACTCCGCCTCCTCCAAGGCTTATTAAGGACAAAAAAATAAAATAAAATACATCAACCAGCAAAGGTTGCCAGGTAGTAGAACCCCTCCTCCCTCTTTAAGTCAGTTTGCAAATCTATAATAAAACATTTATCTGGCTATTACTTCATCTGACTTTTACCATCGCCAGGATAATCTCCACGCAGAAATATTGGTGCAAATGAAATAGTGACCCCATTGTTGCAGAAAGAAATGGATAAATGCAAATCTGGAAGGATGCTGGTTCAAATTTCCCAAGTTCAATAGCTATAAATGCTGCCGAGGCCCAAAAATGGACTTTCCAGTTGCTTGTCATGTGAATTTTTGACCGAGGAAGGGGTGACCAGTCACTGTTAAATCCAGTCATAATAAGGCCCGTTATGATTTCTTTTTTTTTTTTTTTTCCCCCACATCGGCTCGCCCGGCGTGCTCGAATGCATTACATCACTGCTTAGCTGACGCCGCTGCGCAGTGAGATCCTGTGTTGTGTCATCGCCTGATCCACATGTGCTTCTCCTCTCCCAGTGGGAGGCTGCCTAATATCGCTGTGGGATTTGGGATACACACCCTGCAAGCTGCCGGCAGCATAACAACAACAACTCAGGTTGAACCTGCTTGGTGGGAAGGAGGCGCTTCACATCCTCTGGTTCGGTCCTGATGCTGAGACCTGGAGGATGCTGTCAGTTCTTGGAAGGCAGCTTTAGAAAAAAGAATAAATATCATTCAGTACCTTATGAATTCAGATGAGAAAAGCCGTGTGTTCATCACCAGCCATCAAACCTAAGATTCAATAACCTTCTAAGTCGCCGTTCTTAATGGTTTGAAGGAATTCGTCCCTAAAGGTCACCCGACTGAGAGGTGGTCCAGTCCCTGCGTCCCCTGCTCCTGTTTTGACCTGGAGGCTTCTCCTCCTTTTTTTGAGAGCCATCCTTTCATTAATTGTACAGCACTTTGTAATCTGGATTTCGAAAAGTGCTATATAAATAAAGTTTATTATTATTATTATTATTATTATTATTATTATTTCTCAACACCCCTTTTTCTCTCCGCACGAGCAGGAGGCGACGGCATCGGGCCCATCTGCAGCGCCTTTTTTTTTTTTACAACCCTTTTGCTTTTTGGGAGGCTTGGCAAATGCCCTCCTAATTCCCTCGTGGTGTTTGTAGCACAAGTGAAAGAAGGGGAGAGGTAAAAAAAAAAAAAACCCACAAATGAATAAATAAGAATTATAATGGGAAAAGTAAAGGAGAGTTTAACCCGGGCTACAGCGGAGGGAGCCACGGATACAAAAGACTAAATGGAAAGGGAGTGTGCAACCCGCCGGGTTCGCCGCTGCCTAATTTCCTATTCACAACTTCATTGCGTTTTTTTCCCAGTTATTTAGCAAAGACAACCGGATTCTGTGGAGTGTTTAGACCTAGCAGGTTGTGAGCAATTTAGAGACCCACTCCCGTGAAAAATCGGGTTTTTATCATTTTTCTGAAAACTTGGGACACATTTAAAGAAAATTTAGCTTAAAATTGCATTTTTGAGTATCTTTTATTCAAATAGTCAATCAGGAGTAGACGCCTTTTGAAAAAGAGTGTATTTGTGACATAGGAAATGGGTGGGCGGAGCATAAGCTCCTAGCTCCACCCCCTTCTGATGCATCTGCTAGATTCTTCGTTTTCCTCGTCTGAACTGGCATCTGGAGGGATTGTAAGCTGGTGGGAGAGCATGTAGACAGAGAGCTCTCAATCAACAGGAAGTGGGTGCAGTGTTGCTCAGCACCAATGTCCCCGCCCACAGAGCCGATGAATTTGTAATGAACTAATGTCGCTCTGCAGAAACTATGTCCTAGAAAAGAAGTTTTTCCTTTTTTTTATTAACTTTGGCTAAAAATGGCCAAATCATAATAAAAAGACCACTGGGGGCGCTTTAAAAATAGATCAAAAGATGATCAGAGATGTCTTTGAGTAGAAAACCTAGGAGTACAGTTCGACCCTAAGCTAAACTTTAACAACCACATAAAGGATCAATACAAGACCTCATTCCACCACCTACAAAACATCTCCAAACTCCGACCCCTTCTATCCCTTACCCATGCAGAAACACTTGTCCATGCCTTTATCTCCTCAAGGCTGGACTACTGCAACTCCCTCTTTTCTGGCATTCCCAACAAAAATATTAAAAAAAAAACTTCAGTACATTCAAAACAGTGCAGCCAGAATCCTAAAAGGAGTCAGGAAATATGAGCACATCACCCCCATCCTGAAATCGCTGCACTGGCTTCCTGTTTCATCCCGGATTGAATTCAAACTTCTCATCGTCACCTACAAATGCCTGGCCGGTCAGGCACCACCGTACCTCCAGGATCTCCTCAATCCCCAGAAACATCCCCGTACCCTCCGTTCATCACACAGCTTCCCTCTTCAGGCCCCCCCCCACCAGGCTGCGCACGATGGGAGACAGAGCATTTTGTTCTGCTGCACCGAGGCTTTGGAACTCCCTTCCTGTTCATCTCAGAACATCACAGGCCCTGGACTCTTTTAAAGCCCTTTTAAAGACATATGTCTTTAAAAAAGCCTATGATTGCTAAAAGTTTTTATTTTTTGCTTGTTAAGTGCTACTTTTATAGTTATAGTTTTAAGCTAGTTTCGTGGTAAAATGTGCACTTTTCCTTTTCTGAAATTAAAATTTTCATTCATATCTTGTAGCACTTTGAGGTTTCATTTAATGAAAAGTGCATTATAAATAAAATCCATTATTATTATTATTATTATTAAACCAAGCAAAGTTTTCCTCAACTGATGCCCCATAAGGCAAACTAGCAAATATCCAACCAAAAAGGTCATGAAAAAAACCCTTTCCCTTGTTTTCTCTGCATCGTAACTAGATGTAAAACAACGGACCGAGAGGGGTTCTTTTGCTGGAAACCTCAGCTGAAAAGGCTTGCAAGCTGATGCAAAGCTGCAGTTTGAATTTCCAGCAGTCACATTTAATTCCAAACACGGTAATGTAAATCCTGAAGTGACTGCAATCAAGCAAACCAGCTTGTATGATTGCACTCTAAACAGAGCTGCATGCCATGACAAGTTGGTTTAAATTACACCCAGCCCCAGTGATGTGGCATTTCTTTTTCTTCTTCTGCAAGACAGAAAAAAAAAAGGAGGCCCCATTTGTTTCTCAAAGTCCCTAAATGTTCACCGAATCGACAAAACAAACCAAAAAATAAAACCAATTTGTTGAAAAGAAAGGAGAAGCAGGTGTGCAGGCTGAGCTCCTGTCCTCTGAGCAGAAAATGTGCATGAGTGATGAGTGACCTCCAGCGGGCTGGCTGCAACAGAACAAAACAAAAAAAGAAAAAAAGAAGTGACCTTATCCCAGTGAGATCTTACAAAGTGTCAGGAAATACTTTACTAGGAGTGACTGAGCTGTTTGATTGGACTATTTTCTTTTTTGTGTGTGTAGCCAGGCGATGATAGCACTGCCAGCTCAAAGCGTTTTCAGTGGTGTTTTTAAATATGAATAGGACATTTTTAGCCCAAATTGTAAAAAACCTGTGCCGGTTTTCAGGTTTCTGTAGAGTAGTAGTTCATCAGAAATTCCCCTCTGAGTTGTTGGCGAGACTGCTGGCATAAAACAGCCTCGCCCCCTTTCATCTGCTGAGAGCAATCTGTTTACACGCTCTCCCACTAGCTTACAGCCCCTCACAACCCCAAGCTAACAAACAGCCAAATGCCAACTCAGACAAAGAAAACAAAGACGTACATGGATCTATTTCCGCAGAATTGGGCGGAGCAGGGAGCTTGTGGCCCGCCCAGCGTATGTCTGCTCCAGATTCTCAACGATTTTAACAAATACTCAAAGGAATTTTAACTTAATTTAGAATTTTCGCACTACAGGGTCCATCAGATGATTGGTTTATTTTCAGATTAACATCTATTACATGTAATGTAACCCTAACTAATAATAATATACAATAATTAAGATAAACGAGTCAGGGTTAAGGCGATTGGAACTTATTAAGTGCTTTCACAGTTAGCCACGTTAACGTATTCACAATACCTGCAACGCCTAACCTTGTTAGTGACATGAAAACAACTGTTATACATTAGCCATGTTAGTGTATTTACAATAATATTCAACTTCTTTGTTTAATAGACGGAAAAAATGCCACAGAAACAAACGTTACTATGACAACGCTAACTCACGATTGTGTTAGTAACAATCACCACTACACTACATGTTAGCGTATTTAAAAATAGCACTTGACTTTGTTTGGAAAACGGAGGAAAAAAATAGACCACTAAAATGACTGTGAAGCGCTAACTTTTAACTTGTTAGTAGCACGTAGAATTACCAGTCCGACACGCTACAATTTATGCTAACAATTAAACGTGACCATGACTACGTTAACTTGTTAGTAACACGTAAAATGAATACCACTCGTTAGCCACGTTAGCGTATTTGAATAAATACTTTGTCTGGAGCACAGGAAAAAAAAACCCACATAGACTGATACCACTAAAATGACCGCTACTATGACAACGCAAACTTTTAACTTGTTAGCAACACGTAGAATTACCAGTCCGACACCCTTAGCGTATTTACGATAACAATTAAACGTTACAGTGACTACTTAAAGTCTTAACTTTTTAGAAACACGTAAAATGAATACTACACATTAGCCAGGTTAACGTATGTAAAACAATATTTTGTTTGGAACATGGGGAAAAAAAACATCTATAGACGGATACCACTAAATGACCGCTACTATGATAACGCCAATTCGTAACTTCTTGGTGACGTGTAATTAATAGTCCGGCTCCGCTACACGTTAGTCGCGTTAGCGTGTTTGAAATAACGCCCAACCTTGTTAGAAAAAAAAAGACTGACATTTTGGCAAAGCACAGCGTCCCAATCAAAATAGTTTCGTCATCATTGAGCACAGCCAGAAATAATACACAAACAAGGCGCTCCAGATAATAAAGGCGCACTGTTTTTTTAAGTGCACCTTATAGTGTGAAAAATTGAGTAATATATGTACTCTTTCATCGGAAAAATGCCAGAAGAACATGTTAAAAACACTATTTTCATCAGAGTGGGTCTTTAAGACCACAGCATTGCCCTTCCCCCCCTTTGGGGAGCCGGGGATTGTGAGCGTCTGGCTGCTCGTCTGAGAGCTTCCAATATATTAAGATTTCCCTGCTGCAGTTGGGCCAACAACAAACTAAAATTGACCCAGCTTTCCTGCACGATTCCTGCCACCAAGTCTCCCATTAGTCTTCTTTTAGCACTCTCTGCTGTCACGATGTGAACAAGGGACATTCATGACCCCCACCCCCCCCCCACCCCAACCCCCCGGGCCTTTACCTTCAGAGCCTGGGATCAAGTCACACATTCATCCCGATTCTAAACTGCAGCTGAAGGATATCTCATGCAATTTCCCCCTAAAGCAAGAGCAAAGCCAGCAGTGGGTCATTCATATGCATCTGAAATCTAATCCTCGGCTGCTGTGAACTCGGGCCGCCCCACCTTTCCTGACTCACCACTGAACCCAGACTCCCCCGCCTTCCTCCCACCACTGCACACCTCACATCTAGCTTTTCCTTTTTCCTCATCTTCCCCCCACCCTGCTACCATTTGCATGTCACCCAGGTTACCCTGTCAGGGTACCCCCCCTCATGGTTAGGCTCAACGCAGAGACTCATTCGATAGTCTTTGCTGCTTCAGTGAATAATTAGAGCACTGAAATCTCTGGGGACATATACAGGAAGCATGGACGGCCTACCAGTTGGGCTGAGGTTCCAATGATGAAGGATTCTTTTCAGCGTGCATCCTGCCTGCTCCATGTGGATTGTGCAGAAGAAGAAAAAAACAACAAATGATGACACAGCATTATCTGGATATTTTCCAGAAGGACAAAGCTGAGCTTTTTTTTGAAGGCCCCAATGTTCAAATACATTCTATTAGTTCTTGCAATAACACTAAAATGTGTTTATTAATATCTCTTCCAGAATATTTCGATACATTTGTCAAATCCTTCCTCACAAAATGAAAAAAAAAAAAAGCTATTTCAAATTTAAAGCCTTTAAAAAAATGTTTTTCCTAGAGATCAGGTCTTTTAGTCATAAAAGAAACAAAATGCATATATGAAAGTGTTTGTTTGCCTATAGGAATAACAAAATGAAGCATTTTAATGTTAAAAAAAAATTTCTGCTTTAAAAAAGGTCAGTTTCTCAGATTTTTCCAGAAGTAAGTCCATATTTTACAAATGTGGCAGCAGCAGAAAAGAAACGTGTAGATTATTCAGTCATCTGGATGATAGACATCATACATTAAAAACAAGTTTAAAAAATCTAAAATACAAAAAAAAAAAGTTAAGACATTAATAGCGTCAAATCTTCAGTTCAAAACTGAATAAAATTACGTTTTCACTGTTAGATACCTGCATTCTAGGTACCAATGCATCTTTAGAAGAGTTTTAAGAATAGCTAAAAACTGGTATGAAAACAAAATAATTGCACCAGTTTGTTTTGGAATATCTAAAACAAATCATTTTATATTAAACATAAATCATAATTAAAGCCATGAACTGCTTTTTATGGCTCGCAAGCACTACCTGCCCTAACGCTCGTGGTCACCCTTGCCACCCCCTATTGCCCCAATTTTACCCAGCCTCTCGTCTCCTCTGCTACCCTGAATAAAAAAAAGAAAAAAATATTTTTTTCAAAATGCCGGCTTTTCTGATAGTTTTAACTCCATAGCAACTATTGTATTTTTTGGTTGCTTTAGGTTGACAAACAGGTCTATGACATTTTTAGAGGAATCTGCAAAAGTAAGCTTTTGGATTTTCTTGGCAAGGGATACATCATATCGTCATAATGTATTGTATATTGTTTTGATTTAGCTCAAGCCAACGATTCATGCTTTGGTGAAAAAAATGTGACAGCAAAAAAGGAACGCCAGAGACAGAGAATAGAAAAAATCACTCCTCACATAATTCACTTCGACCAGACTGGATTCATCAAAGGCAGATACTCGGATGATAATGTCCGTAGACTAGTTAATATAATAGACTTTGCCACCATTAAAAACCAGGAAATGACGGTACTATCGCTGGATGCTGAAAAAGCCTTTGACAGAGTTAATTGGAAGTTCCTTATTGCTGCCCTCCATAAGTTTGGTTTTGGAGAAGCATTCATCAATTGGATCAAAATATTATATCACAACCCCAATGCATCAGTTAGAACTAATAAACAGACTTCAAACAGGTTTTTTCTTGGAAGAGGAACCAGACAGGGCTGCCCACTCTCTCCTTCTCTTTTTGCTATATTCATTGAGCCTTTAGCTGCAGCAATAAGACAGAATGAGAGCATTATAGGAATAAAAACCAAACACAGCCATCATAAAATTAGTCTTTATGCGGATGACATATTACTGTTTTTAAGGAATTTACATTCTGTAAATGAAACAGCAATGATCATAAATGAATTCTCCTCCATATCAGACTATTCCATTAATTGGAATAAGTCTGTTTTATTACCACTCAACAGGAATATGGAACAAAGACTCACAATTCCAGTTAAAACAGGAAATATCAAATATCTGGGTATCTACTTTTCCCCCAAACTATCAGAACTGGTGCAGCTAAACCACACCCCATTACTGAAAAGCATACAGGACGATCTAACACGCTGGACCAACCTGCCTCTGTCCCTTATGGGCAAGGTAGCCACGGTTAAAATGAAAATCTTACCCAAAGTTAATTATCTCTTCTCAATGATTCCCACACAACCGCCATTAAAATGGTTCAAAACATTAGACTCATCCATATTCAGCTTTCTATGGAACAACAAACCTGCAAGAATTAGTCTAAAAACTTTAAAATCTGCAAAAAGCTGTGGAGGATTAGAACTACCTAATTTCCACAAATACTTTCTTGCAAGTAGATTACAATATATCTTAAAATGGTTAAAAAATAATCCAGAAACCAACTCATGGTTAGACTTGGAACAGGTGTTATGTGGAAAGATCAACCTGTCACAGCTACCATTTATTAGCCAAACAGTTAAAAAACAGGATTGTTTCAAAAGCATTAATATAAATGCCACCTTAACAGCCTGGTGGGAATTTCTCAAAATATCAAAATCATCAATTCAACCGTGCAAAATGACACCCATCTGGAACAACCCGGACATCCTTATTAACAAAAAAATGATTCACTTCCCAGCTTGGCAAGCAGGGGGCATAAAACAACTAGAGCACGTAATTATTGATAGAAGATTCATAACCCCCCAGGAACTTCAAGACAAACATGGAATAAATAACTTCTTGGAATATCAGCAACTTTAATCAAGTATTACTAAAAAGTATAAAATTAAAGACGACGATTTAAAGCTACCAGATGTAGTTACCACTCTGATTAATTTTTCAATGAATAGAACTCTCTCCAAAATATACAAACTTTTATGTAATTTAGATAACAATATTGCCCTTCCAACAAAAAATGGGATGCAGATTTGAGCATCAGCACAGATGAAAGCTTTTGGTCAGAACTTTGTCTAAACACCTTTAAACTGACAAAAAGTCCAAATCTGCAGCTAATCCATCTCAAAACTCTTCACAGAATTTACTACACTGGACAGAGGATGTTCAAGATGGGTCTCAGTAACTCAGACATTTGCGAGCACTGTGATAATAATCTACCCGACAGCTACATGCACGCACTGTGGTTCTGCACTCCTGTCCAGGCTCTCTGGCAGCAGGTATGTGCCGATTTATCAGTCTGGCTTAAGGTTTCAATCACTGCCTCACCGTCACTTTGTGTGCTTGGTGACATGAGTGCCATCGATATAGAAGAAGGATTAGCATCTATCATTTTCATAACTCTTTGTATTGCCAAAAAAACTATTTTAATAAATTGGAAAAACAAGAAAAATATAAACATAAGTCAACACAGAAATCTGCTGTTTGATCATATCAGCTTGGAAAAAATGTCAGCCCAAAGCTCAAGTAACTTTGAAAGAATTCAGTCTCTCTGGTCTCCTGTGGTTGACTCCATGACTTAGGGGGTGGAGGGCTTGGTCGTCGCTGCTCCTTGCCCTTCTGCCGTGGTTTGGGGTGGGGGTCGGGGCTTCCGGTGCCTGGCGGGGGCGGTGGGGGGCTCCGTTGGTCGGGGGGTCGGGTCCGCTGCCTGGGTGGGGCGGGCTGGGGCGCTGCGTGGTCCTCTGGGCTTGGGTGTGGGGGTGCGTGGTGGGGGGGTGGGGTGGTGGTCTGGCTTGGCTTGGGGGGGTGGTCCCTTTGCCTGTGCTGGGGGGGGTTGGCGGGGGGCCCTGCTCGGGTGGGGGGGGCCCAGCGGCGCCGGATGGGCTGCCCATCTGCACCTGGGGCTGGGATCGGCCCTTCCCTGGCTCTGGGACGGGACGGGACAACCCTCTCGGGGCCCCCGGTCGCTCTGGGTGTCACCCGCTTCGGCTGCGGGGTCTGGGGTGGGGTGGGGTGGGGGGCTTGTCGGCCCTGTCCTGTGGGGGGGCGTTCTGGGGGGGAGGGGGGGCCCATTATTAGTACGGGTCGGGGGGGCTAGCGGGTCGGGGTCATCCCTTGTGGGCCGCCCTTTTTTCCCCGGGGTTCCCCCCTCCTGGGCGGGGGCGGCGGGCCCCTGCCTTGCTCCTACCTGGACCAACCGTGGGCCGGGTGGGTGGCTGCCTGGAGTGCGGAGCGGGTCTCCCTTGGGGGGTCCTGGCTCGTACCTGGGGTCGGGGCGGGGGGATGCCCGGAACTCCTGGGTGGTGGTGGGGTGCTCGTCTGGGGCTGTGGGCGTCCCTCTCCGGTGGGGCCCTGCGTTGGGCTCTTCCGGCGCGGCGGGGGGCTGCTTTCCTGGCTGGGCTGGGGCGGCGCTCTCTTTCCCTCTGCGCCTCCCTGCTCTCTGGCTCTGGGGGCCTCGCGGCGGTCCTGCTGGCCCTGGCCTGGGTGGCGGTCTTGGTCGCCCGGGGGGCGGTTGTTCCCTGCCTGTTCCCGTGTGGCGTTGGGGGAATTCCGGCTGCCGCTGCTGCTGCGGCGGGGGTATGGGTGTGGGGGTGGCTGGGCGCTCCTCCTCCTTCTTTTCACATTCCACCATCCATTTTAGAACAACATAAACACTCACCTGAGCACAGGTGTTAGCTCACCTTTGCACTAATAGTTTGCATGATTGAATGAATGAAAGATTTCACACTAGTTGGTTTAAAGGCATAGGTATGCGTTCGTGAACACTATCTGTTTTGTGTGCATGTTGACATGTGGACATTTTTGCGGCTAGCAGGTGTGTTGATAATATTTGAGTGTGTGTGAACAGGCCCCGCCCTTTTTGTACTACATTTGAACCGTACCGTAACGATAAACAACCAGTAAACCTGTCTGCTCTATGCTGCTTCATGGTCTTACCCCCCTTCCCCTCCTATTATCACCCTCCTACCCCCCCTCTCTCTAACGTCCCTCTCTCTTCTTCCCCTCTTTCCTTTTCCGTCCGGTCCAACACCAAAGATTTTCAAACATGATTGAAATTAATAAAGTTTGGCCTCAATTACAAAAGGGGTTTATTCAGACATACCTTTGGTTTGTCTGAAGATGAATAACCCCTCTTGTTAAAATAAAATATGTCCAACACAAGAGGCCCTCAGCTCTCATCTGTTTGCCTAGCTGTTGGACAGGACAAGTTAAAAAAAAACAAAAAAAAAAACAAAAAAAAGGAACGCCACTTTTGTGAGCTCGCCATGCAAATTCCGTAAAAGGCTTTGAAAAGTGAAAAACCAACATTTTTTTTCCAAAGCAGCTTACCAATGATGCTTGCAGAGTTAGGAGTCCAAATTTAGCATCCGATTAGTAGCTAGTACTAAAGGTGATTAGAAAAAATAAAAAATAAATAAAAAATAAGATGGTGGCCTCTTCCTGAGGTCAAAGGTCAATGAAACTTCCATTGTGGTTGTAGACTTCAGCTGGTGGCATGTGTTTGAAACTTCATAAGAATTACTCAAACAATTTTTCCCCCCCTCATATTTGAAAATGGGCAAAATTCACACATCAAGCCGTACGTCTTTAATAATTTTTAAAGTTCCTTTGGATATCTCAGACACATGCGTTTTGGTTTCGTTTGTCGATTTACTAGCGTTTGTTTTTTGGATGGCTTCACCCGCTGTGATGTCATCATTTTTTGGGGGAGGGGTTGTTCACTACATCCAAAATTAATTTTCACTGACCAATAGGTGCGTGCAAATTTGGGGGAGTTTTTGAATATGTCCTTTTGATATCAACACAAATCTTTTTAAAGATACCAAATGTTAGGGGGCGGGGCTCTGGGATTTGTAGAAAATAGTTCCTGGTTGTCAGTAGGAAAATAACAAAAGAAAAACGTTTCCTCTAGATTTGATTTGAGAAAAAGCTCCCCCTGAAAATGAAAGAATTCCTGCAGGTTTTTTCTCTCTTGATTCTGTTTTCCCCCAAAGAGGCAATCAATTTTCTACTAAAACAAATGTTAGCCGGGTCCTTAACTCCAGCAACTGGTAAAGGAGGCTCTCACACAGAAGTCTCTTCAGGAGAGCATTTATAAAAATGACAACTGCTGCCAACAAATCCATTAACTGCATGTTGATTTTAATAGTTCAGTCTAATTATAGATGGAGAAACAACTTCAGATGTGATTGGAAGAGCTTAAACTCCAATGAGCGTGTGCCAGAGGCTGAACGGGACTCAAACTTCCCTCCCTGCATGTCCTCCAGCTCCTGTGAACTCCAAGAGGGCGAACCCGTTGCATAATTAATCAGCTTGTGTATGAACAATTCATATAAATCCCTTTGAATGTCTATACATTATTGAGAAATGTCTATACTCATGAAAGATACATGCCTACACCTTAAAACGGGGGAGGGAAATGTGGGTTTTTTTTGGAGGGTAAGCGCAGAGTTCCTCCTGCGGAGAAGATTCCTGGTTTGGTTTTATTGCATCACAGACTATTTTGGTGACTCAGTCAAGAAAACAAGGGCATGGGACGCTTTTGTGGAGCAATCTGCAGCTGGTGGGGTCGGAGGAGGCTCGACGTGCAGTCCCCAATACAAGGCTAGATATAGGCTAAGGTGGGGGCAATCGCCTGTAAAAATTCTAAATTAGCTAAAGGATAATACATTAAATAAAAACAACCATATTAAATTAAATGAATACAATAAAGACACAAAATTGTAAGGATGGGCCGCAGGTCGAAGAGACAGACAGATAAATGCAGTCTCAAAAGGGCATAAACTAGTGTCCTGCTTGTGCCTGTCCCAAGCCCGGCAAACGCAGACGGTGGAGTCAGGAACAAACATTCCTCATAAACTTCAACAAGATCAATTTATGGGGATAGACAGGTGAACCAAAATGATAACGTGGTTTTCTAAGCATTTTAGGGACATGTAGGAGGATGACATCTTACACTCCTTGACCCCCCCACCCCAGAATATTCTACTTGCATCCCACACTGGTGCTGGCTGAAATCTAGTCCTTGACCACAAATACCACTTTTTTGGCCCCTAGTTGTTCATTTTTTTGTTGAGCCCATCGCCTGCCAGCACTGAAATGCTGTCACCAAGTCATCACAAATACCCACAAGCAGTTAAGACTGTCCTAACTAATTTTTGGGGTTGAAGGGGGGGGGGGGGGGGGGGGGGGGGGCTTGGGCCTGCATATCTTGAGCTGAGAGCTGATGTTTGACGGCGTTTTGGATGACCATCAATTTTTCCACTGAAGGTCTATATCGTGTATCATAAAAAAGATGTTACGTTATACCCAAGAGTTCTGTGATTCATCATGGACCAAACCATGCAAAAACGCAGGGGTCACATATCACAGTAAAGTCTTAGTAACCATCAAAGTCTTGCCGCATTTCTAAGAGGTTTTCATAATATACAGTTGTCGACACTAAAATAAACCTATTAAAATAAATAAATTAAAACTCTACTTAATTTGAGCAAAAACAGCTGGACCAAATTTCCAAAAGCCCCTTAAGTTTTTTTTTTGCTTTCAACCAAGTAGGAGAATGAAAAAGTTGGCTTTTAAATAGATTTTCTTCTGCAATGGTCACATGTTGAATTTGTTGGTTATTGCAGCGTTAGCCTTTTTGAGGACTTTCAGGCTCAGGACTGCATTTTGCACCAGTCACCACTAGACTAGTCATCTTACCAGACATGTTTTGCACCTAACTTCCAGTTTGAAGCACATTTAAGAATGAAAAGTAAGTTTACTGGCTTTACACAAACAAAATCAGTTCCTATTCATTATTTCTAATAAAAATAATCAAAGGACAAAGACAGCTGTTAACACAACAATAGCTTAACAATGCAGGACGTCTTACAAAGATTTTAAATCCCATTCCGATCCATTTTAAAAGTGTTTCCGGTGGTGGTTTAAGCATTCATTTATTCATTCATCTTTTTCCATTTTGTCCCTTTCGAGGTCACAGGGCTGCCGGAGCCTATCCCGGCCACTTGTGGGCAAAGGACAGGTCGCCAGTCTGTCGCAGTCTGTCCACAATCACACACCCTCACATTCACACCTTGGGACAATTTAGATTTAAATCAAACAATAAACCTATGAAGCATGTGTTTGGACGGTGGGAGGAAGCCGGATAACCCACACATGCACGGAATAATTGATATTCTGGTTCAGGTCCCCCAGCCGGGACTTGAACCCGGGGGCCTTCTTGTTGTGAGCACTAACCATTGCACCCCCGTGCAGCTTTGTTTAAATCATGATTGTCAATTTTAGTCACAAATCAGAAAAGCCTGTGTCATTTTCTAGGACAGTTGCTGCAGAGCGGCAGTAAGCTTATTAGAAATGTTGCCTCTAAATAGTGAGAGGGACCCTTGGCTCAGAGCATCCCTGCCCCCTTTTCCACCTGCTGATGATTCACAACAATTTGGACAAAGAAATATTCAGAAATACAATTTTGAGCTTCATTTTCTTAATATAAGATCTCCATCATCAGAAAAATGCTACAAGAACATTCTAAAAACACTAAAAACATGATTTTCTTTGAATAAATAAACTTAAACAGGACAAACCCATGAACTAAAGGAGCAACAAAAGACTGACAAAGCAGATGGCATGACAAAAAAGAATTGAAAACCAGACAGCGAAGATCGTCAAGACAAATCAAGACAGCTGTGTTTGATTGACAACCTGAATCTGGACTGAAAGGGGGGAAGCCAGAAAACAGAACTAAGAAAATTCATTAGATGAAGAATACCAAATTCCACAATCCTCACACTTTGTTGATGCCGTCCTTAGAAAGAAAAATCGGTCACAACTTTTCTCGGATGAATTTAATGAATCTCTGTATTTTTTAAACATATTTTAACTTTTGATTAAAGTTGTGTTAAAATGTTGTTTAATTTATTTATTTAACAAGTGTCTTCTTTGTCCTAAACCATAGAATAGCTTTACCTGGTGTTTTACCCATTAAAAAATATACACAGCCATTGTGTAACTGTTTTGTGTTGTATTCTTTAAGCTCAGTTGTTGTCTTAATCGTGGCAGATGTGTCATCACCAAACCTCTGCCTGTTCTAAAACGGAGTGTAAAGCTACGGACACACCAGGCATGTGACACGCGTTCAAGAACGCGCTACACACGGTATAGCCCATGGTAATCACACTTTTTCTTCCTCTTTTTCTACCTTTAACTAGCGCATGTCCACCACCGACAGTTGGAAGATGCTTGGTGTAAAATGTCGAAGCGGTACAAATCTCCCAAAATAGACAAGTGTTTTGTATGCAGGGCCCAATATAAGGGGGAAAAACATGCATAGCTACACATAAGCGTGAGAGTTTTGAACATGGAAGATCGAAACAAGCCTATATATTAGGGTTAGGTATCACCAATAATTTCAAGAATATTAATCTGATGCAGTTCACAAATCTTCACATAACAATGAGATTGTGAACACCATACAGGGTTATATGGTCATATGATCATTATGTACTGCCTCTGGAGCTCGGATTATGGCATTACACTGTATTCCAGAAGATTTGAACAAAAAGAAACAGTGCTTCAGACCTCAAAATGATTACTTTAAAAAAATATTTTTCCCAAAGAGTTCAGAAAATCCATGCCTGTAAGTACACAAAGCTTTGTGTTTAGTCAACAATGTATGTTTAGGTTGACCGAGCGTTAGCATTAGCCGTCCTATGAGAAATTCCATTATACGTTAGCATCAAGCTAGCAGACTTTGGCTTTCGCCGCTCTGATGCGTTAGGTCACCGGAAAAGGAAAGGCATAAAAGATTGATCTCTACTTTTATTGATCGATTATTGATCTATTGATCTTGGATTGATTCAGATCGATTAACTGATTTTTTTTCAACCCAGCCCTAGTTTACATAGAGTTTTCATTGGAAGTGATCACTTCAACTTGCATTGCTCAGGGTGTTGCTTTTGTAAAGGTATAATGGGTTACCTAGTTGATTTTTTACCTTTTTTCATATTTTAAGCTTAAATTAATTACCGATGATAGCTTATTCCCGATTAACAGATGTAAAGGAGGACAGTGAAGTAACATCTAGTTCAGATTTGAGGCTCACACTTTACAGATTACGTATTCATTAGCTGCCAGGGTTGTGTTGGATGACAAGTCCTGTTTATATATTTCATGATGGTAACATGAGGTATCATCAGAGGAGTCCAAAACCACACATCATGCTGAGCATGCACATATAAAATTGTGCTTGATATATGTTCAGCAAGCTTTAACCATGCTAATATGACGTTTTAGCCTTAAGCAAACATGTTTTAACTCTGAATAATGAGGTTCTTCTGCTGCCATGCCTGCATATTGGAGTCAATGAGGTAAAGGCCGTGTCGCACAATTGCTATGTACTTTTTGCAGATGTTTCGCGGAGGAAAATTGGTCATACGTGAATATATGTGGAAAAAGGGAGAAAAGTCGTGGTCTTTACGTGAAGCTTTCCCAGATGTATCACAAATTTACCACTTGTAAAAGCTGGAAAAAATACATAAACACCACACAAAGAACACATAAATCAACATAAAAGCCCAAAATTCCTGTGTAAATAACTTAATGTGTGCGCTGTAAATCTGATATAAAAGTTATACATCGGTAGTACATAGGTGAGTCCCGTTAGACATTTATGTATGCGTTTTACAAAAATCACACACAAGTTCACAAGATGTATGTAATAATTGAGTATAAACTACTTTAAAAATACGCATAAACTGCATAATTCTCAACCGACCAAAAGTTTGAACAGCTCAAAACCAAATTCACGTGACGACCTATCAGCCGAAACCCTCGAAGGACATCTGCACACATCGAACGCAAGAAACACTAACAAATTACACGCTTTGCCCATGTGTCACGGAAGACAGTAATTTCATATATGGAAAATGCACAAAATGTTTGTAGTGGCTGTGAAACAATGTGTCAAATTTAAAGAAATTGATTTAAAGAGAGCAAAAAACGTGGAATAAGATGAATAGTTTTTTAACTCTCCATCTCAGATTTTTTCATTATAAAGGCTAATCCGGTAATTAACCTGCAGAGGAGACGCGTGGTACAGTCCATCACTGAAACGTCCCACATAATTCCACGCCTGCAGTTACAGTAAGTTTCTCTCACATAACAAGTCACTGATAATTCCATTAGGCTTTGCTGCAGAAATACTCGGCTCATCTCTTATAGGAACCAGCTTCAGTTGTGTAATTGCTGAGCGTTTAAAGCAATTTGGTCAGTGGCGACAGAAACCTGCTTACTACTGAAAAGTTAATGGCACTGAAAGCCAATACTACACTCTGGCCACTTAGCCCTACCATTGGACACCATTTGTCATTTCACACTTCTTTGCACCAAAAGTGATGGATTTTGCATGTGTGCTTTAAACTGACGATATCTTGAGTGAAATTAGGAGGTCATAGAAAAGTTAAGGTCAAAAGACAATAGGTTTTTGGCCGTTTCTCCGACCAAAGCCAATCAGGAAGTGGGTCTCCTTGCCCACACAGTCGTGTGACTGTGACTGATATCTCATACGTTGGATTTCTCACTTCAGTGCACCCCAGAACCCAACATGCTCCAACCCACATACACACATCTCCCCTCCCCCCCTTTTTCCTTCTCTATGTCTTGAAGCTTGTATCCTAACCCCCCCCCCCCCCCCCCCCCAAAAAGCACCTTTATGGCCACAGTTGTGTAAAGTCCACTGCCTTGATTTGCTTTGGCATTCCTGTCCTTATTCATCCACTGGGGCTGTGAGCTGGAATAATTAGGAGAACGCCATAAGGCCCTTGCCTCCTGACAAGTGATCAACAAACAATGATTTATGAGGCCATCTTGTATCAGGGGGATGACCATTGATTCAAACACACAAAGAAAAGCCGCACACGCACCAACAACCCTCAACTTCTCCCACAGATGAGCATAAATCAGCCTCAATCCGTCTGCGTTTTCTGGATGTTCCGCTTTGTGCTGACGTGTCTTATTTACCTATCATTCAGCTTAATAAACACCAAAAGGCTCGCAGGTTGATTTGTATTGGATGGACGGTTTGATTGGCAACATTGGGCCCAGTTTAAAACTCCTACCGTGCAAATCAATGTTAGAGCTATTCCACTTCATAGGTGCTGATTCCACATATTTTCCTGCTGTTGTTTTAGGTATTGATTGTCACTCAGGCTTGCATCACAGCAGCAACGCGTCTCACAGCTCGAAATTCCGCCGCTGCCTGTCTTCCTTGCATGCCTCACCGAGGCTTTTTCTGACAGACATCTCGCATACTGTCTTTATTACCCCTCCAGCTGCAGCCACAGTCAAATGTCCGGTGGAATCGCAAGATCCCATTTCTCTGTGTACTGGAAAGCGGCAGGGTTTATATTCTGATTAATGAGTAATGAAATGGCTTTTAGTCATTACAGGATGAAAATATTAATATCAGTGATGCTGAGTGAGAAGAAAGGCACCTTTATTATGTTACTGGTCGGTTCCATCATCTCGTAGATCTGTCATATGTTCACAGCTTCAGCGAGATTAAGAAGCTATATTACTCACGAAGCGTTAAGTGATCCTGCTCCTATTAGAACAGGCTGTCATCATTATAGAAGACTCCTTTTAGCACTCCATAAATCAAATTCCACATTCATTTTGTGTTTGTGAGATAGAGACGTGGGTCATATTATTTTTTATGATACTTCGGTAACGGGTGCAAGTGAGCAGGATTCGATTCTAGCCGAGGGGGAAATCATTGTTTTTTGTTTTTGTTTTTTTTTTATTTGACAGGATGTGGTAACCTTTGAGATATTGTGGAAATGAACTGCCTTTCCTTTCTATAGATTGACCAGCACTGCAGACAGGTCGATTCGCCTCTGAACATGACGTTATAATACGGTAAACAAACTGAGAGGCCGTGCCACAGCCCCGGATGAGTGGGATGATGTAGCACGCTGCACCTCTATTCATCAACAAGAGGTAGCTTTGGACTTTGTTTTATCTGTCATGTTGGGGTTCAAGATGATAAAAATGGTCGGCTTTATGGTCATCACAATTACAGTGTTGTTAGCAATCGTTGTTGATCAGAGGATCAAAGGCATCAAAGCCGTATTGATTAAGTGCCTGCAAGGGAACAACGTGGACGATCTCTTTGGCGGTGGCAGAACCTGTACTGAGTATGCAGTGATTGACTCCTTCTCTGATTTAGTCAGTATTGTGGCTGTGGGATAATTGAACATGCAGCATGAATCTGCTACCAGAGGTCCTCCTCCTCCGTACTCAGTGTTCCCTTCAGCTAGCGAATGATTGAAAGGCCTCTGGTGTCTCCCTGGTCGTGGTGGATAAGCAGTTGTCATAGGAAACATCGATACTTGAATGGATAGACAGTTTTATCTATTGATTAAACACTGACTGAATGCACAAGTACTAACCCTCGCAAAGACCAGCAGTCCTGCCGGTAACTATCTGTCCTCCGTTTTTATAATTTAGGGTGCATTTGTGGAATGGTTTTAAAGTGAACTATCATTCCTTCACCTCATAGGCATAATCAATACGTTCATTTGAGGTCCAGCAGATGTGGATGAAGACTCATTGGGGTGGTGGAAGCAATGCTTTATGTTGTTTGATGTGGTCGAGTTGTGTTTCATCACTTCATGGGAAGAGATTGGGGAGATATCCCTATAAACATTGATAAAACAATGATGAATTCAAATCGTGCTTTTGGCAGGTCAGAAATTGCAACTTGGACCGTTGATATCAATCATATTTTTTTTTCATTTTATCAGCACTTTTTTTTCTTTCACCACCTGAGAGTCCATTGTTTGATAGATATTACTGCACTACTTTTTTTTTTTGTAAAAGTCTATTAAATCGCTACTAAAGTAAGTTTGTCAGAGGCTCAAAAAAACAAGATTCCATAAAAAGAGACATAATGTACATTTCAAACTTATATACATAGTCAATACACAGGAAGAAGGAGACACATTATGGTTTGGCTGAGACCAGAGTTAAGCACTTAAACATACTGAACCCATATAGATATGTGCAAAGTATGCATTGACGTCACCTAATGCTTTATCAACTAATTAAAAGCCCCTTTTTGAGCTCCGTTGCTGCCGGGTTCTCAGATGGATGTGGTAACGCAAGGCCCACTTGTCCCATGAACACCTGTCCTATTCCTACACCTGTCCCATACACACACCTATTCTGTAGGCAGACCTGTCCTATAGACACACTTGTCTATAAACACACCTGTCCTACGGACACACCTGTAATAAACACACCTGTCCCATAGGCTCATCTGTTCTGTAGACACACATGTTCTAGAAACATACCTGGGCTATAGACATACCTGTCTTGCAGACAGACTATGCCCTGTAATACAGACTTACAGACTACGCTCCCCTTAAAGTCTTAGTGACATGCACCTGTATGGGTGTTTGAATTGTACAGGTCCTGCAGGTTTTTGAGTTGTCCGGAGACCCATGGAGAATTCCAAGAGAGGAGCTCCCACGTCTTAAGGGAAGCGCAGTTGTGTCTTGTAGTTTCACTGAGTCTCGTATAGCCACGTTAGGGGACACCATAAAAATGGAATGTACGATTGTTGTACGTGTGGTAAGTGTATAATGAAGTCTTTGTAAGGCTAATAAAAGGTGCCCAGACTAATAATGTATGGGTGATGTTAACATGGGGGGAGGGGCTCACACCACAGTCAAGCTGCACGCAAGAAGCCCACAAAGAGTCACACACTTATCTTGTAAACAGCTTTAAAAGGGCATCTTGCCAAGTCAGCTGAATTTGGGAAATTGAAAAAATGAAAACATTGTAAGACACGCCTGCAGTAATTATTTCATTCAGGCCCCTTTTATGGTTTGCCCATTCTTTCCCCTAAGACTGCCCTCTTTCCACCCATATCCTCCAGTGAGGGCAGTTGTGACTAAGGCTAGAGATGTGGCCCATGCAGGGGTCAGACAACCCAAAAACCTGCAGCACAGAGAGGGGCCTGGCTGAGTGCAAAATGGCGCCTGGCATCATTGGCCTTAAGTGGAAATTGTACAACTTGCCCTTACCCAAAAGCATTGAGAAGTATTTGACATTTAAGAAATGTATTCAAGCTTAAAACGGGAAAATCCTAAACTGAGCAATATGAGGGACTTCTGGTTCCAGTTGAAGACTTTCGGTTCAACGCTTTAACACCGTTATAAAGCTTTGGGTTCAGGGATGTCATGATTCAGAACCAAAATGGCCACACCCATGAACTACTGTTTTTAATGCAGTTCTCTCTAGTGGGTCATGTTTCAAAGCACAAAGGAAAAAAAACATAAACTCAAACCATGAAGTTATATGATTTATTTAAAATATGGAATAGTTATCGACGATACATACATATCTACCTCCATCACCTGTTTGTCATTTTCTTCTTGCACAGCTCCACAGAGGCTTCCGTAAACCTCAAAGGATTTTTCAGCGACGCATGACCTCAAAGCGTCGGAAGCGTTCGTCTGTCAAGGTTGTCCTTTTGCTTCATCCTAGAGGCCAAAGCAGCAGCAGCAGCCGCTGCCCCCAACTCTAACCCCCCCTCCTGAGTCCTAGAGGTTAAAACTCCTCTTTTGATTTACAACAGCCAGAGGACAGAGCGGCCATTAAAAAGATGTAAATTTGACTGTTTGTAGTGGGAGAGGTGCATAAACTGAGTGGCAGACCACCCACTCTTCCCTAAACAACACTTGCTGGCTGAAACTTCAACAAAAAGGAGGCTTTTGCAAAGTCACAGACCTTTTTAAGGGCCCTACCCCACTCAAGATGTCCTCCAACCTGGATGAGTGTATGCATAGCAGCGAAGGTCCTCGGAGAGGGGAGACGCAACCTTCTGATTTTATTTGTGCAAAAGGCTGAGTGCTTATGTTGTAACTTTCTATGTTGTGTCTGTCTGCCCTGCTCCTGTCTCTGCCTCGCTTGTCCCGATGTGATCTGCTGCATCTTGTGGCATCTGGCACCCTCTCAACTCACAAACAGACACACACACGGTCACACACACACAAGCGCAATTAGCTGAGATAAGCTGGGATTCAGTGACTTCCTGTAGATTCCTCTCCAGATAAGGGAGAGTCATTTAAAAGCCCAGCACAAACAGAGACACCAGCATAAAAGGGCTTTTCTGGAAGTGGAAAAACTACCAGATTCTTGTAAGTTAACATCATGATTGGGCACATCGTCATCCGCTCAGACTGTATTGGTTTTGTTTTTTTACAAATCTATTCAGTGCGGGTGATTTTTCTCATAGTAAGGGAACCCCCGCCTCCCTATTTGGGAAAGCAGCTGGAAGTGAGTCTATGCAGGAGAACTCTGAAAGCGCTTTCACTGTTCTTTTTTTTGGTCCACACTGTTTGACACGTGCAAATGCAAATGAGTCTTCGTGTACAGAAAGGAATGGAGGTGAGCCGGGGGGAGAAAAGGAGGTGAGCGCTGTGCATTAGGAGTATCACCGGAAATCGGGGTTCGATTACCAGAGGGTGCAATGAGCTTCATCCAGTGTGGGTCCTTGGGTAAGACCCTTCGTGCTACTCCCTAACCGTGTAGCCACAAGGGGGCCAAACTTTGGGTTTCCTCATGCCGGTCCTCAGCCCAGATAAAACACAGGGTTGTGTCAGGAAGGGCATCCCATGCAAAAATCTATGCCAAGCTACTGAAGGGATATGCCATAGGAGAACAACAACAACAACAAAAAATTGGGCCCTTATTAACCCTTGTGCTATCTTAGATGACCCCACCCTCACATTGACGTGTTCTCCCTTAACATGTCAAAGGTGGATAAAGGTGGAAAGATTTCATGTAATCCATGGACACCAGTGAAGATCACAAATCATTGAAGAAAAAAGGTTCAGCGCACTGTCTAGTGGGTCTAGATGACCCAACTCCCAATGTTAAAGTGCCTACGAACGGCGGCCGTGTCCCCGGGGTGCCGGCTTCCTGGGCCCGGCGGTGCTCTCTCCGCGCGGTGGGGGAGTTCACATTACATCTGAGCCGGGGGTGTCTGGTCCCTGGGGGGTGGGTTCTGGTCCTTGCTCCTGAGTGCTGGGCCCCGCCAAATTTCCAACTGTGGCTGAGCCTGGTCGGGCCATATTTATAACACCCCTTGTGGGCCCTCTTTTTTTCCCCGGGGTTCCCCCCTCCTGGGCGGGGGCGGCGGGCCCCCTGCCTCGCTCCTCCCTGGACCAACCGTGGGCCGGGCGGATGGTTGCCTGGAGTGCGGAGCGGGTCTCCCTTGGGGGGTCCTGGCTCGTACCTGGGGTTGGGGCGGGGGGATGCCCGGAACTCCTGGGTGGTGGTGGGGTGCTCGTTTGGGGCTGTGGGCGTCCTTCTCCGGTGGGGCTCTGCGTTGGGTTCTCCCGGCGCGGCGGGGGGGCTGCTCTCCTGGTTGGGCTGGGGCGGCGCTCTCTTTCCCTCCGTGCTTCCCTGGCCTCTGGCTCTGGGGGCCTTGCGGCGGCCCTGCTGGCCCTGGCCTGGGTGGCGGGCTTGGTCGCCCGGGCGGCGGTTGTTCCCTGCCGGTTCCCGTGTGGCGTTGGGGGGATTCCGGCTGCCGGCTGCCGCTGCTGCTGCGGTGGGGGTCTTGGGGTGGGGATGGCTGGGCACTCTCCCTCCTTCTTTTCACGTTCCACCATCCATTTTAGAAGAACATAAAACCTCACCTGAGCACTGGTGTTAGCTCACCTTTGCACTAATAGCTTGCATGACTGAATGACTGAAATATTTCACACTAGTTGGTTATCAGGCATAAGTATGCGTGTGAACACTATCTGTTTTGTGTACATGTCGACAGGTGGACATTTTTGCAGCTAGCAGGTGTGTTTATAACATTTGAGTGTGTGTGTGGACAGGCCCCGCCCTTTTTGTACTGCATTTGAACCTTACCATAATGATTAACAACCAGTAAACTTGTTGCTGTATGCTGCTTCATGGTCTTATCCCCCTTCCCCTCCTATTATCACCCCCTACCCCCCCCTCTCTCTAGCGTCCCTCTCTCTTCTTCCCCTCTTTCCTTTTCCGTCCGGTCCAACACCAAAGATTTTCAGACATGATTGAAATTAATAAAGTTTGGCCTCAATTACAAAAGGGGTTTATTCAGACATACCTTTGGTTTGTCAGAAGATTAATAACCCCTCTTGTTAAAGCAAAATATGTCCAACACAAGAGGCCCTCAGCTCTCGTCTGTCTGCCCAGCTGTTGGACAGGACAAGTTAAAAAAAAAAAAAATAAAAAATAAAAAAATAAAAAAAATAAAGTGCCTACGATTGCACAAGGGTTACAAAGTGATTTTTGGAGGACAATTTCTCTCGTCATTAAGACTATATTGACTTAACACTTCCAGACAGCACTAGACCTGGTTTATTAGTTCCTAGAGCCCATTGACTGTATGTGAGAGTAGAGTAACTAATGAACCTATGAACCATGATTTTGGACGGTGGGAGGAAGCCGGAGTCCCCGGAGAAAACCCACGCATGCACGGGGAGAACATGCAAACTTCAAACAGAGGGGTCCCCCATTGGTGTTCTGGTTCAGGTCCCCCAGCCAGGACTTGAACCGGGGGCCTTCTTGCTCAGGGGCAAGAGCGCCAACTACCGTGTCATTGCACAGCCGAAGAAAAAAACGGACTCGTCCAAATAGTTTCCCTATTGATCTCTATGAATATGCAGTACTCCTGACTACTCCACATGTATCCATTCGACATTTTACTAATCGTCCTGGTTCAAGTTCATCCCAAGTATCATCGTCCCAGAGCATAACTGCCAAAGATGATGAACTTATCTCATGCACATTTTTCTGTGACACAAAGATATCTTAAGTCACATTTTTTAATTTTCTCATTATTCAAATGCTTTTTATCTTTTTAGCTTGCCGTATCCCTGATGTTCAACCCTTTAAATGCTATTTCACACAGCCACTATGTACATTTTGCACATTTTCCACGAATTAAATGGAAGCCTCATTCTTCAATGTGCGTCGAGGGTTTCGGCCGATGAGTCTTTACGTGAATTCGGTTTTGATTTTTGCTCCGTTGGGAATTCCAAAGCTCGTGTGTTTTATGTACTTTAGATTCAAGATTGGGTTTATTGTCATTCCACACATACAATATGCAGAGAAATGCACAAGTGAGACGAGATGTTGTTTCTCACTAGTATGACAGTGCAAAGAATCAAGAAATAATTTATACTCAATTATTATAGAAATCTTATATAATTGTGCATGATTTTTGAATGATGCATACACAAATTTGTGGCTTTCCACAAACGTTCCTCTTATGTGTAACAACTTTTCTCCCATTTACCAGAGATGTATAATTTTAATAATGCCCAAATGCATATATCGCATTCAAACTACGTAATTGACGCATGAATCACAAATTAATTGCAAATGACAGCACATTAATCACCCACGGGTCTGTTCTACACTGATTTACGTGTTCTTTGCGTGATTTTTTTCATACTTTTTCCGTGGTTTATTCTTGGTCCATCTGTGAAAATTTCAATTGAAGACCAGAACTTTTCTCACTTTTTCCATGTATATTCTAAATACATTTTGTGCATTTTCCACATATGAAAATTGATCATACATTGAAAATGTGGAAAATGTATGTAGTGGCTCTGTGACGTGGCCTGAACACGGGAGCTTTAGCTTTAGTATTGACGTTCTTTGAACTTCTGTAACTCTTCCACCGTTGAGACAATTAATGTAATTCCAAGGGGAAAAATGTCTTTGCTTTATGCAAAACTTTATGTCAGATTTGCAAAGCCACTGTTGTCTGTGCTAGAACTCTTTTGATTTACTTTGATGGCACAAACTGTCATTTTGGTGTCCCCAGTGACAGATCAGGCGTTAAAGACAGAGACTACGTTCACACTGCAGGCTGAAACGACCCAATTCCGAATTTATTGCCCCTAAGCGGCCCAATTCCGATCTTTTCATGACAGTCTGAATGACACAGATCCGATCTTTTCAATTGCGACCCAGGCCCCGTGGGTTTGCCGGCCTGATTCCGAATTGTAGCCGTTCTTTTCAATTGCGACCGCCGTCTGACCGGCCAGGCGACTTGATTCCGAACTGTACGTCATCGACACGCAACAAACGTCATCATTTTGCGTTAAAGTAGGCAGGAACGAGAACGTAAACATCAACCATGGTGGACGATGCTGCTGAGATCAGTCAGTGGAAGGGAAGCGAGATCCCCGATTGGATTAATATTTGGGCTGATCGCTCTTTTCAGGCCAAACTCCAGGGCTCTTATTGCAACTGGGCGGTTTTTGAAAAAATTTCCAGATAAATGGCAGAGCGTGGTGTTGAACCTTTCCCGCGATAACTTTTTTTTTTCTCCCCTTTGACCGTGCTCAAGCGCCGGGGACCCGAGGCGATCCTCCTCCTCCTCCCTGTTCTGATCCTTAGATTCTCCAGAACGGGTTAATAAAGAGTCCATAGCATTTATTTTGGGGGAAACCTTCTTTTATTACCGTCCTCCGTAACACACAACATGAATGCGCGCACACACTGCCCCCCCCCCCCATTCTCTATCGCGGCACGCGCTTGCACACACGCGGGCGAGCGGCTCCAACACATGCACATTTCCATTCCACAACAGTGGGTACAGACGACCCAGACTCCATTGCCTTCTTAAAATGAGAAGATTGTAATTGTGCTGCTCCTTCGTGAAAATAAATTTAATATTACAAAAAGAGCTCCGCTTTTGACAACACTGTTGTTGACATCTGCTCCGCAAACAAGTGACGTCGTTCACCGTTGAGTATTCTTCTGGCTTCTGCGCATGCGGGTCTCGTTTGGGTCGTGTCACGGTCACACTGGAGATCACAAAAGTTCGGATTTACTTGGAAATGTGAACGGTCTAGCAAACAATTCGGATTTTTTCAAAAAATCCGAATTGAGCATTAAGCCCTGCAGTGTGAACGTAGCCTAAGCTTCTTCTTTCTAGCACTTTTTGTCATTCCTCCCCTATACCTAATTCTTTGCATTAAAGCTCTCCAAAGATAAAACTAGGCTCCATCATGAAACTTCTCTTATAAACCCAAACAATATGTTCATGCTACCTTGCTGCAGATGTGTAGATTTTAGAAACTAATTATTTTCTTTTTCTTTTTTCCTAGACTGAGTTCTCAAAGGACAATTTTCAAATGAAGGTGAAGGGCGACATCTGCGTTAAGAAGCTCCCCTTTTTAGGATTTTGGAAACTTAAGCAGATTTTGTTTGTCATTGTGCAGAGACAAGTGAGGCCTTCACTCACGAGATAATGGTGGGATGTGATAAAGGAATCAACTTGTCTTTTAAGAGAGGAATTCTGTTAAGTACCCCTCTCTGAGCTCAACTTAAGGCCGCTCCGATGCCAGTAAAGAGGCGTCCATCCCTCTAGTATGCATATTACTGAATCTCATCTTGCTCATTGCCGCCTAGAGTGCTGTGACAACAGAAGTGAGGCGGGATTTAATCGCTCCAGCCTCGCTAATAACACTGAGTGTTGAAATCAAAGGGCCAATCATCCCTTGTCGCTTTCTTACACATACGGCGCAATTTTTTTTCTTTTTTTCTCCTCGCACTTCTCTGAACTGTCAGGAGTAAAGAGATGGAGAAAGAAAGAAAAAATTGGGGAGAAAAAGGGGGGAAAAACGTGTGAGAAGTGTCTGCCACCGCGGCATCATTAACACCCGGTGGTGCCTGAGTACAGGAGGGAGAGCAGACGGAGCCTTCGAGCGCAGGGAGCGAAATTGCAAACCCAAGGTTCCTGATACAACCTGTTATTATTTTTGACACAAGCCATTTACAATAGCTATGAAGGTGGCAATGGAAAATGTAATATTGATTGTATGCCCTCAAGGCTTTGCTCCCCTGACTTCTAAACGTCACACGTCTCACATGTGTTGGGCGTGATGACATGCCCCCCCCCCCCCCCTTTTTTTTGTTTTACTCCCCCCTTCCCCGAGTTCTACAAATCCCAGTTTAGGGTAATTCTTGATATTTTTGGCAGTGAGGTAATTATGGATTAGGACGACGTTTTGGGAGTTGAGGAAATAACGGAAAGCCACATAACCGCGACAAAGCAACGCCATATTAGTCGAATGTGACAGGTGCTAATACAGCCAGTGGCAATCTGTATTTCATTTCTTTTCCGAGGGGGGGGCTTACTGAATTACCTCCAAATGACGTTTATGAAACATTAAGCGACTTGTGGTTCATTCCAGTGTCATTAACTTTGACGTACAATATAACACAAGAAGGGCAAAAAAAAAAAAGAAATATTGTTTTTCCTCAAATAACAGATGTGACACGCTTTGGGTGCACGTCGGTGCTGACACTTTGGCTCTGAGCTTTGAACAGGCCGTGGGAAGCATAGGAAGCTATTAAGCCCTTGAAACCCAGTGACTAACCAAACAAGCATGCGAACGACCGGGAGAAGACTCGGCGTCGGGACTTCCCTGGCACTTTCTATCTCTGACAGAAACCTGTCAAAACCAAAACAAACACGTTTAACAAGGCCCTTAAAGGAACTGGAGACAGCCATGCAAGTCTGTGTGAGGTACGGCGGAAGTCTCGCCGTCTGCAGAGATTGCAGGGGTTATCTGCCAGTGCGGTAATTACATCAGAGCTTCTCCCTCTGGAACGGGTGACAACTTTGCTGCGTGTTTCTAGAAATGAATGCGCGAGCCTTTCATGCTTCAAACCACTGGTTGCTAGTGTTAGACGTTTGTTAGGAAGAAACGCTCTTTAGGAGCTCTTTGGGATGCATCGTTAAAGACTTGCCTGACAGTGGAGGTGGCCGCATAAGGGGAAAAACACTATTCTTTGTGTTTTTATAAAAAATATGTTGCATTAAAACTATTTTAAGCGTAACTTCAGCTCTAATGTTGACGCTATTTTCACTACCATAACCCCAAATTTCCACCGATCCATCTGCGGTGCATCTCTGTTGCGTGGGGAGTCCCTCTCTCGACTGTCAGTTAGTTTACTATACGTTGTCAATGTTGCGTCTCAGGTCCCTTCCCCACCTACCGGAGGAGTGGTTTGTCCAGCCACCCCCGTGTCATAAAAATCCCAAACTTTGACAATCATCAGGTCCCACGCCCTCACCTTCCAAAATTAAAAGTTTGTCGTCCACGGCAAAAATGGATGCTGGATGTCAGATGCAGATGTGACAGAGGTGATGTAAACATTCCGGTTGATTAATGAAAGTTTTTTTTTTTTTTTTGTGATAACGTAACGCAAAGGAGAGACACCCCACATAGTGTAAATCAGCTTTTTCTCTTCAACCGCTTTTCCAGCAGTTTGTGAAGCACGGAAAAGCAGCTTTGCGCTGATCTAGAGTGTTTACACAGTCAACGTAAATCCGCTGATTCTGTCTCCGTTGGTCACGTAAACAGAAAACGTCTATGGTACGTCAAAAAGTGAGTTATTTAGACATCGACGGCGTTAGCTCTGGTGTTAAAGGGCCAAAGTGTGACTTTTTATTATCAGCACATTACCACTAAATCCCTTTAGCCTGTTTTTGAATAAAACTTTATTTAATCTTTTAAATCAAACTTTCTTCATTTAAATGCATATCTTCGAAGGCCCTTTACATCAAACAAAGCAGTATTAGTCCAGCTAATAGCTCTTGTTATTCTCCCATGTACAGTTACACCAACACTGTTTTATCTCTGCCATCACATTAGGTGGAGTGGAGGAAAATCACTCTTAATGACAGAGATTATTGGCTTTGTGTTTTGGTATACCCGTAAATGCGAGCCGTGCCAGCGGGATTTCCCCTCATAAGCCCCCGCTATCAGTTTACAATAACTTTGGCATTTTCTAGTTCTCCAGAAACCAAACTCAAGCCTAATTTGCTTTATTAAGTGCCAATATATTTTAAAAAAAGTCAAGGAAAGATAAGGGGGAAAAGGAGGATGGATTGTTTAATCACTTCTAGGCTCCAAACTTCCCTGTTCTTAGCACTATTTTTAGATAAAAGGCTGACATCCTCTGGTCCGTCTGCAGTGCGCTTTTAGCGTTGACATAAAAAAATCAGAAAGTTTACATCGCCCCTTCACATCTGCGTCTGACATCTGTCTCTCTGCACCGCAACGCAAGCTTTACACAGCAGTTCTATTTCTACTCTGCTGACACGGTCAAAAAGTCAGGACTGAATTTCAAAATAAAACTTGTACTTTCAAAGTAACATGTTCTTTTAATGTTTAAGGTGATGTCCTCACGCAATAACAAAGGTTAAGTTTAATTTTAGAAGTACAAAAACATCATTTCTGACCCTTAACATGCATTTTACATTGACTTTACGTGAGGGAGGAGAGGCCATGCTTCCTGATTGCTTATGTTTTGGATGAGTGAAGAGAACGGGACGAACTATTCGACACGGGTGTGGCAGGACTAACCACTCTTCTGGAAGCCAGTGGGGAGGGGGGACGGACCAGAGACGCAACTGAGACCATGTAAACTAACTGACGGTCATGAGATGGACTCCCCAGGCAACGCAGCAGAGATGCACTGCAAACGGACCGGTGTAAATCTGGGGTAATTTGACCTGATACTATTAGGATTTTAGTGCAGCGCTGGATATAAATTCCCACTCAGAGTTAGAAAGCAGTAGGGAACTAATTTGGAAAGTTAGCCAAATGGCATTTTATGTATAAAAAACCTTGTCACAGACACACAAACATTTATAGTAGAGTGAGCATCTTGATAGATAGATAATAATGAAGGACTGGACATTGATGATTATTTAGCTTCATGAAACATCGAAGGAGTCTAGTATATTATTACAACATCTAAAAAATTAGTCTGATGAACAAAGCATAGACAACACGTTAAGTCATCTAAACTCTTTATATCATTTAAAATGAAAAATTCTATGAATTCTTCATCATCTGTGTCACTCCAGAACAATTCCGCTAAGCCTGACATAAGACTGAGTGGTGCTTCTTGTTCTTCTGCGTTGCTGTTAGTAGTTAATACTCGTACACACATCTACAGTGCCCTCTAGTGGTTGTTGCAATTTATTTATAATAAAAGAAAAATCAAATATAAGTTGCACTTGAGTATAAGTCGCCTCCCTGGCCAAACTGCAAAAACACAACTTGTACTCAGAAAAAAACTGTAAATTTAATTATACTCTGGTCCCAGTGAATACTCGATTCTGATTGGCTGCAGCATTAAAAAGTGATATACCACAGTGATAGGGCACAACTAAGACATAGGCCCCGGTCACATAGCGGCTTCATCTATTAATTTCTGATAATGCACATGTTGTCGGGCATTATTTCTTACATTTGGCACAGTTAGTAAGTGTTGGAGAATGTTTTGTGCTTTTTGATTGAAACATTTTCAAAATTCACATTCAAATATTATGAAACATTTAGATTGAGATTATCCAACTCTAATGCCAGATTAATATACCCTAAGATTTATTTTAGCTCGCTGGAGAGACTATAGAGCGAGAGAGCCAGCTTAAAGCTATTCAGCCGTCTTATTTTTGCAAAAGTTTTCGGTGAATATTTAGAGTGCCTCCTTTCATGTGGCAAGCGCTGCTGTGAATTTCAGCCTCTACTTGTTATGTCCCTGTTCACATCAGTGCCTCTGTTGTCACATGTGATGTCTGTTTCACGGACACAGAGTTACATTTGCACCAAGGATTCCCCGCAGTTCTGATGAAAACGTGAGAGAAAGCTGTGAAAGAAGAGAAGATCAAATCAGAGGTTCCATCGGTCGTCGGCGGCGACGATCCTCCTAAGAGAGCTTGTGGGACCACAATGCTTCCTATAAAACAGCAGGAGCTTGAAAAGGACCTGCCTCTCACCTAAGAATGAGGGAGTTTGGCTAAAGTAGAGACAGTGGGGGGAAGAAAGGCTTCACATGAGGGCCTTGGCGGTTGGACCTATAGAAGTGGAGCAGGAACTGAGAAGTGGGAGGTGGCATGTGAGGAATGATGAGGGAGTCGGTGGGGGTAGGGAGCGGGCTGGTCATTATGTGCAGCCCAAAGCAGAACAGCAGCCCACTCATTCTCCCCGCTCATGACGGTTTACATCCCCGCTGTGTTTACCACAGCCCCCCTATGGATTCTATTAAGGCAGACAGGAATAATAAGCAGAGATGTGTACACCCACTGTGTCACACTTACCTGAAGCTTAACCTTTTGACCCTGCTTTTGCACGTCCCTCAAAGGAACGGTTTTCCACCCCAAAACTTAGCGTCTTTGTCTTAAAGTTTTGACCAATAAAAAAACCAAGAAGTTAATCAGTCCTATGTCAAGTGAATTACAAGGTTTGGTAAATTGCCTCTCTGGAGGTGGGAGACTTACCACGCTGTTTCATGAGATTCTTTACAGCTTTTTTTTCTTCCTTTTTTAAAGATGTGTTTTTTTCCTGCCTCCTTCATTTTAAAGAATGCTGTTGTGGGCAAAAGGTAATTCTCGGTTTATTCCCTGCCGAGAGATGAAAACATCCGGTGTGAGCATTACCGACATCGCGAGGCGTTCCAAAGCTTGCTCTAAAAGAGCTGCGAGAAGTAAATAACTGAACAAATCAATCTTTTCAAATTCTACAAGCCTTTACCTGTTGAGGAAACATATGGGTTATATGCATGGATTAAATATATTTCAACTTTATGAAGTGTGAAATGGACCAATGCAAAGGCTCTGCCTGCGTTCTGATGCTCATTGGGAGGGTGATTTCTCATTTATGGGCATTTACAACCTCAAATATCTAAGGTTTGGAGGCTCAAATTTATAGCTCTGTTGGCTGCTTGAATTTTTTATACGGCTAAAAATGGATCAGGGGTGGGTTCAGGACTTTTTTCTATCCACCTTTATGAATCCAAAGGTTGGCAAAAATGTTGCTTCTATACTCGGAAATGGAGTAATGATAAGTGGTGGTGAACTGTTTGGGTTATTTTCAGAGGTCACGCTGATGTGTCCAGGGTGTTGCAATTAAAATGGTTTGCACACATGGTCCTAGACACTAATGACCCAACAATCCAAGTCGCTAACCAAAATAAAAGATCCTCATTACCTGTTTATAGGGCTGCTTGTATTTGTCATCAGTGGTGAGTAATGGCTTTTTTAAAGAAAATGAAAAGGACGGAAAACAGTCATTGTTGGGGTAAAGAGATAAAAATGTCTCATTTAATGTGATAGTTATTTAGGAGTTCAGCATTAGTTTGTTCGTGAACCAAAAACACAATGACATTTTTGGTGACATCTGAGCATGTTTTTAATGTTTTATTCTTAAAATGAACTTTCAATAGATGCAATCTGCCTTCGACTGTTTCTTTGAGTCGCATTTTTCTTAGAAAATACTTGAAGATTCTTATGCTTCATTTCAACTGAGTGGTCCGTTATTTGGAACATTTCCATTATAAAACTGACCCATAAAGCAATACCGAAACATACAATTTTTGGGCCCCATTTGGCTTTGGGTCCATAGAAAAATAGAAGAGATCGTTAAGGGCGGAGCTACTGTCGTCACAAGATGAAAGCCGTTGATTGGCGGAAGGTCATTATGACAAAAGAAAGTGCCAAACCAGCACCAGTGTATTCCTCTTCACCTCCTGCAATTTTTTCTCAAATACTGAATGACCTGTATATACAAAGTAGCAAAAGCCAAGCGGAAAAAAATGAACTGCTGGATAACCACCATTGTGATCACCATTGCTTTTGCTGTGGTCGCACTACTATGACACAAAGCTACACAGTCGGTCTAGACCCCACCTGATTTGCCTGGACCATTTTAAACCGGACTATACCGAACAATGCTGGACCATACTGCTTAGTGGAAACGAGGCTTTGAAAAGTGCATTCACAACGGTCCTCTTGATCAACGCCAACATTTGGATCTATGAGTCAAAACCAAAGGAAGCAAACTGTTGCGCTTCCTCTTAAGGAAGTAAGGGTTGCTGCCATCCATCCATTTTCCAAACTCCCTCAATTTCCTTTGGGGATCACTGGGGATCCCAACCACTGTTGGGTGAAACCGTATTTGTTTTTCAGTCTAACTTAGGACCACTCAGATACACAACCACACATAGGAACAATTTAGAGTAGTGAGTTGACCTATGAAGCATGTTTTTGACCTGTGGGAGGAAGCGGGAGTGCCCCGAGACGCATGCACAAAGAGAACATGCAAACTCCATACAGAAAAGACCCAGCTAGGATTCAGCAAGAGCGCTTTCGACTCCACCACCATGCAGTTCTTTATAAGGGTTCATGTAGAGTAAAATGATAAAATGTTTGTTATTCAAATGGGAGAGGAATGCACATTTGGAGGACACTCTGAAAACTTTACGCTAGTCAAGCTTTCACACTTGCCCAAATTCACCAGACCACCCAAACAATCTGTTGTGGACTAAAAACGGTTTAATCTGAATGCACAGTAAGTGCCATAACACCACATTGGAGGTCGATGTACTTTGTCAGAGGAGTAGCTCCTCTGATTGTTGGCGTATTTCTTCCATTTTTTGGTTGGTTTTCTTTTAGAAAAATGCTGCCCACAAACAAAACAAACAGCCCCTTATGCTACATGTTCAGGCAGTTTGTTCCACTCCCGTCCAGTGTGATGTGAAAGTGAACCAGACCAAATAAAGGCGTAACATTTCTCCACCCCCCTCTGCGTCTAGATGAACTGCGTCTGTCAGACTTGGTGTGAAAGCCCTCTTAGATTACGTTTTGAGTCTCCAATTCATTGTCCCTACCATTTGTCCAGTTGCGAAATCCCTCAAAGAGCATGGTTGCCAAAGGGCGGGACCCGGTTGTTCATTGATTGTGAAGGATCAAGTCACTTCATGGGTGACCTTTGACCCCGGCCATGGCTCTTGGCCCTAGCTTGCAGCTGTGGGGAGAGCTGGCATTCCTTCCTTGTAGGTCAGGGCACCTTCACCCTGCCACTGTAAAGAATGCATAACTATTTGTAATGACCAAACAACTGATGGCTACAACCCAGAAGACAAACACAGACACAGTTAAGCAGTCTTTATGTAGAACTTCTGCAAATGTATCTCATTGACCCGTGACCCATAATGTTGAACTGCGTTATGGGATTTTAATGCCTCTAATGGCTGGAACACATGCTTGTTATAGGTTCAAGCCGAAGCACATATGCTAGTTGGATAATCTATCCTCTGATTCCTGCTGTGCAAACTTTATGGAGCCCTGGACGCGACCTTCAAAAAAATTCTAAACCGTTCGATCAGATGAGTAATTTGTGGAAACAAATTCGAACTTTTGGTGGACAAAATTGCATTTTGTGGGCACAATCTTGGATTTTGTTTGTATAAATTAGTATTTTACACCCACAAATTATCATTTTATCTACACAACTAAGCATTTTAGTTTCATCAACTCCTACTACTACTTTTGTGGCCAGATAATTCTCTTTTTTACACGCAACATACCGATTCATGGCAACAAATTAATAATTTGAGGGAAAAATTCATTTGTTTCCTCAAAATTAGAATGTTGTGTACACAAATTAACACAAAATGCTAATTTGTAGTCACAAAAAAATACGTTGTGGCCATAAATTGCAAAATAGTCCATACAAAATACTAATTAATTTCAACAAATTAGCCTATTTATTTGTACACAATTTGTTTGATCCCTCAAAATTTACATTTTGTGTGCACAAATTGATAACTTATGTTCAAAAAATGCTCATTTTTGACCACACAATGCTAATTTGTGATCAAAAATGATTAATTTGAGGGAACAGTTTGTTTAAATCCTCCAAAAATTGCTTTTTTTTGTGCACAAATTAGCACAAAATCCTAACTTATTGTTCACAAAATCCTTATAAAATGCTGTTTTTTTTATATTAAGTACTAATATGTGGCCAAAGATAATTAATTGAGGTAAAACTTTACATTTTTTTGAATGTTATGCAGCGAGACAGAGGAGATCACGCAAAATCTCTGTGATGGTTGGACAAGCATTTCTATGGGATTTTATGTTTTTTTCAATTTTTCAATGTTATGATTGTCTTTTTCACCTCAAGTTCGGCCTCTCCAAGTTTACCATTAGACCTTGACTTGTGTTTGTGGAGTTTGACGGATTTACTGCTTTTTTTCCCCATGAATTCAGATGAGTAAAAGTGCAAAGACTACAGACAGCTCAAATCCTTTCGGGAGCAAACAGCCACAAGTGTCTGCAGGGCTGTCTATGCCGGAGTCTGTTTTCAAAGTCCGAGAAAGAGGGAGTCCGACCTCGTAGTTTCTCTTTGAAATGCTGTTTTGGGGATCGATTCACAGACAACGCTGCTCACACGCTCCAGGGAAGAGGGAAGATGAAAATACTGGTATTTGCGTTTACTGCAGGCAAGCAGTGAAATGTGTTGATTTGTCCAGGGCATAAGTTTCTCCACAGGTTTTGCGAGAAAGATGTTTGCGCAATGTGAACTTTTTTGCCAATTTGTGCCATCAAGGGACACTCTGCTGGGGTCTATTCTCTTCTTCTCTGCCTTTGCTTTAAGCATGTCTACAACACTTCTTTTTTTATTATTTAAATCTGCTTTTGGCCACAAATAAAAAGTTTAGGCTTTTAAAAACCATCTGATTTCCTTTAAATTTAATAGGAGCATCTCCCCAACTGTGTATTAAAGTTTTTTGATCTTTTAAAGCTTTAAAATCCTTTGTTAGTGAACGCTTCAAAAACGTTCTGTTTTATAATAACGTTATACTTTCAGCTGGAGTTTTTTAAAGACTCAATATAGTGGTAAAAGTAAGTAAAAATTGATTACACATAACTTCAGATACATAAAAATGTTTGGGTTTCAGTTCAAAAAGAAATAGACTAAAGTTAAAGTACATTTCTTGTAATGCTCACCAAGACCACAAGGGAGCTGGCGGTAAAAAGATTTGTAAATGTTTCTACTCGTCTACTTGGGATTAGCATCAAAACCTCCTAGATCTTACAGATTTAAGCTCATTAAATGAATTAAACATGTTTAAATGATATTACATGATGTAACATTTTGCTGTGCATTGCAACTATTGTTTATGGGAACAGCTCGGTTCATTTTAGGAAAACATTTAAAATGTTTTTAAAGCTAAATATATTTACTCTATCGTCTTTTAGAGTCACAATAAACATAATTGGAAGGTTAAAATTTGAGTTTGACTTTGCTAACACTCTAAAACATCTAACAGAGGTGTCTCTATATTTGTTAGTGAAATGTGTGCTGTGCTGCTATGAAGTGGTAACGTGGTGGTTTTTTTGGATTAAAGAAGTGAAGAATGGCAGAGACGCTTTTCTAAAGGCATATGTAGAAAGCTTTTTATTTTCATTTTTTATTATTCACAGACTCCAAAAAGTCGGTTCTTAAATTAGTGAGTGTTTTAAATGGCCAGAAGTCTGTTGAAAAAATGAAACCAAAACATAAAGAAAGGATAGTTTAAATTACATTTCACACTTACTGCGTATTGTGAATCAGGAGTTCCGACAAAAGAGTTTATATCCCCCAATTGTTAGTTTGTTTACACGTTCCACCTGTGGTTTTGCATTCAAACATAGGCTGTAGCTACCACCTCTGGATAGTAACAATCACAAAATGTCGGTATGAAGTTTATTCTACATAAAAATCATTTTTTAAATGATCAATAAGTTAATACAACTTGGATTTAATCACAGTTGAAATGGAAGCGGCGCTGGAAGGTCCAAAGTTGCTGCCCCTACCACCCTGGACATATGACATATTCAGGAAACGAGACCTTTTTTTTTGATGGCTTTTCTGTTAATTTATCTCCATAGCAACCATTTTATTTTTTAGTGGCCTGGACCTGAACAACTGATCTACGTGATTTTCAGAAGAATTGGTAAAAGTAAACGTTTGAATTTCCTTGGCAACAGAGGCTTTTTGTTAACCACACCCACATTCCTAATGTATTCTTATTGTATTTCATATTGTTTTGTTAAGCTTGAGCCAATGATTAATGTATTGCATTTCAACAATATTCCGGTAAAAACATGCAAGTAACAGGGAAACGCCCCTTTTGCGAGCTCGCCAATCTAACGCCATTCAAAATCTGCAAATTTTAAAACCAACATTTGTGGCTTTCCTTAAGCCCTCATTGTGGTTGTAGACTTAGGCTGGTATCATGTGTGTAAAATGTTGCTAGGAATGCTCCAAAAAAAAGTTTTCTTTTCCCATATTGTGCAAAAACAGTTTCACCTGTTATGATGTCATCACTTCTTATTTATTTCCCAAACCTGGTCTTCACCGGGTACTAGGTGCATACAAATATGCTAACAGACAATTCAACAGACAAAAACGACATACTAAATAACCATACATTATAAAAACGATTATGAGACATTCAGTAAAACGCCATTTACCCTCTGCAGCTGTCTTTGTTCTGAAAGTGGGTGTGGCCACCTAGAGTAACACTGGCGGGAACCATGCGCACCTCCAGTTTTTCAAAATAAAATAACTAAAAACGATCAACTTCTTACATTTAATTTAAAGTCCTAAAAACTGAAATAAAATTGTTGCTAGAAAATGTTTAAACTCTTTTACACTTGCAGTCCAGGACTGTTGCAGGCCATAATAATAATCGTTTTCACTATAACAAATCTCGGATGCTTGTCCCCGACAGTCATATGCAGTAACACAGAGGGCTGCTGGGATTTTTCTTTGATCTCTTTTGTGAAATAGTAATGATTTGATTTTGGACGAGGGGGATCTGGTCTGGGGTCTGATCAAACAAGGATTTCAATACTGCTGGCTTGGTTTTTAAGTAAGGTCATAGCGTCAAAGTCAAGTCACATGACCACTTTCTGTGGTTGATCAGTGATTAGACTTTGTGCCGTAAACACTTTCATGTCTCACCGACCGACTTGATGCCTCCTTAAAAGCCTGAGAACCCCGTCATATTGACATAACTGCCTTCAAAATTTGCGCCAGCGGCCTCTGCAAGAGCAGAAAGTAACATTTTCCCATTTTACTGTCAACTATATAAAAGACTGCTGACTCCGCACAACTTCCCAGCTTTGTTACTGCCCAACCCAGCCATAAAAGAGAACACACCTGTCATAAATACTGCCTGCTATTAACCATCGCTGAATCAATTAATTAAATCTCCCTGAAACATTTATGCCACTCATTAGCACAGTGATCCCAGAGAGGGGAGCTGGATCACAGGTGCTTCCTGTGAGGAGCTGCACACGAGCTGTTCTTGATCTCCGGAGGGTCACAGACTGATTTGTGTTCCACACTATTTGATGAGTCCGCAGACTCACATTTGAATGTGTAAACGAGCAAACACCTTCTGTTACTGAGTTTGTAGCAAAAGATGTTGCTGTTGCTCAAATGGCCACTAGCATAGTTTTGAAAGCGTGTGTGCAGCTGAGCATCAAAGATCTTCAGGACTCATAGATTCATGGCAACTATAAAAATAAGTAAACAACTGCTTTGAATTTTTTTTAGTTGGACTTCAAAACTTGGAATGTGAAAAGAAAATCCAAGAAATCACTTTCTATGGTTTTAAAAGAAACTATTTGTTTAAAAGAGGAGAAATAAAGAATTAGGTCCCAAAAATAAGCAAGAATTCTGCCGATTACAGACTTGTTACTTCTTCTTCAAGAAGCTCTTCTACCATTTATTGCTTACCTGTGTTAATGGCACCTGTTTAAACTAGTTATCTGTATATAAGTATGCAACCTCAACACAACGACTAAGACCAAAGAGCTATCAGAGTACACCAGGGAAAAGATTGTCCACTTGAACAAGACTGGGATGAACCAATCTATAATAAACGGGCAGCCTAATGGAAATAGATTAACTGTTGTAGAAATTATTAGAAAAATACAAGATCATGGACAATCTCACTCCACCTGGAACTCCATGAAACATCTCACCTGCTGGGGTACAAATGATTTTGTCAACGTTGAGGAAACAACCCAGAACTATACTGGGGAACTGGTCAATGACCTGAAGAGAGCTGGGACCACAGTAATAAAAGGTTATTTGGGTAAAACGCAACATCGTCATGGATTCTAATCCTCCAAAACGCCAAAGGTCGCCCTTTTTAAGATAGCTCATCTTCAGGCTAGAGACCATCTGGAGGAGTATTGGAAGAATTTCATGTGGTCAGATAAGACTCCTCTGTTTTGATGGCACTCATTGTGTTTGGAGGAGGACAAATGTTGGGTAGCACCCCAAGAACACCATACCCACTGTATGGCATCGTGGTTTGGTGCTGTTTGTATGCAAAAGCGGACAGGGTCCCTGATCTTCATTAAGGAAAGAATAAATAGGAAGATGTATAGTGACATTTTAAGCAAAAACCTCCTATCAGTAAAAGTTTTGAGGATAAAACATGACTGGATCTCCCAGCAGGACAATGGTCCCAAACAGATCACCAGAGCAACAAAGGAGTGGCTACATAAATAGCATTTCAAGGTTCTGGAGTGGTATGACCAGTGTCTGGACCTCAATCCAACGGAGAATCTGTGGAGGGAGTTGCAAGTCAGTGCTGCCCATCAACAGCCCCAAAACATCACAGCTCTTCAGAAGATCTGTATGGAAGAATGGACCAAAGTAACAAACCTGGTGAAGACTGACAGGAAACTTTGGACCTCTGCCATTGTCAACCAGGGTTCCACAGAAAAATATGGAGGTGAAATTCTTTTTTGTTTTTGTTTTTTTTGCTGCACCAATACACAAATGAATTCTTTATTTAGTGTGACATCTTGGAAAATCAGGGACTGACTTTTTTGCCCCAACATATGTGTGCAACCAATATCAGTCAACATGAGGGGTAGAATAAAGACATAATCACATTTTTAGGGACTCAACTCTCTCTGTTCAAGGAGCTGAAAATAGCTGACAGTAAGTAAGTAAGTACATTTTATTTGCATAGCACCTTTCACAGACAGAGGTCACAAAGTGCTTCACAGGTTAGAATATATCTATACATAAGAACATAAAAACATAATAGACAAAAAATATATGCCACCTAAAACAATCATCCCAAGGCCAGGTTTCAGGGACATGTGTAGACAGTTGCCCATGGGCAGGGCATTCCTCACTCCCTACCAAAGAGTGTTCACACTCATATATAAACTCACTGTCCATCTGCTGATCTTAATTTGGACACAGTCACAAATGTAGGCAAATAAACGCATAAACTATAAGGCAGGGTTCCTGACTCATCTGTTACCCTTCCCAAGTATGTGCCCACCCATACTGAGTGACATTCCATTTCCTCTGCCAGAATGCCAGGCCCATCAGACCCTTGCGCGTGTAAACACATACACACACATAGTGGCTAAAGCTAACAGGAAAACACATGTGAGGTTGATTAGAAACCTGAAGTTGCTTGACAAATGGCACGGTGTTCATATTTTGCCTGTGGCGTAGTGGCAGTAATGATTCCGTAATTGTCCCGAGTGCTCAGCACTCACTTTCAATCAGCATCCAGGATTGGCCATTCTCGCCTCTGGAACTCGCAAAGACAAAGAGTGTTGCACATGCTGACTTCTAGAGAAACACACGCATCAACTAACAGGAATCATGGGAAGCATGCAGCTCAAGTGTGTTTTCTCTGCTATTAGTCCACACCAAAAAATGTTCCAGAGTAAGACGGACTCCACAAGGCAGCTGTGGAACATTTCAGCCATGCCTTTAGACAGGGACAGATTTGAACATGTGAAGCTGTGGATTGCACTTGTGATGACTTTAGGGCAGGTTTATTTAGATGCCTTAAATTGTGTTAGGGTCAAAATTGACTCATGGACTGGTCCCATCAAACGGCAAGGAGGGAAACGATGAAATTAATGCAAAATTAAATGCAAAACAAACCAAGTAAATATGTGAAGGATTACTTTGCTAATTTAGTATTTTTACTTTACTACAATAAGTGAGTTATTAAGTATCTAATAAAATATTGTTTTAATGAGTTTGATTGGATGTCAAGTTGTTTAGCTGTGGTCATTTTAAACTAGCTTTCATTGTAAAGCACTTTTTGGAAATCTTTGGGATAGTTGGCATTGCATCCATTCTGACTGATTTCAAAGTTTGCATTTGTTGGTACATCATGCTTCAATGTCAGGGATTTAGGATATTTTCCACTTTAATAATTGGTTGGACTGAGGCTTTTACTCTTTTTGCTCCACTAAGTAGTGACTTACTTACTAACTCTTACTACCTGTTTACCCAATAAAGATTTGCCAATATTTCGCCCACATCTAACCATAAGTGCAGTTGTGACTAAGCCATAACCAATATACATCAATAAATGTCTTTTCTGAACTCTGGATTTGCACTGTTTCTGTTTCCATTCTAAATGCATTGTCATTTACACAATTTTCAATGTTTATTTGCTGGATAGATATCAAACTGTAACCGCTCTGCACCAGGGTTCATTTACAAACAATCAAGTTCTTTATTTTCAGGCAGACCAGACGTTTAAATGTTTTTTTTTTTTTTTTTCTATTATGTTTTTTCCCACAGCACAACTTTTAATACATGCATCTTTTCAGAAGGTTAGGCAGTAAACATACCAAAAACAAAATACGCTTTTCAAATTTAAATGTCTGGGAAAAAGTTGTAGGGAGTTTTTGTTTCCCTTTTTTGCAATGCCAACTTTATGTAGATTTCTATTGCAAGTGACATTATCATGTTTGTGTCTGAGGGCTGACTTTGAGTAGAATGACACTTTTAGATCTCTGCTGCACTCTGAAGATCCATGATGTATGTTTAATCACATATCTGGGTCACAGCATGAGGACCCAAAAAAAATCTGAGCCAAAAAAGGGAAAAAAGAAAATCAGCGTTTCTGTCTCACATCTGACTCAGAGGAAACTAAATATTCAACAAAGCGCTCCGTTTGCCTTGATACTTCCCAGTGTTTACAAGGGCGAAACATCTTGTCCAAATCTTGTCTTTGGATTCTGCGGATGAAATTGGAAATTTTTCCTCCTTGTGCCCCCACGCAGGCTTTAATTAGTGATGAATTAAGCTTCTGGTCTCAGCTTGCTTCGAGTGCAGTTCCTCTAGAAGGTTAGCTTGAATATTTTGCCACTGACCCCTCTGAAACGCAGCCAAGAATGTCAGACATCCTTGTTGCGTAGGCGTGCCTCGCCGAGCTCCTCCTGGGTTGCCTCCCTTGCTCCGTTTCATCTATTCGCAGTGCCCTCTGCAGGAGGCCTGGATTGCATGTGATGATGTAAGCTCATTTCCCCGGCACTGTGCAACTGCCTGTGGCTATGAAGCGATGCAGGGCAGACACTCTTTTAGCTCCCTCTTTTCCTCCACCTCCTTTTTGCTGCGAGCGCAGTTTGATCCAAACTTGACGAGGGGAAAATATATATTTTTTTAAAAAGGTGTCATTTTAAAGGCAGATGTTAGGGGGAAAAAAAGCTCCATATCACTAAAGTGACTGGATCTAATGAAATCTGTAACGTCACTCATGTTGTGAAAAATAAGGTGGGGGAAATAGAAAGACCTTCAAGTCATGTTTTTTTTTATGGTTTGGAGCCTAAATCTAGCGGAACATGTGACATCATGTGCATTAAAACCCTTGATCTGTAAAAGATCTTTATCAAGGCTATTTAAACGGGGCAGAAAAAAAAACATGAAACCCAGTAACATCTGGTGTTTGAGCCTAATGGGAAAGTGTTTAATAGGCGCTCGGTCTCAATGGCTCCGCTGCAGTCTTGGGCAATAATCATCTCCTGCACCGATTGCCATTCATGGGAACGCAACACCTGAGCGCACACGTTAATACTTGCTGAGGCGGCTGCTTTGTCGCCTTCAAGAGGAGATGCAGCAGACTGAAGCTCAGGTGAAACTGAAAGAGTCAGCCAATGTGGACTTTTTTTTTTTTTAAACTGGCTAAATGTGGTCAGAAAATGTGTTCATTTTTTAAAATTGCAATCATTTGGCAGAATATAGATGACTTAATTCCTCATGTTGTAGCTTTTAAAACAACATCTTCAAATGGAAAGGAAATAAATTGTCCTTTTAACGGGGGTAACCCCTCTGCTGTTGGTGTAAAAACGATATAAGGATGTCGAAGGAGGCCCTTAGGGCCCTCCTTGTTAATCAACTAATAGCTTTGGTAATTGGACATTTTCGACGCACTTCCCTACCCCCATCGCCAACCTCCTCTAAAGCCTTGTAGTTCTGAAAATTCCAACACCTTCCTTAAGCCTTAGACTACGGTCTTATATATCCAAAAATGCCACAGTGCGAGTAGCATTTTGGGAGGCAGCAGTTGTATTTACCGCGGAGGTTTTAACATATAGTTCAAATGAAACAGCAACAGGACGATTTTTTGACATCAGTCGGTGGCTACCCAGGGGAGCCGGTTTAGCTCGTGCTGGTCTGCGGCGATTTCCGTCCGTGAAACCAGGGTTCGAATCCGGGCTGCTCCCTATTCCCTAGTAAGGCAGCAGTGTTATAATTGACTGATGGGAGGGTCTCCAAGGACCCCAAAATCATGACATGGGGCAAGGACCGGACTTCAATCTCGCAATCCCGGGCACCATGGGTCTAAATGCAGAGACGGCAGTGATATTTCACAAAACTTATCATGGTCTTCATAGCATCACAGGGACTTGCGTATTGACAACTGCAGTTGATGCTGAGAAGAATACGAAGAAGACAGAACATTGTGCTGTGTTGGGAGACTTATTGTCTAAAAATGTGTAAATTTGTAAATTGACAAGATTACAATGTGTGCTCAAAATCTGAGTTGCGAATGACCGGCTTTGTGTTTACTCCAAAAGCGGCAGTTGATAGTGATGGCCGCTGTCCAGAGACATTTACACATTGTCCAATAAGAGCTGCTGCCGGCTAGTGATCCGGCTGCCACTGTCCAGCTGTTGGCTGATTTTGTTTTGTCATTCGCGCCTGACTGCCGGACTGCCACCATCTACATTCATGAGGATGCCAACAAGTTCTCAAAAAATTGGGCAGCAGCAGCTAATCTTGACGATTCTGCCGAGGCCCCCTATCCTATGACCATAGGATTAGTCACATGGACCCGTAGAAAGGGTTGACACATAAGCATGTCGTGGGTTATTGGTCTGTCTGGGCCCGTGGAGGGTCATAGAGAAGAGTGGCTGCATCTTAAGGAGAGGGCACATGTGTCTATTGGTCCCCTGAGCCTCATACAGTCACCTTAAGGGATATCAAGAAAATGGAATGTACTATTGTTGCATGGTAAATGTAGTGTGACATATGTGTAAATATAAGCTATTCATTTCTTTCTTTGATTCAGAATTAGGATCAACTCTTTGGTGGAAATAACTCTTTCATTGCTAATACAATCAATTTTCAAAGGTTTAGCTCGTCTGTGATTTCAAAGGGACGCCTCCCTACGTCACTACCAATCCCTGATTGGTCAAAGTTCCATGGTTTTTGACTTGCAACCTACATTCCATGGCCATGCAATTTGTACGTAAAGCCCGAAAACGTTCAGAGAAACTTGTGCGGCTACACATGAACGCAGAGGTTCTGAACGCGGAAGCCCGAAACGCACGTTTACATAGACTTTTCATTGGTAGTGGCCACTTGTACGCACCTTGTCGAGGGTGATGTGAACGCTATGAAATTTTGGCTATGACTTTTCGTATGTAGGAAAAAATGTGCATGAACACTGTCGCTCTACAGGTTCACCGAGCGGTCTACGACTTTTCTTTTTCTTGTAGGCTCAGCCATGTCCACTGCGGCCGTGGCGCAGAGATAAAGCCGTCGAATTCTGATAGGAAGGTTTGATTGCACTTGCACTGCCCATGGGTCAAAGTGTCCTTGGGCAGGACACTGAACCTCACTTTGCCTCTGGTGGTTAAATGTTGGCGCCAGTGTTCGTCAGCGCAGCCGCCATCAGTGTGGGAGTGGGCGAATGGGACTGTGAAGCGTTTTGGGCCTTCAAGGAAGGTAGAAAAGCGCTACACAAGTATACTCCATTTATCATTTCCTTAAATTGGAAGGTGCATATTCCTCTACCATCCAACATTTTTAAAGCAAAGACAAAAAATAGAAATCACTTCACTCCACACTTTTATTTGAAAGTTATTCTATCAACAAGGTTCATTGATGATGAAGGATGTACTTGAGTGGAAGACACAAACTTGAGGGATGGGTCACGTTTATCTTAAGAACAATATGTTCTGGAAAATGTTGATTTTTGAGTGAATCGGGTGGTGTTTGACCTCTGGACATGCTTCACTTTCGCTTAAAAGTGTGATTTATCTATAGAATTATTTGAAGTTAGGGACAACTGCTATACTAGATGACGTTTTGAATTGTTGTTTTTGGTGGAAATTCTGTGGTTTGGAGTGTTGGCTACAGGAATGGAGGTGCTAGTGGAGGTTTTTTCACCTGTTAATGGGTGAGATTTAAGGTGTGTATTTGCGCGTGGGCTCCTTTTTTTAGTGTGTTTGTCTACACACCACCACCAGCAGCAGCACTGCCCCTTAACCTTATTTCCTCCCCTCTCACTTCCATTACTTTCCCCTTCCTCATATCTTTCCAATTTATTTTCCCAGCTTACCCCCGCTCCATTCCCCATCTCTGCTTCTCTTCCCATTTTTCCCCTTTACTCGTGCCTCTCCCTTTCTTTTCTTTTCCAGCACCATCCCCCTTCTCCTCTGCCGCCTCCTCCTCCTCGCACCCCCGTCTTTGGAACAGGGAGTCATGGGCTGGACGACAGCAGCAGCTGCAGAAGGAGCAGCTGCTCAATGTGTGTGGAGTGTGTGTGTGTGTGTGTGTGTGTTTGTCCATACATGCCACAGCTTGTCCCTTCCACCAGGCTGCTTGGGCAGGGTCGGTCCCAGTAGGGTACCACAACCCTGCCAGTGACGTGCAGTCAGGAGAGGCAGGTGAGGCACAGCCTCACCTGTCATTATGGGAAGAAAAGAGAACAAATAAATTCAATTATTATATTTAATCAGTAAGTTGTGCTTTGCGGTCATTTTCCATTTAAATGTACCATTTTTGGGTGTTTTTTCTTTTCAAAATCGCTGAATTTCCGCATTTGCCGTTCAGATACTAAGTGACGTGCGATGAGGCACCAGCCCGCTGAGCCTCACCTTGGATTGCGCAATACCTATGCAGTCAGACGGTACTGCTGTCTCTCTGTATGTCGGTTCAATCACTTGTACTATATGAGCTGAGTTTAAATAATTTAGCAGATGTATATGATGCACAGTGCTTGTTTTTATAAATAACTGTATGTGAGGGACGTGTTTCTTGTGCTGAGCGCTAAACGACGGCGAAAAAGCCGCTGGGTGAGGCCAGCAGTTCTCGTGCCTCATGTTGCAGTTCTCGTGCCTCATGTTAGGGGGCGCCGGTGAGCCCTGAGATTATGACGCTAAAAAATACTAGAAGAAGTGATAGGAAGCGGCAACTCATTTTCTTCAGAAGGAGCGGCGTATGGACTTTATTTACAACTAAAGGTAAGACGATAATAACGTTTGTGCTTTTTTCTATGCTGCAGTTTGTATATGAAAAAAAACATGTTGAAATTATATTTTAAACAAAACGTTAACTGTTGTCAATCAAATGGTGAATAAGCTACTCAGTTATTTATACTCATGGTTCATATGTTTGTAAATCTGACTGATGACGTCAGTGCCTCACCAGCCATTAACCTCACCGCACGTCACTGAACCCTGCCAACAACCCACCAGACGCGTGTGCCACAATACTCAGCGACACACATCCCAAAGACACAAGCAACAGATTCGCATCAATACATGACACAATTTCACACCGATTCATATTTAAATCCTCTGCCATTCAATAAGAAAAGAAGTGAATAATTCAGTTCCAGGCTTCAGCGTGATGTTTGGAAATAATTGTTCTCAACTTTCAAGACACGTCCCCTTCCCCTACAGAGTTTGTGACAGACAAAATATTGTAGGGAGATGTTCAGCACACTGTGTGAATGGATGAAGGATGAGGCAGGTGTTTTACATTGTAAATAAAAAGGAGAGAATCGCCCCATGATTGGGAGTCCAACCGTCTAACCATTTTTGCACGACGGACTCCAAGGTTTAGTGCCCAGGGCGGTGTTTGGCTGGAGTCTCTCCACGTCTGGCGGTGGAGCGGGATCATCCCTTTTCGCAGTCGATGGATGGTCCTCCGAGGCTTCTTCTGCAGAAGTGCAGAAACTTGCCTCTCCCACACACCCGCACTATTATCAAATTATAGGCATTTCTGAAGCGTTCTCAATTTGCCATTGTCTTTGTTTGGCTACTCTAATGAGAGATGGGCCTGAGGCGATGATTTATCACAGGTAAACAAACAAAGCTATATGGGCTAATGTTTGCTTTCGATAGCGGCAGTGCTGTCAGCTTGCGGGGGCCTGGTTGGGTGTGGATTTAACACGGGGTGGGTGGGATGAAAGATGCAGGAACACAAACCAAGAGGTAAAAGAATGAGAGAAAACGAATAACAGAAAGACAGAAGCTGACAGAGAGCGAGCATGGAAAGTGATATCGTTGCGATCATCCAGTTAGCGGCTGGTGCTGAGGGAATACTGTCTCGTCTTTTTAGCCAGTCATGGAAAAGGGGAAGCGGACTCCTTTATTGAACATGGGCATATGCTTGGTTTATTTGTTCATTAATTTTCTGCTGAACACCTTTTGGGGTCATTGGGTTGCTTGAGCTTATTCCAGCATCGGTTGGGCGAAAGCAGGTCACGCTAGTGCTTTGTGTAACCCTTGTGCTATCTCAGATGACGCCACCCTTACATTGACGTGTTCTCCCTACCATGACAAAGGTGGATAAAGATGGAAAGATTTTATGTAATCCATGGACACCAGCAAGGTTCACAAATCATTGAAGAAAAAAGGTTCAGTGCACTGTCTAGTGCAGGGGTCCCCAAATCCAGGCCTGGAGGGCCAGTGTCCTACATGTATTCCAACCAACCTGCCATTGAAGCTCCTAATTGGCTAAACACATCTGGTCCAGGTAATCAGCAGCAAATAAGGCAGGGTTGCTGTAAAACCAGCAGTACACCGGCCCCTCGAGGCCTGGATTTGGGGACCCTTGGTCTAGTGGGTCTAGATGACCCAACTCCCAATGTCAAAGTGCCTAGGATGGCACAAGGGTGAATAGATGTGAAACCTCACTGCTGTACAACAAACAATAAAACTTTCAAAAAGTAAGAGGGAGCTTGCAAGTGAACCCTGCTGTGCTCTAATACAGTATCATCCATCTATCCATTTTCTGAACCTGCTGAACCCCTTTTGGGATGATGGGGCATCTGGAACCTATCCCAGCAACTGTATGGTGAAGTGGGTCACATCCTGGACCAGTCAGTGGCCCTGCTTTGTGAAAGCTCACTGTTGTGGAACAAACAATAGAACTTTCAAAAAGTAAAGGGGAACTTGCAAGTGAACCCTGATGTGCTACACTACAGTTTCATCAATCTTTTAACATCGACTGCATTTAAGAACTGGATGGAGCAAGCGAGACATCACTCATAGAAAATGACTGACTTCTGGCTCCAACCAAATGAAGTTAATTCAGTGGAAATTTATTTATTTTTCATTTTTTTGCATTGTGGACCGCGTCATGTTGGAGTCAGATGATGTCAGATAGCTGTGATTGGTCAGAGTCTGTCTGAGTCATCAGTCAGGAGTCAGCTTGCTGGAGGTCCAAACCCCTACCACTTGAAAGAATCATTTGAGGCACCTGATTGGTCAGTTTATAACTAGAATAACTTGCATTACAGAAAAAAGGCTCGTAAAAAATTAGGCTTAGCAAGAAAATATATTTAAAAAAAAAAGGTAGCATAGCAAGAAATGTTATTCAGACAATTGGAATGACTAAGAAATGGCTGTGTATTTCTAAGTAAAAGTATTTTGTATCACTTAGTCCAGTTCTCATTTACAGTCAGTGGTCACAACACCAAACACCAGAACCTGAAGACGGGCAAGTCAAAATGAGGAACACAAACTTAATTATAATAGTAGGTGAAAGGTGATTTCTTGAATAATTGTGTTCTAACAGGACTACAGTTGTCCCTGGCTAACACAGTTTACCCTTTTTCTTAGTGCAATTTTACATGCTTTTTTCTTTTTTTACGGCGCATAGTGGTAGAGATCCACATCCAACATCCTTGCTTGTAGACTACTGTCAATTAATCTCCCCCGTGGCGTGCATTAGTACAGAACGCATTCAGCTTGCAACGATGATCTTTGATGTTATTCTATAACGCTTGACTTATTTTTCTACAAAAAATGTCTAGATTAAAGAATCTCAACGAGAGAAAAGTCTAAAAATACTCATGTTTGTTTGAGAAAAGTGTATAATACGTGTAGTAAAAAGTTTCAAAGCCTTAAAAAACCTACACTAAAAAGGAAAGTTGACTACTTTGCAGGTAATGTTAGAGATTAACTGTTTTTGTAATCTTCATTACGTCATTATTCTGCAATACACAATACTGCCCCTAAACACCCAGAGATGGAACTGTGACATTTCCAAAAGGAATGGTCGTCATATTTGTGACAAAAAAGCAAACCAAATAAATGTGGGAAAACTTTCTGCATTCCTTTGCCCATTTGAATCAAGTCTACGAGAGTTCTAGCATGAAAGTGCCCTCACGTACCCCTGTTAATTTCCCCCCAACTTTCTGCTTTCTCTTTCCTTGTCATGCTCTAAAGCTCATGTGGGAACCTCATCATTGTGGCTCCTGGTGGTGCAGCCATGGTTTCAGAGGGTCAATGCTTCGGCCCAGAGGGGTGCGGGTCCCCTGGCCTCTGCGAGCTAGAACTACTGGACAATGCGCTGGACTAGAAGGAGGAACAGCTGGAGGGTTGGAGGCCATCAGGGCCTGGCAGGGGTCATGGGGGTCACAGCCATTCAAAACCTTGGATCCTGGCTCAAAGGTATGGGGTGAAAGAGGATCATGCTTCTTCAGGAAAAAAAAGGGCTCTTGTGTTTCCGTGGCTCACAAAGGGCGCAGCTATGCAGCCAGCCGAGCAGGCCCTCCCAAACCACCACCCAGTTGCTCTCTTGTCATGCACTTGTTTTCCAGATCACCATTTGCAAGAACTACATGATTGTCTCTGCAGCAAAAGGCCCATAAAGTATGATTATTTAATAAACATATCTGTTTGGGTTTTGGGATCTGTGCCACTGATGACCTAATGTCTGTTTGCTGAGTGTCTGTCTTCCACATTCATGATGCCCATATTCGTAGGGGAAGACGTCAATAACTTTCAGGGCCTAGCGCAGAGCCACTAAGCCTTTTCCTGGTCTCGCTGTATTGAAAAAGTGACTTTTTTTTTTTGATTAGTAAACGTGGAAGCATGTCCTTTTGGATACTTCTCAGAACTGGGAGGAACATAAAGGTTAATCTTCAGTTTATTGCCACCAGCAGTCAGACAGATAGTATCTTTGTAAATTCTTTTTAGAAGCTATTGATCTGCCGATGCCAAAAGCCCCTAAGACATGACATTTTGTGTTGAGGCTGGACTTTTCTTTGACTTTCTATGTTGAAAATGCACCATCAGTCTGTAGAAAATGGGAAATACTGTATTTCTTAGCCCTCTAAGGTGCACTCAAAAGCCTTAATTTTTTTATTTTTTCGACAGAATAATCAAGAACGCCCCCATATGAATGAATTCTGGTTGTGCTTACTGATGTTGACGCTGTTTTGAGAGGTACACGGCGCTCTGTCTAAATTCTTGGTTAGGTGTAATTGTGAATACACAAACATGTCTATATGTGGTGTCGAACTGTTTTTTTTTTACGTTACTAACAACTTTGGGAGTTAGATACTCCTAAAAACCAACATTTTCTTTTCACTATGCTGTCTGTTTTTTCTGTCGCTAACAAGGTTTGGAGTTACAAGTATTCTTAATACGCTAATTCATTTTGGTTTGGTGTCATGTGGATACACAAACATGACTACATGTACGGTTGTCAAACTTTTTTTATTTACTTTATGTTTTAGCGTTATCAGTCTGTTTTTCCACGTCTTACAATCGAGGTTATGTGTTACAGGTACTGTGAAAACACTAACGATTCCAGCGTGTAGTATGTTATTGATCACTGAGAACTCAGTTAATAAGTCGGATTGCCTGACAGACTTACCTCTGACTCTTTTATCTCGATTAAAGCGATTTATAGTTATTTTATATGACATCAATTTGTAACTGAACCGTCTATTGACGGTGCGCCTTATAATCTGCTGCGCCCTATAGCACAGAAAATACGGAAAGTCCCCGATGCAAATATTGGTCCTATTCAAATATCTCAACTTAAGTTTACGTATCATAATTCACCCTTTAGGGGGGCAAACTCAGTCAAGTCAGCGAGTGGAGCGATGAGGGTCCCTGTTCTCCACAGCAACGAGCCATCGCTCTGCGTTATTGGGCCTATTAATCTCCCTATGTATTTTATTTGAAGAGGACAATGGGGTTGAGTGATCAGACTGGCGAATCCTCCTCTTCCCCATCTTCGTCTCTCTGTGTCTTCTTCAGGTCCTGCCCTGTGATGGGAAATCTATATGGCACGGGAGGCCAATTTAAGTTGGAGCAACCGTGTGGGTTTTGAAAAGCTAGCCGACAGCAGGAATAAAAAAAAAACACGGGAAATAACGCCTCTGCTCTAAATGGATCTCAGCGCGAGGAGATCTGATCGGACGGCATTTTATTATCAGGAGCGGCTCGGGATGGAGCGGAGCTGAGGAAGTTTCTGTCTATTGCTTGGAGCTTGTGTTGTTTTCCTTAAGCCTCTCGGTTATCCATGCACTTCCACCTGCATGTCAGTAAATGTCGAAGCATGAAAGTAGAGCACAATCATTATTTTTCTTTAGGGCATGCCGCTGAGCACAGACATTCCCAGAGTGTTTTTTATTCGTTTACTGTACACAGTATGACTATAGTACTTATTTTAGGGTTGTTGTTTTTTTTTTCCACCTTACGGCACTTATAAGCTTCATTGTTTTTTAAAACATGGTGTATTAGGCTTAGTGGGCTTCAATTAATTCACCGCCTTCAGGGCCTCTCTGGCTTTGTATGGGAGGTCAGACTAGGTCAGGCCAGACTTTTTTTTTCTCCTTTCTGGGAGTAAGCACCACTAGGTTTGTGTTGGATCAGATGAGACTGGGCTAATTCTCTCCAGCAGCTGGTCCTTTTCACTCACTGTTTACCCTCTAATGCAAAAGCTGCTGCTTTGCCCTGTCTCTCTAGAAAGAAATCGCTTTACATTTCAACTGACTACATTTAAAAATCCTCTTAATTAAAAGCTGAACCGATTCTTTTTTTTTTTTTTTTTGTATTGATTCAGTTCTGGGGGTGGGGGGGGGGGGGGTATTTGTCGGCGGTTCTCTGTGGCTGCCACCTCTGCAGTTGGGGAGTTGTTTGCTAAATGCTGTGTCATTGGAGCTTTGCTGTCTTGCCCCCAAAGCAAGCGAAGTCTAAACACTGCACTTTGTGGCTGAAAGGCCATCTGTCATGGGAGGGGAAACTGAACCCCCCCCCCCCTGAAAAAAGCATAAACAGGGGCGGGCTGTTAAGCTCACTGTCATGGAAATGCCCCATCTGAGTGAGGCTCAGGGCCTTAATCCTGCTCCCTCCCACTCCTGCAGCTGCGTTTCGGGGGGCTCTATAGGTGTGAGAAGGAGTAGGAGTAACATTCAATCAAGGATGGCTGGTCATCTTGTTTGTTTGTGTTTACAGCATGCCTGTGTAAGCCCTAAAGGCCTGTTCACACCGGGACGAATTTCGCCGGCGATTTTCGCCGACGTTTAACGCCTCGTGACTAAACAAAGGGCACCAATGAGAGTGTGCACACCGACGCGAAAAAACGCCAGGCGTTAAAGCGTCGAAAAAAAAAAACGCCTCGGGTTCGGTTTTTTTTTTCGACGCGTCGCGTCGAAATCTACTCGACCAATGAGAACGGCGCTTTTGCTCACGTGTCTGGAGCTTCTGAAGTTACAGTAAAACACAACTTGGGGGCGCTCAAACACAAAACGGCCTTGCTGAGCACACATACCAGCGAAGAAGATAGACGCCAAGTAGCGTCTACACTGCCGCGAAGCAATAATGACGGACATTCTAAAATATCCCCGAACCAAGCACCAGTTGGAGCAACTGGTGCTTGAAATATTCATGTTTTCTTTGTTTGATTCTGACAAGCGCGTAAATACTTGCTCTCTTCTTCTGAGTGAAAAGCGACTTTAAGAAGCGTAAAGTTGCGCAGCGCCACCTTGTGTACAGGAGTATTTCTGTTTTACATTAAGCGCCATCTAATGTCAGGGAATGAAATTGCATGTTCACTCCACTCATCGTCAGCGAAAATCGCCTGGGTGTGAACACAAAAAACGTGACGAAAAACGCTGGCGAATAACGCCTGGCGAATATTCGTCCCGGTGTGTACGGGCCTTAAGCCTGCTATTGCACTGAATCTGACCAGATTTAAGGGATTTACCCTCAAAAGATAAGTAATATATCTAAATGTATGGAGCTGCTCATATTCCCTGGATTATTTTTTTGAGAAATCATTACACATAGATTAAAATTTCAAGATAAAGCAATGTGTTTGTGTCAAATATATAACTGTGATTTCAATTTGTATACGGCATTCATCCAAAAATGTGTTTTTTTGTATGTTTTAGATTAGATTTTTCTTCAAGTTTGAGCTTTAACTCAAAATAAATGTATGGACAATATTCTTTATGGCGGTATCGGCCGGTATTAACGGGGTCCAAATCCCTCCGAAGAGGAGCAGCAGAGGACGTCCTCAATATTTCATATGTGATTGAAGAGATTTACGGGAGGTAATTATCGGATCTGTATGTGCAAAACCCAGAGAGAATCAATTCTTCCAATCAATTCCACTTTTAAGAGGATGGGCCAGATTACCAGAGCCGAGGGCCAATGCGGACAGGGGGCCCATAAAGCCCCTTAATAGGTTGCTAAAATGTGTGTTAAAACCTCTGATTGGAGGCAATGGAGAATTCCTCTGAGATTTGGCCCCTCTGTCTGCGATGTAAATTTGTCGCGGATGACCCCCTCCATTTTCATGAAACTCTTCGGCTTTATTGGCAGATTTAAAAAACATTCTATGATTCGTTTGAAATGACTTTCATCCCAATTCTAAAATGATTTGTTAATTAGCATCAAAATATATTTCAAAAAGGTTATTGGAAAACTTATCAGAGGCTTTGACAAAAAGAAGGTATTTGGGTTGGGGTGACGGGGATTTGATAAATCGCCGGGTCTCTGTGACTTGTATCAGATAAGGTTGGGGATCAGTGACAAGATAGATGGAAGAGCTAACCTAAGCTCAGTTCTTGTTTATTTAGACATAGCTGCCAGCTGAAAAGTCAACGGTCAGACAAGGCAACAAACACACACCCATGAAACCCGATCCGAGATCCATATTGCAGTATCTAACATCTCTGAGCGAGACTTCCAACGGGAGATCAGGTTTGTGTGTCACAGCTCTGCAAGTGCACGGAATTGCAATTGATTGCTGATGTCCAATCCACAGCTCCACTCAAGAAGACAGCGCGGACGCCGACCCCGGCCACGCTTGCCTGGTCAGTGTTGCTTGCACTCATCAGTAGGAAGGTCACCCTTAACAATATTCAACCCAGGCCTTGGGTGAAGGGAAAGAAAATGCATCTCAGTATCCGCTTCAGATGGGATGAAATGCCTATATAATGGTTGCTGTTATGTTACCTTAGCATCATCAAGGGTTTACTTACTTTAGGCAGGCCATGTTCGGTACATTTCTTCTAGCCGGATCCCCCCATTTCATTGTGTCCTCCTGACATTACATTCAATATTTTAAAGGGCCTATGTCATGCAAAATCAACTTTTTTAAGCGTTTAAGTGTATTATAGTGTTCATTCCTTATGAAAAACAACCTGAAGCGGTATTTTGATCCATTCACTGAATTCTGAGGATTCCTCTGAGCACTAACCCCCTATACATTACTCATGTCACACTGAAATTACATAATTCAGGCATGAATCCCAAATAAATTGCTTAAAAAAGCGCAATAATCACACACACAGTTAATGTTCTGAGTTGATTTACGTGTTCTTTGCAGGATTTATTCGTACGTCTTTCGTGCTTTTAACGTGGTTCATTCTTGATACATTTGTGAAAATATAACGTAAAGACCACAACAAGTATATTCATGTGTGAATAATCTTCATCTGTGCAGTATGTACAAAATGTATTTAGTGGCATTGTGACATGGCCTAAAGTACAGACCCTTGAGCATTTAGGAAGCGTGAATCACTGTTCTGTGTAAGGAATGGTGCTTGCGGTGATAAGACACTTTGAGTGTTCAGCTATATTTATATTTTTGAGGCGTGTAACTGGTTTGTGTTAGGCTTTAGTGTCCAAACTCATTAACTGACACTGCTTGGGATTGAGGGAAGAGTGAAGCATAATTATGTGTTGGGACTTTGTGTAAAACGCAAAATGAGCATCTCATTCATCTCCCGACGATATATAGTGCCTGTAGGCCCTAACTGTACTGCCACACAATTAACCGGTTCAGGATTTAGTGCTCGGCTTGAATGCTGGTGATAGCACTTCTTTTAGCAGTGATTATAGTCTCAGACATGTTAATCACTGCTCCTGATTACTCTGCCATACATTTCTTACAGGACGTCTGTCTGGATATTGCTTTGAACAGCTAAAAACTAGTTTTAAAGGATGTGTTTTTCTTTATTTCTGGAATCTTCCCATTGCAATAAAGGTTTATGCACATGATGCCAAGTTGGAATCACCTTCCAGAAGCGCATTATGCTCAAAAAACATTTGTTTATTTGGGTGTTTTCCAAAATAATTGTGTTGCTTTACACTCTATAAGTGCCACACAAAAGACATTTGACGTGCGTTCAGCCTATGGTGTTCACACTAGACAAGCATGGAGGGGCTTCTTTTCCTACTATTTACTGGCACATGTCCAGCACCTACAATTGGTGCGAAAAGTCAAAGCGGGAAAATCTCGTTAATCTTGCTCCAGGTTTTTTTTTCTTTCACAGCTCCAATATATGAAAGAGTTGGTGTCACATAATGTCGGCCGGGCACAAACTGCAATTATAAATTCCTCCTCCATGATCAATTTTCAAACGGTTGGTACTTCCACGAATTAAAAGGGACGCCATCCATATATCACCACCAAATCGGAGTCCCTAATTGGTGAAAGTTCAATCTGGTTTAATTTTCAACTTTCAATGGTTTTGTGTGTCTTGTACGTAGAGCCCAAAAATGGTTTCGAAAATTGCGTAACTACACCTGAATGCAAGCGATTTTAATGTGGAAGCCTGAAACATGAGTTGCCAAGAACGGTGAACGTAGCTTCAGAGATAAATCCTTTAGTCAGTCAGTTTATTAACTGTGTTCACCATAATTCAAGAACTTGTTTGTAACACGCTAGTAGTTAGCCACGTTAGAGTTTTCACAATACCTGGAACTTCCAACCTTGTTTGCAACACTTAATACAAACAGACTGGTATGCTAAAACAAACGTTACTGTGACTACACTTCTTTCCAATCTTGTTAGCAACATGCTAATAAAGACCACAGTTCAACACAGCTCCATTTTAGCTGCATTCGCTTATCCACAAGACGTAACTTTCAATGTTTGGGACACGAAGGAAAACAGACTGGTATCGTAAAAAATAACAAACCGTTATTGTGACTATGCTACTTCTCAATCTTGTTAATAACATGTAAAAAGAAAACACAGTGCAACACTGGTACACCTTAGCATATCCACAATACCTATAACTTCCCAATTTCTTTGGAACTGTCAAAGTACAGACTCTGCTAAAACAAATGTTTGTGACATTGCTAACTTCCTGCCTTATTAGGAACACATAAAAAAAACAAAAAACAGACAGACCGAAACTTTTACACATTAGCGTATTTATAATAACACCCAACCTTGTTTGCAACTCATAAAAAAAAAAAAAGGCGCACTTTACCACTTACAATTGTTTCAACATCAGCCAGTACAACCAGAATTAAAAAGGCCCATGGTTGTTGTTGTTTTTTTAGAAAAAAAAAATTAGGCTTTTAAGTGCACCTTATCGTATGGAAACTATGGTTCTCATCAACATGTTTTTTATCTTTTTTTTTTAACTGTTCTAACTGTCTTTCTGCCACTCAACACACCGTACCTCTGAGACTTCTGTAAAAAGGTTGGCATTAGCAAGTGAAAGGGTTCATACAGACAATGCTATGCATTATGCATTCATAGCATTTGTAGAAAACACAGCTGCCTACGTTCTTGTAAGTAATCTACTGGCAACATTTCAGTAAAATCTGAAAAAAAGACACAGACTACCTTTACATTTCTTTTGCCACAAGCTTGCACACTTGAAAAACTAGCCATGTCGTCCACCCTAAGAATCATCAAATGCAAGGAAGTGTCACATCTGTCAGAACTAGCTGAGCCAACTGTCTGGTAAACAGACACACCACTAAGAGAGCAGTGTTAATAAGGAGGGGGTTGTTTTGTCTTCTTACCCAGAGGCAACGCAGGCAAGCCATAAACAGAGCATTTGATCCTTGAAACTTGTTATGTAGTTGTCACTTTATAAAACGCGGCACTCTCTTCGGCTCCATCCCTACAAGTGTGCATAAATCCTGAATTGTTAGCATATCTGCAAAGAAAGTGAGAGTTAAATATGTCTGTTTCTAGGATAAGAACTTTTTTTCCATCTGTGATAAATTTAAAGGAATCTGTTGGCTAATGGCTTTGTCACAACTGCCTTTATGGCTAAATACGGGATGTGTGTGGGCAAAAGGTGGGGAAACTTGTACGGGGCAAGCAGGTGGCTTGCACAAAATACAAGGTCCTCATGTGTGTTGTACAGATCTAGTCCTAAGTGTGACAAAACCTATGTCCACACACAACTGGATTCGTGGTGCGAATTCACTGCTCAACCCCTGTCCAAAAATGTGTTCATAAGCTTGATGCCCCAGGAACGAGTGGGAGGAGCTATTGCTAGATCAGACCGTTCCTCCATATTGGACTTGGACTCAACCAGTTGATCGAGTCACTGAACACGTCACAGGCCCAAAGCTGAGTGTCTGATTGGTTGACGCAACATGGTGACCTCGCCAAAGTTCTGATTTTTTTTTGACTCTGGACACGAAAAATGTCGCTGCGGCCAGACCGCTGAGCTGCGCCCAACGCTCAGAACGTGCCGCAGGACCTTTGATTGTTTCTGTACATTAGCTTAACATTGAAAATTGACCTGTGCGGGTAAACTCCCACACAGGTGCTATATCTCAACATGTAGACAATGGATCAGCCAGTGGTAGACTTATATATATATATATATATATATATATATATAGAACTTGAGGGAAAGCTTTTGTATGACAATAGCTTGGCAGATGCAGGTTGATCGTCACACCTACGCTTGCTCTGTCCAGCTATCCCACTTATATGCAACAAAATAAATAAACATGCTATGCTACACGTGCATGACAGTCAGTGAATCTTGTCAATTGGTTCTATTAGCTTATTTTATGGAATGGCGGTCAAAAGCAAAGTCAGTTGATAGTCTGCTCCTTTTGCACCTCTTGTTCTGTTGGCAATGACTCTGTTGACACTAGGACTATGGGAGACATTAGGCACATACATTTTTCTTCACCAATCACCAAAGCCTTATGTTGGATGTCACGTGACCAGACTGTTATTGACTGTTATTGACTGTTATGCCTTTGCATTTTGGAAAACTTGTTTTACAGAATCGCGATTGTACTGCAAATGTGGTGTATCGTTCAACCCTATCGTTCATGGGATTTTACTAAGGATTTTTTCTTGAGTTGTTGCAGATGTGCGAAAATCTACACAGACTAAAGAGTTTGCACCACAGTGTTTAGGTTCTACAATTACCTATGGACAGCACACACAAGAAACTACCCATGAAATGTTGATAACAACTGCCAAACACCGTCCGTGTCATCAATTTTTGTGACTTAGCGGACTCTAATTGAGCTGCCAGTGTTCAGAGTCCCCAATCTTGCCTGTAAACATTTTGCGCCTGTCATCACGCCGTCACGCATCACAGTAAACTTAGCCGTCAGTGACGGCAGTGGCGATGGGGCTGCCACAGCTGCTGCTGTTGCTTGAGCCGAGCAACAGCAATGTTTACCTCAACACAGGTCGAGACGAAACACACAACCCAACAACTGCTGCTTTGTTTTGTGACTTATCCTTCTTCATGGCACATGTGCGATTTATCTGCTTCAGATGTCGTCTTGTTCATGGTGGCCCTCTGCTGCTGAAGTTAAAGCCTTGCATTTTTTTACCTATTGATTTCTTTATTCCTCTAAGACAGTTCTCCCCAAACTTTTCCAGGCCACAGACCAGCCTCAGTCCATGAAAACATTCTCTGACATTTCCTTTTTTGAGGGTAAGGTATATCTTCATCCTCTGTTAAATTTATCTGCAGGTCATTTAAACTTTGTCGTACTCTAGATATAATGTAGGAGCTATTCAAATGTGATATAGATTTTCCCTTAACCCATATCTGTCGAAGTGGAAGCAGACAAAAAAAAAGAATGGACAGCAGCATAAACCTTTCAATGAGAAACGGATAAAAAAAACAAACTAAAATTGGTATTTTTTTAAAATAAATAATAAATATGAATCCACAGTTTGAGTAACTTTATTAGCAGCATCATTGTGACATTAAACAAAGGTTGCTGAATATTAGTGTGGGAACAATTTTCAATGTAAAGAGTCCTGGTTTTAATCTATTAATCGCAGCTTTCTTTTATTTTGAAGTCGAGGGCTCTTTTTCTATTTCCTCTCTGGCTCTTTTTTGTGAAAGGAAACTGTACATATACGTTTGTTTGATGTATTTGTGACACGAGTTGACATGCGTCAAGAATTATAAATAAAATAGTGGTCCATATAGAGGCTTGGTACGAAATGTCCAAGCTGTACAAATCTAATGAAACTTCTCCAAGCTTTTTCTTTCACAACTCTATTCCGATATGTGAAAGACTTGGTTTCATAGAATTTCGCAATTAATAATTTATATTTCATGATCAATTTTCAAACAGAAGTGAATTGAAAGTGACACCATCTATACATCCCTACAAAATCGGAGGCTTTGTCTGAATTGCCACCCTAATCTCCAATTACTAACATATAGTGCGGGACTATGTAGTGCCCTGGATTTTAATGCAATTCAAACACATGCTCACCACTTTAATTTAAAAATTTAAATACGACGACATTGACTTTACGAAGTGAAAATCTCATTTATATGAACATTTTGCGACAACCATTTATGAATCCACCGTGTTCTGAAGATGAAAACATTGACGGTTTATTTAAAAAATACATTTGAATAAATTTTCTTTGCAAAAATTGTTCAAACGCAATGCATTGTGGTGTATATTCGCCAATCTAGTGAGCATCAATGCACACTGCTTTTTCGCAGAAACTTCTAGGGCACTCGATTTTTGGAATTGTAGATTCGGACAGCACTACAAAATGGCGAACGCACCATAGACTGCACTGTGTAGTGAGTAGTGAACGAATTCTGACACAACCTGAGCCTTTGATTGGACAAAGTTCAACCTGGTCACACTTTTTTTATGTAGAGCACAAAAACAGTCCTAGAAACTTGCATATCTAAATGTGAACGCAAGAGTTTTGAACCTGGAAGCCCGAAACGTGAATCTACGCACATTTACACAGACTTTTTTGTGTAAATTTTCGAGGGCAGTAGCTGTAAGTGTGTGTTTGCCTAACTATTAGTTAGGTCCCAAGATGGATGGGTTGCACATTTTCCTCATGCTTAAAGAGTTCGCCCTCACACAAAGACACACGCATAACACAGAAACTACTCCGCTGCTGTTTCAGTTGTTCAAGACCAACAATCATTTACGGCACAGTTTTGTGGACGCAATTTGCATTAACACTAAACACCACAGAATCCATCATCAAATCAAAGCTGCAACGACAAGCTGATTTAAATAGTACGAAAAGTGCCAAACATTAAGAGTTTTTCCTTTTTTTTTTTTCTTAAATGGTGGATGCTCAGTGGTTTGAAGATGCAGGGAACAGGTCTCCAGGTCTAATGCCTCCCTGGACACCCTTCCCCACCCTCATTACCAGAGAGCTGCTTAATGACAACGTCAATATTGATCACAGCTAAGTGAAGCAGTGAAGTACCGTGTGGTTACTGGACCTGGCACAGGGGAAGACATCCAATGATTTTCTTTTATTTAAACTTCCCTCATTGCTCTTTCACTCCATTTCCCATCCTGCAGCAAAGTCCGAACTCAGCAATATTCAGCTCTTACCTCCTTGTTCTTCCATCTGCTTTATGACTCCTTTTTTCTCCAGTTGCCTCCCTCTTGTCTCACAGTGCAGCAATTCGGTGATATTTACTATGTGAAGTTGCTGGATTTTTTTCTTTTTTCACTCTGATCTTTAGTAGTATTTAGTCAGCAGATAATTGCACCGGAACAAAGAAGAAAAAAAAGACAGAAAGAAAACATGAAAGAGAGTAGGTGAGTTGTATTCAGGCATACATGGCACTGCAGTGCACAGGCCCTCGTCTGCAGCTAAATATACAAATGTACTCCCCCACAAATCGCCATACTGCACCTGTGTGTTGATCAACAAATATTGATTACCTCTCCAACTAATTGGGCTGAAGTTAATTACTAGCAATTAAAATCATGAATGATGCATTAAGGCGGATGCAATACACATTAAGGTGGGGCTCCAGGACCCTGAAGTGTAAGCATACTTGCTACCCTACACAACTCATTAAAAAGCACTCTCACACATGCCGACATAATTAAACACTGAACGGCATCCGCTGCCTCCTCCTGTCCAATCGTTTGATTTATGCTACTTTCGCCGTGATCTCCTTTCGCTGAGATTTGGAGGCAGAGATAAAAAGGATTGAGTAGATTTTCTTGATTTCTGCGAAACCCTGGTTTTACCGGGAAGCTCGCGGGTTTTTAGGATCTTCTCCTGGACGGATAAGCTCTGCCGCTTCCCCAAATGCAGGTCGCATTCCTTTTGATCAGGCCACAAGTTCAGCCGAGCATGGCGTTCACCTTTTACCCCCTCTGTCTTTAAGCTGGTTCCTGGCCGACTTTACCCCCGCACTGCAACAACAGGAGGAAATGAAGGAAGTTTTGGCCGCTGGCACCTTATCTGGTCAGGGGGGAAGTGCAGTGATCCCTGCAAATTAGCCCCGAACCTGACTGAGAGGTTTGTGTGTGTCGGCTTTCCATCCTAGTTTTTAAAATCTGAAGGATTAGAAAAGCTGTGATTCAACATCAGAGACTTTAGAAGCATACCTAAGGGGGTTATTTAGCATCTTTGTTGAAAGAAAATGCTGAAAATGTGTTCAATTAGCAAAGAAAACTGACATAACGTACAAGACTAATTCAAAGGTTTGCATTAAAGTTCAATAATTGTGTGTTCTCTTAAATACAGAATTTTTATTAATCAGCTAAAATTTGATGTTCTCATTTTATCAATTTATTTCCATAACGTTGACTGTCAAAGGCATTTGTGAAGTACCACAAACTACCTACAATGTATGAAATAAATCAAAGCGTACACATACCAAATTGTACTATTTCTTGACGTTTGGAGTTAGTCAACTATAAGAGGCTTCATCTTTCTGAGCTGTGCCCCCCTGTATTTTCTGCTCTATCCTTTAGCAATTGGTCCCTCTAGTTAAAACGTGGTCATAGCACATGCTAAATGCAAATGTAAGCCCAGAGTTGATATTAGCTTTGCATGGCATCAAGCTATAAATGTGTGAACATTTAGGTCAAAATCAGATGTGTGTCTGTTGATCACAACAGTATGATTGCAAGTCATCGAGATGATTATGGTCTGTCTGGGTCTGTTTTAGATAGGTTTGGGTCATTCCTCATTTAACGTTGCTGTAGGTTCATTAACATCTGAAATAGAAAGAAATATCTTGTGGCGTTCCCAGGGATCAGTTCTGGGACCCGTTTTATTCCTTTTATATGTGATTCCTCTTGGGAAACCAATCAGTAAATTTAGCCATATTTCCTATAATTTCTTTGCAGATGACATTCAGCTTTATTGCTCTTTACCTGCAACTGACTATAACATCGTGACCAATTCATTGGATTGTTTAAAGATTGTTAAGTCATGGTTATTTAATAATTATCTATTAAATTGTCAGAAGACAGCAACAGGGGTTTTTGCCCCCCCAAAAAAATCCCTCGGTTTTCCGAGCTCCTCTGTCCAGTCGAGTGTCAGAAACCTTGGGGTGCCGTTTGACAAATCCCTATCTTTGGAAGGACCCTCTTAACAAATTCTCAAAAATTGCATGTCTCATCTGAAGAATGTGGCAAAATAAAAAATAATCCTATCTTAAAATATTACTTCTATTTTTTAGAACCTTGAATAGACACAGACCCCTGAATACATTGCTGACCTTTTAACCTCCTACTCTTCAGCCCAGTCCATGAGGTCTTCCAATTTGTACAAATTCCAAAAACACGCTATAAAACCAGAGGAAACATGCTTTTAAAGCTGTCGCTCTTCGGAATGACTTTTGTGTTTTAATTTGCATTTAGTGTCTTTTCCCGTCCCTTTCTTTACTTATTTGTCTGATTCAGTGTCTAGTTCCTCTTGTCGTCCTTCTATTTATATTTTTTATTCAAATTTAGGAAAAAGAAACTTTTACATAAAAAAAAGCCACCAAAGCTGAACAAAACCAACGAAAGAAGCATGGTACAACAGGAAGTGACCCTCAGTGGGTGTTTAGTAATGTAACTACTAACCCCCCCCAAAAAAATCCATTGGGTCACGTTAAGGCCATCGCCCACAGATGTATATAATTCATGTAAAAACAGAGTTTATATATATATTTTTTTCTTTTTTTTTCCAGCCAGAATTGGAAGAACAGAACAGACTTTGCTTAGAGGATCTGAAGAGAAGTGTGGAAAATATTCCTCAGCATTCCCGATAATTATTTTTTTCCTACCCTGATTAAAGGTCCATGCAAAAACCATGTGGCAACATTGATGGATGAGTTGGAGACCGTGACACCAAACAATCATGGAAGAGTCCTTCCATACCTTACCGAAGACACTGCTGTAACTCACATAAAGGCCTTACTCCGACAATAAGGTGCCGGCGCTGTTTTAAGGGAGAGAACACATGTCTAAGAGGCCTGTTTCTCCTTATCTAGCAACTTCAGCCACAGCCAAAGATAGATGTCTGCCATGCCAGCATGTTTATTTTCCTAGCCGATTAGCTTCGATTAAAAGCAGACCATGTTGTCTCTCTCCTCCTATTTGTACATTTGAGTCTCTGCTTGTGTGTGTGTGTTTAAGGAGATTTCCAAGCCTCCCTGTGTGGGTGTTCGTGTGAGAGTCTCCGTTATTTCATCTCCACTAGGCTGCACATGATAATTAAGCCATGGGGGGCTGGGAGAGGGATGGTAGGTTACAGCTTTGAGTGATTCTGCAACACCACCGCCTGCCCCTACCTCTTCTTGTGTCTCACACATCCTACTTTAGCCCTCCCTTCCTGCTGCCTCCACCCCTCACCCATCCTTCTCCACCTCAGCTCAATTCCCACCTCAGGCTGTGGGAATTTTTTTTTTTTTTTTTTTTTGTAGTCACACTTGGCTTGCCAGGTAAACAAACCTGAATAGTGGGGGAGACACGAGTGAAGTCCATGGGAGCAAATTAAACAGAGGAGGATGTAAATAGATTTATAACGGAGTCCCCTCATCAGCGTACAATCCAGCCGCATTCCTCCTTTTCTCCTGAGTAAGGTATTCCTTTTGATCACTCTGGACACCTCCCAACCAGGGCAGTCCAGTGGACACAGTCCTACCAAGCAGAACATTTTTGAACCATTTACTTTTACATGTTTGGGGGACTGATTTCCATACTTGACACAAATCAGAAATGACCAAATATCACAGTTCTACCAACAACCAATAGGAGTCGTCTGCATAAAAGAGAAATTGTTCCCATTAAATCTACTGTTAGAAAGCATTGACTGTATAAGATAACTGGAGTGAGTGAGTGTGGCGTCACCCATAGAAAATACCACGTTGGAGCCTGACATGGTCAGGTGAGCAGTGATTGGTCCAAGTCAGTCCAAGTCAAAGTTTTAATGGCAGCCAATCAGGGGTGAGCTTGTCCACACCTCTAGCACATGAAAAGGCATTCTGGAGAACCGGCCAATCAAAGGTTATGAATTAAAGGTTGAGACCGCCTACTTTTATTGAGGCATATGATTGATTGGTTTATAACTTCAAGAACTTTCAACAAATCAAAACATTAAGCTGTTTATTTCTCAATTGAAGTCAATGGGTTTTTGGCTTCTTGGAACCAGCTGGTTGGGGGTGGGTCACTCAGTCCAGCTCTCTTATAAGGTCAATGTTAGAAAGTCAAATCAAAAATAACCATCGCATAGTCTTATTTCAAGGATATTTTATGTATATTGCTTCAATTCCGATTGAAGCAATGGGTGGGGCTTTTTTTTTTCCGGACTTCTGTTCAGTGTGTTCATGTCTATGGTTCTGATCAGGAATTATTGATAAATTACAATATAGAAAATTGACCAATCCTGATAATTCTCTGAGTCTCAAACATTGAAAAACACCTTCACAGTGTTGACAATACTTGAATACTAATCAATGCATTTTTTAATGTGCACTTTTATAGATCTGTGTTGTTGGCAGTTTGTGTTTTTCTACAATGAATGCATCGCTCTTATACCAGTTTTTTGTTTTTATTTGGCTTTTGATCACCTGTTTAGTTGAGGATTCACACGTTAGATTAACCCAACTGAAAACATTTTCCAATTCAACCCAACTAAAACCAAAACTAAAAAACTAAAACTAAAACAACACAACCCATCCCAAAGCAAAACGCAACAAAACCCAAACCACAACAATACACAACACAAGAAAACCACTACACAACAAATAAAAAAGGCAAAGCCCAAAAACAACATAAAATTAAAAACAAAAACAAATCAAACAATACATAAAGCATAGTGAAAACAAAATAAAAATGTCTTCCAGGGTTTTGCCCTTTTAATCAGGTTACTTAACCCTTGTGCTATCCTAGTTCAATGATTCAGTGATTTGTGATCTTCACTGGTGTCCATGGATTACATGAAATCTTTCCACCTTTATCCACCTTTGTCATGGTAGGAATAACACGTCAATGCAAGGGTGGGGTCATCTAAGATAGCACAAGGGTTTTAAACAGGCTTGTTGGTGTGATTCTTTTTTCTCTCCCATTTTTGTAAAAACCCAAACAGCATAAAACAAATCAATATTTGTAGAATGAACCTCTTCGGATCAGTTTTCTTGTTTGATCCACACAATCCATTAAATGTTCAGGTAAACTGGAGCCACCAATGAAAATAATTCAGTTCCCCTTCACAAAGTTTGTCAGGTCAAGATAACTGAGTTCATCTTTTGTTTGGTTGCTGATCAGAATTTAATAAATTGTGTTGGGTTGACCTCTGAGTTTTGGGATTTTGGGGGATATTTTTAAATATTTGAATAAAATATGTTTTCCTTTTATAGTCTGTGTTTTCTACTAGGGTTGGTTGAGCTTTCACACTTCCCACATAAATTGAAGTTTCTGAAGAAATAAACTCTTTTTGGACTAGTCGAGTGTGAATGGGGCGAATATTAAAAAATGTAGTGTTTGCAGTTCCAGATGAATAAAGTTGGGATTTTTTCTTCTCACCTCATTCACCCCATGGGATCGATTTTTTTTCCTCATAGCCTTTCTGCATTTCTGTCCATTTTGCTCAGTAATTCTAAGTAATGGTAATTCCAAAAGACAGCTGTGTCCACATGGTCCTCTGTTGGACTGTGAATGATCACTACCTGCGAGGCCTTCAGCTCGAGCAGACGTGCATTCCCTGCTCCTCTCCTCTCCTCCACCCCCCTTAAATTATCTACCGCTAATCCAGATCAGAAAGTTAAAAAGCAGGTCAAGCATGAAAGCCTTATGCTGAGTAATGAGAAGAAGAGCTGTGTCGCAGCATCTGAGGTTGAACTCATGCAACTCAAAGTCATCCAAGCCCTTGTTTTCAAAGCAGTCTTTCATTTTAAAAGGCAGGAACAGTAGATGAAGATGAATTTTCACCGAATATGAGGGGGGGAAAAAACGACAGATGTCCAAATTTATGTTCCCCATTGACAGCGTTCAGGTGTGTGCAAAAGCAGAAAATCTATTCCAATTGATCCAGAGCAGGAGGCCCTCTGGCAAAGAGATTGGGTTGTACACCACTTCTGTTCCTCAAGGGAACCTTGATCACCGTTATAGCCCCCTGTGTTAATTAACATGCTCTGACATTTCTGCATTAGCTGGTCTCTCATCTTGGCACCCTGGCAAATCTTTTCCAGGCTCCTAAAGAGATTGCATTGGCTGGGATGAAAGGGAGTCTCGGTGCAGTTGTCAAGACGGAGGATAGGGTGGATGAGCAGGCCGGGAACGGTTGAGTGACTCTCGGGAGCGCTCCTTCCACCTGTCTGTGGCTGATCCCAGCCGACCACGCGCACCTCTGCGGTCGCTGCTGCAAAGACGGCTGCCGATCGATAAGTCTTTGAGGCTGCGTTATCCGTTCTAATCCCAGGTTGTCATTAACACCTACACTGTCATTTGTTATGTATAGATCTATTGACCAATTGAGTAGTTGGTATACAAATGATAACAAACACATTGCAAAGCAGAGAATGAAGGCCAAGGAGAACTTTGAGAGTTAATGGGGTTTGACGATTCCTTCGTTAGAAGAGAGTTAGAGTAGCAAAACTTTGACAGAATTCGACTTTGATTTCTAATTATTTCTGACCGCTGTTCCTAACACCAGATAGACTCCCAAGCTGTTTTCCTGAGGATGTTCAAATCCAGACTGAAAACTATTTTACCCTATAACAGCTTAAAGTTGTGTGTATACTTGTTTTACAGTGATTTTCATTCATTTTTTTACAGTTTGTTATTCCAAACTATTTCCTGCTCTAAAGGGCGTGCCTGATAGTAATGTGCACTGTCAATGAATGGTTTATTTTTTAAATGATGTCATATATAAGGTGCACCAAACTATAAGGCGCAATCAGTGAGACAATAGAGTCATGCATCCGTCAGTCATTCAGACTTTATTTACAGCATTCACAGTAACTCTAGGGTCATATCCGAATTCCCGCCCTAACCCCCAACTACTAAAAAACTATATAGTTTAGTGCCGTGAATTTTAAAAAGCAATTCGGACACCATGTTCACTACTTTTTTTTTTTTGTTTGTTTTTTAACGGCGGATCTGACGTCATCGATTTCACGTAGTTATTAAAATGAGCGTTTTGCGATGATAATTTATGAGTCCACGGTCTCCTGAAGATAAAAACGTTGATGGTTTATCAACAAAATACATTTAAATACATTTTTTGGGAAAAAATGCTCCGACTTAATGCATTGTGGTCTACATTCTATCTAGTGAACATCGATGCATATGGTTTTCGCAGAGACTTCTGGGAAATTTCCAGGGCACTTGATTTGGGAATTGTAGATTCGGACAGCACTACAAAATGGCCAAGTTAAAAGCGCCAGTGTATTCACAATACCTGTAATGCCCAACCTTGTTTGCAATTCTGAAAAAAACCCAAAACCAACTGAAACCACAAAAACAAATGGTACTGTGACTACGGTGACTCCCAACAATGTTAGTATCATGTAAGAAAACACAGTTGGATGCTGCTACACGTTAGCCACGTTAGCGTAGTCACAATACCGTCCAACCAAATATTTTGACAAAGCGCTGTTTAGCCTTCCTCTCAAAATCACATTAACATCAGTAAGCACCACTAGAATGAATCTATATACAAGGCGCTCTGGAATTTAAGGCACACTCTCAATATTTTCATCTCTATTTTAGAAGCATTCCCAGTGGTCTTTTATTTATAATTATGCTGTCCTTGGCCAAAACGTTTTTTTCCACAAAGGTGTCATTTTCCAGGACATAGTTTATTAGAAATTTGCCTCCGAGATTTGGAGGGACCTGTGGAGCGGAGTAAGCCTTCCCATCAACCCTTTGTTTACATGTTCTCTGCTAGCTTACAGCCCCTCACACCACAAAGCTAACATTATCGGTGCAACAAAAATGGCGAGCAATATCAAAGCTTTTAAGCCGTGCAGCTTTGAGCCAGATGTCAGCTCAGACGATAACGTCCATGGATCTACATGTGTGCGGGTGGCTGCATCAGAATGGAGTGGAGAAGGGAGCTTGCAGCCCACCAACTGTAGTTTGTACGTAACAACTACAAGCTTTTCAAACAGCAGGTTTTCATCTGCTCCTGATTCAACACTATTTGGATTAAGGAATACTCAGAAACGCAGTTTTGATCTTCCTATAAATGTCTTCCATTAAGAGAAAAAGCTACGAGAACATGTAAAAAAAAAAAGTACCAAAAACACAATTTTAATTGCAGTGGGTCTTTAAGTGTGTCGTATAGTGTGGAGAATACAATAATGTTTTCTATTTTAATCTGTAAGAAACTTTCAATAAAATATGTGTATGAACTGTACTGTACAAATAAACCTGTCTTCCCTTAATGTCGCTGATGAAAACAAATCAAATTTATCGTTTTCTCTTCAACAATCTCAGCTAATCTACTCTGATTTGCCTGACCCCATGATTCCACTCCTCAATGGAAAGACGCTGTTTCGTTATGCTGAAGCTGCAGCAACATGCCAGTCGGAGTGCCAAACACATTAAAGCTCAAAACAGCAAGAGAGGAAAACAGACACAGTTTCACACTCTGTTGGAAGCTTTGGATTTGCCAGATTTGCCCCCCCCCCTTCTATCACTAAACTTCCACTGAATTGCAGGACAGAGTAAAATAACACCTACCGGCCATGTTAATAAGCACACGTGAGTTCGAATGCAATTAAACGCAGCAGATGGTTTGAGAAGACTGTCAGCTTTTTTGTACAATTTTAGAGATTAAACCACAGAATAAGATCATTCTCATGTATATTATAAACGAATAGCAGAGGTTGTATTATATCAGATATATTGTATTGTATCAGAGTTGTATCAGACGTCTGCCAAGGCAGTGCACATGTCTCTAAAAGCAGTGTCACACAGCCACTATGTAAATTTTGCACAGCTGAAAACTGGTCACACGTGAATATACGTAGAACAAGTGCGAAAAGTAGGAATAAAACAAGAACACATAAACCGTGCGTTATTGTTGCGCTGTTTATATGCGCAACATATATAGTGTTTATAGTCATTCGTGTGTCAGTCATATAATTTTAACGTTATATGTGTGCTATTTACGCTACAATATACGATATAAAAGTTATACATTGGCGATACATGCCTGAAAAGTTTTTTAGACATAAATGGAACGGTCAAGGAAAGCCATAAATTGGCATATACCATCTCGCAAAAATCACACACAGATACGTGAGATTTACATGTGTGTAGACTATGTAAAAATATGCATAAACTATGTAATTCTAAGACAAAACATTATTTTTTAACAGCTCAAAACTGAATTCATGTAAACACCCGTCGGCTGAAAACCCTGGCGGACATCTGCGCACATCGATGAATGATAAATGTAAGAAACATATACAAAATTACATATATCGCGCATGCATCACAAAAGGCTGACATTTCATGTAAATAGTGGCTGTATGACATGGCAATGACAAGGTCAGACAGATATATGATAATATTAATTGTCACAACATTGCATGGAGATTGTTAGACGGAGTCTGAATTGCTTCCTTAAAATAAAAAAAATCATGCTAAAACAAAAAGTCATTACATACATATAAACTTCTGTGCTACTGAGCTCACCCACGTGAACAAATGTGTTTGTGATGCAGATCACCCTAATGGCGGAGGGACACCCAGCTCCACAGCTTCTCCTTAAAAAGGTTTGAAAGGGGCTTCAAATATCCCTGCAATTGGAGCAATAGAAAGGAGTCAAAGGGGTGGGAGATGATTCAGATTGGGCCTTAGTTTGCTGGTAAGGTGTCAGCCTACAATCCAAAACAACAATCAGTTGATCAATAGAGGATCAATCGACTGGAATTTAAAAATTAACAAAGGAAAAAACATACAACTTGATAGTTGATCTTCTATCCAAAAATCAACTAAATCCATAATGAGAACAACCACAGATACGGCGATCGTGACTGCCTCACTGTCAACTTGGTTTAAGGAAACTGTGAGTAATAAATGGAGATGCCATCCAAGGTTTCACATGTTTCAAAATCTCATTTTGACGAAGCATCAGAATAGGCTGAACCCAACAATAACTTTTGGTCCATCTAATAAAGAAAGCTAATTAGTTATTTTACACACATTCGGCAGTTTGTGAATTTAATGGAGTGACATGCCGTGAGTTTTATGACATTTCTTTTATTACATTTCAATTAAATTCATAGAGCTGCATTGGGTTTATGTATCTCTCATCTTCTTAAGTCTTTGTTACATCCACTGTTATAGAAAGAAATGGTTCTAGCAGCTCATTTGTCCTAAACAAGAAATACATTGTCACAGCAATTAAAACACATTTAAACTGACAATGAAGTAAGGTCAAGCAATTATCCACCTTTAGACTGAATTTCATAAATTCCAAGGGATTATAGGCTTAATGTACATGCAGGTGTAGTTTCTTATGGATTGCATATATGAATGGCTTTGTCACCAAGCCCTTATTGCTAGATACAGGCTGTTTGTGGGTTAATAAAAAAGGACAAACCCACACAAAGTAGCAATATTGTCATAGCGAGAGGACATTTTCTGACCATTCCATGGTCAAAGCAGACCAAAAACTTCAGGTGGGCATTTAAAGGCTTGGGTGTTAAAGGGTTAATGACTTAAAAATCTATCTCCTCGGGTTGCTGTCCTTTCCTTTCCATCAGGTTACTACAAGGTAGAACGTTCCTCTTAAATAGTAACCCAGGTATGTCTTGCAGTTCTCTTGAAGCTCGTGGTTAATTTATTGTGAAGTATTTATAAGTTGTCCACACAAACAATACTGTGTCCTTACGCCACACTCCAGTGGTTAGTAAGGTTTGCCTACTGATACCTGGCTGACCGCGTGGCAATGCTGCATGCGCAAGGTGTGCAGGTGATACGCAAGTCCCCGTAGGACATCCACACAAACTACACTATTGATGGTCTGATGTCCTCATTTCTAACCATCAGGCTGCTCCCGAGGAGCGCAGACTTTTTACGTTAAACAGCACGACCAAAACCCTTCGCAGAGTGCAGAATTTGGATGGGGTTGAAAAATAGAAAAATCTATGTAGTGGGTGCATCTCACCTACTTCACAGCTTTTTGCTATGACCCGTGACTTGCAGCATCCCCATAGAAAAAATGTGCATGAACATTTTAATCTATGGGGTAGAAAAGCAGATCACAGTTTTAATGTTTCCAATGGGCCGCACAGGTGGCCCGTACAAGTCTTTCCAATTTTCATCCACAGTCAGACTGTATCTACTCATAACCCTTGTGCTATCTTGTGGTGCCTCCAAGGCACCTTAACGTTGTGAGTGGGGTCATCTAGACCCACTAGACAGTGCGCTGAACCTTTTTTTTTCAATGATTTGTGATCTTCACTGATGTCCATGGATTACATGAAATCTTTCCACCTTTATCCACCTTTGTCATGGTAGGGAGAACACGTCAATGTAAGGGTGGGGTCATCTAAGATAGCACAAGGGATATAGACAATTGACTGAAGCTATGCTCACACCTGCCGCAGCATTGAACGATTAAGCGACCCCCCCCCCCCCATCAAGGATGATGTAATTCCCACATATTTACATCCAAGATGCTCCTTGCCCGTTCAGAATTTTAAGTACCTCCACAGCTAATGTTTTTAGTACATATTAGCCTAATGCTAACCTGTCTTTCGGGTCCCCCTTGCAGTGAAGAAAAATAAATTGAAAAAAAATAATAAAATTGAGCGAGTGGGCCCTTAATAATAATCATAACAGTAATAGAAGCAAATTTAGAAGATAGTCTCCTACAGCTTTGGGCTGATTTTGCTGTTCGATGACAGCTGGGGCGGCCGTGGTGCAGCGGTAGGGCGGTCAACCCATAATCGTAAGATTGCAGGTTCGACTCCCGCCTTGCACGCCCATGAGTCGAAGTGTCCTTGGGCAAAACACTGAACCCCACCTTGCCTCTGGTGGTAGGCGGGCGCCTGTGTTTGGCAGTGGAGCGGTCACCAGTGTGTGAATGTGTGTGTGACTGGCTGAATGGGTCTGTGACTGTAAAGCGCTTTGTCCTTGTAGGAAAAAAGGCGCTATATAAGTATACGCCATTTACCATTTACAGCTGGAGCCCCATTAACAGCTATAGCAGATTTCACCATGCTAAATTTTGCTGGTTGGACCAACACGCACTCAGGGCGAAGCTGAGTGCGTGTTTGTGCATTTATCTTCTAAATGTGCTTTTATTGTTGTGATTATTATTCAGGGGTGTTCGCAGGGTGAATATTAAAATGAAAATGCAATCCCCTCTTTGCATTTTCATTTTAATTATGACACAGAATAAGCAGTTTTTAAGTAGAAATGAAAAAGCATATGGAAGTATTGATTTTTAATTTTAATTTTGAGTAATTTGATGCAGTTACATTTTGAAAATGAAAAAGCATTTCTGTTCATCCATTTTAATTTTCAAATTAGACATTTCTAAATGAATTTTGCTACACATTTGCCAGAGAACTTTTTGAAAATGAAATGTCAAATACCATTTTCATTATCATTTTAATTAAGTGACAGAATAAGCGGTGTTGAAGAGGGAAATGAAAAAGCATTTTGGTGGATTGCTTTTTCATTTTAATTTTGAGTCAAAAAAAGCAGCTTCATGTTGAAAATGAAAATGGATTTCTGGTTTTGACTTTTTCAATTATGCTACAGAATCGCTTCCGTACATAAACGCTTGAATGTGCGTTTCTGACTCCCATGTTTAAAACTCTCACTTTCACGCTTGGCTTTGCAACTTTTTCAGTTTTCTACGTATATGACACGCATCTTTCGAATGAAAGTTGAAAGTTAAACCGGCTGAACTTTGACCAATCAGGGACTCAGATTTGGAAGTGACGTATGGATGGCGTCCCTTTAAATCACGGAAGTGCCAACCGTTTGAAGATCGATCATATAGGGGGAAAATTATTAATTGTGGTTTGTGCCCGGCTGGAATTTTATGACACCAAGTTTTTCATAAATCGGAATAGAGCTGTGAAAGAAAGAGCCTGGAGCAAAAATCACAAGATTTGCCTCATTTCAACCTTTCGCACCGAGCCTCTTCCAACTGTAGGTGGCGGACATGAACACGCTTTTAGTGCGTTCTTGAACATGTTTGGTGGAAACGAAGCATTAGGCTTAAAATGATAACATGTGGAAACCAGGAACGAAAGACTTTTCCCTAGAGATTTAATTTGGACTTTGGATTGAAGTCCTAAGAAATGGTCTAAAAGGATGAGCTGTGTTTGAACTAGACCCTAGTGGCCACTTATGAAACTGCACTTGCCTTTTATTTGCTTTTTTCTTTTTTTTCTTTTGCTGGTGCTAGATACATATAGAACTCTATTTGGTCATGTGTATGTGTGTGAACTTCCTGGCCACTAGAACTGCCAGTATGTGGAAGTACTTTACATCCATGTTAGCATGGTTTGAATTACGGTTGCTTTACATAGTCCTATTTACTGTTTGGATACAAAGAAAAGAACATCAGGGAATTTGATTCCAAGACTTCTCCATCAGCTGTAAAAACAATTCCTAAAAAAGTCATGGAGCACTGCTGGATGCATGGAATACTGAACAGGATATTGGAGATTACGCACACACTGCTGTGCAGGCTCAGAAAAGAACTGCTCCTACTTTGCTCTTCACTGCTTTTAATTCTCAGTCATTTTGCGAATAAAACCCATTTCATCAGCTTAGAGTAAGTAAGTCTCAAGCAAACCCAAAGCTGGGAGGTAGGAGAAACGGGGATGTTCTGCAAGTGATGAACCTTCATTCTTTCCCCCAGTTTTGCGGTCTGGATGTTCGCCGGTTGTCCCCACATGCCCCGAGACTCTCAGGACTTCCAAAGGCAGGGAGGGAGCAGGAACACCATTCGACAGCCCTGTTTTAACATGAGCTTTATGAGTTTACACAGGTGGAGGTCCTGGACTCCAGTCCAGATTTGTGCACAGGGTATTAAATATTTACAGGAGTTTAGATCCTCTGCAGTTGGAAAATACAGCTCAGAAACACATTCTGGGTTAGGAGGAAAAGATGACCGGAGTTAAAGACTGTCATTAGATCATTCCTGACATCCAGTTTAAATGGTGAGTTAAAGGTTTGCCTGTAAATACAACAGAATTTCATAGGGTAATGTTGCATCTGCACTAAAATACTGTATTCTTCTGATAATGATATGTTTTTTTAAATGAAGATTGCAATCTTAATGGTGGCTGGGCCTGGAGGTGTAGCAGCACTGAGTCAGGCTTCCTTCAGAGCCAAGCACCATTCAGGGTGAACCAGAGGGAAGGAGGCCCCTCAGGTGAGGAGGGGAAGTCTGGCTTCATCAGTTCCATGTGGCTGTTATGATGGTAATTACACACATTATCAGTCATTAACACACTCTGCAACAGTGCTTCAGGCAGGACGCTGGGCTTATTGCAGGTGGACACGCTTGATTGGCTGGCAGAGTGTGTGGCATGGGAGATTTAAATTTGTGAACACAGGGAAATTGTGTATTTCTGTCTTAATTGGACCTAAAGCTGAATCAGAATTTGTTCCTATAACTAGATTAATGTTAACTTGGTACATAACGGACACATTATTTTGTTTTTAGGGGAATCATTAGTGATACCTATTGTGAGTAAAAATGCAAAACAAACAATTGTATGTGACTTCCAAGTATTTGGAGACAAAATGGTGCAGAGATGTTTTGGGCATGTTAAGATGGTCGGAAACATCCTGGATACATACATAGAATCTTCATAAACGCATTAAAGTTAAAAGGCCTATGATATGCAAAATAAACGTCTTGAACTTTAACCTGTTTTTTAAAGTTTATTCCGTATGAAAAACAGCCCCAAAGTTGTATTTTGATCCGTTCACCCATCTCTGAGTATTCCTCTAAAAATTCTGCTCTCTTAGCACCAGTCCACGAAAAACGAGTGGGTCCTCACATTGTGATGTCACAAAGTGAGGACATAGCGGTGATCGGCTTTCATTTTATATGCACGTCCATCTTTGCTAAAGTTCGGATGTTGTTTGTTTTTGTGGGCGAAACGCAGACACGCTGCCGAGGCCGGCTTTCGGTTAACGTAATGAAGTGGGCGGCACCAACAAAAAGTAAAAGCCTGTAAAAGCCTGTGCCTCACACCTTATTAAAAAACGTGTTCTTTAGTGGGCCAAATGTTATATATTATCATATATATATATATATATATATATATATAAAAAGCTGCTTAATTTTGAACGGATTTATGTTAATCACGTTCCGGTTTGTGTCGTTAGGTGTCACCAGTGACATCTCCGGTGTTAAAGGGTACCAGCTTGGGCCCAGTAAGATGTCATTGAAATAATAATAATATTATTCAAGAGGGATTGCAGCAACACTTATAGTTGGCGTCAGATGAAGGAAGGCAACGTATGTGTAAAAGCAGTTTGCAGTCTCTTTTTTAGTGGAAAAAAAAAACGGATTCATTTTCCTCGAACATGATCTTCCGATCCAAGAGGCTAACGGCTTTAAAGCTCCTGTGTGTCACACAGAATCACATTTCTCATTAAACGCTATCAATTCTAAAGGAGCTACAGACATTTATTCAAGTTTTTGCTAACTTTAAACGAACGCTGAAGACACCTTGCTCACCCAACTTAAACGATTCAACTAAATCCTCCGAGAAAGAAATCTGTTTCTGCGTTGACTGCGTTCACTCATTTTCCTCTCTATTCACCTCTTTTTTTTTGTCCTCCCTCCATTCTTATTTTTTTCTGGGGTAGCCATGACAGTCTGATTGCTCTTTGCTTCCCTTTTCCATTATTCTCAGTCTATTTTCTCTCCGTTCCTCTTACTTTCTGTGTATCTTCGGGCTTGCCAAAGATGCAAATGACACAAGAAAGTGATAAAAGTTGCATGTTGGCACCACCATAATTAAATATTAAAGACTTTTTTTTTCCTCGAAAAGGGATGCCTGTGGATATTGCTTTCAGATTACCAAGGAAAGACCGAAAGTGAGTTACGAAGTGTTTGATTTAGACGTCGTAATGCATTTTTACCCGAAAACTAATAAAACAAAAACAAAAAACAGACACGAGGGTTTAAACACCTGCAAAAACTCCTGACCGTAGTTGTAAACTGTCAATTCAACGCAAAATGGTAGCAAGTGTGTTATTTTCCCCTATATTCTAACAAAATTATCACCATTATTTCCCCTCGCAGTTCAACTGTTACATCATTATTACATACATTATTCTAATGCAAAGTGTGACCCACTTTCTCTGCTGTATTGTTCCTCAGCTTAGTCCCACCAACCCCATTTACTATTCTGTTTCAATTCAAATTGAGGGGAAAAAAAAGAAAGAAAAAAAATCATTGTATGCGTGAGCCTCTTTCCCTGCTTGCCTCTTTCTTGCACACGCTCGTCGTATTTATCTGTCAGTGCGTGTTTGCGTCATCTGTGGGCTCCTTATTCCCTCGCCGCGTCCCAGTAAGTGTGTGTCATGACTGCGTCGCAACATGGGGTATGGGCCTTTCTGCTGTGCTCATCCAGGCACAGTTTTCTAAAAAAAAATTAAAAAAAAGAGGAGGAGGAAGAAGACTGGGGTTGTTGCTTTTAATTGAATTGTAAATGCAAGTGGAGGGGGGGAACGGGGCCGCATCTAGCTGGGACAGACAACAGATGGAAGGCAGGGCCTGCCCTGCAGGGTGAGAGGGGAGATGGGTGGGTGGAGATAGATGGATGGATGGGGGGAAGGGTGAGGCAAAAAGAAGAAAAAAAAAAGGGGAAGGGGGCATGAAAATGACCTGGGTCTGTGGCCTCTGTGGAGTGTATGATTTCCCTTCCTGCTCTCCCTCAATCTGTCTTTCTTCACCATCACTTCCCTCTTTCCGCCCCTTCAGAAAGCAGAACCAGCCTCACAAGTGGAAAAAAAAAAATCTGGAAACTAATCAATGATTGCAGAAAGCATAAATTTTACTCAGGGATCAAACACCAATCACAGCAGATTCTTTTCCGTGCTCCGCGTGGCGTCCCCGTGAGCGCTTGTTGCTATTAATAATGTAAGAAACCCATTTGGAAAGTGTTTCTCTGTTATATCTAAATAAGAAATCGCACCAGTCACATGAACACTCGCCGGGTAATATATATGTAGATTTTCCCACTCAAAAAAAAGAAGATCCACAGGAAGTCGGCCCCGCTCTCCCCTCCTTTTCTGTCTCCTCCTTGATTTCTTCAAAGAGGAGAAAATTACCCCAGTCTGCCCTCCTCAGGTGAAGACCGCTCAGAGCTCTGTCACTGCAGCGAGCAGACTGGGTCAGACACGTACACCATCACTAGGTCAATACGGGCTTTACCCCTTGACTAGATTATGGGTATTTGGGTTATTTGTGCATTTAGGATAATGACTCCACATTGGGTCATTTCACCAAACTCATATTTTAAGTAAACCGTTAAACCAAATGACTTTTTTTGCCCCCCAATATATTATAAAGAAAATTTGAAACGTTCATCCCCCTCAGTCATTTCTTTTGAGTTTGATTACTCTTCCTCCCCGTTTGATAACGGCAGTGACCGATGCTCCGCATAACTGTCCCCCGCAGGTGTGATGTCACCTCGCTAAATCTCCCCTCACGGCCGGCACGCGCCGAGCCTCGAGGCTGAACCTGCCTCCACGTCTGCCTGAAGCAGCACACACCGCCGCTCCGCGCTGACTCCACTCAATGGCCCACCATCCTGCTGCCACCATGAAAGGATAAAAATAATAAAACTGAGAAAAAGAACAAAATCTTGGATTCCACTGCTGTACTTTGGCTACTTTCCTATTTATTTGCAGATGCCAAAATAATGAACCTGCTTGAGGTATTTATTCCCTGGAGGATTGTGTTTAGGAAGCAAGGGGGGGGGGGGGGGGGGGTTGTCATTGGAATGTCCTAGCAAAAGAGTAAATACAGGTATTGCAATTTATTATAGTTTTTTATATGTGAAAATGATCGAATACTAGCTCATCTTAATTTTGAGAAAAGGCTTCAATTTTTCCATTTAGCAAAATAAAAGTTCAGGAAAAAGACACGCGTTCTGTGGAATTGGGGGACCCTCTGCGATAAAAACTGTGGTTTTTGTGTTTTTTTAAATTTTCTGGTGACATTTTTCTGATGCAGATGAACAGCAAAGTGGATGGCCATTAAAAATACAAGGATCAAAAATACGTAGTGATGGTTTTTTTAATTTATTTTTATAAACAAAATGTAATAAGTTGAGAAGATTTTCCTGGAAAATATTGCTTACGTTTTTCTACAAGAAGCTTGTATTAATGATCTCCTTATTTTTTATCAAAGATGCTACTATTATTGATACAAAAATTGGGGGGCAAAGCATTTTGCTGTGGGGGCAGCTGGCCCCCTTTGCTTCCCCCTTAGCTTCAGCCCTGGATGGAGGCCAAAATTAAGTTTAAAACTGCATTTTCTTCATCCAAATTGTTATGAATCAGGAGCAGACGAAAAAGACGTTGGAAAAAGATTGAATTTGTTATGTGCGAAAGAAGGGGGAGGGCCTAAGCTCCCCTGCTCCGCCCTAATTTGAATCCATCCACTTGTAGACGACTAGATTCCCGTACATCTTCAGTTTCCTCGACCGAGCTGCTATCTGGTTAAAAACTCCGAAGATTATGTTGTTATTATGTAAGATAATGTTAGTTTGGGGGTGTGAAGGGCTGTAACCTTGCACGAGAGCGTGTAAACAGAGAGCTCTCAGTTGCCCCAACTGAATCCAATTCAGAGGGGAATTTGTAATGAACTGCTGTCGCTCTGCAGAGACTATGTCTAAGAACACAACACAGGTATTTTGATTTTTGGCCACAAAAAAAAAGCACAATCTTAATTAAAAGACCATTGGGAACACTTTTAAAATAGATCCAAAGGTGATTGTAGCGGGTCTCTTAGAGAATGGGATTGCCAAATGTATGATGGGATGAAGTTAAACATCTAGTAAATTTTGGAATTTTGTCAGTTTGCCAAGTGGGAGTCATTCAGATTTGCCAACAGCCGTAATGAAAACAGGAGAAACTGGAAATATTGCACTTCCTGCAAAAATGCATGTGTGAATGCTGACAGCTGGAGCTGGGGCACTGGAGTGCTAAAATGTGCTTGAACACCAAAAAGCATTTTGAAAGCTGAAATAAAATGATGAAGGATTTAGTAACTTCCCTAATACCAAATTATATGAAGTTAAAACGAGTTAAATGAATGTAGAGAGATAACAGATGGGAAAAAATAGATATTAGTTGCAAAAACAACCAAAATACAGGGTAAAAGAAGAAAATAACTGATATGAATGTTGCAAAATAAATCAAATGATGGTCAATAGTGGATCCAAATACATAAATGAGTGCAGAAACAGTATGAAATTTAGTCCCCTGATGTCATTTTTTTTTATAAAGATGATTCAAAACTGGCATCACCATTTTGGTATCTCGACCTTTGGAACTCAATTAGACATTAAGCAAATTTATCAGACAATGGTTAAATGAAGCCTTCATGCTGTTCTTTGTAGTCATGCCTGCATTTTACTCAGACTTCCTTTCCTCTGTGGAAAAAAAACTGAACAGATGCAAAAAAAAGGTCTCCAGAAATCAGTTGAGGGTCTGCTCCATTAGCATTCACAACAAAGTGAAGGACAAACTGCGCTTACACAAATCTAGTGAAGGAGCACAAACGTTTTCAAAATTGTAGTTACAGAGAGAAAAAGAATCTTTTCAGGTGGAAAACATGTTATAGAACTACCAGTCTTTTTGACCGTGGACAGTTAACGCCTAGGTCAAACCTGCCCTCATGGGTGGAAAGGGGCGGTCTGCCCTGTGAAAAATAGGAAAGCCCATATGGGCCACGCGCATAATGTCGGTGAGCCTGTACAGCAAAAATGTTTGTGCACACGTTTTACGACAGGTCATAGTGAGCACTTATGCAACAAGCTAGGGTAAAGGGCACGTCACACAACCACTTTGCGCATATTGCATGGATGAAAGTTGATCACACGTGAATATATGTGGACAAAGTGAGAAAGGTTGTGGTCTTTATATGAAATTTTCATGGATGTATCATGAGTGTACCATGTTAAAACAATGGAAGAAGTACGAATAAACCATGCAAATACCACAAAAAAAAACGTAAAATTGTTCACATTGCGCCGTGTGCGCAATACAAAAGTTATACATTGGTGGTAGTCCGTTGGACATAGGTGGAACGGTCATGGAAAGCCTAAAATCTGCCTATGCATCTTGCAAAAATCACGCACAATTGCATTAGATTTACATAATAATTGCACATAAACTACGTAAAATAAGCACAAATGCGTGTCAGCCGACTAAACTTTTTCAGCAACTCAAAATCAGACCAGTCGACTGACACCCTCGACGGACATCTGCGCACATCGACAAAGATATCACGCTAGCATCCCGAAAGACTGAAATTTCACACATTTAGATGAGACGATTAAAAAAAAGTAGGATCTGAATAGTAAAGCTTTTTATGCTGGTCTGTGTGTTTGCATTTCATTCAGTAGTTTTTTGTAGTTGTTTTTTTTCAGCCATTAACTTGTGCTTATCTTTACTTGGGTTGTGGGGGCAGCAACCTAAGCTGAGTGGCCCAGACTTCACTCTCCCCAGGCTACGATGGGGGGGGGGGGCAGCATTCCCAGGCCAGCCACGAGATAAAATCTCCCCCTTCATGTTTGGGTCTGCAGCAGGGCCTCCTGCTTGTTGGGGCATACATGCAAATGTCTGGGTCTACAAGTGGTGCAGATGTCCCATCTCACCTCAGCTGACTGTTCTTTATGTGGCGTTTAAATGTATTACACTCTCAGCAAGGCTTTATGGTCCCGTCTCCAACGATGAGCCTTATTCTTTCAGAGTTAAGTCACGATGCAGGCTGAGGCCTTCATGTGTTCTCATATGACAGGATGAAAAACAATCTGTTTTTTTTCCTTCTTCTTCCTCGGCCGGGTCCGGAGAAGAGGGGGGGGGGGGGGGGGGGGCTTTCAATGATTGGGCAGCTGTTAAAGCTCGTCGACCTTGGATGTCAGCCTAAGTGTAATTATTTTTCACGCATGCCATGTTGACCATCCACACACCACTCGGGTTGCATTTATCAGGCCCTCGATGGAGGTAGGATGTCGGCACATGTTCACAAAGACAAACTTGATCAAGACTTGATTCTTGTTGGACATGTGAAGGAAAAGAGTAATCCCACTCAGGGAGAACCTCCTGGGACACACATTCTGGTCCAGATTTGATTTGGCTTGGATTCAGACTGGCATTGATTAATTGGAATCTCCAGCATGGGGAATAACTCCCATAATTCCCTTCGTCACTTGACTTGCTGGCTGCCAATTTGATCGCCTCCATCCTCCTTCAGACAGCGTCGCTCGGCGTCCGACTGAGCCTCAGATGTCTCATAAGCCGCCGTGATTCAACATGGAGCCTTATCAAATGTCTGTTAAAGAGATGGGGGAAATATTAAAGAAAAATGTGTGTGTGTGTGAGGGGGGGGGGGGTGCAATTAAAATGGAAAGGAGCAGGTCATGTTGGGTGAAACCAAGATAAAAAAAAAAAGGCCTGAGAGGACGACAGGCGGTTTGAACCCCTCCTCCCTCCGTTCACTCTCCTGTCACCCTCCACAGAGGACTGACATTCATTCGAGGACACCCCTCGCTGGCGGTTAAAAGAAGTGGAATTAATGTGTGACTTGAAGAGAGAGTGAAGCAAAGGGGCAGAGGGTAGGTGGGGTGGGTGGGGTGGGGCCGGTTGGTGGTAGAGAGTGACTGACACAGTTCTTGATGGAGTGCAGACGCTCTCTTTCCTCCTCTTCCTCCGTCTCCTGCCTGCTCGCCAGGGTCGTCGCTCCCTCCCACCACCACAGCTACCTTCCTCCCAACCCCTCTGGCCTTATTGTTTTACATCTCTTCATTCAGGCTTTTATGGCTGCTTCGCCCTCATGGAAACCCATCTCGCCGCCGGATGATGGGTTCCTCCCCCAGTTATCGCGGCTATTTATTATTAGCGTCGATCCACATCACATTCCTCTGACTTTGGGAAGATGGTTTTCACATTGGACCCCTTTAACCGTCTCGTCGTATCACAAATCCTACGTGCGCAAAGTGACACAGCCAGAGAGGAAACCTTCCATCGTTCTGTTACAGCAGATTTACAAGGCCCTAAAAGTTCAATTCCTCGTGGTGGAATGGTCGGACACATTGCTAGAAGTCAAATCTGTGTAGTGTTGGATTTGTTTGGAGTTTTTGTATGACTTATCACATCCATCCATCTTCTAAACCCACTTATTCGTTTTTGGGGTCACAGGGTTGCGGGAGCCGATCCCGGCTTCTGATGAGCGAAGGGGGGTACAACCACACACCTGATGCAATGTTCACACCGGGGATGAGAGACACGTTCTTGTTTAAGGCTGTGACACACAGCCACTAGGTACATGTTGCGCATTTTGCAAGGATGAAAAATGGTCATACATGAAAAAAAATGGGAAAAAAGTTGCAGTCTTAGGGAGAAATTTTCCGTTATATCAAGAATGAACCACGTTAAAACCACGGAAGAAGTACGAATAAACCGTGCAAAGAACACGTCTATCGATGTAGAACATGAACTGTGTGTGATTATTGCAGTTTTAATGCAATTCCTTAGTGATTCATGCGTCCATTACATAATCTTTACGCGACATGTGCAGATAAAATAGATAAAAGTTATACATCGTTGGTACATGAGTGAAAAATTGTTCGTGCAACTTGTAAATAACACAAAATTGCATAAAATTTACATGGTAATTTAGTACAAACAACGTTAAATATGCATAAACTGCATAATTCAAACCAAATTCACGTTAAGAACCATTGGCCGAGACCCTCTAGAGACATCTGCGCACGACGACAAATGACAAATGCAAGACTCACGCATGTATCACGGAACATCAAAGTATTATACATGCTCTGTGTTCACACTGGACAAGGAGGGAGGGGCTTCTTCTTCTGATTTTTTCTAGTTTACTAGTGCAGGTCCACCACCCGCAGTTTGGTGCAAAATATTGAAGCGGTGCAAATAAACCTCCGTAACAATAAATGGAACGCACAAACGTCAACCATTAACTTCTCCTTTATGATTAATTTTAAAACAGTGAGTACTTCTGTGAATGGAAAGGGGACGCAATCCACGCGTCACTACCAAATCGGAGTCCCTGATTGGTCAAAGTTTAACCTAGATTTAACTTTCAACGCTCGTTCAATGGCCACACGTTTTGTACGTAGAGCCTCAAAACTGTCATAGAAACGTGGGTAGCTCCGCATGAATGTGAGATTTGGAACGCGGATATGAGGGGCCGTATAAGACATTATTTATTCTGAACCATTCACATTCATACATTCTTGCTCTCACAGTCATATATACTCTCTTTCGCATACATATATTCTCTTACGCATCCATATATTCTCTCTCTCACATTCATACATTCTTGCTCTCACAGTCATATATACTCTCTTTCGCATGCATATATTCTCACTTGCACATCCATATATTCTCTCTCTCGCATGCATATATATTACTTTACACATACATACATTCTCACTCTCATTGTCACTCTTAAAAAAGAATGTATGTATGTGAAAGACAAGTATATATGAACGTGTGAGGAAGAGTTTATATGTGTGTGTGAGAGAGGAGTATGCATGAAACGGAAGTGACTTTGCATGAAAAGGAAGGCAGATGATTTCTCGTGCTCTGATTGGACGAGAGGCCGCCACCTCCCATTTTGAACAGACGCTAACACGAACCAATAAGAAGGCCATCGGAACCTTAAGAAATATTTTATCTTCACCTCAAGTGGTCACAAATCTGTCTGCATCTCTAGAGACACAAAGGAATGTCTCAAATACCAATAATGGTAATAGAAGTGCCACCGAAACAGAAAATCCGTATCCACCTTATTCCTAGCCCCCATGAGCCTTTGCGTGAATTATGGGCGACACTTCCTGTAGACGCTGGAACACGCATTTACATTAAAACAAATTCCTCTTGTTTTCGATCCATAACTACATATAAATGTGGGAAAACCAGCTGTCATTTCTTAAAAAAGGCAACGGTGAGGTGGAGATGAAATATTTGTTAAGGTTCCGATGGCTGCAGGACCCCCGTGGCTACTTCTTGCCGGTTCGTTTTTTTTTTTAAATAAACTTTATTAACAATATCCTGCACATACAAAATACCAAACACAAAACTCCACTGTGTGCAAAATACAATCTTCACGTTCGCCATGAGAATGAACAAAAAAACATAATGATAACCATGTAAAACAGGTTATGCAAAAAGAAAACAAAAATAATAAGGCAAAGGAATCTGTTAAAGTTTCAGGAGAGACCATGTTTCAACTGTTCTGACAGCTTTTTTGTTAGTGGAAGATTTAATACTGTTCACATACAAAACCATTTCTTTCTGAAAAACATAAAACACGGTTTTTTTGTTGGCATATTTACACTTGTGTATAAAGTATTTAGCCATAATTATAAGTAAATTAACTACATATATTTTTTCTGCATTAAGTCTTTCTTGTGTAAAATATCCAAAAATAATATGCTCGTAAAATAATCTATAATCTTCACATAGATGAGTTCTTATAAAATGTATCACATCTTTCCAAAATAGTTGAGTGAAATAGCAAAACCAAAAAAGATGAGGCACAGTTTCTGGTGAGGAATGACAGAATGAACAGTTTATGTCCAGATCTTTTTTAAACTTAGTAAAGAAATGTTTCACTGGATAAAATTTGTGAAGAATTTTGAAAGAAATTTCTCTGATTTTATTGGTGATGAAATACTTTTGTGGCAGGGTCCAAACCTTTTCCCACTGAATTCTACATCCAAAGCTGTTCCAGTATGAGATAACGGTTTTGTGGCAATCTCATTTTGAAACAGAGAACAGATACTTTGATTATTCCTGCTAGCTGAAAAACATACCTTTCCACAACACAAGTCTGTTAATTTGGGATTTCTTGCTTGTTCATGTTAGCGTCTGCACTGTAATCCCTAGCGAGTTGACTGAATTTAAAAAATATTTTGTAACAGATTACGCAACAGTTAAGTTATATTATTAAAACTTTTAAGTTAACATTTATTAAAATTCATATTGTCAGTTGGCTTACATTTGTATTTCATAAAAAATATTAAGATTCCTCAACTTATAAAAGAGAGATTATTTACTTAAAGTTTTTAATATTTTCCAACTAAAAAACGCTTTAACTAACTATATTTTTATATTACTCAACTCATAAAATATGTAAAATTCACTCAAATGCTTTATAAATTCTTTAACTCATTAAATGTGTAGCATTGAAAATATTTAAAATTCTTCAGCTTAAAATGTATTCTAAACAGAGATATTGATACTGCCCCACTACATTTTAAAAGCTAACATTGATAAAAACCAACAAACGTGAAGGCCACACAATAGTGATTGCTTAATACACTTTTTTTAATTGCTCTTTAAAAAAAAGCACAAATATCAAGAGGATGAAGAAACAATAAGTGCAATAAAACTGCATTATAAGAGTGCCACACAACATATTGACAAAAAGAGTATGTTTTGTATTTTACGGCAGAAAAAGCAAATGATCACAACAAAACACATTAGTTACATAACACTTAAACCAACAAATAGTCCATTCTGGAAGACTCACTCAACGAAACATTCTTCAGCGTCAATAAATGTCCTTTCAGTGGTTTGCTGTCCTCAAGGCTCAAGACAGCATTCTGAATAAATATGAAGGCAAGTTCAAGTTTTTTGGGGTGCTGTAGGTCCAGAGCATAGATATCCCCGAAGAGTTAGAAGAGATTAGTCAGCCAGATGTGTGGGACCACTGACGGCAGCATCAGGAGCATCACCACGACAACTGAGAAGATACCCACAGCAGTGTCTGTGAGGTCTGGTATTCTGGAAAATACAAAACAAAAAACACAGATGAGTTCAGACCCTCAAAGATATTCATCACACTAATGTCCAAAACTGACATTCCTGCCATCTGTCAATAGGAATCTTTTCATGCTAACATTCTGTTAGCTTTTAATCAACTGGCTATGATGTTTTAAGGACCAACTCCAATTAAAATTGTGTTTTTAAAAAGTTCTTTAGCATTTTTCTGAAGGAGGACATTTATAAAATAATTTAAGACTAAACCTTCATTTTTCTTTATTCAAATAATGATGGATCAGGAGCAGAAAAGGTAAACGAAACTCCACTCCTTCCAATCAGGAGTCCCTGATGTTCGCCTTTCATCTTCCGTCTCAGTTTTAAAACCATTTAAAAATATCACTCAGTTTACAAACTACAAACAATTGCCCTATTTATTATGTCACTCAATAAAATCTCAATCAATATTAAAGGATTAGTGAAAACCATTGACAGGGAGTCGTGTGCACTTACTGTACAGGTCTTGAAGAAGTTGGAGGCATCTTCATGCAGATAAACAGGAAGTGCAAGGAGGACAAGTGCCCGTCTCATGTTCACGTCACGCTGGTCCTAAAAGAATAAAAAGAAATATCCATTACCATTGAAGCAAATGCAGAGCAAACACTTCCAATATTTACTTAAGGAACTTTAAGAAATAATAAAATGATACCTTTTCTAGATGTCTATTTCTAGTAAGAGGACAATACAGTGTTTATGTCATGATCCACTTCAGGTCAAAGACCCAAAGTCATTTTTAAGGCAAGTTACACCTTGGCTTCTTACAGCTGTTTACAAATGATTTGTTATCCGTTTTTGAATTATGCACATTAGAAATTCACCTGGAGGTCATAAATCCTAACCAAGCTGGCCAGTTCCTTTCTGTTTTGGTGGACTTAGTCTCAGAAAGGGCAGCTTTAAGTTACACAAACATGTAAAAACTGCACAATTTCCTGACTGCATCTACTCTACATAAATCCATTTCAGATCTTGACAGATGAGTTTTCATGGTTTCAAATGATGGAATGGTGCTAATGCAACATCATTTTATTATTGTAATATACTGTCATAAAGACATGACAATATTCCAAAGTGTCTCCACATACATGGCAGTGGAAACACTTTGGAATATTGGCTATGTAGTACTGCAGTATTATATGTAGTACTGCATAGTGCCAAAGTAACAGAACACAACTTGCACCTCCATTCCATTGTGCCACCTTCAGCCTGCAATCTAAATATGTTTAGTTAAATTGTAAATAATTTCAGCTCTATTTAGACCTTTGGCTAGTTAAAATGTGCATAAATGTTTCCATGCTGCCGTATAAATCTAATAATGGTAATAGTTCAGGATGAATATATTAAATAAGTATAAAACTCACCCACTGACACCTCTTTTCTGGTGAAATGGTGACTTTCTGGTGAACTTTCTGAAGTTCAGTATCTGAAAAAGTCCAAAAGAGATTTTTCAATGTTAAAAAATGTTTCAATTATATTCTGATCAAAAAACATTTATTGCACTACACAACCTATTGCATTTTTTGTTTTTTTAAAATAGCTCTAGACAAATAACTGAGACAAGTTACCTGGCTGGCCTTGGCGTCTACCTGGAGGTGAAACACTGAACACTCTGTAGTTCGGTACCTGAACACAACACGAGCACGTTGATTAATTTATTTTTACAAAAACTTTTTTTATAACGGAGATCAGTGATTTATAAAAGCTTAAAGCTGCATTCAAAACCCAATGCTTCCATGTAGCAACCAGGCTTAAAACTGTTGGCGGTAGCTCCTCCCACACAACCGTTAGAGGCTTTGAGTGACATTTTTGGACAAATGTCCAGCAGCAAACTTTAGCCACAGACAGAGGCCTCCAACGCGAATTTCACACGCGGATCATGTTTAGTGTGATTGCAGCATAACAGATCATTTCTACCTCTGAAAAAAAAAAAACCCTCATCACTGTCGTAACTTACGGGCAGAGAAATGCATTTTGGGTTTGGCTCGCCATACGTCTGCTATGACAAACTAATCATGTATACATTTCCACATTAATCTCTAAAACAATCATAACACACATATGTTTAAACAACAGTAAATCACATTTACGGTAGTATAAGAGCATTTTTAAAGCATTCATTCAAAATAAACCATGAACGATACTTACCAAATTAAATCAGGGCTGAAGACAAGACGGCACCATCAGCGATGAGGCGGATGAAAAAAAAACCGAGGTTGGGGCGTCTTGAAGCGGGACGAAATCGCAACGCTTTGCAGAATAATAAAATGCTCGACTTTCAATTTCAAACGTCGCATACTCGCATTCGGCAAATCCAACATGGCCACCTGAGCTAACGTAGAGATAACGAAAGACCCTCCCACCAGTACGTGATGACGTCATGACGCTACTTCAGGGATCTCAAAATTTTTGAGTGCTAGATACAAATAAGCTTTAAATTATTTAGCACTGTTAAGTTAAATTTGAAAAAATCTTGATAGAGCTTAATACTTTATAGTTGAATCAACTACAAAATGACATTTAAGTTGTGTAACCTTAATAGTTATGAGTCAGTACAAGTGATAGGGTTTAGAGTGTGTTCAAAATGGGAGGTGGCGGCCTCTCGTCCAATCAGAGCACGAGAAATCATCTGCCTTTCGTTTCATTCAAAGTGCCTTCCTTTTCATGCAAAGTCACTTCCGTTTCATGCATACTCCTCTCTCACACACACATATAAACTCTTCCTCACACGTTCATATATACTTGTCTTTCACATACATACATTCTTTTTTAAGAGTGACAATGAGAGTGAGAATGTATGTATGTGTAAAGTAATATATATGCATGCGAGAGAGAGAATATATGGATGTGCAAGTGAGAATATATGCATGCGAAAGAGAGTATATATGACTGTGAGAGCAAGAATGTATGAATGTGAGAGAGAGAATATATGGATGCGTAAGAGAATATATGTATGCGAAAGAGAGTATATATGACTGTGAGAGCAAGAATGTATGAATGTGAATGGTTCAGAATAAATAATGTCTTATACGGCCCCTCATACGCGGAAGCTTGAAAGTTACACGTGGTTACATAGACTTTTCATTGAAAGTGGTCGCTTGAACAAGTGTTGCTGAACGCTGTGTGAACATAGCTTAAGGGAAATTGTAGAGATAATTTATCGCATATTCAGATAGTCAGATTTTTTGCATACTCAGTGGTTAATTACCCAGGAACTACTGAAATCATATGTTTGAGATAATGATTGACTTAAAATCCCACTCAGATCACCTTCTATTCTATTTTGTAAAGCGGTTCCAGGGATCTTGTGTCGTTTTCTAGGACAAAGATTCTGCAAAGCAGCAGTAGTTCATTAGAAATTCCCCTCTGAGTAGTAGGCGGAGCAACCCTACGCCCACTTCCTTTCACCCATCTGTTTACATGCTCTCCCACTAGCTCACAGCCCTTCACAGCCCCAACCTAACATTACCGGTGTAACCAAAGTGGCCAGCAATACTGGAGCTATCTAGCCGTACAGTTTTGAGCCAGATACCAGTTCAGATGAGGTAAATTAAGACACATACGGATTTAGTCATCTGCAAGTCAATGCATCCAAATTGGGGCAGAGCAGGGGGGGCTAGTGGCCCGCCCAGTGTATCTTTTACGTCACAAATAGGCTCTTTTTCAAACTGCATCTTTTCATCAGCTCCTGATTCACAATGATTTGAATAAAGAAATACTCAAAAATGTAATTTTTAGCAAAATCTTCTTTTAACTATGTCCTCCGTCATCAGAAAAATCTCACAAAAACGTGTTAAAAAACTCCAAAAACACAATTTTCATTAGATAGAGTCTTTCCTGGAGGCAGAGGGAGGTGGAGGTGCACAAGCTGCTTCTCAGGTTCTCGAAGTCAGGAGGGAGAAACAGCCAAGGATTTCCCAGCCAAGCATGTTTATTTAACCCACTCCCATTACATTCCTCCAAACAACTGTTGCTATTTTTCACAGTGATGAATAAAAAAAAATCAAACCCTACATTAAAAATAAATAAATAAATATATCAGATCTTCACCTCTTTCTTTTGCCTCCCAAAAAACTATTAAGCAGGGTAAGACAGAGGAATTAAAAAAAATAAACTGTTGGCGCTGCACCTCTGTGAGTCATATAGTAGGGGGAACATGTTTTAGCACTTAACCTCCACAACAGGAGCAGCTGTGGGGCCCAGAGGGACCACGCATTCAACAGTGGAAGGCTGACAGGATGCCTAATTAACTAGGCTGCTTGATGACACAAAAGCATCTTTTGAATCGGCCAATACTTTCTGGATGAAGGGCTGCAGCGTTAGAAAGGGAGGGGTCGGCAGGGCGGGCCCAGCAGCGTTCGTGCCAAGACGCACGCTACATTTCTGAGCTGGAAAATGGAAAGTCGGAGTAGTTCAATCCAAACAAAACCAGATATTCTTTTACAACGAGGACGAAGAGTTTCATTCAGAGGTGCTTCACAGTTTATGATGACTTCAGTCTGCTTAAATGTTGACACTGCAAAAACAAACAGAATTAAGTAAAAATTCACAAAATTTGGAACATTTTCCTTAATTAAGCCAAAATATTTCACAAGAGAGTCAGAAAAAAAACGATCAGGTCACGTCACACATTTTGTGCATTTTCCACATATGAATTTTCTGTCTATCGTGATACATGGTTGATTTTTTTTTTTTTTTTTTTTTATACACTGTATTTTATCCCACGAAGGGAAATTCTTTCTCCGCATTTGACCCATCCCCTTGGGGAGCGGTGAGCTGCAGCCGAAACCGCGCTCGGGAGGCAGTAGCGTTAAGGGTCTTGCCTAAGGACCCTCACTGGGTGATGTTAACTGCTCGCCATTGATATGGTAATTGCCCCCAGTACCATTGCTCATTCCCCTCCGGGAATCGAACCCTGGTTTCCTGCATGGTAGCTTCCCACCTTACCAACCGAGCTACCCAGCCGCTAAACCCAGCCGATATACGTTTGTCTTCAGTTCGTCATTTGTCTGTACGCGCAGATGTCAGTTAATGAGTGATTTAATTCAGTTTTGAGCAGTAGTCTTTTAATTACGGAGTTTACGGGTATTTAACGTAGTTTATATGCAAATCAAATTTGGCTAGCAAAGTTGGCTAGCAACACCATTTGCTAAAAGCTAAATAGGCATGCCTGGTGTGGACATAGCATAAGGAAATATTAACGGTTCCAAAGACTTGAATATACAGTTAAAACTGGAATGTAACGATTCACTTTCCGTACGACTCAATTCAATGTTGGTGCAGTTTTTAAACAGATATGCGGTACAGTGATCCCTCGCTATAACACGGTTTACTTTCCACGGTTTCGCTACTTCACGGATTTGCATCGTGCATTGTGTTCTGCATTCTGATTGGCTAAAAAGTCACTCCGCTTCTTCTCTACCTGTGCGTCAGTAACGTTGCAGTTGAATATGTACACATACGTAAAACAGCTTGCCAAATTTACAACACGTACGTGCAAATCATCTTGCAATTTCGAGTTTCTCTAAAACCCATAGAAAAAAGAGCGACAACTGCCAATCACTATGTTCTTCTCCCGATCAAACACACCTGCACCGCAGGTTTCAAAAGAAGAAAACACTGCAGAGCGGCTCAGTCTAAATAGCAGTGAAATACACCTGAGTCGCCTTTTTTCCGACTATACTTTGTATTTTTTTCATAATCATTTTAAATTTTCTCCCATTTAATCCAATTACTCGGGTCGGGGTGGGCGGGGCTAATCTCCGCGATTTGAAGCCTTCTGTTCACATTGATGACGAAAATTCTTTGACAGTACAGTTCAGAAGTTATTTGTTGAAAAAAAAACGTTTCTAAAGTACTTTAATTTGTGAAACAAATGCTTGAGCCTGTAAAATGGTTTGTCCTTTCTTTTCAATGTATAACAGACTATATTTAATTGTATAATAATTGTAAAAAAAAAAAGAGAGAGGTTTCTACTTCACGGATTTTGCCTATCACGGGTTCTTTTTGGAACCTAACCTCCGCGAAAAACAAGGGTTTACTGTATCCCTAAAAAAAAAAATCAATTTTGACCTGTTAATCAGTGTTTATACTTTTCTCACAAGATTTTTAGCTCAAAAGATTTCCAAAAATGTTTAATGAACATTTTACAAACATTTTTTATATATTTGGATGTTTTCTTTTTTGTTCTTTTACTGAAACACAGGAAAACAGGAGATGAAACGGCTGCAAAGGGATCCAGACAGATCGTAAAATACCTTTTTCAAATCCCGGAACAGGACAGAGCAATCCCAGCATGCAGTGCAGAGCGTCAACAGGAAAACCATTTCCTGTGCAACAAGGCAGAAGGCTTTAAGGACAATGTTCTGTGAATGCATGAGCGATATAAAAAATGAATAAGTAAATGAACAGCCCAAAAAAAACAAAAGTCATCTTATTTCAAGATTTTTTTTTCCCAAAATCAGCCTGAGTAACACCTCCACAGGGGGTTTATTTATTTGACAAGATATACTTTAGTGAGTTGAGGTTATCAGGGAATGTAGTTTAGTTTGGTGGATCTGCTGAATTTGAGGTTGCAGAGAGCCGACTTTACTTGAGAGAAACCACAGGTAGGCCGGTACTTATTACTGATCGATCCCGCCGTCTCCTGTGTCAAGTACTCCGCGGGCATGATTGAAGTCTCCTCACCCGGTCTTCGAGAAACTGCTGCGAAAAAATAAATAAAAACGAGGTAAAATAAAAAAATGGGGCCCCTTATTGATTTCAAAGTGTCAAAACCTGAATCTTAAGAGGAGCGGAGCGCACTCCAAAAGGCTTCAAGACGGGCTTAATGGCTGCCAAAGAAAAGCTTTTGGGAAAGTTTTTCACCCAGTTTATTCTTGCTGTAATGACTTCCCTTTGTCTCACTCGTCAGCATGGATTTTCCGAGGCAGGAGCTAGGTGAAGCATATCACCCAGCCATAACGAGGCAGAAACTGTCAGTTAGGCTACCATCCTGCCTGGTTCGTTGAGGATTAGGTCGGTTGGGGAATTTTGCGATTTAATCCCGAGCGTCAGACATCACACTGGAGCCTGGCGAAGGATTAGCATTAGCTTTTTTTTGATTCGTTGTGAATTACCCGACATAATCCACCTGGTGTCAGACACAATAAAAACACACCAGCTGACACAGAAACAGGATTTGGTTTAGCGGGGGGTGGGGGGGGGGGTCAGGCGGCCCGACTGCCATCAGTCAGTCAACGTGGAATTTAGTTCAATCGAATTGAATCTATCCTTATTAAAAGAAAATAGCGTTATTGTTTTTTTCACTTAAACTCATATATATCAGGGTTTTTTGTACTTTTCAGAACTTTTTCATGATTTTTAAGTTCCCTTTTTCTTATTCCACCATTGACTAATAGATTGGTTGCATGGCAGTCGCTGTGTCATCATTCCACCGCTCAGGATCAGATCCTGCAGCAGACACACGGCGAGCACCTGCTGTGTTGCCTGCCCCCCTCAGTCTCTACACCGCCTCTTCTTCTTCCTCTTCCTCCTCCTCCTCCTCCGCCTTTCGTCTGAAACTGTCACTGCCTCTCCTTTTATCTCCATCCACACCCCCCCCCTTCCACCTTCTCACACCGCCCGTCCCGCCCGTCTGCCACTCCTCCATCTCGCTGCCTCTGCTTCCTGGCATCTCTTCTCTCCTCCATCACAGGTGGGACTAGAAAAAAAAAAGTATAAAAAAAATTGGGGGCTTAGCACTCCCTCTGGTGCTGGTCTCCCCCCTTCTCCCACATTAATGAGGCGAGAGCTGCACTGATTCATGTCAGCTCAAAGTTATTGCACATAAACGTAACCATGTCAATTGAGATTTTGGTGTTTTTAATATGTTTTGTGGCATTTTTTTCTTATGATGGAGGACAGCTTTAAGTTGCATTTCTGAGTATTTCTTTATTCAAATCATTGTGAATCAGAGGCAGACAAAGAAAAACCAAATCAGCTTGAAAAACATTGCATTTGTTCTGTAGAAAACACAATGGGGACAATGGGGGGGGGGGGGGGGGGTCACAAGCGCTTAGCTCCGCTCCATTCTGATGCATCCCATTGCAGACAACTAGATCCACCTACGTCTTTGTTTTCCATGTCTGTACAGCTAGATAGCTTCTATATGGCTCGCCATTTTTGTTACATTGCTAATGTTTGTTACATCGCTGTTGTTAAATTAGCGAAGCAGAGAGATCTCTGAAAGGGGGGTTGGGTTTCTCCGTGGCAACAGTCCCGCCCACAACTCAGATTTAAATTTCTAATTAACTACTGTCTCTCTAAAACAATTTTCTTTTTTCGAAAAATGACTGGTTTGTAAACTGGTGCACGTTATACATCGATTTATTCGTTGACGTGACTTTTAGAGGTACACAGGGCTCCAAAATGTTTGGTTGGGTGTCATTGTGAATATGCTGACGTGGCCGATGTCTAGCAGTGTCTGACTTTTTTACGTGATACTAACAAGGTTGGGAGTTAGCATAGTCACAGTAATGTTTGTCTTAGAGGTATCAGTCTGTCCTTTTACGTGTAGCAAACAAGGTTGGGAAGTGCAGGTATGGTGAATACACCGACGCAGCTAATAGTCCTTATAAGGCACGATACAAATAAGTTCTAGAATTACTGTGAACGCAGATAAACTGTGACGGACGGACTCCCTTCTATAAATGCTTCTTAAAGTTCCGTCCGAACAGTTCTAAAATTTTTGATTTGATTTGATTTCAAATGGTTTATTTCAAGCAATCAAATAAGAATAATACACAAATACAATTATCGGTTATAAGGTCAAACAATGACCTATTAAACTGAGGATGATTAGACATATTAATAAATATTGCTTGAAAGGGAGAATCCCACCCCGTTATACCGTAACCATTTTATTACATGATTTATCATCATCCGGTTCCTAGCTTTTATCAGACGGAATTAAGAATCATTAGATATCAATAAGGCACAACAAAGATGAATTACTTCATTTTTAAGTTATTCAAAAATATATGCAGATTATGTTACTTATAAAAGTAATTTATATGATTAAAAAATAACACTTTATTGGTAAAATAGACATAAAACTGTTTCAAAAATCTTAATAGCAATCATTTTTCAAGTATCAAAAGTTAAAATATGTGCAAAATAGCCTTGTGGTGTGGATTATACAGTAAAAATACAACTGGGAACACGTTATAACAGTTCAAGAGTAAGTTTTTAACAACTGAATAGGAACGTATGCTTCCCTCAGAAGAGGTGCAGCGTTCTGTTTATGAGGCCTTTTCACATTTAAGCTCTTCCTTTTGTAGACTAAAAAGATTAATTTGATGTTTCATTATAAATAAAGACAGGTTTTTTTGTGCGAATTGAGGAAAAGTGGGCTAATGTGAAACTATGAGATCCTGAAGAATTCACCAGGAAAATGTAGCATGCTGCTTTTTTTTCCCTTCGGGCAGAATCAAGCAGCAGTTGTAAATGTAACAGCTACTCAGGTCTTAAAAGTGAAGGGTAGAAGAAATCAAAAACAAAGGAATGAGGTCTTTTTTTTCTTCTTCATGTTTTCCCCACCAAGTCCGTCTGGATGCTCTAACACAGGGGATTCCAAACTTTTTGCATTCTTTTCTGCATTCTTTGAGCCCCTAATACCATTACATACAAATACATAAACAATTCAATGAAAATTGTATTTCAATGGGATACTTTTCATTTCTTCAAATATATCTAAGACATTTTAACCCAAATTACTGTGAAAACTCTGTCTGGGGGGAATATATATATATATATATATATATATATATATATATATATATATATATATATATATATATATATATATTAAAAAAGGCCCCTCTCACCCTCCGCGGGTGGTTTTTCCTCCAAGCTCGTGTCCTCTACCAGAGGCCTGGGAGCTTGAGGGTCCCGCGCAGTATCTTAGCTGTTCCTAGCCAACAGTATCAGGGTTCATGCGAAATGTTACATATTCAAGAAACCGTACACACAGTTCTTAAAAAGAGATGGGTGCCGCTTATCAATTTTATGACAGGAGCTTGAAGGCAGGTAGAAATTTGACCCACAACCCACATTTGCCCCTTGAGCCAGACTTTGGACAGGCCTTCTCTAACTCAAAAGTGTTTAAAGGTGAGTTTACAAAAGCGAAACTTTTAAAATATTCTAAGAAAACAATAACCCTTGTGCTATCGTAGATGACCCCACCTGTACATTGACGTGTTCTCCCTACCATGACAAAGGTGGATAAAGGTGGAAAGATTTCTTGTAATCCATGGACACCAGTGAAGATCACAAATCATTGAAGAAAAAAGGTTAAACTAAATGAAGGCAATGCGGTTGGCATTTCCTTGTGAAACAGGCGTCGCCATATTGGTACCTGACATCAGTAAACAGTGACTGCTCTGAGTTGGTCCTGTTTCTATGACAACCACTCTCACCAATCAGGAGTGAGCTTGTTGGAGGTCCACAACCCTACCACTTGAAAGCAGGCTCGGGAGAATCTTTTTTGAACGTTCAGTGTGAGACCTCGTACTTTTGAGGCATCTGATTGGCCAGTTGTATATAAAATTAAAATATGGGTTGTATCTATATTTTGGGTTAAAACACAGTGTTATTGAATTATATTGATGCAAGTGCCCCATCCATTTAAATCCAAGATTTTTTATTTACCAACATACATTTTTTGAGGTATTGTGGAAAACGTCCAGTGTTTGCTGTAACATACTGTGTGTGGAGCCAAAAGCCTGCAACAGAGTCCAGCCTCTCTGTACCTATACGACAAGCCTACATCGCCAGGAAAAGATTGATACTTATTGCTTGTTCAACCATCATCATGTTGAGACAACCCCAATATATTAAAGCTGGATCCAATGTTGTGTGCATGGAATACGGTCATACATGGTGTAGATGGAAAGCATGTGCATCAGTCAAAAAGGGAAAGTGAAGGATGAGCAGCTGTCATCTTGTGTCTGGTATTGAGAAACTGCCATAGGTTTCTATATTGATTATATTTGCTTACTTCCTGCTTGTTTATGTACAAGAGTTGAGCAAAGAAAAGAGTCAGACCTAACCCTCTAGTTACTTTTCATTCAATTAATAGCCATGTTAGCTGAAAGGAAGCTTAGGTTTTAGGATGCAAACACATTTTGTTCCCATTGTTTCTTTTGAAAATCCATTTTCTTGAGGCTGATATGAAAGTTCATCTGATTCTGGTGTTGACAAAAGAGCCTTGGTGTGGTTCTGTGACTGCCAAAGACTGAAAGTCAACCTGGAAAAAGTTATGGCCACAAATGTCTCAACTCAGTGGTCTTATGGGAGAGTGTCCGCCCATGTCACACCATAGAGTCCCTGCTTGACACTCAGTTTTAAGGGGTTTGATTGGAGGGTTAAACCACCAAATGGTTCCTGAGCATGGCTGTGTCTGCAAGTCACCGCTCCCTCACGGCATTGGTCAAATGCGGAAAACAAATTTTAAACACCTATGTGTGTAAAGCTATGGCCACACCGGGGCATGTGACACGTTCAGGAATGTGCTTGAATCCACATTAAGGTTCAACTAGTTTAGCTTTCAAATAAATGCAGGACTGGCACACAGAAAATCAGGGTTCAATACCCAGGAGGCACAATGAGCTTCATCCAGTGTGGATAATTTGGCAAGGCCCCTTTGCACTACTGCCACAAGGGGGCCTAGGTCTGTGCCGGTCCCCCTGTGTCGGTCCCCAACCCAGTTGTGTCAGGAAGGGCATCCGGCATAAAACGCCAAACTACCTATGGGAGTCAGTGAAAGCTGATTCACTGTGAAGATCCCTGAAGGGATATGCAAAAAGTAAACAACAATTTTTTTTTAGATATGCACGTTTCAATTACTCGACTTTTTCTGAAAGTTTGGTCATATCAAGTGTGTACTGTGGAAGAGACCAAACCAAATGTTGGACTAAAGGTTTTAAAAATATGAAACCAATTTAAAAGGCCATATCACTGCAGCTACTGCGTAGATTTGGCCATTTTCCAGATATAAAATTTTCGTCTTTCGTGATACATGCGTGACATCTGTAATTCATAAGTGTTTCTTGCGTTCGTCATTTGTCGATGTGCGCAGAAGTCCGTCAAGGGTTTTGGCCGACGGATCTCTGTGTGAATTCAGTTTGAGCTGGTCGAAATCTTTGGGCGGTTGAGAATTACTCAGTTTACGCGTATTTTACACATTTTATATGCAATTATTATGTAAACCTTGCACAATTGTGCGTGATTTTTCCAAGATGCATACGCAAATTTAGGGCTTTCCACGATTGTTCCACGCATGCACCACTATGTATAACTTTTAACATGGATTGAGAGCATGCCCAGTCGATTTGCAGAGGCTCTGAAAAAGAAGGGCCAACGCCGCAAATATTGACTCTTTGCAGAAATGTTGTGTTATTGTAGATAAAAGTCTTGTATTTGCAGCACGTCACAGAAACAACTGAAACAAAGATCTAAAAGCAGTTTAGCAAACTTAATGAAAAGTAATATTTGTGTCATTCCCAAAACTTTTGGCCATGACTATGGTGGCTGTGTGACACGGCCTTAAATAAAAGTGTAAAAACCCCCTCAATCTCCAGAAACTTAAGTGTTTTTATCACCCTGCACTGTCTACACTGCATATTTTTTTGATTTACCTAAGATTATTAATCTTAAAAATAGTTGTAAAATCTATTTTATCTTTATTTTCTTTTCCAACAGCTTATTTAAAGATTTATTTATTTATTTTCATTAATTTAATTTCTCAGTTTTAGCAGACAATACATTTTAATGAAGTTAATATATCTTGGTTTTTATCTTTATTTTTGTGTCTTAAATTACTGCTCAAAATAAGTGTTTTACCTACTTTCAAGATTTCAACTATTTACTTAGGCCTAGACATTTTTTCTTAACCCTTGTGCTATCTTGTGGGGTCCAGATGACCCCACCCTTACGTTGACGTGTTATTTCTACCATGACAAAGGCGGATAAAGGTGGAAAGATTTCATGTAATCCATGGACAACAGTGAAGATCACAAATCATTAAAGAAAAAAGGGTCTAGTTGACCCCACTCCTAATGTTAAAGTGCTTCCAAGGCCCGTTAATGTTGGGAGTGGGGTCATCTGGACCCCACAAGATAGCACAAGGGTTAAATCAAGACATTTTGTCAAGTAAAATTTGTAAAATTTACTAGCTGCACTGGCAGATAATTTGACTTTTTTCTTGTCAATTTCTACAAAAAACCTACTTCATTTTTTTAGAATTAAGATGGTGTTGTTGTTTTTTGCAGTGTAGATGTAGTTGTCTTTTTCTCTTTTCTCAAATGTCCTTCACAGTTCCAGAATACTTTCAGCTTTTTGACTGATATGAGATGAAAGAACAACAAAATGTTTGAAAATGTCTGTTCAAAGACAAATGGATCAAAAGGATGAACTCATAAAAAGGAGTCTGGCAATTGAAAGAAAACATTTTCTAAAACTTTGAAAGTTCTGGACACACTGACCGACCATCTCTGCCTTTCCGGAGGGTTCAGTCATGTCGACCGCCACGTTGTTGTTCTCTGACCCGTCCCCGTGGAAACGGAAGGGAGCCGGTTGGCTAGAGGCTGGTAGAACTAAACGTCTCTGTGGATCTTTTTTCTTTTTTTTTCTTTCCTTGTAAGTAAAACAGCTAACATTCAACACCTCCCCATCACATTTTGCGCAGACAACCTCCCATTACCATACGATTCAAATCTAACACCGTCTTTCATTCATCGTGAAAGGGCACCCAGGAACATGTAATTATTTTCTCTGCCCCCTCCACGGGCTGAGATCAAAGCCAAAAACAGGAGTGATTACAAGGAGTCAGGCTGTCTTTGAAGACACTCTTCCATTCCTTTCTTTTCTTTTGGTTACTGTATAAACAGTGATGAGAGGCACCATCTTTGGCTTCTCCTCAGCAGGTACACACTTGCAGAGGGAGGGGGTAGAAGTGCTTCAACCTGTTCCAACATTAGCAGGCTCTCCGTTCTCCATCTTTCCACAGCTCACTTTCTCTCAATCCTTCTTTTAATGAACGGCTTCAGCCACTGAGCTCCGTCAATTTTGGTTTTGAAGGGAATCGCCAATAGATGTTTGTTCAAGAACGCGGCAAACGCAGGTTCTTAAATCACATATAGCTCATTGTTTTCACACTGAACGAGCAAGGAGGGGCTTCTTCTTCTACTACTCTACTATTTACTATCACGGTTTCGCCAACCACAGTTGGAAGAGGCTTGGTGCAAAATATCAACAAATCTTGCGCATCTCGCTCCAAGCTTTTTCTTTCACAATTTGTCATAATTCCGGACGGGCACAAACCACAATTACTCATTTCTCCTCCATGATCAGTTGTCAAATGGTTGGCATTTCCAGGCATTAAAAGTAGGAGTATAACGATTCATTTTAACAACAATTCGATTAATTTCATAATTCTTGGTTGACAATACGATTCATGTATGGGTTCATCTTGAATGACACGATTTAATGACCTAGGATCCATCCATCTTTTGCCAAAAATTCAACCGGTGTGACTCTGAGACATACCTGGGTACTGAACACTGCAGTGTCCCGTCTTACTACTACAGAGAGTAATCCTGTCCCTGGAAATCTGACTCCCACTCCTGTCCCGTTGTCTTTATTTAGTCATTATGTAAAACATTACATGTAATTGCATCTTGTTTCAAGGCAGCTGGCGAGTCTCTGTTTCTACATTATTTAGCACTGTGGTGCACTGGTTAGCATTGTCGCTTTACATTAAGAATCGAGAATTCAGCGTAATGTATTCATTTTTTCCAGTTGTGTTACATTGCAGAAAAATTATCAGATAACTGCAAAATGGCTCCTCCTTTACTTTTTTGTTGTTGTTCTTATCGGTTGGTTGGAATGTTATCCCGTCCCAGTCCTGTGATTATTTTCCAGATTCCTGCAACATAATCAAGTGTAAATGAAATGCGTACAAACGAACACGTAAACAAGAATCAATGGCAAATCCATTCACATTTTAGTTTTTATAAAGTTCAGCACATTGTTGTTTTTCTGCATAAAATTTAATACAAAAAAACAACTTTATTAGAACATTCAACCACACGGAATATAGATCGATTCATCAATTAAAACAATTAATCCTCACACCCCCAATAACAAGGGAAGTCATCCTCTACCAAATGCCAATGCTTTTTGTACTTAAAGGCCGTAGAGGTTGTAAAAACTTGTGTAACTATGCATGAATACGAGAGTTTTGAACGTGCGTTTACATGAACTTTTCATTGGAATTAGTCCTTTAAACGTACATTGCCGAGGTCGGTGTGAACGTAGCCTTAGAGAGACAGAAAGAAACCAGGCCTTTTTTTGTCTGTTTGGGCTTTATCAGGACCACGCCGTGCATTTTCTTTTTTCATTTGGCAGTCCAAACAGGTTTGTTTGTCCAGAGCTTTGTCTCTTTCCAGCGGTGTATTTACACTAAATGGCTGACTGAGTTACAGTTAGAGCCAGCGAATCAATTCCTCTCCCTTTCATACAGTCTGGTACTTTTTGGTGGAAAATAAACTGTTTTTCATGAGATAGTTAGGACCATTCAAACAGAGCAAAGATTTTCCTTTGGGTTTCAGGCAGGAGAAGTGATCAATTCTATAAAGCTTGTCATATTTTTTATCTGGAAATTAATTTATGTATTTTGGATCAAAATGAGCAACTTTGAAAATCAGAATTTTGATGCTATGAATTCAAATTTACTATACAGTGAACTATGTTGTTGTTTTTTTATCCTGGATTTTCTTTACTGCAAGCAAAAAGAAATTTAAAAAAAATCGATTGATCCTTGAATCAGAAGTCCAAAAAATGTTCAATGGTCCAGTTTTTGAAACTCAAGGGGATTTATTTTACAAGCTCAAAAATTCTTTGCATTGTTTTCTCCCTAATTTTGTCACAGGCAAGAGACACGATAAAAGAAAAAAGATGAGCAGAGACCACAAAAAAAAAAAACCTGCTTCTGTGTTCTTGGTGCACTCTTGGGGCAGAAGCATCAAACAAGTATAAATGTATTATATATTTGAATTCACCGCTTGCCATCTGTCCAAAAAATGTGTTCATAAACTTGACGTCCTAGACGCATGTGGGAGGAGCTACCGCAAAATGTTTTTAGCCTGACCGCTACGTGGACAAGTGTCTGTGTTTATCTGTTTTCCAATGCCTAGAAGACATAGATCTTGCTGACAGATCAGGTTTATTTTATTGTCAAGAGCTCTACGAAAGCATCGGTAAAGACGTCTTCAAGTCTGGGTTCTTGAGATCATTCGGAGACTCTCCCAGTACGGTGAGCTTTGCTCCTGCTGCGGAAGCTGCATCTGAGTGACCGCCGGTTTCCGCGTTTCTGTTTGATTGATTGACGACTTGCTGTCCTGCGTTAGTTCAAGAAGGGAAAAAAATTAAATAAAAATATTTTAATTATATCCATACAAATAAGAAAAGTTTAAGACGAGAAAAACCAGCTTCTTCCCCGTGTCAGATTTGGGCTCCACCCCGCTGATCACAATCTCTTCATGTGCCCAAAGCTGAGACCCTGATTGGTTGAGGTGTTCAGATTGTTAAACTCTAATCGTGGCGCCCGGCACTTAAATCGCGCAACAAGACCTCTGATCATGTCTGTACATTGATTTAACATTGAAACTGGACACCTCTGCCATCCGTTTGGTGTGTGCGCAGCTTAGGGCAGCATAGCCACCATCAGTGTGTGAATGTGTGTGTCTGTGGGAGAACTGGACTGACTGTACAGCAGTAAAGCAATGTAGAAAAGTGCTATACAAGAAGGCTCCTTTTACCATTCATTTAAAGAAGTTAGACCCCTGTGTCAAGGCTTGATGGATTATGGCCGTGCAAATTGTTTTTTCCAGTACTTTTCAGATTTTATTATATTGGCTTTAGGTTTTAAATTTTTTTGTTAATTTTCATCAACTAATACCATTTTAAAGTCTGATGTACACATTTTTTATACTGAGTGTTGCACTGTTCACTGTCAAAGATGCAATGCCATCTCGGTAACAATTGCAACAATGCCTGATGGCAGTTTTTTTTTTGTATTAAAACAAAACAAAAAAACATGGTGGTCTCATTGCGACATCGGTGCGTGTTTCTGCTTGCTCTTTAGCTGAGGCACTTGTGGCCTGCCGCTCTCAAGCCAGTACTAAAGCCATCCATAAGTATTTCACGTAGATCTACTCCTGTCACACCAGCTCCTCTCAAACCACTTTACTGCTGCAGGAGTAATGGGTCACATCAGCTGTGCATACAAAGGCCTGTCACAAGAGGAGCAAGACGCTAACCATTAGCGAATTTTGCGTCAGCCCGAGCACAAGGGTCAGAGCGGTCAGACGGACCACCCAACAGCTTGGTCATCAAGGACAAAGACAGGGAGAAAGAAGGGACCAAGACGAGGAAAAAAATAGAGGGAGGGAGAATTGGAGCTCAGCTATCTCCTTTCAGACCGTCCGGCTGAAATGTGCTGAGATGACGCCGGCTTTTACACGTGGTGCATTTGCTCAGACGTGAAGCAGCGTGTGCCGCCAGCACAGTTACAGGGATGGATGCGTGACTTCATGCATCTGAATCCGTAACTCTCATGTGAGTTCATGAGTGCATGTCCGCATCAAGTAAAACTCATCTTCAAAAAAAAAGGACTTGGTTGATTGTTTTTACTACTGAGTGATGACAGCATTCAGTCGCACTGCTCCAGCAGTGAACTATAACACCCACCAAAGACATACTATCAGCTTCATTTTTTTTTTTTTTCTCAACAACCCCTGCTTGGGTTATTTAGGTCGTCGTGACATGACAGAGTAATTGGTTTGCACGGATCACTCCCTATATTTGACAGCCTGCCCCATTTACTGTCTGAGCACTCAAGTCAAGCTGCTTATAAATCTTTCACTGACTTGATTAATTGTCTCCAAAGTGCTTCTATGCAAGATAAATAAATAATGAGCAAAGTGATGATTTCTGTTGTTGTCCGGTCATGGAGTTGACCCCCCCCCCAGAAGGTCAGATTTAAAAAAAAGTTTAAGTTGGAAAGAAATTTTCTTTAAGATAGATAAACCGTATTTTTTGCACTATAAGTCAAATGGTTTGTGTTCAAACTTGTCATATATAAGGGGCACCGAACTATAAGGTACAATAACCAAAACAAATGGTTCAGATAAGTTAATAAAGTTTTAATTAATTAATTTCACAGTAACTCTAGAACTTGTGGCACTAGCCATGTTAGCAACATTAGTGTGTTGACAATACCATGTATGAAATTTCTGTCTTTCGTGAAACATACGTGATATACGCAATTCTTAAGTGATTCTTCCGTTGGTCATTCGTCGATGTGCACAGATGTCTGTCGAGGGTTCGGCCGACGGGTCTTTACGTAAATTTGCTTTTGAGCTGTTAAAAAATAGTATGGTTCATTAAGAATGAAGCAAATCACGTAGTTCGTATGGAATTATTACATAAATCTTATGCAATTGTGTGGGATTTTTGTGAGATGCATAGGCAAATTTGTAGCTTTCTACGACTTATTCAACATGTGTCTAACAGATTCTCACGCATATTCCACCAATATGTAACTTATACCGCATACAAAGCGCACATATAATGTTAGCATTACATAAATTCCACTCAAATTACCAATGAAGTGCACATTTTATGCTCTATGTTGATTCATGTGTACTTTTCGTGGTTTGTTCGTACTTCTGTTCATTCATGACACATCTGTGAAAATTTCACGCAGAACCACAACTTTTTCACTTTTTTAATGTATGACAAATTTTTACTTGTGCAGCATTCGTAAAATATATGTGGTGGCTGTGTGACACTGCCTTTAAGAAAGGACTTTTATGGCTGCCATTAATTATTGATTTATTTTTCAACGAATTAGAATTCTAAAGGTGTTGTGTACTTTGCAACTATTGCTTTAACGTCTTCTAAGATGTCCTTGTTTTGATTTGGTACAATTCCTTTAGAGGTCGTCCATAGCTCTTGATGGAAAAAACAAAACCTCAGATCATTGAGGAGCAAGTTGCAGCCTTTTACGTCGTCACCGAATATTTTTCAATGAAATCAAACATGTATTTTCTGTTCTGCGTGTAATACCACAACTTCTCACAATCATAAATATGCAGAATAAGTATGTTTTAGCCTTAAGCAGTGGAGTAATTTGTCATCAATTTGAGTATTCATACTGAGTAGCAGTGGATGCAGTTTGTTTTTTTGCCGACTACGTATAAAAGGGCAATGCATTGCTTTTATTTAATCAATGCTTTACAGTCTGGCAATTGATTTAATTGCTACCTTCACTTAAGTTGGAATGAAGCTTAATGCAGACAAAATGTATGTTGACCCTTTTTAAATGAACATTTGTTGTTGTTGTTTTAAATCCCCATTCTGACAGCACAGTTGTTTTGGTGCCAAAAAACAGAACTAAGCACTACTTTTCTCTGAGGTGGACAAAAACAAGCAGCTGTGATGATGGGAAACTCAACACTGACAGGAAATAAGAGAACAGACAGAAAAGAAAAGACGGCATCAATATTGCAAAGCTATATATAGAAAGTCAATTAAGTGAATTTGCTAAATTAAAATATCAAATCTGCACTAATGAAAAGTCTAGATTACCAGACAAAGATCTACAGTGTATCTAGAATAGATTTAGTTGTGGAGGAAAAAGAAGAAAATCTTCTGTAAACAAATGTTTTTAATTAGAATGAGTTTTTCAAATCTACTCATTTCATAATAATCAATACAATCTTGTGTATTAGGGATGTCCAAACTATTTGCAAAGAGGTTCAGATTTGCGGCGGGCCCCTGCCTCGCTCCTCCCTGGACCAACCGTGGGCAGGGCGGATGGCTGCCTGGAGTGCGGAGCGGGTCTCCCTTGGGGGGTCCTGGCTCGTACCTGGGGTTGGGGCGGGGGGAATGCCCGGAACTCCTGGGTGGTGGTGGGGTCCTCGTCTGGGGCTGTGGGCTTCCTTCTCCGGTGGGGCCCTGCGTTGGGTTCTCCCGGCGTGGCGGGGGGGCTGCTCTCCTGGTTGGGCTGGGGCGGCGCTCTCTCTCCCTCTGTGCCTCCCTGCTCTCTGGCTCTGGGGGCCTTGCGGCGGTCCTGCTGGCCCTGGCCTGGGTGGCGGGCTTGGTCGCCCGGGCGGCGGTTGTTCCCTGCCGGTTCCCGTGTGGCGTTGGGGGGATTCCGGCTGCCGCTGCTGCTGCGGTGGGGGTCTTGGGGTGGGGATGGCTGGGCACTCTCCCTCCTTCTTTCCACGTTCCACCATCCATTTTAGAAGAACATAAACACTCACCTGAGAACAGGTGTTAGCTCACCTTTGCACTAACAGTTTGCATGACTGAATGACTGAAATATTTCACACTAGTTGGTTTTGAGGCATAAGTATGCGTGTGAACACTATCTGTTTTGTATACATATCGACAGGTGGACATTTTTTGCAGCTAGCAGGTGTGTTTATAACATTTGAGTGTGTGTGTGGACAGGCTCCGCCCTTATTGTACTACATTTGACATTTGAACCTTACCATAATGATTAACAACCAGTAAACTTGTTGCTTTATGCTGCTTCATGGTCTTATCCCCCTTCCCCTCCTATTATCACCCCCTACCCCCCCTCTCTCTATCGTCCCTCTCTCTTCTTCCCCTCTTTCCTTTTCCGTCCGGTCCAACACCAAAGATTTTCAGACATGATTGAAATTAATAAAGTTTGGCCTCAATTACAAAAGGGGTTTATCCAGACATACCTTTGGTTTGTCTGAAGATTAATAACCCCTCTTGTTAAAGTAAAATCTGTCCAACACAAGAGGCCCTCAGCTCTCATCTGTCTGCCCAGCTGTTGGACAGGACAAGTTAAAAAAAATAAATAAATAAATAGAACAGAAACATATCTTGATTTTAGATTTGAAGACCAGAACATAAAATAAAGAAAAAGTCTGAAAAAGTAGATAAATAAAATAGAAATCTTTTGTCAACATTAACTCTGGGTTCATGTGAAATGTCACATATTGTTCAATTAAAGAATGTGGAAAGTAAATAACAACTCAGAAGAACAAACCATTGTGGTTTTGGCCCTTAAAGGGCTTATATCAAACAACATTCTTTGAAAGTGCTGGGGGTCTCATATTATTGATTTTATGACAGGATTTTATTGCCAGTCGGTACAAACTTGAACACGGGCCGCATGGACCGGACTTTGGACATGCCCGATTCCTTACAATGATTTGTAAGAAAGCAAGAGAGTTTAGACAAACACACAGAAACCGAAATTTACGCATTTCAGTTTGCATATGATTTTTAAAAAAAATTGTTTAAAGATCACTGCAACCTAAAGTTAAAGCCATCATTTATGCAACAGCATCATTTTCAATTTTGGATTATACTACAGTTGACTGTTGTCTGAAAAAAATGTATGTTTGCATAAAGTCTTAATTGTTTGATGATTGAAGTTTATTTAGAAAATGTTTACTATCAACTGAGCAAAAACAGAATATTCAGCTGTTCCGGTCATGTTATGCATTTCTTAGTTTTTGTTTGATTTATTTGAACTGAAACTAAAAAAGGTTTGTTTCTCCTTTTATTTTAAAAATGTACAGATCAACTCCTTCCTTGAAGGCCTTCCAACCAGACCCCACAGTCCTAGTAGACCAGCAGGGGGCAGATGTGTGTTTGGGTGTTCAAAAATAGGTTTTCTACCTTTTTCCACCCTTTAGTGATAAAGATGGTTTCTCAGAAAGAACACAAACACCTTTTGCTTCGACTGCGTCTCTCTGAGCTGTACGGCTCAATATGAAACGTTCCGTTTGGCCCGGTTGGAGTTTTAATAAAAAAACCTGACAAGAATTTATCACCTGTTCGTGGTGCTGTGTGCTGCCACGCTGTGACACGCAGGGGCGGTGAAGGCGGAGGGGTGCAACAAACATATTTGCCTCATATGACTGTTTGCAGGAACCCTGGAAGCGCCTTAGGATGGAGGCTGATAAAGCGAATACAATCACCAGGCGAAAAAACATGACTTTGAAACATTATTCAAGCATGGCCATACAGAGACTCCTTCAAGTTTTTATGCTTTTCAGATTTTACATCACACGATTATGGGATTGGATGAATAAAAACCATTACATTTTTATTAAAACTATAACTTTCTGCATTGCAAAAACCCTTGAGGATCTGCAGCACAGATTTTAAAGTCCTGAGGAATCACCTTTTGTTATGAGCCTTCATCTTCCCTCCTCCTCCTCCTCCTCCTCATCTCGCTCCATCACCATTTCTGTGTTTGTCACCAGGAATCCCCACTGTGGAGCTCTTCAGCACCGTTGCTAGGTGACCCCCCCCCCCCCCCCCCCGGATTATCACAGGACCAAGAAAGGCAGTGGGGGGGGGGGGGGGGGGGGGGGGGGGGGGGGTTGCATGTGTGTTACGCCCACATGCGTGTGTGCGAGTCCCTCTCTCAGCAGTTATCGCTAATTGACAGCTGCCGGCCCTCAGGGCTGTATTTTAACCCTATGCCCCTTGTATAATCGGAGGGCAGGCCTCTATTGCTGCCCCCCCACCCCAACCCAACACACACAACCCAGGAGAGAATGGAGGTTTGGAAAAAGAGGGGAGGGGGGTTCTGCTGTGCAGGCTCTGCTCCTATGTTGGGACAACACACTTGAAGACCTTTTTGGACAAACAAACAAAAAATCAAAAATATATTCAAAGAGGAAGTAGGGAAAGGCGGGATAAAAGGTGAAAGGTTGGAAATGAGATGGCGAGTCAGAGATGGAGGGAAATCAAAGGGGCAACAAGTGGAAACAGCTTGAATATTTCAAAAGAAATAATATATGTAACTGACAAAATAAGAGTAAAATAGGGAAAGAGATGTACTCCCTTTTCATCCTTTTTAAACCAGTGCCAATCAAGCTTGTTTAACACCATCTGGAAGACACAGACCCCCTCCCTCCATATAACTCAAATTAAAATGAGATTATTGTTATCAAATTTCAGGCTCAGAGGCTGATAATGAGTTATGAGCTCAGCGATTGTAGCTCTGCATGAGGTCTGTGGGATCCGCACTGCAAAGGATTGCCAAGTTTGATCTCAAGTTTGCTTTAGACTGAAAAAGGCTCTTATAGACGCACTGAAGAAAATCATGTTTGTTTGTTTTTTCATGTTCTTGTGGCTTTTTTCAAAAGACGGAGGACATGTGTAAAGAAAATTAAGCTCACATTTGCATTTCTGAGTATTTCTTTATTCAAATTGTCTTTATTCCAGTCTGAGTAAAGAACACCGGCATTGTGACAACCCATCAGCTACTGCCCAAACCCAATGAGTCACGGCTTGCAAGACCATAAAATAAACAAATGAATATGCAGTTTTCTGGGGCTCCAACAGTGTTCATTGCTTTATAATTAATGACCATCAACCTTATACAGCTCGGTTGGAAGACTACCGTCTCAAAATATACATAAAACAGGAGCTGCTCGACCTGAGTCTCACAATCACCAAAGAAAGGAGAAACGGCTAGGCAAACTTAGAGCACGCTTCCGTCTGATGAGGCAAACTGATGACCTCATCATTAAAGGACACCTGGAAGTCCCTAAAGAACTATTTCACTCCCTTGACTGTTAACAGGCTTACGGCAGAAGTCAGCGCTCAGAGCTACTTCCATCTGCTAATTCTATGAAGAAAACTCGGACTGCCCAGAGGTATGGAATGATGTTGTAGCACAAAATAAATTCACAATGTCACTGATGCGCAATCTATAGCATAAAATTGCATTGAAGCCAGGCGAGTCAAGTAGGTCTGAGCTGTTCGGAGCTCTTGCTGTTGATGCATTTCTGTTGCCCTGATAATGTTAAATTGGGGTGCGAGGGGCTGTAAGCCAGCAGAACAACGTCTAAACAGATAGCTTTCAGTAATGGGTGACAGGAAGTAGGGGTGGGGTTGATCTGTGCAAACAGTCCTGCCCAAAACAGTAGAAATTAATAATGAACTATTGGCGCTCTATAGCAACTAGGTCCTAGAAAATGACACAGGTTTTTAGATTTTAGCAAAAAAAGATGGGGTAATCATAATAAAAAAAATTAAAATATAGACCACTGGGAATACCTTTAACCCTTGTGCTATCTTAGATGACCCCCACCCTTACATTGACGTGTTATTCCTACCATGACAAAGGTGGATAAAGGTGGAAAGATTTCATGTAATCCATGGACACCAGTGAAGATCACAAATCATTGAAGAAAAAAGGTTCAGAGCACTGTCTAGTGGGTCTAGATGACCCAACTCCCAATGGTAAAGTGCCTAGGATAGCACAAGGGTTACTATAGATGAAAAGACTATTGGATTATAAAGGAAAAATAAAGTATTTTTTTATTGTTAATTTTAAAATATGTATTACAATATAATCAAGGGCGAACATAAACTGTTAAATTCCTTGGACGACATTAAAATAACTTTTTTTACTCAGAGCTGATTAGTATTAGTAAGGAGAGGTACATTCAGAGCGCTCATACCAACGCAGTTCTGAATGTTTTCTTTGCGAAAGGAAGGCAATTAAAAAGAGATGTTCTCATATATTTACTGTACAGGAGGACCAAATATGGCAGAATGTCATAGAAGATTCAAAATAATGAGCACAAAGCTTTCAGTGCATGGGTTACCGTTCACGCAGCTTCCTATTAAAATGTTCAAACACACCCAACTTAAATGGAATCTTCCACTATAGAATAATTTATAAATACAGAGGACAAATATTCATAAAAAAAACAAATAAAACTCATGCCATCTACATTTTTTCCATCCACAGGAAGCACAAATTGTGATTTAGGACATTCTTGTCATAAGATAAAGCAGCTTTGCTTCTACTGTAATCATCTTCATATTGTTGTAATAATTTGAAACTGAGTGAAAGTGATTATTCCTTCACCCCCTCACCCTGAGTGCTGCATTGATCTTCCAGTTGCAGCCCTAAACCCCCGTCACATGCATCCTTCCTCTGTTTCGACATGCGAACGTTGACACTGCTCGGCAATCGATGGATCGTCAGCGTAGAAATGCATCTCCCCCCGATTGTAATGAAGATTTCCGGTCATTTAAAATGCTAATGGACAATTTCACCTAATAAAAGACATTCAGTCCAGCACTTCATTAAAATTTAGAGGTAGAAAAGTCTATTCCAATTAGGTTTTGCCCTCTTTCCTCCAGCACCAAACCCATTAGGATTTTTAAGAAATGTCGACTGTCCCATATAACAATCTTACCATTCGACAAAGGATCTGTGCTATTAGCCATTAGGAATTGGCGCAACATGGTGTATGTATATGTAATGCAGTTCATTGCTCCAGATCTGAATGGGTTAAGCTTAAATATTCAGAGTGGTTACCGAACAAAAGCGCCATTCAGGAGCATTAGTGGCAAATGACCTCATCTGGCCCCACATTTTATATATATATATCTATATATATATAGATATATATATATATGTGACTGGGCTTGATGCATATTTAGTCCCACCATACTCCTTAGTACTTAGTCTCTTTTCATATGAGGCTTTTAGTAAGCCATTACAATATTTTGAGCTCCATTAATACACTTATTCTGCAAGATGTGCAAAATAATCCTGTCTTTAGGAAAAATTGGGTATTTTGTGGACTGGTTTATTTTTGACATTTTCATTTAATTTAAAAAGAGACATACTTGTGTGTTTCCCCACTTTTCATGCATAAATGATAACTATTAAGTCCTTGCTTCACTTAGTTATTCTGGTTTTTGGAGTGACGTGTCCGATTCCCCATCATTAGAAACCATGCAGAAAACATCCCGATAAGATGGCCTATACCACTGTTCTCCCTCCATTGTGTTCTTTACACAGGTAATGATCCCAGCCATCTTATGAACGATGTACTAGCAGCCGTACCGGGGCCTGGCCCGAACGAGTGCTGCAGGCTTTTGGGTTATCTGGGCCCTTGAAGGGTTGAAGACAGGTGCGGTTGCAACTTAAAAAGTAGCGCAAGTGTGTCTTGCTTTAGGTTCATAGGTTGACCTATTGTCTGAGATGCAGCCAGTTAATGTTGATTTCTGCCACCTTTGTAGGAATCTCTGGTCCGACATCTCACTAGCGGCCAGAACTTCTTCAAATTCAACAACAGTGGCGCTACAAGGAGAGAGATTGCCATTTTTCAACTGATCTGCCTGGTCTCCTGTGTATTAGGTCCTATACCACCAGTTCTTCGCCTTCACCTTAAAGCAGGGTGCCCAAATCCAGGCCTTGAGGACCGGTGTGCTACATGTTTTCCAACCAGCCTGCCATTGAAGCTAAACTCGAGGCCTGGATTTGGGCACCCCTGCCTTAAAGGATGTCATGAAAATGGAATGTACACTTGTTGTGGGTGTGATAATGGTGTTGTAAAGTATTTGTAAGAATAATATAAGTTACACACACAGGTGTACACACTTTTCCCCTGACCTCAAGCAACTGCTTTACGTACAGGGTGTGCAGATGATAGAGAAGTGCCAATAAGACTCTCATAGCATGTCTACACAAAATACGCTTTGATTATCAAGCTGCAAGCACGGGAAGCACACTTATCACTTGAACAGGTCTAATGGGCCCCTTTGGCAGTGAAAAGGTTTTGGGGGTTGAAAAAAATTGTAAGTGGTACTTTTTTAATGTACTCATACATGTTGTTTAAGTGTCCGCTACAAATAGTCACCTGCAGCATGCCCATAGAAGTAAAATGGGCATGAACAGTTTTGCTGACTGACCAAGTGGCCTAGGAACTTTCTTGCTTGTACCGGCATGCCCATTTTTCTCCCACAGACAGTATCTATCCAACAATAAGGGCAGTTGTGACTAAGGCATACAATCTTTTTACAATAATAAGCAATAGATAATTACCTCTATCCATTTTCTAGCCTGCTTTATCCTTTTGAGGGTCACAGGGTTGCTGGAGCCTATCCCAGCTATGGTTGGACAAAGGCAGGGTTCATCTTGGACTGGTCGCCAGTTGGTTGCAGGGCTACAGCACAGAAATACATGATGGAATTTGGACCAAATAGTATATTTAGCAGCATTTCTTTCAGCCTGGCCTCATTGACTACACCCATAAGATGTTTAGAAGATAAGAAAAAGATAAAAGTCAATGCTGAAAAAAATCAAACATGGCCAAATTTGAGTAATCTTTCCCAGAATCCTCATGGAGGTCCTGAAAAATGACATCAATCCACACACCTACCTACCTACCCACCCACACAGGCTGGGTTGGTCAAGCTATTGAAAGACAAAAGTCTGAGCTTAAAACTTTGGACCAACTACAACAATAACTTTGAACCTTAATGTACCTATAAGGGTTTAAAATGAAGTTTTATTTAAGTTCAGTGGATCTTAATAGACCACTTTGTAGATTCTCTAACTTTTTGTTGGTTCCTTTAGAAATGCCAACGTATAAAACATCACCATGATGTTTTCTGAAGTGATTCATCAAGGGCTTTGTAGAAACCTGGGGTTAACGGACCAGATATAGTTTAGTTAAGTCTTATTTTCAAATATGTGTGGGTACAAACAGTTTGCGTATCAATTTAGCTTTAATTTTTTTATTTTTATGCTCCTCGTAACTTACATTTTTTCATTGGATCTTCTCTAATTTGGTTCTTGGTCTAAACGCTGATTCCCAGAGATATAAATAAAATCATACAACTATATTCTGGCAACGTCTTTGCAGCCATTTTTCTACAACTTTGCCAGCAACAACATCATCAAGTCTTCTGGATCAAAGGAAGGTGGGTTATGGAAAGTTGTTTCTATTGGCGAGACAAATGGAAACCAATAAATCCAGGGGCAGACAACCCTTTTTAAGCCAAACTGCCTCAGTGGTGCTTATCACTGACTATAGTTTCTGGTGCTTTTAGGAGCACAGAGATAGGCGTGCTTAATTTAGGACAAAAAAGCCAACCAACATGAACAGGAAAATGGTTCCATCTGCAAATGAGTTCTCTCAGTTCTTGCTTTGGAACTTAGATCAGATAGCGGAATGGAAAGTACAACATACAGAGCAGTGATGGAGAAACTCTTTAGAGGAATATTGCACAGCATCTGCCTCAGAAATACGAGGTTCAACATGTGCTGCCCTGATATTTTCTTCATTCATTATCCTGATTTATTTAATAGATTCACTGCTTTCTTTCAGGTTTTACAGTCTGTGGTAGTTATGAGACCGAGGATACATTTGAGAAAAGGTCTTAAAATGTGAATCAATGGAAGAATAAAATGAATGCCTGGTACATTTGTTTGGAGATGAGCAGTAAGTTGTTCAAAAGGGATGAATCTCTTTGGATTTATGTTGGGAGGAAATTCTTCATTTTCCCCCCAAACTAACAAAGTTGTTTTCCAAAAAAAATAAAATAAAATTCCGTTCAATTGAAAGCACAAACCATTATCTTAATTGCACTTTGAAGCTCTTCCAATTAGCTTTTTTTCTTTTAACTTGTCCTGTCCTGCAGCTCAACAAGCATATCAGAGCTGATAGGATCGTGTTGGACAGATTTTTGTGTTACAGTGGGGGGTTATGAATCTTCGAACACACGAGGTGTATATTTGTATAAACCCCTATTGTACTTTTGTATTCTTGCCTAAACTTAGGTGGTTAGCACTCTTGCTTCACAGCAAGAAAGCCCCGGTTCAAGCCCCTAGCTGGGGGGGGGGGGCTATCCCGGGGCTATGCCGGAATAGGCTCCGGCATCCCCGTGATCTCGAAAGGGATAAACCGGGTTTAGAAGATAAATGAATGAATGTTTGAATAAATTTATCATTGGACCAGATGGCAAAAATATAGAAGAGAGAAGGAAAGAGTGGGATTTTAGAGATGGGGGTTAAGGGTACCAAAAAAAGGGGAGGAAAAAAAGGGGGTTAAAGAAGTAGGACTATGTCCTCCAATTAGCTTGAACCTAAACTTCAGCCTTCAAAACAAAGCCCCGGTCCCAGTAAACTCTGAAATAACAATCACACCACCTTCGTCGCCTTCGCAACGTGGGTTCAAGAAGCCACTTCAAATGGAAAGTCAATGTGAACACGTGTAAATGCGCTTTCAAGGCTTCTGCGTTCAAAACTCTTGCATTGCTGTGAAAGTTTCTACGACCATTTTTGTGCTCTTCGTACAAAACCAGGAACTCTGATTTGGTTGTGACGTGTGGATGACGTCCCCTTAAATTCAATTTCCATACGATGGAAAATTGATCATGGAGGAGAAATTATAAATGTGGTTTGTACCGACTGGAGTCATGACTCCAAATCTTTCACATATATCAGAATGGAGCTGTACTGTGTGAGATTTGCACCAAGACTTATCCAACTGTAGGTGGCGCACATGCGCTAGTTAACAGTACAAAAAGAAGAAGCCCTTTCCCTCTTGTCCAGTGTGAACATTATGAGCTAAATGCATGATCAAATATGTGCTTTTAGTGCGTTACATGACTCGTGTGTCCCCAGCTTAAAATGTGCATTAAAAACTGTTATAAACATCATGATGCTTGCACCTACAGCTTTAATCATGTCATCAACCAAATTTATCAGATGAGGCACATTAAAAATAGAATTTTGTATCTAATAATTTTCTGGGTCGAACCTCATTCTATTATTGCAACACACAACGTTTATTATGAGGCGCAGATGTCGCGCGACAGTTTCTCACACAGAGCTTCGGTGCTTAGAGTGTGTGATCAAACTGGAGCCTTTATTAGCACAGAGAATTAAAGAAAGCAGTCTGCCTGCGATGTAAACAGAGCACATTAAAGCTTCTGCAGTTCACTGCACGGTCATCTTAAGCTAATTTAGCTGTGAAGAAATCAAGTCTCAGCTCAATTACGGCATCTGCTTTCTGTGCAGAATTACTGCAGCTGATAGTATCTGAAACTTGAGATTGTCTGGTCGCTAAGCCCTTTTACACTGTCACCTTTTATCAAAATTAAAAAGAAGAAAATGTTTGAAAGGTTTTATGTGAACTAGTTTGTGCATTCAAAATGATCTCTCTGCTCCAACTACAGTTTTGCATCTAAATTTATGAAAAAGACAAAAGTTGGAAAGAAATCCTTTTTAAATTTTCATTTTACTCTGTAAACTCAAACATACTGTGGCCCTGAAGGGCAAATCACTCAACGCCAAGACATCCATTCATTCAACTTCTCAACCGCTTTTTTCACTTTCGGGGTCACGAGGCCGCCGGAGCCAATCCGGGCCACTTGTGGGCAAAGGCACGGGACACCCTGGACAGGTCGCCAGTCTGTCGCAGGGCCACAATCAGACACCCTCATTCACATCTAGGGACAATTCAGAGTAACCTCTAAATAACCCATGAAGCATGTTTTAGATGGTGGGAGGAGGCTGGAGAAAACACACGCATGCACGGGGAGAACATGCAAACCCCACACAGAAAGGTCCCCCATTGATGTTCTGTTTCAGGTCCCCCAGCCGGATTTGAACCAGGAGCCTTACTGTGAGGCAAAGGCGCCAACTACTGCGCCATTGTACAGCTGAAGAAGAAAACTGACTTATTGATCTTTCCTTATTGATCTTTATGAATATGAAGTACTGTCCACTACTCCACATGTATCCATTAGATATTTTACCACAGCGCTAACCACTGCACCACCGCGCAGCCACGCAAAAAGATAGACACTTTTTTTTGTTGCTTTTCTTAAGTGTGATCTTTACGCAAAGACATAAAGATCACAATTAATAAAGGCAAAACAAAATTTAAAAAGTACGTCGCAGTTTTAGGGCGAGTTTACAAACTTTTTTTTTTTTAAGTAGTAAATTTAAGAGAAAAAATTTTGTTTTGGTGGCCGTTAAACTCAGTCGTAAAAAAGTATAACCGTTAAAGAAAAACTGGCTGCCACACGCCCCTCCCTCTTTTGCCCCTCCTACCCTGGAAATGGATGCACATGAAGAACTAAAATAAAACACTGTTTTGGAACGCCAGCTTTGATTACTTTGATCTTCATTGCAACCATTTTGTTGTTTTTTTTGGCCACCTGGCAAAAGTACATTTTTGCATTTCCTTGGCAACCGAGCGTTTTTGCCTTCTCCGCCCACATTCCTAATATAGGACATTTATATCGTATGTAATGCCTGAGGAGTTAAGAGACGATAGATTTAAAACCATGTGAGGCGTTTAAATTTGTAGCTGATACTGAAGGTGAGTTATTTTGAACATTAAAGACGGCGCCCATTTCTTGAGGTCAAAGGTCAGCAAAGCTTTGGTGTGGTAGTAGACCAAAACAAAAATCACACACAGACTTATGGGTGCATATTTGTAAAGATCATTTAAAAAAATATTTTGTTTTGTGTGTGTGAGGAAAAAAAAAGATAAAAATGGCCGCCAAGCTGAGACCTGTGCCATCCCACGATGAATTTCAAATGTTTTGCTAAAATCGACAGTAGGATTGAAGAATTGCAAAAACAATATGGGTTTTGCTGCTGCCATAATAAGAAACCCAAAAAGGTTGCAGGAAGTCACTGACTGGACAACGACATTCGTTCACCTTTTCTACCAGAATCTTGTTGGCATGGCAATATCTTCTGACAGATGATATTTCTTTAAGCTTCTGGACACAGACACTACAAAGGTTCAGTGATTTCTTGATCAACTCTTTGTCACAGTTTTGGCAAAATATCCTTTTGCTCAAAACTTACCCAATCCGTGATGTGCTATAATACCTACCTTCTTCGGTTTCTTGTTTGACTTTATTACGCTGCACTGATTAGTGGAAGTTACTTATTTTTGTTTCTATGTTTTGGTTTCTGGAATTTTGCTTGATTTCTTAAATATCATGCGTTTTCATGATTGTTTTGCATTTTTAATTGTCGTTGTGATCTTTATTATACGTTTAATGATTTGCACTTCAGGGCCACCGTACAAATGTTTTCTCAACCTACCATTAAAAAATGGATTATGTTTTGTTTTTTTCACATCCACACATCCAAAACCCAACTCAATTTAGATCCAAACTGTTTTCCAGTTTTCCAGCAGTGAAACCAAAGATGCTTCACAGCAGAAACTTCTATTAATCAGAATTTATTCTTAGGTGAAACAGCCTGTTAGATATTTTAATTTAGGCTGAAACAAACCGACTCAAGTTAAAGCAATAACAGGATTTGAAGCAATCAAGCTTCAACTGAGAACTTTTATACTTTTTTTTTTTTTTTTACCCCTTCACTGACTGCAGTATAAACAGCAAAAAATGGCGAGAGGGCTATAAAAAATAAAGCCAGGAGCTGGGATCCAGCTGTATTTGCACTCAGATTCTGAACAGGCGTTCCTTGTCTCAGCGCAGCTGAATAGCACAGACGGAGGCAGTTAGTGACCCAGTGACCCCCCCATCCACGGAGAAACAGAGGCGGGTGGGATCACTTTAACTGGACAAGGCCAACGCTCAGCCATAACATTCTGCTCAGAGATAAGAGACTTTTTAATGACAGCTATGTTACATTTATCTGGTAAACCTTCACCTCTTAAGGTCACCACTAAACTCGACAGAATACATCAAAAACAGCTGATTATGACGAGCAAGTGAATGTTTCTTTTCGGTTGTCTCCAAGTCCCCTTACTTTGTAGGCCCATTTTATACTTCTTAGAGATTTGTAACCCTTGTTCTATCCTAGGCACTTTAACGTTGGGAGTTGGGTCATCTAGACCCACTAGACAGTGCGCTGAACCTTTTTTTCTTCAATGATTTGTGATCTTCACTGGTGTCCATGGATTACATGAAATCTTTCTACCTTTATCCACCTTTGTCATGGTAGGGAGAACACGTCAATGTAAGGGTGGGGTCATAGGATAGCACAAGGGTTAATCACTCGGGGCGCAAGGCCATAAGAAGAAAAATCGCCCCAGTCGCTGAGAAACACAAAATGACGATCTGCGACTTGGAATTTTATGGCTGTAGTTCAATCTACAATGTTATTTATTTTTATTTCCAAATATCAAGTAGGATGGCGGAGCAAAGGCGAGCCAGAAAAATGTTTATATTTTTGTGATATAAATAAATTAACAGAATCTTAAGGATCCATCACTATTAGAAAACAAAACAAAATCAAACCTCCAGAGACAAACATCAAGCTTGAAAAATATAAAAACGCCACTTAGAGAGGTTTGTGGCAGTTATTGCGGACAGTCGCAAGCAAAATTGAACAACCTTATGTTGTGGTCTTTACGTGACAATTTTACAGATGTTTCACGAATGTACCACGTTGAAAAAAAACACAGAAGAAGTACGAAAAAACACGCAAAAGAACAACAAAATCTACGTAGAACGTGAACCATGCCTGATTGCTTCGCTGTTTATATGCAGTTCGTCAGTGATTCGTGCGTGAATTAGTTTGAACGTGATATGTGCGCCGGATACGCGATATAAAAGTTAAACATTGGTGGTACACGCGTGAAAACTCTCTTGGACATAAGTGGAACGGTCGTGAACAGCCACAAATTTGCGTATGCATCTCACAAAAAATGTGTACCATTGTGTAAGCTTTGTGTATTAATTACGCACAAACTACCTTAAAACTTTCAACGGATATCTGCGCACATCGACAAATGCAAGAAACACATATGAATTACGTATATCACGCATGTATCATGAAAGACAGAAATTTCATTCATGGATAATGCTGTGTGACACGACCTTTAGTTTGAACTAGGCCGCACGATTACAGTAAGGACGCAATAAGATTAATGCAATGGCTGATGACTTTGAACTCTAACTATAGATTAGTGCAACTTATGGGGCGTTTGCCACCTTTTCACAGTGTTCGAATTTATCATTTTAATATCCAGTGCCCTGGAAATTTCCCAGAGGTTTCTGCAAAAAGTTGGTGCGCATCAATGCTTACTAGATTGATGAATATAGACCACAATGCATTGTGTTTGAACAATTTGTATTTTATACATTTATTTTATAAAATATATAATATATATAAGTTATCATCAGAACATTCTGAATTCAAATATAGTCTTCGTAAAACTTTATTTGGCTTCTAGTTTGACAAATGGGCGATGTCATGTTTGCCGTTTACAATTAAATAAATTGGTAGCTTGTGTTTAAGTTGTGTTAAAATTCACAGCACTAGATAGTTCCCCGCTATAGTCTTATAAGGGAGTAGTGAGGAAATTCGGACATAGCCTTATTGTGATAAAGAATGAACAAAAAGTTTATCCTGACATCCTGTGCTGCATGTTTATGCATATAATGCACGTGTATGAAGACGCACGCACACAACCTCAGATGTAACAAAACAAAACCAAAAGACGGTATACTTCTCAAAGCCAATCTGTCATAACTTTGTTAGTTTTTCCTTAGGATAATGACTTTTCCCCCCCAAAGAAAATAATTCAATAATGTGTTTCTGCACTTTACTCCCCCCTTTATCCGCCATCAGGTTTGTTTTAATTTCATTTCCCAATCTAAACACAGATTCCCTGAATCTAAATGTTTACAGCGATACAGCAAATGCATTAGCAAACAATGACATATTTGCATTTTGTGCAATCGTTTCTGACAGAGTTAATGAAGTCCAACATTTTATCTATTTACAATTAATAACATATTATATGAAACGGTCAAAAAGAAGACTGCAAATGAGTCATGGTCCACTTTATAAAAGAAAAAATACTAATAAAAATAATAAAAAAGCACCCAACTGGAACGTTTGGTAAAATCTGCAAATTAAAACTAGGTGGACAAAAAATATGTTATTGCAACAAACAGATATTAAAAACCTAAGTATTTTTCTGAAAAGGTTGTTAATCAAAGTTCGACATGTCATTTTATTTTTAAAGTTGTTTATATATTTGTTTAAGCTCCACAGATCCAGATTACTTAAAAAAATAAAAGTGGAAACCCTTCATTTTCCCTTAAATCATTTTTCTCTTAACATTTCTAAAATAAGTTATTTTAAAGTGATGCATTTCTCTTCTCAATTGTAAAAATGAACTAACAGAAGTAGTGAAAACGTAATAAAATTAAACTTGCAGCCCCTCATGTTAGATTTTACACATCCAAAAGACTTGAAAGAACTCCGAAATGTATTTGTTTTGTAAAGTTTCTGTTTTAAAAGTACTTTTAACATTCCCAATAACTCAACCACCAAATTAGTTTACCCATAACATAATTGAGTCAATATTTAAAACAATAACACAAAACAAGGAGAATTTAAAGAGAGCCTTTAAAAAACATCACAGGTCAACAGCAGCCTACTCAAAAAATGTTATGTCTACAAGAACAGGAACTTCTGATGATTCCTGCCATTTCTCCCATTGCAATAAAATGTTCTTTTAAATAGTTCATTTTACTTTGTTTATCCAATTTATTGTATCATTATTAGTTCATTCTAATTTATTATAAAGGGTCTGGCCCTCTTTGCAAAAAGTTTTTGAAGACCCCTGTACTACACAGTTTTAAAAATTAAATAAAAATACAAAACACTTTGTGGCAATTAAGCCATACGTTTTTAAAGAAGCGGCTTATAAATATAGACGATAATTGAATTATAAAAATGCTATATTTTTTATTAGATTACTTTTGACAGCACCTCAAAAGTTCCTTTCAAAATAAAATTCAACATTTTTCAAAGTAGATCCTCCTACTGCAGTAGATATAAAATTATTTATACTTAAAGAATTTTGTCTATGAACATGAACTAGACACAAGAATATAGAACACTGATCAAGCCTTTTACCATACTTATGTTTACTTGTCAGATGTGTTATTGTCACAAAAAAATGATTTTTTTAACTCTAAGATCACCTTTATTTAAAAAATAAAATAAATGGATGAATAAAATAAAAAAAACACAAATCTTAAACCTAAAATACCTTCAGACTGTCAGCATTATTTTTTCAAAGCCAAAAAGCTACAATGAAGGTATAAAACGGCAGCATGTGGCTCCAGGTTGCAGACCTCTGGTTTAAACTTAAAAATCAAAAATGTGCTTTCGAAAAGAGAAAAAAATACATTTTAAACAGGCTGGTGAAATAATTCATGTTGTCCAAACACTTTCATACACACACAAAAAATGTGTTTCTTTTGATGTTGTAAGACGTCAAAATATGGCTACAGCAAAGGCCACATGTCATGCTTTACAAACTTTAGTTATGAAGACCCATATGCAGGACAGCAAAAATGTCACTAATTTAAATAAACTGCAAAGTCAAACAGAACCAAGGAAGTGGCAGTAACCCAAAACATAAATGAAACGCTTGCAACTGCAACTGAAACCAAGACAGGACACCGTCTGGAAGAAATCAGCCGGAAAGCGAGCGGCTTTATGAAGGGAGGAGTAATCAGCAAGGATGACACAGCTGAGGTCAGTACCAGAACCAGGTGTGAGCAAAGAAAATGGAAAGAAAAAGCTAAATGTTCTGAGTGCTGAGACGTAAGAAAACTGATTATTGGTTTTATGTGCACAAGTAGAAGCTTTCTAACCCTTGCTTCTATTTTTTAAGAAAAAATGAATGTATTTACTTAACTGTGCCGCTTATTTAAGTATATTTAAAAAGATATATACTTAGTTTGTTACATATGGAGGATCAGCAGGACCAGCCAATTTTCAAATGCATCTGTTTTTTCAAAATAAGAACTTTTTATGGGAAGTGCAGTCTCTGATGACGGAGGACAGATAGAAAGAAAATTCAATGTAAAATTGCATTTCTGTGTAGGTCTTTGGATTTTGGCTAAAAACAGCATAATCATATTTTATATGACCACTGGGAACAATTTTATAATAAATGAAAAGATGATTGGAGTATCTTTTACTCCTTAACATCAGAGCTTTAGCTCCCGTGTTTACATTCTTTCGACGATCTTAATTCCTCAACCGCAATTAGTGTTTACGCAATTAATGTATGTCCAGTGGTTTTTTGAGGCAGTGAAAGCGGCTTTGAGCTGAAATAGAACCCTTATAATCAATGTGGACTCTGTCATGGAGAAAAGAGGTTTTGCACCATTATGCAACACTTTGGTATTAATGTGTCTGCTGTACTAAAAAGCATTTATTTTTACCGACTGCCGTGAATGCAGGGTCCTTACTTGTGTACTTGCAAGCTTACAAAAACCCCATGAGGTTCCATCATCGACTTGATTGACTCCATCATCAAACTCCTCGAAATGGCCAGAAATCCAAGATCAAATGTGTCAGTCATAAATGTCACGGCTGACATCTCACCGCAGCTCAACAAGAGGATGATTTTTTTATGAGGGCAAAACGCTACTGGAAATTGCTGACATGAAAGTTTTACCAAAGGTACTTTAGGTTTGCTGTCTCTTCAGATTTAAAACACACAAAAATAATGAAACAGGTTGAAATTGGAACTCTTCTAAAGAAAAAAATTGGATGTACATACGTTTTTGGGGTGAATAAATATTTACAATATACCTTTAAAACAGCATTTACTGTATCTTTGTATTGGTTCAGAAACTTCAATTACATATTAACTGGTCATTTTCCTTCTTAAGGCCCGTACACACCGGGACGAATATTCGCCAGGCGTTATTCGCCAGCGTTTTTCGCCACGTTTTTTGTGTTCACACCCAGGCGATTTTCACTGACGATGAGCTGAGCGAACATGCAATTTCCTTAACTGACATTAGATGGCGCTTAATGTAAACAGAAATACTCCTGTACACAAGGTGGCGCTGCGCAACTTTATGCTTCTTAAAGTCGCTTTTCACTCAGAAGAAGAGAGCAAGTATTTACGCGCTAGTCAGAATAATACAAAGAAAACATGAATATTTCAAGCATCAGTAGCTCCAACTGGTGCTTGGTTCGGGGATATTTTAGAATGTCCGTCATTATTTCTTCGCGGCAGTGTAGACGCTACTCGGCGTCTATCTTCTTCGCTGGTATGTGTGCTCAGCAAGGCAGTTTTGTGTTTGAGCGCCCCCAAGTTGTGTTTTACTGTAACTTCAGAAGCTCCAGATACGTGTGCAAAAGCGCTATTCTCATTGGTCGAATAGATTTCGACGCGACGCGTCGGAAAAAAAAAACGAACCCGAGGCGTTTTTTTTTTTTGACGCTTTGACGCGTGGCGTTTTTTCGCGTCGGTGTGCACACTCTCATTGGTGCCTTTTGTTTAGTCACGAGGCGTTAAACAAATTCGTCCCGGTGTGAACGGGCCTTAACACCCTTAGTTTACATATATTTTCCTGCAGAATTAGGCAACATTTTGCTAATGAAGTTTCAGCATGTAAATATAAAGTTTTTATTATTTTTATTTTTTTTCAAGAGACTCGTAGCTGACCAAAAGAGTTACGTAATGAAAAAGAAGTTGTTGGAAATCCACTTTAATTCTTATTTTTTGCACAAAGTTTTTTAAAGAACATATGCAAACAAACAAAACCCAGATTTAGTAAAAATAAATAAATAAACTCCATCCACTGCTACCTGATAAGCAAGTTCCTATTAAAAAATGAGTAAAGCAGTCTTTTAATTTTTTTAAACAGACTTTTTGTTCTTATTTTTAGCATCTTAACTGAAGTTTTAGACCAGTTATTCTCAAATTGAACGTAATGTGTGGGTGTACTTTACTATTTGTAAATCCCCCAATCCAATTCTTCCAAACTTCACAAGCAAGCTATGTCTTCTCATTGTCACTGATTTCCTCAGCAAATCGTCTATGAAGAGGTCAGAACCGCATGCTGTTTCCCAAATGTAAACAAATAAATGTATATAAATGATATATAAAGTTTGTCTCCGGTTGGTGCACCATCTGTTCCGAACTTCACCTCGTTGTAAATGCGTTAGCTATCCTTAAATTTCCATTTCAGTATGGAAGCCCTGGCTGTAATTCCGGGGGTTTTTGATCACACAAATAAAGAGTGTCAAACAAGCAATCGGATTTGCACACACACTTGACTAAAGTTTGCATTTATGCCATACCTGACCACCACACACTAATGAGGCAATTATGTGGACAGCAGGTCTGTGAATCTGCTTTGTGTGTGTGTGTGTGTGCGTTTGTTTTCCTGCATTAGCAGGACAAATGATCAGAATACACGCAACACTGGAAGGACATTTTGAATTAGTAGGACAGGGCCAGTGTCCTCCTAATTCTTAAGAAAATCTAAGACTGTAGAAGGGTTCCTATTGGTCTACTAACCCTATAGAACAAAAAAAAACAAAAAAATGAAAAAGACCTCTTAGTACATATATACCCGTTTTTGTGTCTCACCTGTGTATGACTCACTACGCCCCTAGAGGCTGCATGTGGTATAGCAGGACTTCATTAATATTCACACATGTGTGAATATTAATGAGTTATGTCCTGGTAATTATTACACTGTCCTTCTTATTCATGTATGGTGACTGTCAGCTGGAATACTGAGAAATGCTCATAATTAGCCTTTCAATTGTTGTTAAAATGACACATAAAGCTTTATATTATTTTTACATAGGTTTCAAGTATTATTAACTATCACACAAAGGAAATTAAATATACAAAGTGGTTTGAAAAAGTATTCAACACATTGCAAATTCTGTCTTGTTTTGCTTGAATAATGAAGCTTTATTTCTATAGCTCTTTACAATGCCTTTAGGTGAACCAAAGTGCATCGCAATAGAAGAAAAAACAAAGCTTAAAATTAGGAATGTTAAAAACCAAATAAAAACAGCATACAATTACAAAAAGTAGGCAACAATAAAATATATAAAAGACTAACAATAATGCAATAGAGCAAATTGAAGAAAATAAAAAACACCAACTTCTAATCATTAAAAAAAACTTCTAAAAAAGAATGTTTTTAATTTACATTTTGAACTGTTAAGGTCAGATATCATGCACATTTCTGCAGGAATTTTATTCCATAACTGAGGGCAAGATACAAAGGGGAAAGTACATTCACCCCAGCAATTCTGTTTTGACCTGGACACATTAAGCAGATACTGGTTAAAACTCAAGAATGGCCGTGGACAGTTAGCTCAGTTACGTAAACTGTGCCAAAACCACGAAGAGCTTAACATTAAAAGTGTAAACTAAATTCTAAAAAGAACAGGAAGTCAGTGAAGTGACCTGAGTACTGGAGTGATATGTTCATGTCTGGATGTTCTAGTTATCAGTTGTGCTGATGTATTGTGGACTAACTGGAGGCGGTTCAGTACATGCTGGCTGACACCAAAGTCCAGAGAGTTGCAGTAATTTATGCAGGAGGGGATCATGGTGTGAGTAACTATTTCAAGATTACTGCACCAGGAAGGTTTAGCTTTAGTTAAAAGGGGCAAGTGATAAAATCAACTTTTAAAGACAATGTCAATCTGTTTGTCAAATTTAAAGCAACTGTCAAATATAACCCCTATATTTCTAACAGCAGTATAGTCTGCTGTAGAGGTGTCACCAAAAACAATGCTCTCTGTTTTTTCTATCTAACTTCTGTGATCTGCTGTGAAATACAGCCAGACGTTCAAGCTCTGCGCGGCATGCGCTCTCGTGCTCGCCTCGTCAGTGACCTACAATCACAGGAAAGGCAAAAGGATTGGCTATAACTTCAAAGTACTGACGAGAGTAGAAGTGATTGACATGTCAATCAAATTAAGCACCAAATTATGGCACCGTTTGTAGCAGTTTATTTCACACACTTTTGCACAACTGCCATTGTTGCTTATCACTGTAGTCACACCGTTTAAACACAAAGCTATGTCATGCTATGGTATACGCCTTGATGCTCCTTCACACACTCAATGGAAATGCTCACTTGAATAGCCTGGACCATACTAAACTGGCCAAGAGAGGACCAGTCCGGTCCGGATTGATCAGAAGAAATGTCACATTTTGCGATGAGCAGAAGTGTAAGGGCTGGCCCCAAAGAGAGCGGAAGGGTTAGCTAAAAAAAAGCTAGCGGGTTACTAAAATATTATCTCAGAATTAGCCCAAAATACCTCAGCATGTTAGCCAAAAAAGCTAACATGTTGCTAAAATAATATCTCAACTCAGAATTAATCCAAAGAACCTAAATATTTCCCAAATTAGCTAAAAAAAACTTACACGTTGCTAAAATCCTAGCTTAACTCATAATTCGCCCAAAAAAAAGGAAGACAATAGAAAAGCTAGAATACTCATTGCTAAACTTTTATATTAACTTAGAATTAGCTGAACATTTTGATACCCATATTGCATAGGTTTTAAAAGCGCATAAAGTTTTTAAAGGATTTGAAATAATTACTATTCATTTTCATTGAGGTTAGTAAACTGTGAAAAAAAAGACTACTACAGTAAATTATTAGAAGACAACAGCAACAACATCAAGGAAACATGTGGAATAATAAAAAAGAATAAAACAGGCCCACCAGTAACTAATTATTTTGATAATGGACAAATGGAAATCCATGAAATAAATAAAATAGCAAATGAATTTAACAATTATTTTGTAAATCTTGGACCAAACTTGGCAAACTGTATTCCAAACAAACCGGACTATAATATTACTTCAAATATAAAGAATAATTCAAACACCATGCTATTATACCCAGTAACTAGTGAAGAAATAAAAAAATGTGTAAAAGGGAGTAAGAACAAAAGGTCTACTGATTGTGACGACCTAGATATGACACTGATAAAAGACATAATTGACTATGTTATACATCCTTTAAGCTATTCTTTATTCTTTATCTTTCACACTCGGAGTCTTTCCAGACAAGATGAAAATTGGCAAGGTCTTACCACTCTACAAAAATGGAGATAAACATGTTTTTTCCAACTACAGGCCAATATCTCTGCTGTCCCAGTTCTCCAAAATACTAGAAAAAAGATATGTAGATAGACTAGACAGATTCCTGAATAAAGAAAATATTAAATGCAACAGTCAATATGGTTTTAGAGCAAAACATTCAACAACAATGGCACTAATGAAATATCAGAATCAATTGACAAAAAGAACCATCGCATTAGCATTTTTATAGACGTCAGAAAAGCATTTGACACAATAAATCACCAGGTTCTCCTTCAAAAACTTAGCAGGTACAGGATCAAAGGGGTGGCCCTAAAATCTAAAAGATCGACAACAATATGTACAAATAAACAACACCAAATCTAATTTATCTCATATCACCTGTGGTGTACCTCAAGGGTCAGTCCTCGGCCCAAACTATTTAATATCTATAAAAACGATTTAAACTCAATATCCCAAAAAATTGATTCCATTTTATTTGCAGACGACACAACCTTTTATTACACGGGAGACAATATTGAACATATGATAGAGGTGGTGCAGATTGAGTTAGGAAAAATTTAATCGTGGTTTGACGGAAATAAACTATCAATAAATAGTGACAATTCATATTATATGATATTTAGTAATAAAAATACAAATACAGTTAAATTAAACATAGATAATATTAATATCAGAAAAGTTAAAGAAGTAAATTTTTTAGGAGTTATTATAGACAAAAAGCCATCTTGGAAACCACAAATTAACAATGTCAAATCCAAAATAGCAAAAGCAATTGCTGTACTACACAAAGTAAAATGGTTCTCAGACAGTAGTTCATAATATATCTATTATATAATTCCTTGATTATGCCATACCTGAACTACTGTATAGAAATTTGGGGTACAACTTATAAAACATATATTCATCCAATCTACATATTGCAATAAAAGCAATAAGAATTATTACAAAAAGTAATTATACGGACCTGTCTAATTCATTATTTATTAAATTAAAACTATTAAAACTTTTTGATCTTATAAACTTTAATATTTTGAAATGTATGTATAAAGTAAATATGAAATGCCTTCCTCCTAATTGAATGAAAAGATACATGAAAAAAAGTAAATTTAATCTAAAAGGACATGAGATATTTGTTGAACCAAAACACAGAATACTGCTAAAAGAACGATGTGTATCAATATATGGAGTTGATAAATGGAATAAATTAAGCATAGAAATTAAAAATGCTACAACGGTATCAAGTCTTAAAAACTACATTAAAACCAGTTTAATCAATTAAATAAATGAAAACTAAGACAAATAACAATTACTCATCCCTGAGGTACGGTGTTCATTTCACACTGGTTGATGTAATTATAAGATTTTGTTTTTTTCTTTCCCAATCTTCTCTTATTGTATACTGAATCAGCCGAATGCTTGTGTGTCTGTATCTTTCTTTTTTTATTGATTGATTTATTGATTGTTAAAGGGCCAGACAAAATAAGTTTTTCCTGTTTCTGTCCCCTTTTCATTTTTTTTCCTTCTCTATCATGCTTGAGTTTACAACTTAAGTTTATATTATATGTTTTTATTAATGAATAAAAATTAAATAAAAAATAAAAATGGCATACCTTGCGAAAAATCATAATTGTAAAAATACAAATACCATTAATAAGGCAAGGCAAGGCAAGTTTATTTGTATAGCACAATTCGTACACAAAGTAATTCAAGGTGCTTCACAAAACAGAAAAATGCATTAAAATCACAATACATCATAGAAATAATCAACGTAAAATTTACTTTAAAAGAAAAGAAAAAATTTGAAAATTGATTTAAAAATAAAGGAAGGAGAGGAAAGAAAAGTGCAGATAGGACCTTTCAGTCATATGCACGGCTAAACAGAAATGTTTTAAGTCTAGATTTGAACATGAACACAGAAGAGGCCTGTCTTACGACTTCAGGGAGTCTGTTCCAGATTTTAGCTGCAGAATATTGAAACGCTGATTCCCCTTGTTTAGTTCTGACTCTGGGTATCAACAGGAGGCCGGCCCCTGAGGTCCTCAGAGTACGAGATGATTCATATGGCACTAACATGTCAGAGATGTACTTTGGTGCTCGGCCATGGAGAGACTTGTACACAAGCAGAGCTGCTTTGAAGTCTATTCTTTGAGGTACAGGGAGCCAGTGCAGAGACCTGAGCACAGGACTAATGTGATCATACTTCCTGGTTCTGGTCAGGACTCGAGCAGCAGCATTCTGGATGTACTAAAGCTGTTTTACAGCTCGTTTGGAGAGGCCGGTGAGCAGGCTGTTACAGTAGTCTAGACTACTGGAGACAAATGCATGAATAAATATCTCCAGGTCTGGCTTTGACACTATGTTTTTGATTTTGGCAATGTTTTTCAGATGGTAAAATGCCGCTGATGTTACTGACTTGATATGACTGTTAAAGTTTAGGTCAGAGTCCATGATTACCCCTAGATTTCTGACTTGATTTGAGGGTTTAAGAGACAGAGAATGAAGGTAGCTGCTGACACTTTCTCTTTGTTTCTGTGGGCCAAAAATAATAACTTCGGTCTTGTTTGAGTTTAGCTGGGGAAAGTTGTTCTGCATCCACGCACTGATCTGTTGGAGTCAGTGGCTGAGTGTATCCACCGGCCCATATTCACCTGTTGTCAGTGACACATAGAGCTGAGTATCATCTGCATAGTTGTGATAAGATATGTTATTACTGTGTATTAACTGCCCTAGTGGCAGCATGTAGAGGTTGAACAGAAGGGGTCCCAGGATCGATCCCTGGGGCACACCACAAGTCAAGGCCATGTAGTCTGAGACACAACTCCCAATTTCAACAAAATATTTCCTGTCTTCTAGATAAGACTTGAGCCAACTTAGGGCAGATCCAGAGATGCCAACCCAGTCTTGGAGTCTGTGAAAAAGGATCCCATGATCAACAGTATCAAAGGCAGCACTCAGGTCTAACAGGATTAAGACAGAGACTTTGCCATCATCATTGTTCAGGCGGATGTCGTTGGTTACCTTGATAAGAGCAGTTTCTGTGCTATGATGGGGTCTAAAACCTGACTGTTAAACATCAAATGAATTGTTTAATAAGAGAAAATCAGTGAGCTGTTGGTAGACAACTTTTTCAAGGACTTTTCCTAAAAATGGCAGATTAGAGATAGGTCTGTAATTATTCAGTACAGTGGGATCAAGACCGCTTGTCTTCAGGAGAGGTTTAATGACTGCAGTTTTTAAGACCTCTGGAAATATTCCAAATTGAAGAGACATGTTAACTATTTGAATAATTGGTGGCAACACACTGTTCAGGACAGACTTTAGAAATCTAGTGGGTAACACATCAAGGCAGCATGTAGACGAGCTCAGACGGGTGATGGTCTCTTGGACAGTTTGGTCAGTGACAGGTACAAAGTGAGTCAGCTTAGAGTGAGTAGGTGGCCGTTGGATAGTTATATGTGTTGTGGAGTTGATGGCTTTTTTAATGCCCTGAACCTTGTCATTAAAAAATAAAGCAAACTCATTACATTTTGGTGTGCAAACCAGTTCTATTGGTAGCTGGGTTGGAGGGTTAGTTAATCTGTTTACTGTTCTGAACAGGACACGAGAGTTGCTGCTGCAACTTCCAATGATTTCAGAGAAGTACCTTTCCCTTGTTCTGCATAAGATCTGGTTGTAAGCGTACAACTCCCCCTTATACATTTCATAATGAACCTGGAGTTTTGACTTGCGCCACTTTCGCTAAGGTCTGCGGCACTGTTGTTTCTGTGCCCTGACTAGATCATCGTTCCTCCAGGGAGCTTTCTGTCTATGTTTTCTCAATTTAACCTTCATAGGGGCAATGGCATCCAGAACATTCAAGATGCTAGAAGTAACAGAATTCAGCATTTCATCAACATTGGCACCAGAGGTGTTTTCAGGGTCTATCATTTCTACAAACTGTGCCCTAGTGCTCTCATTTATTTGTCTCCTTTGGACAACTGCAGGGCCAGGCGGTGGTTTGGGAGCAACAGACAGGTCAAAGAATACACAGAAATGATCAGAGAGGGCAACATCAACCACACTGACGTTGTAAATATTAACCCCCTTTGTGATGAGCAGGTCCAGAGCGTGCCCTCTGCTGTGGATGGGGCAACTCACATGGTGAATTAGATCAAAGGTTTCAAGGACAGCATTGAGCTCTTTTGCATTTCTGTCATTGACATTATCAACATAAACATTAAAATCACCTGTAATGACTAGACCATCAAAGTCTGTGCACACAACTGAGAGCATTTCAGTAAAATCATCAATGAAACTTTGGCTGTGCTGAGGAGGTTTGTACATGACTATGCAGAGTAAGGGAGGAGTTTGTTTTAACTCAATCTTAAAGGACACATACTCAAATGATGAAAACACACCAAATGATAGTCTGCGGGTTGCAATATTATCTCTAAACAGTGCAGAAACGCCTCCACCCTTTTTATTTTCTCGTATTTCCGATTCATGTTTGTAGTTGGGGGGAGTTGATTCACCTAGAACTATGTTTCCTGTGTTTTTGTCAAGCCATGTTTCAGTTAATAACATAAAATCAAGATTAAAAGAAGAGATAAGATTATTGATTTAAAATTTTTTTAAAATTTTTTAAAAGATTTGTTGCATAAAGATCTGACATTGAGTGCAGCAAGTTTGAGATTAGTTTCCTTGGGACTGGTCAAAACCTTCTTGCAGGGGATATGGACTAGATTTCTTTGATTGGACAGTCTAACTGCCCTTTTTTGCATTCTACATAGTGCAACTACAGGTATAGCACCAGAAGGAAGTTGTTCATCACAGGGCCCCAGTTTGACATAACCTTTCCTAGGACACTGGGGGCCCGTTTCATCCTAGCTCTGGGGGATAGCACGTCTAGAGGTGCGCAGGAGAGGTTGAGTTGAGGGTAGTTTGGGTGATGGACCAGGAGGAGCGGGAGCTGGACGGGATTTGGGTGAACGACGGAGGGGGCGTGTTGGAGGGGCTTTGGATGAAGGACGTGTTGGAGGGACTTTGGGTGAAGGATAAGGAGGGGGCGCTGGAGGGGTAGGAGGAGAGCTCCTGTGTGGTGTGAGGCTCACAGGTGTTAGGGGAGCCATCTTAATTCCTGACTTAATCAGGCTATCAAAATGGCTAGGTAGGGCCATGGGTGAAAGTGGGGGGGACGAAAAGGAAAGTGAGTCTTCACTGGGAGTAAATGTAGCAGGCGGCGCCCACAGCTGGTCAGATGTTGGTATTTCTGGAGCCAAATCTGGTGGTTGTTGTTGTGGTTCTGCAGTTGGGTCCTTAGCTGGCGGTGGTTGTTGTGATGCTGGTGCAGCTGAGTCCTTAGATGGAGGTGGTTGTGGTGCTGGTGCTGCTGGATCCAAGTCATTGACCGATGGTGGTGGAGGTAATTGTTGTTGCTGTTGTGCTGTGGTTCCTGGGACACTGGCTCGGTCCTTCCTTACTGCCTTGGCCTCTATGCCCCAGAGCGTGGAGGAGGTTCTTCACTAACTCTCTTGCTCCACCTCTGTTCAGGTGTGGGCCTCTTCCCATGAATAGGTCCTTTCGTTTCCAGAATGTATTGAAGTTCTCAATGTAATGGAATCCTCTGGAAGCACACTCTCTGGAGAGCCAATTGTTCAGCTGAAACAGATGGCTAAACTTGAGTGACACCCCATCGATGTTAGGAAGAGATCCACTGATGAATGCTTCAACCTCTACTTTGTCAATACAAGCATAAATGTGCTTAACTTGCTGAATGTTTTGATACAAATATTGGATACGCTTCAAAAGTGAACACATTTTGTAAAGGATTTTAAAAAAATTCCCATAATTTTCAATGAGGCTAGTAAATTAGCATAAATTGACTAAATTTTAAAAACCGTAAAAAATACGAATAACATAAGTACAAGCATAAATGTCTTTAACTTACTGAGTGTTTTGATACCAAAGGGTTTAAAAGGAAACACCGTTTTTAAAGGTTTTTAAAAAGAAAATCCTATTCATTTTCTAGGGAGCTACAATTGGTGTAAATTGTGTAATATCGTAAAGACCGTAAGGTTTTACCAATACCAAAAGACTAAGCATCCTTCTCCTGAGCGTGCTGAACATTTTGATACCAGGATTGCATAAATTGCTAAAAGTGTACTCAAGATTTTATGTAAAAAAAATACAGAAAAAGATATAAAGAACAATACTAAAGGTAAACAGGGTCACTATTGTGCGAATGCTTTGAAGCATTCACACAATGAAGAATTCAGACCAGCTCCTCCAAGCTAAGGGAATTGGTAATTTTCAATGCCAACCCTGGTTGTGACAAAATAGATAAATACAAATAAAAAACTTTTTTTTTAAAACATTTTTTTATTTATGTATTTATTTATTTTTGCCCATTGTATTTTGGTTGGCATGCCCAGTATTTCACTTTGAATTTGTTTAGTATTTAGTATAAAAAAATTGTCAGTCATAATCAGTAAATCAGTGCTTCTCAAATAGTACTTTAATACAGGCACTTTAAACTTCTTTTCTGCTTAAGACTAGAACAGGGTTTCTGTGTGACAAAATAAAGTTAATATGATTTGAAATTTGAAAAAGGATTCATTTTTCTTTTTTCTTTTGTTAATGTTAAAAGATACAATTTTAAGTATACTTACACAATTTTTATAGATATTTACCTAATATATATATTGTCACTGCACGAGTGTGTGGGGGGGTGGGGGTTAGGTGGGCGCGAAACATTTTCTTTTTCCTAGGGGGGGCCTGGCAAAAAATAATTGAGAAGCAACTTGAAGAACTGTTTGGGAGCTGAAAGAGAGGGGTCATTTTAGGGAGTGGATAAAAAAAGACAGTTGTCTATAAAAAGCTGAATTTTTCATCAATACATAACATCATCATTTAGTCTGGCCTTCCATTGGCCAGAAGGCCACCCGTCAAAATTGCAGTCGTGGGAGTTTTAAAGCTTGCAGACTTCTGGGAGACCTGATGGTTCACTAAAGATTCACACTCCACAGCAGTAGGGGGCAGTAGCGGACGTTTGCGCTGGTTGGTACGCACGTGTACGCCTCATCTGATCTGATCAAGAACTTTCGGCTAACGATCCTCGAGCGGAATAATTTCTTCTGCAGCCAGATTCTCTAGCGGAAAGGAATTAATGCAAAACGTATCACCTGACTGTGGACCAGGTAAGAACCATCATTTTAAGTAATGTGTGTTTCTTTTCACTTTCGCGTACTTTCGCCGCCTCTCTTTCGAACTAGCTCGTCCGCTTTTCATTGCGCTCGACCGCCGGCTTACATCTTTGCATTGACTTTCGTTTTGTGGTGTGAATTGCTTGGTTTAATGTCGTATCACCTGACTGTGGACCAGGTAAGAAACATCCTTTCAAGTAATGTTTGTTGTTTTTCACTTTCGCGGACTTTCGCCGCCTCTCTTTCGAACTAGCTTGTCCGCTTTTCATTGCGCTGCAGCCAGGACCGCCGGCTTACATCTTTGCATTGACTTTCGTTTTGTGATGTTACCGAATGGCTTTGGTTTAATGTGTACCTTTTAAAAACCATTAAATTCATCAAGTGCTCTTTAAATAGTGCGGTTTTCTGTGTTCGGTGTTCATCTGTATGACTGGGGTTTTAACTTTTAGGTAAATACTGAGGTTCTTGTCAACTAGCTAATATCAATAATGATTGATTGGTATATTTCAGGCGTAAAAAATACAGGACAAAACACAATTATTTCAAACTCATCACAGAAACAATTAAATGCATTGATTAGAAAAAAATAAAACACACTTATGTCACATATGGTTCATTCATTTTTTGTGATAATTAACTAAAGTTAGTAGAGTTTGATTGCTTGAAAAGGAGTGGGAAGAAGCAAACTTATAAAATCCCACGCCTACCTAATTACTTAATTTCACTGTTTTGCATAATTATGTAATCCGGTCAGTGCAACCTTTATGGCATGATTGTCTTTACAGGACTTTGTGGTGCTGGTTAGACATCCCTAAAATAAGTGTCTCACGGTGACTCTTGTCCCAATAGCAGTCGCTTAAGCCATTAAGGTTTTTAAGAAAAAGCTCAAAACTAATCTTTTTAGCGTAGCTTTTACTTGGTTCTTACATGCCCACATGATTTTATTGTATATTTTACTTGCGGGATGTGCATGTTGCTGGATTTTGATGTTTTTATGTATTTGTTTGTTTTTATTTTATTTATTTATGAATGCTTTTTCGTATTACTGTTATTTATGTTACTGTGGAAAGCACTTTGAGATGCTTGAAAGCAGGAAAAGCACTATATAAATAAATCTGAATTAACACATAGTCTTTGCAGGAGATGGCAGCACAGAGGCCACAGAGGGCTAGAAGAAATCCCAGACAAGATGCTTTGTATTATTGCTCCTTGGGTGAAGATAAGGAAGGATTTGATATTAGATACATTGATTCATTTAAAGGTGAGCCACTGAAGTATTTATGCAATTTTTTTTCAATGTTTGAAATCAACATGAAAAACACATAATTTAGGTTCTTCTGTCATAGAGCATTATTTGCAGTATGTGATATTGATCCCAAATCAGATCCTCAATTAAGTTTTATCTAGATTATTTTTGGCATGGTCATTGTGTATTAGTTAAGTGTTTCATTTATATTGCGCAACCTAATTCACACACACTCCCAAAAGCAAAAACCTACAATCAGAAAACTGAATTAAATAGACTATTCAGTTCCCACTATACAGGGCTCCAGACTAACTTTTTTTCACTAGGAGCACTGTGGCCCCCAACTAAAATTTTAGGGGCACAACCAGAAAATTTAGGGGGCATACCTTAAATCAACATTCTAACCAAATCTACTAATCTCCACTGTATTACGAATAAATACTTTAATAATAGATGCCGAAATTACAATGCGCTGTTTCAAATTCATTGTCACATTTTATTCTGCACTTTTAAAGATGCAACAAGCTAAACTGACAGCACCATCGCTGTCATGACAGTACAAATAGCAAACAAAATACCATAAATTTAGAATAAAAAAAGTTTTTAGCAGCAAAGTGATTACCGTAGTAACCTTTTAGTCATTTCACAGTTTCAAACAATACTTAAATGTATGTACACATTAGAGGATGGAAATTCATGTTGGCGACACCAAATAGACTTTATCAGCGAATTTAGAGCAAGGAAGTGAAGACTTTAACCACTTCTGATTGGTCAGACTGATGACATGTGATTAAGATCCCAAGAATGATTGGTGGAAACAGTTAAAGGGGCGGAACTTTTCCTGACACAGCTGAAGCTGGGGCTAAATCGTGGTATCGTCATTCTTATCAAAATGTATTTAATAGAATCAAATAAACACAAAGAAAAAAGTATTTTACGATCTTTCATATTCCTAACTACTCAGTGTTTTATCAGGGCCTGTAGGGATGAACAAAGAACTGAAATCCTGGAGATGGAAAATGTTGTTAAATCAGTTAATGAGGGCAATTTACCACGGCACACTTGACCATCTCCCACGGCACACTAGTGTGCCGCGGCACACTGGTTGAAAAACACTGCATTATGGGACATGTGTCCTGATGGGTTTTTTGTAGTTCACTGATCAATTAAAATAATTTAAAATACCAACTGATTAAAAAAAGGCTACATACATTACAAAACATTAAAATAATTATAAAAGGTGCAATATCACAGATCATATTTAGGGGGGGAAGCATATTAAAACTAAATTAACTAAAGCCAAATAATTTCAAGAAATATGACACCAGGAATCATCACTTTCTCCATCGTCTGACGTCACCTGAATAACAGCAGAGTTCTGACCTGCAGACAACTTGACCTCAACTTTCACCGCAGCTGATATCAGCTGAAGAAGGATATGGATCTGAATCTAATGTCTGCAGACATAACATCGAAGAGAACTATAAACTCTGTTTTGAACCCAGGAGATCAGCTGTTATCAGTAAAAGAAGAAATGCCAACCTTGGACAATTCGACAGTTTATGGACCCTTTTTATTTTTCCCCAACAGTATTACTTTATTATAAAAAAAATATATATATATATATAAAAAGAGTAAAACAAATGATTAATCACTTTTGAAAATTTTTAAATTGATTGACTTTTGATGATATTACTTCACTAGCTCCTAAAATTGATAAATTGATTCAAAAATCTTTCCTAATGTAGCATAACTTTGCACATGTTTTTAACTTTTGATACTTGATGAAATTTTGCCATGAAAATTCCTGAAACAGTGTTGTCTATTTTACTGGTATAGTATTATTTTTTAAAGCATATGAATGACTTTTAAAAGTAACATAATTTGCATATATTTCAGATGCTGCATTTGCCATGTTAATTTCTAAAATAGTTATTTTTGACGTAGTACTTAAGTAATTCATCTTTGGCATGTGCCTTATTGATACCTTATGATTCTTAATTCTGTCTGATAAAACCTAGGAACCGGATATTGATAAATCATGTAATAAAATGGTTATAGTATAACGGGGTGGAATTATATAAGTTCGCTTCCTTCCACTCCCTTTCAAGCAATATTTATTAATTATGTCTAATTATCCTAAGTTTGATTAGTTACTGTATGAATGTATAACTGATGATTATATTGCTTCTGTGTATAACTTCTATTTGATTGCTTGAAATAAACCATTTCAAATAAAAAAAAATCAAATCAAATCAAAATTGAATGTTAAGGACAACTCCTAATTCCTGTTGTCCTTCAGTCTTGCTGCAGCTTTGCCCTCATGCCCCCCCCCCCCCCCCCCCCCCCCAGGGCACTGGTTCATCTTAAACACGTCTATTGTTGCACTTTCCCCGCCGGTTTTTTAAATCATGTTGTCGCTCACACGTGTTTAATGCTAGAGCCCCGTTAGCTGTCAGGCATGAACGTGTGGGACATTTATTCTCCTCAGCTGACCATCTCCCGCGGGAGTGGTGTGCTGCCGTAACAGCCGTGCATGATGGGAGCCGTGGTTTGCTTTGCGAGTTAGAGACCCCTGCTGTAGACTGGCACTGGTACACTAGCCGCAGGTCAGAAGAACGAATCAATAGTTTGCTTGCTCATAGCTCAGACGCACATATCAGGTTGTGATGATATTTGTCTCTGTTTCCTTCCCACAGATGTTAACGCGCACTCGATTATCTCTAGGCCCCTCCCCCTCCACGCATTTTAGCCACTTACAGTAACTTTCCCTATTCTTCTCACACGCATTGGCCGCCTCAGGCATCCCTCAATGACACTCGAGTGTGCGCTCGCATGTGCTCCAGTCTCATGAGTATTCGCGCGAGTGTGTCTGTCTGTCCGTCCGTCCGTCCTCGCGTCTCATTGATTATTTCATTGATGATTGATGTGCCCCTTCCACGTTTAATGTATACAAAATACGGAGGGCGGGGGAGGCAAATTTACTGGTGGCACATGTGCGACTGGGTGTAAAATTCAGTCGCACACTCTCAAATTTTGGTCGCAGTCTGGAGCCCTGCTCTATGATAACTTTGCATTGTTTCTTTTTTTATTACTCTCCTTTCTTTGTGATGTGTTTGTTACTTGTAGGTCGAGGTGTGTTCAGCTCCCGGCCCTTTCAAAAGGGAGATTTCCTTCTTGAATACAGAGGACAGCTCATATCAAAAAAGGAACAAGAAAGCAGACTGAAAGTTTACCATGACGCCCTGAAGGTTTTTATGTTTGATTTCCAGTTCAATGGAAAGTTGTTATGGTATGTATCTTCTTTTTTAATGGTAATGTCATCTCTACTCTCTTACTGGTAAAAAGTAGTTTTAGTGATGAAATACAGTCTAAGACAAGGTTAAACATTTGTAATGTTCCATGGAAGTTTTAGGTTGTAGCAGGAATGTTATTTCGTCTTAAATACTCAATGTGCTCAATAACTTCCCTATGTAGCATAACTTATTGTCTGCTTCATATTTTAGTATTGATGCTGCTAGAGAGGACGGGTCACTTGGAAGACTAATAAATGATGATGAAGTGAGCCCAAACAGCAAAATGACCATTACCAGAGTGAATGGAGAACCCCATCTCTGTTTATTTGCAATCAAGGATATTGGTCCTGGAGAAGAAATCACCTATAATTATGGTGACTCCGAATGGCCATGGAGAATCAAGGTATCTGTAAAGTTATTGTTATGCTTTAAAATAATGTATAATTCTATATTTAAATTAAAGAATATGATTTACTCTTCATCCTTTCATCTCAGAAATCCAAAGAAAAGCCAAGTCAATCAGCAGAAGAGAATCCATCAACTTCCAGGTCCTCTCCAGACGACACATCGCAGGTAAATTTCAGTATAAATATCTATTTAGCAATTGTAGAAACATTTAGGTATTTAAATATTGAGTAGTATGAAGGTACATGGATCACTGGTAACATCGACCATAAAGGATGCCTGTATTTGATAAAAATTCCTTGGTGGTAGGCAGGCGCCTGTGTTTGGCAGCGGAGCCGCCACCAGTGTGTGAATGTGTGTGTGACTGGGTGAATGGGTCTGTGACTGTAAAGCACTTTGTCCTTGTAGGAAAAAAGGCGCTATACAAGTATACGCCATTTACCATTTACTTTAGAAGCATGAACAGGACAAAGCAGGTTGTCCCATTAAGCGCTCATACACACGTGTCCTGTGTAATACTCAACTGGACAGGTTCTGACATTAGCAGGACATAGTGTTAAAACTAGTATACTGGAAGTGAAGTTGTCCTAATGATCACTCTTACACACATGTCCTGTGTAATACTCAACTGGACAGGTCCAGGTTGTAGCAGGACTATGTGCTCAGTGTTTAAGCAAAGAATCTAATTCAGCCTCCATCCTTTCATCTCAGAAATCCAAAGAAAAGCCAAGTCAATCAGCAGAAGAGAATCTACCCACTTCCGGGTCCTATCCAGACGACACACCACAGGTAAATTTCAGTTTAAATACCTATTTAGTAATTGTAGAAACATTTAGGCATGTTAATATTGAGTAGTATGAAGGTACATGGATCACTGGTAACATCTACAGTAAAGGATGCCTGTATTTGATACAAATTCCTTTAGAAGAATGAACAGGACAAAGCAGGTTGTCCCATTAAGCGCTCATACACACGTGTCCTGTGTAATACTCAACTGGACAGGTTCTGACATTAGCAGGACATAGTGTTAAAACTAGTATACTGGAATTGAAGTTGTCCTAATGATCACTCTTACACACATGTCCTGTGTAATACTCAACTGGACAGGTCCAGGTTTTAGCAGGACTGTGCTCAGTGTTTAAGCAAAGAATCTAATTCAGCCTCCATCCTTTCATCTCAGAAATCCAAAGAAAAGCCAAGTCAATCAGCAGAAGAGAATCCACCCACTTCCAGGTCCTATCCAGACGACACACCGCAGGTAAATTTCAGTTTAAATACCTATTTAGTAATTGTAGAAACATTTAGGCATTTAAATATTGAGTAGTATGAAGGTACATGGATCACTGGTAACATCTACAGTAAAGGATGCCTGTATTTGATACAAATTCCTGTAGAAGAATGAACAGGACAAAGCAGGTTGTCCCATTAAGCGCTCATACACACGTGTCCTGTGTAATACTCAACTGGACAGGTTCTGACATTAGCAGGACATAGTGTTAAAACTAGTATACTGGAATTGAAGTTGTCCTAATGATCACTCTTACACACATGTCCTGTGTAATACTCAACTGGACAGGTCCAGGTTGTAGCAGGACTATGTGCTCAGTGTTTAAGCAAAGAATCTAATTCAGCCTCCATCCTTTCATCTCAGAAATCCAAAGAAAAGCCAAGTCAATCAGCAGAAGAGAATCCACCCACTTCCGGGTCCTATCCAGACGACACACCGCAGGTAAATTTCAGTTTAAATACCTATTTAGTAATTGTAGAAACATTTAGGCATGTTAATATTGAGTAGTATGAAGGTACATGGATCACTGGTAACATCTACAGTAAAGGATGCCTGTATTTGATACAAATTCCTTTAGAAGAATGAACAGGACAAAGCAGGTTGTCCCATTAAGCGCTCATACACACGTGTCCTGTGTAATACTCAACTGGACAGGTTCTGACATTAGCAGGACATAGTGTTAAAACTAGTATACTGGAATTGAAGTTGTCCTAATGATCACTCTTACACACATGTCCTGTGTAATACTCAACTGGACAGGTCCAGGTTTTAGCAGGACTGTGCTCAGTGTTTAAGCAAAGAATCTAATTCAGCCTCCATCCTTTCATCTCAGAAATCCAAAGAAAAGCCAAGTCAATCAGCAGAAGAGAATCCACCCACTTCCAGGTCCTATCCAGACGACACACCGCAGGTAAATTTCAGTTTAAATACCTATTTAGTAATTGTAGAAACATTTAGGCATGTTAATATTGAGTAGTATGAAGGTACATGGATCACTGGTAACATCTACAGTAAAGGATGCCTGTATTTGATACAAATTCCTTTAGAAGCATGAACAGGACAAAGCAGGTTGTCCCATTAAGCGCTCATACACACGTGTCCTGTGTAATACTCAACTGGACAGGTTCTGACATTAGCAGGACATAGTGTTAAAACTAGTATACTGGAAGTGAAGTTGTCCTAATGATCACTCTTACACACATGTCCTGTGTAATACTCAACTGGACAGGTCCAGGTTTTAGCAGGACTGTGCTCAGTGTTTAAGCAAAGAATCTAATTCAGCCTCCATCCTTTCATCTCAGAAATCCAAAGAAAAGCCAAGTCAATCAGCAGAAGAGAATCCACCCACTTCCGGGTCCTATCCAGACGACACACCGCAGGTAAATTTCAGTTTAAATACCTATTTAGTAATTGTAGAAACATTTAGGCATGTTAATATTGAGTAGTATGAAGGTACATGGATCACTGGTAACATCTACAGTAAAGGATGCCTGTATTTGATACAAATTCCTTTAGAAGCATGAACAGGACAAAGCAGGTTGTCCCATTAAGCGCTCATACACACGTGTCCTGTGTAATACTCAACTGGACAGGTTCTGACATTAGCAGGACATAGTGTTAAAACTAGTATACTGGAAGTGAAGTTGTCCTAATGATCACTCTTACACACATGTCCTGTGTAATACTCAACTGGACAGGTCCAGGTTTTAGCAGGACTGTGCTCAGTGTTTAAGCAAAGAATCTAATTCAGCCTCCATCCTTTCATCTCAGAAATCCAAAGAAAAGCCAAGTCAATCAGCAGAAGAGAATCCACCCACTTCCGGGTCCTATCCAGACGACACACCGCAGGTAAATTTCAGTTTAAATACCTATTTAGTAATTGTAGAAACATTTAGGCATTTAAATATTGAGTAGTATGAAGGTACATGGATCACTGGTAACATCTACAGTAAAGGATGCCTGTATTTGATACAAATTCCTTTAGAAGCATGAACAGGACAAAGCAGGTTGTCCCATTAAGCGCTCATACACACGTGTCCTGTGTAATACTCAACTGGACAGGTTCTGACATTAGCAGGACATAGTGTTAAAACTAGTATACTGGAAGTGAAGTTGTCCTAATGATCACTCTTACACACATGTCCTGTGTAATACTCAACTGGACAGGTCCAGGTTGTAGCAGGACTATGTGCTCAGTGTTTAAGCAAAGAATCTAATTCAGCCTCCATCCTTTCATCTCAGAAATCCAAAGAAAAGCCAAGTCAATCAGCAGAAGAGAATCTACCCACTTCCGGGTCCTATCCAGACGACACACCACAGGTAAATTTCAGTTTAAATACCTATTTAGTAATTGTAGAAACATTTAGGCATGTTAATATTGAGTAGTATGAAGGTACATGGATCACTGGTAACATCTACAGTAAAGGATGCCTGTATTTGATACAAATTCCTTTAGAAGAATGAACAGGACAAAGCAGGTTGTCCCATTAAGCGCTCATACACACGTGTCCTGTGTAATACTCAACTGGACAGGTTCTGACATTAGCAGGACATAGTGTTAAAACTAGTATACTGGAATTGAAGTTGTCCTAATGATCACTCTTACACACATGTCCTGTGTAATACTCAACTGGACAGGTCCAGGTTTTAGCAGGACTGTGCTCAGTGTTTAAGCAAAGAATCTAATTCAGCCTCCATCCTTTCATCTCAGAAATCCAAAGAAAAGCCAAGTCAATCAGCAGAAGAGAATCCACCCACTTCCAGGTCCTATCCAGACGACACACCGCAGGTAAATTTCAGTTTAAATACCTATTTAGTAATTGTAGAAACATTTAGGCATGTTAATATTGAGTAGTATGAAGGTACATGGATCACTGGTAACATCTACAGTAAAGGATGCCTGTATTTGATACAAATTCCTTTAGAAGAATGAACAGGACAAAGCAGGTTGTCCCATTAAGCGCTCATACACACGTGTCCTGTGTAATACTCAACTGGACAGGTTCTGACATTAGCAGGACATAGTGTTAAAACTAGTATACTGGAAGTGAAGTTGTCCTAATGATCACTCTTACACACATGTCCTGTGTAATACTCAACTGGACAGGTCCAGGTTGTAGCAGGACTATGTGCTCAGTGTTTAAGCAAAGAATCTAATTCAGCCTCCATCCTTTCATCTCAGAAATCCAAAGAAAAGCCAAGTCAATCAGCAGAAGAGAATCCACCCACTTCCAGGTCCTATCCAGACGACACACCGCAGGTAAATTTCAGTTTAAATACCTATTTAGTAATTGTAGAAACATTTAGGCATGTTAATATTGAGTAGTATGAAGGTACATGGATCACTGGTAACATCTACAGTAAAGGATGCCTGTATTTGATACAAATTCCTTTAGAAGAATGAACAGGACAAAGCAGGTTGTCCCATTAAGCGCTCATACACACGTGTCCTGTGTAATACTCAACTGGACAGGTTCTGACATTAGCAGGACATAGTGTTAAAACTAGTATACTGGAAGTGAAGTTGTCCTAATGATCACTCTTACACACATGTCCTGTGTAATACTCAACTGGACAGGTCCAGGTTTTAGCAGGACTGTGCTCAGTGTTTAAGCAAAGAATCTAATTCAGCCTCCATCCTTTCATCTCAGAAATCCAAAGAAAAGCCAAGTCAATCAGCAGAAGAGAATCCACCCACTTCCGGGTCCTATCCAGACGACACACCGCAGGTAAATTTCAGTTTAAATACCTATTTAGTAATTGTAGAAACATTTAGGCATTTAAATATTGAGTAGTATGAAGGTACATGGATCACTGGTAACATCTACAGTAAAGGATGCCTGTATTTGATACAAATTCCTTTAGAAGCATGAACAGGACAAAGCAGGTTGTCCCATTAAGCGCTCATACACACGTGTCCTGTGTAATACTCAACTGGACAGGTTCTGACATTAGCAGGACATAGTGTTAAAACTAGTATACTGGAAGTGAAGTTGTCCTAATGATCACTCTTACACACATGTCCTGTGTAATACTCAACTGGACAGGTCCAGGTTGTAGCAGGACTATGTGCTCAGTGTTTAAGCAAAGAATCTAATTCAGCCTCCATCCTTTCATCTCAGAAATCCAAAGAAAAGCCAAGTCAATCAGCAGAAGAGAATCCACCCACTTCCGGGTCCTATCCAGACGACACACCGCAGGTAAATTTCAGTTTAAATACCTATTTAGTAATTGTAGAAACATTTAGGCATTTAAATATTGAGTAGTATGAAGGTACATGGATCACTGGTAACATCTACAGTAAAGGATGCCTGTATTTGATACAAATTCCTTTAGAAGCATGAACAGGACAAAGCAGGTTGTCCCATTAAGCGCTCATACACACGTGTCCTGTGTAATACTCAACTGGACAGGTTCTGACATTAGCAGGACATAGTGTTAAAACTAGTATACTGGAATTGAAGTTGTCCTAATGATCACTCTTACACACATGTCCTGTGTAATACTCAACTGGACAGGTCCAGGTTTTAGCAGGACTATTTGCTCAGTGTTTAAGCAAAGAATCTAATTCAGCCTCCATCCTTTCATCTCAGAAATCCAAAGAAAAGCCAAGTCAATCAGCAGAAGAGAATCCACCCACTTCCAGGTCCTATCCAGACGACACACCGCAGGTAAATTTCAGTTTAAATACCTATTTAGTAATTGTAGAAACATTTAGGCATGTTAATATTGAGTAGTATGAAGGTACATGGATCACTGGTAACATCTACAGTAAAGGATGCCTGTATTTGATACAAATTCCTTTAGAAGAATGAACAGGACAAAGCAGGTTGTCCCATTAAGCGCTCATACACACGTGTCCTGTGTAATACTCAACTGGACAGGTTCTGACATTAGCAGGACATAGTGTTAAAACTAGTATACTGGAAGTGAAGTTGTCCTAATGATCACTCTTACACACATGTCCTGTGTAATACTCAACTGGACAGGTCCAGGTTTTAGCAGGACTATGTGCTCAGTGTTTAAGCAAAGAATCTAATTCAGCCTCCATCCTTTCATCTCAGAAATCCAAAGAAAAGCCAAGTCAATCAGCAGAAGAGAATCCACCCACTTCCGGGTCCTATCCAGACGACACACCGCAGGTAAATTTCAGTTTAAATACCTATTTAGTAATTGTAGAAACATTTAGGCATTTAAATATTGAGTAGTATGAAGGTACATGGATCACTGGATTTACTGAATTACGGCCAGTAAATTCTGGGCATTGTTTCCACTCAGTTATGCTTTGGTCCCTCTGAGTGATGTGTTTTCACGGCCCATGCATGATGAAGACGGCCAGCGCGTCATATTGGGTCACCGTAGTGCGACCACTTAGCTTAGCCACATTAATGGAAAACTGCATGTTTTTTTTGCTGAATTAGTATTGAGAAATACCTAATTGGAAAGTATAGACATTGAGACTCTTTGTTCAGCGTTAAATTGAATTTTTTTCCTTTCATGAAATACTAAGACCATGTCACGCCATAGATGTTCTTTTGTCAAAAGTTGGTAAAATAACATGACTTTGGCAATGTTTTAGTAGCTTCATTTCCATTAACCACAGAATTGCACAAATTGGATTTTTTTTATAAAGAAATGAACTTATAGGTAACACCTCAATTTTGAAAACACTTGCATTTATCGAAAAAAAAAAACCTTTTGTGTTTTGAGGTGTTGATTTTATCTTTTTAATATCAAACAAGTTTCTCAAACACTTCTGTGTCTGGCTTTTTGAATTTTTTTGAACAATTGTGTAGCTTTGCTCTCCCCAGTGCTGTGACATCACACAAATGCTGTTGGTTTTTGTCTACAGGACTGTGATCATGATTTAGTCGCTGACGAAATGTCACCTTTGGAGAAATGTGTCATATGTGGAGGACCTTTTACTCCTCTGAAATGGAGTGGTGTGAGATGTGAAGGTAATTTTTTGCTTAACAATGTAAAGATATGTACATTTCTGGTTTGAATGTGATTCTATTGGGGCATCATAAAAACATCTATTGCTATGGTATATCTTTTTGAGCTTTTACAAGTGCAAATTAGCTGTATTCATTTTATGTACTTTTAATTTTCTGTGTAGTTTGCAACCAGACCTGGCACAAAAGGTGTTACAATATTCACATGGTGGACATCTCAGAACCTCAATCACTGGTACGTTTTTATTTGTTCTTTTCAGTGAAATGTCCTCCAAATCCATAAAGTTTACTTTTTGTTTTTAATTGTGGGCAGGTTTTAAATGAACAAAGCTCAAGTGAGGTGGGTTCATCAGAAGAGGAATACGTGCCTGATTCCACAGCTGATTCAGACAGCTCATTTGTCAATAAATCAGAGATTTTAAGCATAAATCGCAAACGAGTACAGATCTCGGAGGTTTCAACCAGTCAGTCTGCTTCCAAAAAGAAAAGATTTCACCAAGAAGATTCTGTAGAGGGAGAAAGACTGAGTTCTTCTGAAGCTGCAGGGTCATTATCTCAAGATGAACTCAGAAAAAGACGATTTGAAAAATCTGATGCGACTTCAAATGAAAGAAATGCTCGCAATGAATGCATGACTGATAGCTATAATGCTCGGCCTGAAGATTTACCCAAGTCATCCCTCTTACTCAGAAACAGAAACTACTGCTATATTTGTGGAAAGCTACAGACAAAGTTTACACGCCATTTGAAAAGGCATGAGAAAAAATATGCTGATGTTGCCCAAGTTTTAAGTCTTCCCAAGAAGTCCAAAAAGCGCTTGGAAATGCTTGCTAAGCTGCGCAACAAGGGAAACTATGACCATAACTCAGAGGTCTTAGCAAGTGGCATAGGAACATTAAAACCAAAACGCACATCAAAGAAAAACTACAAAGAAAAAGACTATATTCACTGCATTTACTGTCAGGCATTATATCTCAGAAGAGATCTGTGGAGACATGTTCGAAAATGTTCTTCCAAACCAGGAAAAGCCACTTCAGAGGGACATGACAAAAGAGTCTTGTCTTTGGCCTCTATGAATGAGTCAGCTCTTTGTCAGCAAGTTTCCCCAGGTGTTTGGAAAATATTAGCTGTCATGAAAGATGATGACATAACATCCACTGTGCGAAGTGACTTCTCTATTCTCCAGCTTGCCCAGTCACTCTTTAACAAACATGGACAAGATCCCACCAAATTTGACTACATTCGTCAGAAACTCAGAGAATGTGGAAGACTTCTGCTTGTACTTCGGAAAGAATTTTCAATTAACACCTTTGAGGATGCTGTCAGGCCTGCAAATTTTGATGTGGTTATTACAGCTGTCAAGAAAGTGTCTGGCTATGATGGAGAAAAGAACTGCTACTCTACTCCAAGCCTTGCCCTGAAGTTGGGCCACTCATTGCAGAAAGTTAATGACATTTTACATTGTCGAGCACTTATGGCTCAAGACAGTACACTGATCAAGTCGACCCAAAGTTTCAAAACCCTCTTTTCTACAAAGTGGTCTGAATTCATTTCCCATACTGCACTGTCAACACTAAACGAGCGTCACTTTAACAAGCCTTCCACTCTTCCCTTCACAGAAGATGTTCAATGTCTTCATAGACATCTGGAGAAGATTACTGACGAAGCACTGAAGGACTTGGAGGAGCATAGTTCACCCAAATCATACAGTGAACTTTGCAAAGTCACCATGGCAAAAGTAATACTGTTCAACAGAAGACGAGGGGGAGAAGTTTCAAAGATGACATTATGTGGCTTTCAGGGGAGAGACTCAAGTGCCCTCCACAAGGATATTGCATTTGGACTTACAAAATTTGAACGTCACCTTTGTCAACACTTCAGTCGCGTGGAATTGAGGGGTAAACGTGGTCGAAAGGTTGCAGTGTTACTTTCACCGGACATGGTGAGTGCAATAACACGGCTGACTGAGAAGAGAGCAGACTGTGGTGTACTGGCAGAAAACCCCTTTCTTTTTGCCAGGCCTAAATGTCTGACTCCTTACAGAGGACAGGACTGTTTAAGGCTTTATGCAGCAGAATGTGGGGCTAAAAACCCAGAGCTCCTCAGGTCGACTCAGTTGCGCAAACATGTTGCAACTTTGTCTCAGATCCTGAATCTCAAGAATCACGAGTTGGATCAAGTTGCCAACTTTCTTGGTCACGATATTCGCGTTCATCGTGAATATTATAGACTTCCAGAGGCTACTACACAGCTGGCTAAGATATCTAAACTACTCATTGCCATGGAGAAAGGGTCTCTTCAAAACCTACAAGGCAAAACACTGGAAGAGATTGAAATCGAAGGTGAAGTTGCATTTAAGCTAAGAGTTGGACCTTTCCAGAACTTGAACTGAACTATATCTTAACACAATTTAATTTTACTAGATAAGCTAGAGTTGACAGAGTCAAGTGGAGAGAGCGACAGCGACACAGAGGCCGACGCCGCCGTTGAAGAGGCCGACGCCGCCGTTGAAGAGGCCGACGTCGCCGTTGAAGAGACCAACGCCACTGTTGAAGAGGGCGAGGTTGAAGAAAATCTCTCAAATCCAAAGTCTGGTAAGCACAAAATGATTTTTCTTGAAATTGTTCTGTTCATGAAACCACATGACTAATAAACGTCATCACAGAGTCTCTGGGAAGTGAGAGGATGTGGACACCTGTTCGTTAAATTAAATTCAATTTTATTTATACCACAAAAGATTTGCCTCATTGGGCTGAATGCAAGTAATTATAAAGAGGCACAAGGTTTTTCATAACATATAAACAATAGCTACAAACTAAAGACTGAATACATTTGGTCATCCCTATCCTTAGACAGTCATTCCTGGTAAGGAAAAACTCCTAAAAAAATGTAAAAAAAATCTGATTCAGGAAAAAAAAAGCAGAAACTTCAGGAATGCCCACGTGAGGGCGAGATCCTATCCCAGGACAGACATGCGATTTACCAGGACTGTTATAGAGGAATTAGCTTATCTAACTCTCCAACTATGTATTTGAAAGAGTTCCGTCAGATATGGCTGAGGGATCGGTGGGGACAATGCCCTCAGCCCAACTTTATCTTTAGAAATAGCACACAGTGATTTTATGTCTGTGTAAATTATGAGTTCAGGTTTTAATCTTGGAAATCAAACTCAGGATTTAAAGGGTACATTAATTGTTTAGTCACATAACATAACATTTGTTTATAAACAATACGTGGTGCAATCCTGGACCATTTCACTGTACAAAAGACCATATGCTGCAGAGACTGTGAGCTTTTAGCAGTTAGCATCCGGCCGTATTATCTACCTCGGGAGTTTACGAACGTCCTTGCCGTCTGTGTTTACATCCCGCCCAGAGCGCGCAAAGACAGCCATTGAGGTAGTGGTCCAAACGGTTTCAGAGCTGCAAACGAGGCACCCACAGGCTCTCGTGGTCGTCTCAGGGGACTTCAATCACGTCTCCCTGGATGCCCCACCATCAACGATGCATCAGTGCGTGAACTGTCCCACTCGCAGCGACAGGACAATCGATTTGTTTTATGTCAACATCAAAGATGCCTATCAGGCCACGCCCCTCCCTGCCCTCGGCAAATCAGACCAAAATCTGATTTCCTTACAGCCCACATACACGCCTTTAGTGAAGAGGCAGCCTGCAGCAACAAAGAGCGTGAGGAGGTGGACACCTGAGGCTGAGGGGGAACTCAGAGACTGCTTTGGATGCACAGACTGGAGCGCCCTGCTGGACCCCAATGGAGTGACATCGAAGGAGCATCCCAATGTATAACAGACTATATGAACTTCTGCATGTAGACTGTTGTGCTCACAAAACTGTCCATTGTTATGCAAATAACAAACCCTGGATAACAAGGACAGTGAAAGTGGTTTTAAATAAAAAGAGCATTCCTCAAAAAGGATCAGGAGGAAATTAAAAGGGTCCAGATAGACCCGAGGAGCTGCCTGAAAGATGCAAAAAAAACACCTATAAGGACAGAGTGGAGAAGAAACTGGAGAACAATAACATCAGGGAGGTGTGGCGATGAATGAAAACCATTACAGGCTGCAACAAGACAACAGTAGTTGGGGGAAGTGCTGAAAAAGCCAATGTATGGAATACCTATTTTAATAGATTTCACATCCCCCCCCCCCACACCCAATTCCAACACCAGCCCTGTCTTGCACCACACCCATCACCGTGCCCTTCTCACTGCCTGTCCTCATCCCTTAGCCAGAGGAGGGCCAGCTCCTCAGACTGCTCCTTCCTCCATCAACCATGATCCATCTCTTCCAGTGTCCTCGCCATGTGATCCATGCCTTCCACCTGCAGAATGTGTTTCCCACCACATCACAGATCATCTGGTGCAGAGGGAACTGCAGAGACTGAACATGAGGAAAGCCCTGGGTCCAGACAGTGTGTCCCAGACTCCTGAAAACGTGTGTATACGAGCTTGGGGCTCCTCTTCAGCATCTGTTTAACCTGAGCCTGGACCTGGGACAGGTGCCATCTCTGTGGAAGAACTCATGTATCATTCCACTCCCCAAAGTCAAGCACCCAAAGGAGAACAAAGACTACCGGCCTGTAGCACTGACTTCACACGTGATGAAGATCTTTGAGAGGTTGGTGCTGCAGCAGCTGACGTCACAGGTCCAGCATGTCCAAGATCCACTGCAGTTTGCGTACCAGGAGAGAGTGGGGGTGGAGGATGCGGTCCTCTACCTGCTACACCATACCTACTCACACCTGGAGGAAGGAGGTGGTGCAGTGAAAAAACTGTTTTTGATTTCTCCTGGGCCATTAACGCCATTCATCCTCACCTACTGCAGGAAAAATGAACCAAGATGGCAGTACAACCACCCTTGGTTTTTTGGATCATGGACTACCTCACTAACAGGCTGCAATACGTCTGCATGGGGGGATCGTTCTCCAGTACCCTCCGCTGCAGCGTGGGGGCACTGCAGGGGACAGTGCCATCTCCTCTCCTCTTCACGCTGTATACATCTGATTTCCACTACAACACCGCAACCTGCGACTTGCAGAAGTTCTCAGACGATACAGCTGTTGTGGCCTACATAAAAAGAGAAGAGGACAGCGAGTACAGGCAGCTGGTGGAGGACTTTGTGGGCGGGTGCAGGAAAAACCAGCTGCAGCTGAACCTCCAGAAGACCAAAGAAATGGTTCTGGACTTCAGGAGGAAAGCTGCAACACCTCAACAGCTGCACATAGAGGGAGACAGCTTGGAGAGGGTGCAAACCTACAAATACTTGGCGGTCGTATTGGACCACAAGCTGGACTGGACCGCCAACACAGATCAGCTCTACAAAAAGAATCAGTCCAGGCTGTACTTTCTCCGGAGGCTGCGCTTGTTCAATATCTGCACAAAGCTGCTGCAGGTGTTTTCTCAGTCTGTGGTGGCGAGTGCTCTCCTCGATTCTGCTATTTGCTGGAGCAGCACCAGCAAGAAGAACATCTGCCGGCTCAACAAAATCATCAAGAGCTCTGTGGTGGGGCTGAAGCTGGCTCCTGTGGAGGAGGTGGCTGAACTCTGACCGTCTTCAGGTCCATCATGAGGCATCCCTCACATCCACTACATGAGGCCTTCACCAGCAGGAGGAGTACATTCAGCAGCAGACTGCTGTCCCAGCGCTGCTCCACGGACAGACTGAAGAACTCTTTTGTTCCTCGCGCCATCTTGCAATACAACTCTTTAGCTGAACCTCTTAGAAGCGTTTAATTATTTTTATATCATTAATTCTTAATCTATTTAATGTATTGATATTTAACTTATTTATTCCTGTATTTTTAATGTATTTTTATTCTTAAATCCACCACTCATATTGCTTTTATGTCCTTTTATGTGTGTATGTTTTTATGATTGTCAGCAGATGACCAAATTTAAATTTCCTAAGGTATTTAATAATCCCTTATCTATCTGTCTATCCATTTTGTGCATCACAATATGAGAAACATGCTTTCAACAAATAAATGCTTACTGGGAAGTATTTTTATTAATACTATTTTACTTTTTCAGCACAAAGTCAAAACAAAGATGAGAAGGACAAGGAACTTAAGGCATTAAAATGGAAGCGGAGGAAGCCTGACGGAAAGAAACAAAAACAATCTGGTAAGTGCAGCCACCCGTACATAAGTCACATGCGCACACAAGTAAAACTGAATTATGATCAACATTAAACATAATTCAAAGTCCAAAAGACTAATAGTATTTTTTTATGTTTCTCCCCTCACACTGCTTCATCATTCTGAGTAAGGATATGCCTTTTGTACAAATAGTATTGATGACAACTAATCCACAAATTGACAGAAAATCAATTTAGAAAGTGACTGAATATCTCTTTTTTTCCACTCGTTACACTCTTTTAAGACTGACGAAATTATACCTATAATTGGAATACTAAGAATGTTCACATAAGATGTAACTGTAAAACCACATATAGTGGGATTTGTATCTAAGGCCTAATCCAAATTTTTCCCATCTCCTTACCCCTCCATTTGAAGGGGCTTTTGAAGTGGTGTCCGAAATATATTTTTTTATTTTCTACCCTCCATGTGGGGGGAAACTGACCCCTCCCTTGCGAAGGGGTTCCGCTGTGCTGTGCAAGCACTTTTCTTAATGTGGGTGCGCTCTGAAGCACAGAAGTTTAAATGTAAATTAAAGTAATGACTTTGTTGTAGCATGACCCTTTTGAAGTTAGACAACCGCTGTTATGTATATTTGAGCAGTGGAAGCGCTGCGCTATTGCAAGCTGACTATCGACTAATGGTGACGTCCAAGTTTTGAGACACTAGTTTCATTAGTGTCTGTTTGGAGTGCTACATTTATGATGTGGGGAGAAGGGAAGAATTTAGATTGGGCCTAAAAATCTCCTAAAATGGGTGTCTAATTTCAAACTGTGTTTTATCTTTTTTAGCTGCTGAGCAAGAAAAGAAACGAATGAAGCAAATAAAACGACCCTGGTCCAAAGAGGAAGTAAACGCTGTCATGAGACACTTCAAGGACCATATAATGAAGGGAAAACTTGCTTCCATGATAGAATGTGGGCAGTGCAAAAAGGCAGAGAATCCTGTTCTTGACAACCGTACCCTACAGAACATCAGAGACTTTGTGAGAAATCGTGGTATTACCATGAAAAACAAAAAGTAACCCAGCGAACATTTCCATATGGCCCATATGATTTACCTTTGGGCTGAATATCTGGGCCCCGGGTGGGTTTGTCCACGAGTTCCGTGGTGACCCCATCTGTGTTTGCACACACTGGCTTAGAAGGAAACTCAGTGGTCTGAGTTCCCAACGCTAACCAGCTGCTCTGTGGAAAGCATTGTGTGCCAACAACCTGCCTTACGGATAGTGTAGCGAGTTAGCGAGCTACACTGTCTAGCGAGCCAGATTACTCAGTGCCCATTCAAGCTAGTGTGGGCAAACACAGATGGGGCCACTGTGGAACCTGTGAACAAACCCACCTGGGGCTCAACAATTCAGCCCAAAGGTAAGCCATGTGGGGCTCACATTCAAATGTTTGCTAAATGAAGATTTTTGATATATAGTATATAAAAGTATGAATAAGCAGTTAAGGCTTAAATTTTGTTTTTTTGTTCAGTTGTCAAAAGGTTATTTCTTTATTTGCCTTTACATTAGAAAGAATATAATTTTGAAGTAAGGACTTATGGCTATGTAGTTTTTTTCTGAAAACTATCTTTTACATTAGACAGAACATTAACAATAAATAAGCACTAGATTCTTGAATGTTTTTCCATTTAAAACTGCATATTCTTGTCACCTTTTTGACAAGACTAAGTTTTTTTCAACATTTTTGCTGTATTTGCTTTTCATTTCACAAATAGAACTGTCATAAGCATTTAAATGTACTTTTTTATGTTTATAAAAACAATGATTACAGTGAACTACACAGTATAAAAGTTCAATAAAAGGATTTTTGGGTGGGAGGACCCATCAAGGTCGTTGGGTCCTTTGAAGTCACGTTTTAGACATGTTTGTGTGTTTGTATACTGTGGACCTCATAAATACTCTTTTTGTCAGAGGCGGGGCTAATGGAGCTCATTAAAGTGTCCTGGTAATGTTGTGTTTTGTCATATATTATTATTTCTTGTTGTAATAACTTTTTTCAAATTTTGAACTGGGTTATGTGAAGTACCGCCACAAATAGATTTTTTGAGATACTGCTTGTCCTTAGAAATCAAGCAGAAAGGGGTGTCCCCATAATGTAGTAACAAACGTGTTTGAAAAAACTGTCCTTTTAATCCACCAATACCAGTATGTGTGTGTGTGTGTGTGGCATGTGCGGGATAAACATGTTTAGCTGGACTTCACAGAGGCTGACAGAGAGGGATTTCACACTATCTAATGAAGAAGACTTTTCACATTTCATGGCGAATAATGAATTCTGAAACACATTTGCCACCTAAAAAAAAAACAAAAGAATGAGCTTCACAAGAGTCATGGGATGCATTTTAAACACGGAGCTGTCAGGTTTCAGAGCCAATGTTCATCCATCATTCAGAGGCTTTTTTTTTTCCTCTTTCAAACGAGAAAAAACTAAACACCTAAATGTGGCAAAGATGTTTATCTGTTGTAATCCTGCTGATCAATAAGCAAAATTCGAAGAAAAACATTTGATTTCAGCATACTAATAAGGACACACATCCTGCACTTGTTAACTTCCAAAAGAAGAGCCAAATGGCTGCTGAAATCACCTTTTTAATGAGCGCGTTGATCAATTACTTACCTGCTGCTGCACTTACCGAGGGTGATTAGAGGCTCAAGCATGCTAAGCAGCTCACAGCACACATTTATACGCTTTTCTACGACTCTGCTGCACAAGCATGCATACAAGTCAACATGAACAAAGGAGAAAACTGGATGATATAACTCAAGCTAGAGATGGGTACCGAACCACGGTGTCAAGTTGGTAGCCTGCAGTTACTGATGTAAACGGTACTTCAAGCCCGATATAAAATCATGGATTTTGGTGTTTCGTCTTGGACGTGGTAATCACTTGTATTCTATTCAGTTTTGCTGTACAATTCTAGCCAATTATTTTACCTTTCCAGCAACTGTGGGCGGGGTCAAATAAGAAATGAGGGTGAGGGTGGGCGGAGTTCCAGGTAAAAGGCGGAAAACAAAGCCAGCAGCAAATGATTCAAATTCCCTGACCCGATGGATAGGGCTAAATCCAAATCTAAGTCCCTACCCTCCTGGCTCCCCATTGCTCCAATTGTAGGGGAAGCTGTACTGACGTTAAAAAAAGAGTTTGTTTTTTTTTTGTTTAGGAGGAGCCGTTGTATATTTTTTGCCAATTCACAATATTTTTATATTCCTTTTTGTTGAGTAATTTTGGCTATACTATTGCTAGCAATGATTTTGGAATGTAAGCTATCACTAAATGATCAAATGCAGCTTTTGCTTGTGTCAATAAAGACCTTTTTTTCATTAGGTAATAGTATATCACAATGTTTTCCCCTACCTATGTTTTTCACAAATATTCTTTATCAAAATACATGCATTTATTTATCACCTGATGGTTTTATCATTTATATTTCCTCTTATGACACAGTTGGGTAGATGTAGGGCTCGTGTGCAGAAGAAATATCAGCAACATATAACCAAGAATCTGATTTCATTTTTACCCTTTAACGCCGGAGATGTCGACGGGGACACCAAAATAACACACCCTCTATGATATACCATAATACTTTGACAAGGGATGAGCTACATTCCTGCATGTTTTCTTACATACCCTGCTCTAGCATGTTCTAAATGGCTAGACATACCTGAACCAGGTAATTAGTCATGAGTAGGGCTTGGATATCTGGAAATCATGCAGACACACAGGCCCTCAAGGTCTGGAAATGTCCATCCTTGACTTGGACTAATAATCAACAGGCATCAATTGATTCTGATCCAGAGAAAAGCGGCTTTTTGTATCGGCTTTGCACCAACATGCAACACATTCCTAATGTAAAGTGTTGGACGCTGGTGCAAAGCTGCTTTTCTCCGCTTCAGAATTCACTGGAGTTATGTTAACGACTGAAGAGTTACAGCAGTCGAAAGAATGACATCGCTGAAGTCAAAACTCGGGTGTTAAAAAGAAAAGGCTTCTCAGTTTCCCTCCGTGGTCATTCAGGAACTGGACATCGAGAGGGTGGATGTGTACAAGTACCTGGGTGTTCACATCAACAATAAACTGGACTGGTCAGATAACACAAAAGGTACTGCACAAGAAGGGCCAGAGTCGCCTCCACCTCCTGAGGAGACTGAGGTCCTTTGGTGTCTGTAGGCCACTACTCAAGACCTTCTATGAGACTGTCGTTCCATCAGCAACTTTCCATGCTGTGGTCTGCTGGTGTGGAGGAATCAACGAAAGGAACAAAAAGAAGCTGGACAAGCTGGTGAAGAGAGCTAGCTCTGTCCTGGGCTGTCCCCTGGACTCAGTGGACTCTGTAGGTGAGAGGAGGATGCTGACCAAGCTTTCCAGCATCCGGAACAACCCCTCTCACCCCCTGTATGCGACGGTGATGACCATGAGGAGCTCATTCAGGCAGAGACTGCTGCACCCCCAGTGCAAAAAAGAGCGTTACAGGAGGTCCTTCATCCCAACAGCAGACTATACAACAACACGGTCTAGGACTGTAGAAAACCGCTGCTGCGATTTATTGCCTTATATATCTAATATATTACATTTAATGCGTTAATTTATGACCTGTACTTTTACTTCCAACTTGTATTATTATTATTTTTATTCCTACCCATTGCTACTTTGTTTTTCGTACCCTTCCAACTGCTATTTTCCTTGGTTTGGCTGCTGTGACAACCTAATTTCCCTCCAGGGGATCAATAAAGTCCTATCTTATCTTATCTTATCTTATCTTAAGGGTTAAACTAATAGATATTTAAGTAAAAGAAAAAAAACTATTCCTCTGCTCTTTTCGTAGTTTTCTTTTAGTTTAGGCTCAATTTATCAGATGTAGAAGCGGTCTAACAAAAGTCTTTTAATCCAGATGAAAGCTTAAATATCAACTCCATTTTTTTACTCTCCAATTAATTATTTACTCAACATCCTCAAGAGGTCTTAATCAATTCTGAAAACTTTAGTACAGGTTATTGTCAGGCAGTTGTTTCATGTTGGGAATAATGAGGAACAGGCAAACATTTGTGGAATTAATCTAAAAAAATAAATAAAAAACGATGTTTTCCCAAGCCAGACTAATTATACTCAGGCTTTCGATTACTGTCTGGGGCTACAAAACTACAACAGATCAATGAGTTGTTTTACTCTGATTTATTCATAGGAAAAGGCGAGGTTAGCACGAGTTCCCCTCATAAATGCTTACAGAATGCATTGCATTCATCAAGCATATCAATTCTGTCTGCAGTAAACTCTGCACGTGGAAGCGGCTCCTCCTGCAGGTTCGGTAAAAGGTGCACTCTAATATCCACAGATGACCTTTTGGATGAGCCGCAGCATTATTCTTGCACGCTCTAACCTGTCTGGTGAGGACTAAGAGTAATGTGCTGGTTGACCACTGAGCTGACCCTTCCGGGCATTAGAATGTAGACCTTGTGTCGCTTCTGCTGGAACATGTAATTAAGTCCGCAAGAAATGCAGAACAATCCTGTTCTGGGAGGTCCTTCCTCCACTTTACATATTGGACTGAGGGAATTGGCGTTGTTCTGCAAACCTCGAATCAGCATAAAGGTGGGATGGTATAAAGCAAAAAACAGAAAGGGGGAAAAAACTAATCATCAATTTACTTTTAATAAAGCTGCAAAGTGTGAACCTAAGAATACTTTGAATCTTCTCAAACTGTTCATAATTTAGTAATAAGGGAAGGCTAGTCAAGTACTTGTACCTCATCAACTTTTCAGTTGCGTACGGGTACTGCGTACCCATGCAGAAAAATGTGAAACATAAAAATCATTAAAAAAAAGATAACATTTTTGGTTTCAAACTGCAATCAACACCTGCTTATTTAAGCAGTTGGGTTATGACTTTTAAAACTAGAAGGAAAAACAAGTATGGAGGTTAAAGTTGTCCGACCCTGCTACTGAGGGGCGGGTTTATTGGAAAGCCAAGCCTAGAAAAAGCTGGTGTGATTCATTTTTGGCCAAGTCCATCAATTTATACCTCTGGACACTAACAATTTAGCTCCAATGTGATAGTGCTAAAGATGGTTAAAAAAAATAAAAGAACAGACCTGATGCCTGTTTTTTTTTTTTTACTGATAGTATGATCAGTTAAAAAGTTTTAAGTATTACGCAATTCTCAACTGACGATTCAATTTGAAATATAAAAAATGCATTTTGCAATTGACATTTCAATATACAATTCAAGCTTGAAATATGAAATTTACAATTCAACAATACAAAAATGACTATTTTAAATGATTCTTTGCTTTAAATTCATTGTAACCCTTGTGCTATCCTAGGCACTTTACCATTGGGAGTTGGGTCATCTAGACCCACTAGACAGTGCTCTGAACCTTTTTTCTTCAATGATTTGTGATCTTCACTGGTGTCCATGGATTACATGAAATCTTTCCACCTTTATCCACCTTTGTCATGGTAGGGAGGACAAGTAGAAGTAAGGGTGGGGTCATCTAAGATAACACAAGGGTTAAAACAACTCAAAATCTGTCACGCTTAGTCTGACCCAAAAATACAGAGTAGTTTTTAATCTGTCGGACTCCCATCAGGGCAGGGCACTCCTGCTTAAATAAGCTAAGCTCCGCCTCCTTTTCCTTTCAATTAACAATTTCATAGATATTTAACAACCCAAAAGAATCATTTTGCATCAGAGGTTAAGAAAGAGAATGTGCTATCAGCTAATAGATGAACTCTTATGTCTAAGACATTTAAAAAAAAAACATGCGTGTTTTGATTACGTTTGTTTCAAACTTAACAATAGTTTATTTGTACACTCTTTGCATGGCGATAAATCAAAGATCTGCATTGAACAATTTGATTGTCTTTGATCTCTATTTTAACCATGTGACCATTGCTCTACTTTGTATGTACTGTTTTTATGTGTACAATACAAGAAATCACAACAAATGAAGGACTTTATCTTTTCCTTCATTTTTTGAAGCTTATTATGCCAGCAAAAGTGCACACCCGTACTTTAAGCTTGTAATTAAACTCAGAAAGTTACAGAAATGATTTCACCCTCAAATGTCAATGACCTCTAGGTTTATTTTTCCGCGTCCTTCCTACAACCACAAAAGCTTGATTGACAAACTGGAAACATTAGCATCTTAATTTCTAGGCACTGTCACATTCAGTTTGCCTCTCCTCCTCAAGGATGCAACTAATAAAGGAAAGGTATTCATGTTACAGAACAAGTCCTCCTTTATAACCTAATTGCTTTTGGTTCAATAGCTTAAAAAGTCATTAATTACAGGATCGGCTTGTAATGAAGGTTAAGGTGGCTTTTTGCAGAGGTAATGAGCCGGGATGCGCGGCAGCCAGGGAGACGGTGATAGGATAATAGCCGAGGTGAAAACATTTTCTTTTTCTCATCTCTGTTGAATGATTGGCACAAGTTTGAGAAAGAGATGTGCCCTTCCATTGCACCCGAGTATGAAAAAAGTCCTACAAAGCAACAGATGATTAATTTCTAAACAGTGGTGTGTACATAAGCAGGAAGACGTTATTAAGGAGGTGCGAAGGAATGTGGCAAAATGTCGGGTGGCATTGAAACGATGTGTGCTGATGTGCGAATGTCCGTTCTGTGTTTTCGTTGAGTTGGCCGGACGCCTCTATTTGTTTGCTACGTTGCCTTTCACCATCCGAAGGCTTCCAATTAATGCCCCCTTGGCCCGGTATGGATTACCTGCTGGGGATCTCAAACAATAAAAATGCACACTCTCTGCTTGTTCACAAATGTTGAGTGCATCGCTTATCTGCCAATTCGTGGGGTCTGAATGAATCATAGGAGGTATACGGAGAAAAGTTTAAACACATCTGAACACACGTTGTGAGCCAACCTTCCATCGATTACAGAGGAAACCTTTTCCTTTCAGACTGCCAGCGAGCACAATAAACAAAACATTTTTGTCCTATGACCTCTAACCCCCCCCCCAGAGATCCAGTGGCATTTCATTGATGCCCTCCACTTTGTAGGGGACGTGAAAATAGAGGGCAAGTTGGAAGCAAGGAGAGACGCAGGACGGGAAGTAGGGGGAGGTTTAGCAGTGATTGCACAGTGACTTTGGAGGAGATTAGACGATTGGGTTCACCTTTAATGACAGTGGAGATAGTCTTTCAGTGGGGGTAGGGGGCGGGGGGAATGCCAGAGCTCAGCAGTTTGTTTTGTGTAGCTTTAAGAGCTTCCTGTGTCAGGTTCAGGTTGCTTGTCTCTCTCCCCGGCAGCGGCCCATTGTCTCGGATCCACAAAAGGCAGCACAGTGTTGGGTGATCAACCCAACAGTACGGGTTGACTCCGGTGCAACGGCAAACCAAGCCTCTGCTGGGAATTCTCGCCTGTGACTCGAAGGAATCTTATGACGGTGCATCCTTTAATCAAGGATTTATTCCTTATCATTTTACCATGGTTCGAGTAAACACTCGATACTGATTGGCTGTTTGGTGTGAATTAAAAGGTGTAATGTTCTCGTTCAGCGCGTCAAACTGCTGACTAAACACCAAGTGAAACCATGTTGAATGAAGACGAGTCGCCGTAAGATTCACCGTTTGCTTCCACAGTCCTTCCTTAACGTTTGATGAAAACTGCAACAAACATTACAAAGTACACTCAGTCTGTAACTTCACAAGATATTTCCAGGTACAGTTATCAAAAAAGAGTAAAGATCAAAATATTACTTTAAATATATAAACTTCTCCAAGCTACAATCCAACAACAAAAAACACATTTCATACTTTAACATTCTTAAATATAACTGGGTAAACTTACAGCATTGCCTCTATGTTGATGATAGTGGATGAGCATGGATTAAGCCCAGAACTCTCACAAAGGGACGGTCATGCTTGCAGGAAGAGCCAAGTAGAGGCCCAGATGATTTTAAACAGGAAGTGATGTAAACTAATGGCTCTGTCATAATAAACTTCTTTATTTTGAAAAACTTCAGTCAAAATTAACTATTTTTAACTAAGATGCTTAATAATAAAACATACATCAAAATGAGATTTTCCAAACAAATATAAAGAGAATGCTTTAAAATTTCACAAAAGGTGATAATCTACACCTAAAAAAGAGGTTCCGGTCACAAAGCTTAAATATTCTATATCACTGCGCTGTCTTCTTTTAAACAAACTTTTGCTTCATCATCTGGATAAAAACAAGCGGTAAGAGGTGAACTATGTCTCTGATCTGATGCTTTCTTTAACCCATCATGACAATCAGCATATATATGGCTTTCCTTTGCCACTACAGTCGAGGTCAGTGCTGCCTCAGCCATTACCATGAAAACGCACTGGACCACTTATCAAATAGTCCACTTTTTGTGAAAAATCTATTTAAGCCTCAAAATAACAAGGATAAAGTTCTAAAAACTGTCTACAGTTCTATTTCTAAATCTATTTCTTTTGTAAGTGACCATGGCATAAGCAGGATATCGTCCTCCTCCGCTTTGCGTCAGACGATTCAGGAATTTCTGATAATGGACACTTCGTCGAGCATTGTCCCCTATTTAAAGGTTGTGTCCGAATTCCGTCACTACTTAGTGGACTATATAGCATTTGCCAATTTGTAAGAGTGTCTTAGTTTATAATTCCAAAATCAAGTGCCCTGGAAATTTCCCAGAAGTCATTGCAAAAAAGTAGCATGCAATAATGCTTACTAGATTGCCGAAGATAGACCACAATGCTCAGCGTTAAAACAGTTTGTCATTTGAAAAAAAAAAGGTTTTATCATCAAAAACACAATGGATTCATAAATAGCTTTTTTTCAATTGTTGATCGTTCAAAATGAACCAATATCGATTATGGATGTTATCAGCAACCACAAATTATGATATGAATGGAATTGTTGTTAAAAGGAATCGATACAGTCATATTTTTTAGGACAGATTCTGCGTAGTGCAGGTGTTCATTGGAACTTCTCTGAGTTGTGGGTGAAACTGTTGGAGTTAGCCCAGCCCCATTTCCCATCATGCATCTGTTTATACACTCTTCCACTGTCTTACAGCCACTTTCAACCCAACCTTACATTACCAGATCAGATGCATTGGAGCAGGGAGCTCACGGCCTGCCGTTTGTAGTCAACGTCACCACTACAAACTTTTTCAAGTGGCATTTTTTTAATACACAATAGCCCTGAAATTCAACTTCAAGCTTAATTTTTATTTATAGGTGTCCTCGCTCATCAGAAAAAAGCCACAAGAACATGTAAAAAAGACCAAAAACACAATTGGGTCTTTAAATCAAAAGTAGTGAGCATGACCAAAATCTAAAATTGCACCTCGAACTCTGACAAAGCCTCCTAGTTTTATTCAGCGGTTACATATTTGCCAAAGGTTGACCAACTTGACAGTGGACTGTAATAACCCTTTGAAAGGGAATAGGATGATTAAGTCCTGCCTCCGAGTAGCAATGAAAACATGCCTGACACATCCTGCAGTCTTCAAAAAGTGCAGCCGACCCAGCGGCAGACCAAACAGACCCAAAGGTCACTTGGTTTTCACTTAGGTTAAATTAAAACAATCCCACCGCAGATGAAAGAAGGCGGTGCTTGACTGAGTCAGTTTCAAATGGGGACTTAAAGTCCTGTTGCTGACCAGCGACTGAGATTCCTCGCCCTTAATGCTCAATGTGAGAAACGCCCACACACACACTCAAACACACCTTTCACTGCTTCTGCTTCACCCTGTTTTCTCGCTCCCTCCGGTTCTGAACCTGACATTCCGCCTGGCCCTGCCTCTTTGAAGTGGCTTGTTGCAGCGGGCTCCCATTACAGGGACCGGGACTGGCGAAAGCCGATCTGTCTGGCTGAGGAGAATGGCCCTGGCCCAGGGGTTAATCAGCAGACCCAGTACACTGCCCACTCTGTCCCCGCAGCGCAGCTGTAACAAGACCAGCCAGATTTGGAGGTTAAGAAAGACAGCCACAGCCCAAATGCTTTGAAGTTGATTGGCAGAAACCAGGATTTGGACTCTTAAAAAAGCGAGCTGGCTGATGTTCAAAAATTACACAGGGTCATGTGTGGTGGTGTGTGTGGGCTTTTGAGAGGAGACAGGAAGCTGACTAATCTCTTTTTTTTTAACCCTCCGATGCACAGACCGATCAACGTGTGAACACTTTTATAGCTGCAAAACCTAAATTAAGGCTTTTATTACTATAAATGTGCCTTTTATCATGAAATAATGAAGGCATTAGTGGGTCTATTTACTTCAGTCATCATACATATTCACATTCAGATTGCTTTTTATCTGAACTTGATGCACGAGCCTTACTTTGAAAGAGTTACTTCACCAAATAATAAGTTGGCAATGAACCTTCATCATGCACAGCAAACATGGGGAAGATTATTAAATCGCCAAGGCATAAAAGAAGAGGCTTCTTTCCTTTTGAAGGCACATTATTCAAAATGTCAGATATACTTTAGAAAAACTTGCATATTGTTCACAAAGATTTAAAGATCTATAGATTTTTTCATTTTGGCCTTTATCACTGGAGCTTTAACGTTCTGAGACTCCTCCATCGTTTACGCAATTAATGTAATTCCAGTGGTTTTCTAAAGCGAAGAAAAGCAGCTAGAAACTAGAATGCAACAAATTACAGTAGTGAAGTGTTAAGACAATCAAGGGAAAATAACTGATTCTGTCGCATACCGAAGCGGCTTTGTGCCATTGTACAACAATTTACTAACGTAAAAGTTGTGCATAAACTACACCTTTGTACACCGTTATGTAACACTTGACTGTTGTTATCCACGTTATGCAACACCGACGCAAAATTCGTAACATAAAAGTGATAACTGCATACAATTCTGCACAGCATTATGCGAAACGAAAACAAAATTATCGAAAAGTTAGTGGGTGGTGATAGGGCGCTCGTCTGGGGCTGTGGGCGCCCTTCTCGGGTGGGGCCCTGCGTTAACATCCCTCTCTCTTCTTCCCTCCTTTCTTTTTCCGTCCGGTCAAACACCGAGGGATTTTCAAACATGATTGAAATTAATAAAGTTTGGCCTCAATTACAAAAGGGGTTTATTCAGACATACCTCTGGTTTGTGTGAAGATTAATAACCCCTCTTGTTAAAGTAAAATATGTCCAACACAAGAGGCCCTCAGTCCTCATCTGCCTGCCCAGCTGTTGGACAGGACAAGTTAAAAAAAAAAAAAAAATTAGTAATGTAAGTGTTGCATAAAATGATGTTACACTTTTACGCAATGTTATGTGACATGTATGAATTTGCAAAGTAATGTAACACTTACTTTGCAAATTGTTAACACTTTTGCGACAATTTTGTGTAGCACTATACAAAATTGATGTTATAACTTAACAAGCATTATACACTTTACTCACCAAAAAGCGAGTAAAGTAAATCTTGCATAAAGTTATGCAACACTTTTGCGCAATGTTATGCAACGTCCATAAAGTTACATAATACAAACCTTTACTAACATTGTAACTTTACAATTTACTAAAATTCTGCACGTTATGCAACATTTGACTAACGTAAAAGTAGGTAACATGAAACTGTTGCATAACATTACAGAACACTTTTGCACAATGTTATGCAACACTGATGAAAGTACTTTGCAATATCCTTATAATATGCATTACTTCACTAACATTATTCAACATTTCGATAATGTTATAAATTTACGTCTATCTTTATGCAAAGCTTTATGTTAGTAAAGGGTTGCACATTTTACCAACCCTAATGTGTTGCATAACGGCACAACACTCTACACAATACAAATCTGCTTTTCTCTACTTTAATTGAGTAAACGGTTGAAGAGTTTTTAGAATTGTGCATGTTACGTGCACAATGAAATTTGGACGCAACAGGAAAAAGAAAATGTTAGGGCAGTTCATTTGTTTTTGCTGGCGACAGCTCCAGTGTTAGAGGGTTGAAAAACGACTTCAATCGAAGACAGTTTCAGAATTCAATGACAATTCTAGTTCCCCTTTTTGCATCAGCAAAATATTCAAATACTAGGCTGATATTACATCATTTTAAATTTCAAATACTTTTAAAATGATTGGTACTACCAGCAGTTTTCCTTTTTCTTCCCCTGAAAAAAACATGCCATAGCACTGATCCAAGTTCATGTCAGGGTAGAGTCATCTCTAATTGAACAAAAAAGATTAAAAGTTTTGAAGCCAGTTCACTTCAAAAGCCAGTTTATGTCCTACTATACACAGATTCATCGGGAATGTGTGGGACGCCTGCCAAGCTTTTTCTTTACAATCCACTTATCTTACTTGTAGCATCTGGGCATGCATATGATGGAGTGGATGTTGACCAACATGGCACCCTGACAAAGTCAACAGCATGGATAGTGGCTTTAGAGTTTTCCTGTCTCTCCCTTCCACTCGTGGACTTTTTTTCGCTGTGATGACCTTAATGCCACAGTAAACAAAAATACAGGCGGTGTCAGTGCTGGTAGAGCAAAACCAGATGATGTAGTTAGAGGAGGAAAAGAACGTGTGCTCTTAGCTGCTCAGCTTTGTTGAAGCTGCAAGAAGTTTTTTTTTTTCTCTTCCATCCTGTCAGAGAAAATGTCACTTTAAAAAAGAAATTCTTTAGATCATCAGAGGACAGGATTAGTCCAGAACATGTGGAAGCAGGAGACATGTTTGATAAATGATTTGCAGGTGTCGATAGTTTTCTTGTCTACCAGTGCTCATTTTGTCTCTTAAGTGCATTACCAGACTTGACCCCAAAAGCACTTTAAATGTTTCAGCGTGTTCCAAACTTTGTTTGTTCAGCACAATGTGTGTTAGGCCTCTCAATGAGCTGCATAGCAAGCTTTGTTGTTGTTTGATGAGTATTCAGATTATGTATTGGTTCTTAGGGGATCCTCATCTTTTCTGACCATTGTCTGTTGAGGGTTTTCAAGAATAAATATGTCAAACATATTTTTTTCTTGTGGTAAGAAATTGAGTCAAAGGTAACACTTTTTTTTTACTATTTTCCTTATTTGTAAACGATTTTTTTTCCATTTTTGTCACATTTGCTTATGTCAACTACTAATTCACCTCTCAGCATATAGCATCAGGGGTCACCACAGCGTATCAGCTCACGCCAATTCGCTCATCTAGTTTTTACGCCGCAGGCCCTTCCTGACACAATCCTGTATTTATTTATCCCTGTGCCTGTCCCCGGGCTGGGGACAGGCACAGGGAGACCCAGACTTCAATTTTCAATTCAATTCAATTTTATTTGTATGGCCCAAAATCACAACAACAGTCGTCTCGATGGGCTTCGAAGTAAAACACGAACTCAAAAGGATCACGAATACAAAGAGTTCAATAGAAAAATACTAAAATGAACTAACAAACTGACTAAGCTATACTGGCATCCCTGCCCTTTGACCCGCCTTCGCGGTAAGGAAAAACTCCCAAAAAAAACGGATTCCGGAAAAAACTAAGAATCCTCAGGGGTGCCCACATGAAGGAGGGATCCTCCCCCAGGACGGACAGGCGATTTACCAGAACTCTTAGAGAAGAATTAACTTATCTAAATCTACAACTACACATATAAAGTCCAGCAGACGAGCTTCATTCAGCTGTGGTTGGGGGGACAGTCAAAGGCGCAAAGGACAGTCAAACACTTGTTTTCTTCCTATCCTTGACAAATGTGAGGTTAGGGTGTAAGGCAACAACAAGTTTAGCAACAACATTTCTTTATATCAAACACTACTGATGAGCAGGGGGTTACTGTGCCTTACAATATTCAAAGAAAGAGCAAGTGTTGGTTAGATTTTCATTGAAAGAGGAAAAAAAAGACATCATTTTGAAAGTTGATGTACAACAAGGGAGCAGCATGTGTCCTTAAAAAATAAATAGCATGCACGTGTTCCCTTTATTTTTCCAATCAATGTAAAACGACATATTTGAACTTGCTTAACAAAAGTTAAGTTTCATCTAAGTTAAAAGAAATTAACAGGTTGTTTTATATGAAGATTCATTTTTGGCATCAAATATGACCAATTCTGTGACCTTTATCAGTACCGCTGTGTTAATTCCGACTCATTTTCATTTTTAGCTTTCCATTGAAGCCTCCAGTGTGAGCCAGTGACTGTGGTCGTCTACACTCTACACCCCTCTAGTACAAACTGTTAATAATTGTGTTTGTAGATAAAGGGAATTACTTCTTGAACGCTCAGGGAAACATTGATACATCTGGCAGATAGAGAAAGGCACTATTTTGAGCAATCAGATTTTTTTTCCCTATGTACCTCTTGCTGAACCTTTTCCTGCAAGCACAGTCTATTAGCAACTGTCGTTCCTTATCAAGCTTGGCTCAGATTTGTCCCCGTCCAACCCCATCACTGTCTGGCAACACCTCAAATACATGCATATAAAAAATACAGAGACAGGTCATGCAGGGAGGGGGTTCAGATGGAGTTTGCCCTTTTGTGTGATTTAATTGGCAGGAACCTGAATTTAGAGCTTGAGGTTCAACCTGTGATAAGCTGAACTCCTATCTATCTATATATATATTTATATATATAGTATCAAATCATAGCGATAATTGTGAATAATTAATCTTCTTTCCCTTTCGGGTTTTCCCATCAGGGGTCGCCACAGCGAAGCAACCACTCTTTTGAGGATGAGTCGCATGGTAAACTTGCCAATGTTTTATGCCGGATGCCCTTCCTGATGCAACCCTCTCAATTATGTGGGCTTGGGACCGGCACAGAAGTAGAGAAGGGAATAGAGAGCAGCCCGGATTCGAACCCTGGTTTCACAGACGGAAGGTGCCGTAAACCAGCACGAGCTAAACTGGCTCCCTTAATTGTGAATAATTATTAAACTGATAAATTAGCACATTCTTTTTTCAATCCTGTTAATCTAATTTTGAATCTATAACTATTGTCTATTATGTAAAGCATAATGGCTGGTGAGGTGTCTGGTTAAGGCCACGTCACATGGCCACTACATACATTTTGTACATTTCCCAAGTATAAATTTTCGTGATACTTGTGTGATACAAAATTCATAAGCGCGGATGTCTGTCGAGGATTTCGATTTGTGTCATGAATGATGTTTCTGGAAATAAAACTGCTACAGCTTGCAGTGCAGTGCGGAGGGACGGGCGTGAGACGCAAACGTGGCGGAGACGATGAAAACATTCCGATTGTTTGATGAAGTTTCTTTTTTTTTCCTGATGCACCACAGACGGACCAGTGGAAATCAGCTTTCAGTCCAACAGTGTCTGCCTCTAGTCTGCCCGTGTTTACGTCTGACCTGGGCCTACAAGGCCTGTCCCACTGACATTGGCACCTCTTGGTAAAGAATGACCCTCATTTCCGTGGACACAGTACTGTGTCGGCTCCCCCCGGATCTGGGCGCCTATTCCATTTCATGCTGCATCACCCCTGCACGTGATTATGCTGCTCTTTCAGGTGCGAGGGAGGAAATGTTTCGTGAAACTGATGTCCCTGTCAACTAAGTGCGGCTCTCCCTTCTTCGCTGGAGTATGTCACCTCACTGATTGGTGAATTATCACTTCAGTGTTAAGTGTCGCCGCACTCCCTGCAATCACTGGTTAAGGTCTGTGGGTGAGAAGGCGGATGGGACAGGCCCCTAATTTGCATCTGTCTCCTAGTTTAGAGTCATATATAGAGCTGAAACGCCAGTGTTGATGTCAAAACAAACTCGTGTTAAAAAGGCTGAGATGTTTCTTTGTACCTCAATACAAAAAAATAATAATTTGGTTGGGAAAATGTAGTTTTAGTTTGGATGTTCAAGCAGAAAAACCGAACATCAGCCAGAGACATTATGCACGGTATGGAAAAAGGAAATGATTAAATCTCAACATGTGGTAATTAACCAGTCATTAGCTGATTCTTCAGTTCTGTGAGATCATAACATGGAACTTTCTCAGCAGTTCTGCTAAATTAACACACTTGCTCTAACTGTCAGTCAGTAAGAGGAAGCTCTCAACCCAAACTCTTCTAGAATTACTGACGATATCACAAATAATAAGCATGAGTTTATATTATTCTTCTAATTATCCACACAGTCATTTTTCTGCTGTCGTTTATTCCTGACAAACATTCAATCAGCAATGCATGGGGTGAGATATTCTATAATTTTGATTCAAAACAACAAAAACTAAACAGCATCAGTGAGGCTGTACAAAAGCAGTTTATCACAAGTTTGGGTTTGACAGTGTAAAGTTTTTGGCTTCTCATTGGGGTCCAGGCTGGTCTATTTTAGTCCAGAGACGCTGGCTCAGTAGACTGGAATCCTTTAGAACACTGGGGGGGGGGCATCCGATTCCCTCATTGCCTAAGCACTGAACTAAATGCTTCTGCATTATTCATGTGTATATCGCTTTATTGCTGTGCAAGGTTTTCACTCTAAGTTTCTGCCACCAACCCCCCCCTTCCCCACACACACACACACAGACATAAACTGAAAAAAATTATTTTAAATGTCTCTCTGAACTCTAGGGTGGTTGAACCCTAAAACAGGCAAAAGCATTTCTGCTCATTAAACACTAATTATACACATTTATGAAGAAAATTACTCTTAAAATTGCATTCTGATTATTTCCTAATTCAGATTGTTATGAACAATGCGTTTGAAAAGAGATATATATTTGTGACACAGCAAAACAGTGGGCAGGCTTTAACTTCCCTTCTGATGCATTCGCTTGCAGACAAGTAGATCCATGTACGTCTTCATTTTCCTCGTCAGAGATGAACATCTGGGTCAAAACTGTACGTCTGGAAAGCTCCAATATTTTTTATTACAGTGGGGGAGAGTGTAAACAGAAAGCTCTCTGCTACAAAGAGGGGAAGGGTCCCACCCACAACTCAAAGGCAAATTTCTAATGAACTACCTCCGCTCTGCAGATGTTTTGTCCCAAAAATATGACAAAAGTTGTTTTTTTCCATTTTTGGCTAAAAATAGCATAATCATAGTTAAAAATAAAACTTAAAAAAAAACACCACTAACATTTTGAAAACAGATCAAAAGATAAGTGGTCTTTTAAACACATTTTTAAAGCAAATGGACACAAATAAAGACAAATGTGCAAAAATATACCTACTTTACAGGTAGTTTAGTTACAAATAGTTACAGGAACCTTTTTCTAATATAAAATATTGGATAAAATAACAATAACACATAAAAGTGTTTTAAAGCTGCTGTGAAATCAAAGTAATGTAGTATTTTGATGTTTTTTTAAATGTTATATATTTTGTACATGGCAAGAATGTGTCTTTTTTCACACTGTATATTATTGTAAAATGTAAATCCCATGTGGGATCAATAAAGATACGCCTTATTCATTTAATGAGTATTAATATATGTTCCTGTATCTGAGCATTCCAGTATACCGATAACCGGATTTGCTCAAAAGACTAGTGGTAATTTTAGAAACTGCAGCGGTAGCCAAATTTCTCCAGCTCATTGGTTGACCCTTGGCTTAATTATGACTTGACAAATCAGGAAAGTTGGAAGGTATTCTTCAACTGGTTTCATTCATTCTACGTTCCTCTTGTTTAAGGCACAGGGTGTCTAAAGCATTTTTATGCATTCAGAGATCCAGGACAGTTTGTCATGCCGGCACACAAACACTCCTACTGGCAGACATTAATTTGAAATGCATGTTTTTGCACTGCGGGAAAGAGCTGAAGAAATGGGCTCAAAGCCATGCGCAGCGGAATGGAAAAATGGGAAAAGAAAGGTCCCTGTCAAGATTCAGACCAGCACCACCTTTGAAGTAAAGCAACAGCAGTGAACACCACCTGTCCAGTGATGTCTGAGAAATTGATATAGGTGCATGATCTCCAGTATATGTGCCCATGCTGCCAAGTTAGAGGGGAATTGACTGTCTTGGTTTAATATGGAGGAAAAGCCAGGCTACTTCTTTTAACTGTTTATATTGGCATGGACATGGGACATAAACTTAATTGAAGTCAGCAACAGTTCCACTGTCTTCATGGGGAGGATTATATTTAAGACCCATAACAAATGGGGGCATTGCCTTTTGATTGTTAGGTGATCATCATACCCTTGGCTTTAGATCAACCTCAGTGTTCAACAACTGTCGGAGTTGTTTGTCCTGCGCACTTACTTTTGGGAGATACCAGGGTTTGATGCCATGGACTTTGCTAACATAATTTAGCGTAACTAGACCGTAGTACAGTCATTAGCTGCAGCTACAATATTGCTTCTTCAAACATTGACCACCATTGTGGATGAGTTGGCTGTATACATAATAGCACACTAAATATATCTTTCTGTTAAATCAAATATATGGCAGTTTTTTTGTTTTTTTACATGTTGACATGTCGGCAATGTGCGTTAATGTGTTCACTTCCAATGAAATGTCTTTATATTGTTAAAAACTCTTGCATTAGTGCAACGCGAGTTTTAAAGTAGTTTTCTGGCTCCACGTACAAAACGTGCGGCCATTGAATGCATGTTGATACTAGTTCTATATACACCAGTAATGTATATGGGAATAGAACTGTGAAAGAAAAACCCTAGAGCAAGATTTGCGAGATTTGCACCACATTGACATTTCGTACCAAGCCACTTCTAACTGTGAGTACATGCGCTAATATATGCTAAAAGCACGTTCAAGAACACACTAAATTTGATAAACATCCATTAAAGAAGTAGAAGAGTGAAGCAGCAAGGTGGACTATAGCAGCAGAGCCGTGTGGCACTACAAGCCGTTTTGATAGACTTCTTTCACATGAATCCATACAAAGGGAAAATGTATGTCTGTGCTAATTACTTACAAGTCTGGCAGAGCAAAACGCAGCTTTGCCAGCAAAGTTCTACGCCCTCTGACCGGCATTACTCCCAGCTGCAAAGCGTTCCATGCTGTAAACACTCTGCCACACTGGGCCTGCTCTCACTGTGCGTCTGCTCCGAGCTGACACATCAAGCGACCGTTCAGCTATGCTCCGAACATACTCCTTTAGCCATCCACACGCTTTCTGCTTTGTTGAGTCCTTCATTGCTCAGACTGTTTGCTTTCATTTAGATCTAAACAGAAAAAGAAAAGAGGTAAAGTCCCGCTGGGGGTGTTTCTTAGTAGTTTAACTCGTGTGAAGAATTGCTGTACATGGCTGGCAAGTTAATTGGATCCCTCACTAAGCCACGCACGAGCCTCCATCAACAATGTGTTTCAGATTAACCGTTGACATGGGATGACAGGAGGGCCCGTAAAAATGTCAAAGCAAAAACACAGCACCAAGCTGAGCCCAGTTTCTTACAAACATCATTCGATTAACAGACGTTACCACAGAATAGATAGATATAATGAGTCGGGGAGCTCCACCTGAACCTGCTCCCCGACACTGCTGGAAGTGAGGACGCCGTCTTGTCAAGGTATCTCTGCTCTTTGTGTGCAACAATAGATGGTGACAAAATAGAAAGGACAGCTCTTCTAAAATGTCAGACGGTTGGGGTCCGGCTGAAATACCCCCCCCCCCCCCCCCTTCCTGTCTATCTTGATCGATAGCGCTACCTTTGACAATGCTGCGTGTTGTCAGTATGACATTTGGTCCCCCCTTTATTTTTCCCCCCTCACCTGGCCACACAGCTGAATAGGAATATAACAATGAGATATAATACAGGATCAATAGCTACACTTCAGTGATGCATTCTCTCCCATAATGAATGCGGATGCAGGGAAACAAATACCTGCATGGGGAGTTGGTATTCTAGACACTGTGTCTGTAATAGCCAAGCCTGTGATGTTTCATTAAGGCATTTCCGCTTGTGTGTGTGTGCTTTTCCACCCCCCTCTTTATTCATACAATCAAGAAAAGGATATAGGCATGATTTAATAAAGTCCATAGCAGTAATGACAGTCTAGCCTCTTGGGAATTTATGAAGAGTGCTATGAATATGCTTGCATCTATGTGGCCTCATGCCCACGAATACCATGTCATTGTTTGCTTTTCACTCGACAGATAGTGCAGAATGTATAATAAATACTGAAAATGAATTGATCTTTACCACATGTCAGTGTCTGCGTGTTGAGTTACATCTCTGCAACGTGTTGGCACAGCTTGCCGAGATCTGTGACAGCAGTACACTCGTGTGGTATAGCTGTACTTCTGCAGCGAGATTTGCTTACTCTAGATGTTGAGTGCGCTGTACCAGTTTGTTTACGCCATGTATATGTGTCAGCACGAGTGCCAGAGCAATGGGAAATACAGTACCAGATTTTTCACACCATAGGACGCACAGGATTATAAGGCACGGAGTCAATGAATGGTCTATTTTCAAACTTATGGCGCACATCAAGCGAGACATAAGAGTCAGACATAGGTACGTCAGTCAGTCAGACTTTATTTACTGTAAATCCATAGTTCTAGCTACATGTTAGCCACAATGGCATATTTACAACACCTGTAACTCCTGACCTTGGTTGCAACATGTAAGAAAAACAGTTATACCCCTAAAACACGTTACTGTGACAACGTTAACTCCCAACCTTGCAATTAACATGTAACAAGGTTGGGAGTTACACGTAACAAACAATGTTGAGAGCTAGCGTAGCCACAATCTTGTTGGGAACATGCAACAAGTTTGGGAGTTACACGATACCAACAAGGTTGAGTTATCAGTCTTGTTAGTAATATGCAACAATGTTGTGACTATGCTAACTCCTGACCTTTTTTAGCAACACCCAACAAGGTTGAGAGTTACGCGTTACTAACAATGTTGACAGTAAGCGTAGCTACAACTTAACTAAACTTAACTAAACATAACAAGTTTTGGAGTTACACGTTACTAACAATGTTGAGTTATCATAGTCATTATCCTTTTAAGGACACATAACTAGGTTGGGACTATGCTTACTCCCGACCTTTTTAGTAACACGTAACTAGTTTGGCTAACAATGTTGGAAGTTAACATGGCCCGAACCTTGTCAGAAACATGCAACAAGGTTGTGACAACGCTAACTTGCAACCTTGACAGTAACACGTAAAAAAAAAACACAGACCATCAAAATTACACATTAGCTGAATTAGCATATTTACAATAACTTCCAACCTTGTATGCAACACATTTAAAGGGCAGACAGAACACTGTAAACCTCTCAAAATCTTTTAACATAAGTAAATTAATCCTTATAAGGTGCTCCAGATAACAAGGCGCACAAACTTTTTGGGGAAGATTTAAGGCTTTTACATGCATTTTGCGCGGAAAATACAATATTTGCTTGTCTACGTTTTCACCATTCATACTTAACAAATTAACTTGTATAAATTGAAATCATTGATTGTGGAATTCTTGAATCTCTCAGTGTTGATCAAAAACACGCTAGGTGTCCATCAGCTTGTTTGGTTGTTTTTGTCTAATAGTCACCAAAGCGCAGTGCAGTGTTTGGACCCCCGTTTGACTGATGCCTTGAGCGCCTGCTGTTTAAACATCTCTGCACGCATTTCCAGTTTGATCAGCGTCTGCCATTCTTACTGATTTTCCAAATCACTGATGCTGTCAAAGAATTAATTACCTGGATCGTTGCTCCACTGTCTCCGGCACCAGCTGCGGGGTTCACCAGAGAGCCCTCAGTATTCTCCAAGCATTCCAGGCTAATCACCCACAATCCACTTCAAAGTCAACCTAACTGGCCCACCACCCGAAGAACAATGCAGAATTAGGCTACATCTAGACATTAACATTGTCATATTTGCATTCCAGTATCTAGTAGATTACCCTGCAGGGTTCTGCCAGTGGGGGTGAACATTAGCCATAGCGCTAATAGAAGTTGTCTGCTATTAGCATCATGCACACTGGGTTGTTTGCTGACAAGCAACATAATGTTGGAATTTCTATATGAAGATGCATATTAAAGCTTGGACAGATTATATCCCAAAAGGGATAACCGGCGCTTAATGATGTTTTTCCTCTAATCCTCATCATATAAACCTTTAAACAACCTTTTTTGTTGCATCGGTTATAAAAAATTCATACATATTTAATTTAGACCCCCCCCCCCCCCCTCCGGTCATATGCCCCCCTCTTTCTAATATAATAATTTTCAGGTGATGCAGTACTTTGGTTTGTTGACATAGACACACTTTTTTTTAGCGTATTCTTGGCCTAATCACACAATTTATAATGCCAAAAATAGCTTTATGGCAAATCCAAGTTCATACTGGGTTTTGTCAGTAAAACTGTCCACGCCAACCTCATCAGGCTAAAATAGTATGTTTATGTCCATTTAGAAGACGTTATCAAATGCTACGATCACATATCCCAAAATGCCACAGCGCTGTGACCTAAATGCAAGATTTTTAGCAAATTTGGCAGGTGGCCGTGCAACGGCATGTGTAATCAGGAGGCAGCAATTACATTTTTACGTGCCACGTGATGGTCAGGGAGGTTTTAAGATAAAGTTGAAATTTTACGGCGACTGGACGATTTTTCACTAAAAGTCGACATCAGTCAGTGGGAACATTTTGAGGTTGCGTGGTGGCAGTCCAGTGACAGGCAGAATGGGGCTTTTTTTTAAAACCCCGGGCATGGACAATGGACAGCTGGCAACACTTGAGATGGGCGGTTGCCATCCAGAGACATTTACACATCATACAAGCAGAGTTTCTGTCGGCCGGCGATCCGGCTGCCACTGCCCTGTGGCTGCCCAGTTGTCACTCAAATATTTTCACATAATCTAGCTGTAGCATGAAATCTTGAAGATTCTGCCAATGCCTTCTATTGTGCGTTGGGTGTTGTACTTGTGACCATAGCCTAATGCTGCCTTGTTTTCGTTTAATTGGGAAACAGCTATAAAGCTCATCTACTAAACATCTTAGAAATCATGGTCCTAATATTCCTAAAGCATTACTCACAACTACACTTATGGCTGTGGGCAAATATATGGACAAACCGCTATGGAGCACTCAGGTGGCCTGGACAACAGTGAACAGTAGACCATAGAGTGAAACTGTTCAGCACATTTCTTGCTTTGGGCGACAGGTCATAGCGGACAGTTATACACTTATACAACTTGCAAAGGTAAACTAAGGTGGAAGTAGATGAGACGCAGGCGTATCATACAGATTTGTCTCTGTGCGTGCCCCGTAGAGGTTAATTAATTTTTGTCCCGCTACCTGCAAAGACAGTTTTGACTACCGGTAATGTCCACTAACAACTAGAGTGTTGCATAATTGCACCATACAACAACATCAGCCTTACATCATAAGTGCCACCAACTTATATTAGCATTACAAATATGTCCCAATACACTTACGGGTCAACCTGGACTACACCTTAAGCACAGTGGACATTCCCCAGATAAATTCCTAGATAGCACACCATGCTGCATGCTAGTCCAACCCTCTGTAACACGTCTGACCCTAAAGTCCAACATTTACTGATGTAAGGAGCTCCTTAGTGTTCTTTACAGCAACCAAACACTGTCTTTTTAGTTGTGTTAGGAGCAACTGTTGCAAAATCATAAACAAAACTCTGCCTCCAGATGAGATTTACTGTCTGACGGTTAATGTTAAATATTTAATGCTACCGCTTAGAATCGAGCTCAAAATGATAAGCCTCCTTTATAATCCTTCTTTCTTTTAGATGACGAACTTGTAGCTTCCTCACAATAAACACATTGAGGCGTGTTTTGCCTTCAGGGAGTATCTTGGCATCCGGCTCACACTGAAGCTTGCATATGTGGAAGGGCTATAAATACACCCTGCCCACTGGCTGGTATGTCTGGCCTGCCTGCCTGCTGGTGTGTCTGCGGGGTTGCAGCAGCATGACGTCAGCCGGGCTTGAAGCACTTGCTGACCTCTGTCAAAAGTGTGTTTGTGCTGCAGACAGCCCTTTAACAGCAAAGACGATGCCAGCACAGACTCCGAGCTAAGAGCGGAGGGAATTTTGTTTTAGCACGGAGTGTTACAGCCAGAGGTCCACTGTCAGACAGGGGTGTTGACAGACTTGCTCAGTGAAGAGGAAAATCTCACAGTGCCATGTAGACAAGTCAAAAATTAGAAAATCACTTTGGGGATACGACAGGGAAAGAGTCCAACTCTCCGTTTTATTTACTCGACAGTCTAAAAATAGAAAATCTGCTTGTCAGAGATCTTCCATACATCATATGTAGCAAAACCAGTGTACTTGTTTTGGTGAGTCAAGCACTGAGATTGAGCCCGAACTCTAAATGTGTCAACATTTGAGAATGTGCATGTCAGCCAACAAGTATACCTGTCTGCGTGTTCATCGCCACAAATCCATGACTAGCTTCCACCAATGAAAACTCTTAGCTTGAGCAACTGTGACAAGTTGTCACTCGGATTTTTTTTCTTTTTTTGTGTGCCTTGTGGCTTTCTTAAAAGGTGGTCCATTTTGCTCACATATCAGTGGTTTCTGTCACTCTTGGGGCACACTGTTGTCAACGCAAAGTGATGACAATGGTTAAGTTTAACTTAAAGGAACTCTTAAACCTTGTTTTTTATTGTTTCTCAAGAGGATTCTTGTTGTCTGTTGATGCCTGTATTTCTTCTGCATAGACTCACAATAAAAATAGTGTTTTCGGTGTTTTTAACATGTTCTTGAGGCATTTTTCTGATGATGGAGGACGCATAAAAAAAGAAAATTAAGCTTAAAATGGAATTTCTGAGTATTTGTTTATTCAAATTGTCACGTAAAAAATGCAATGGGCGGGCCACAAGCTTCTTGCATCAACTTGTAGACGACTGGATCCATGTACATCTTCGTTTTCCTCATCCAAGCTGCCATCTGGCTCCAGACTGGACAGCTCCAATAGTGTTCGCCATTTTTGTTGGACAAGTAATGTTCGGCTGGGGGTTTGAGGAGCTGTAAGTTACCAGGAGAGCATAGAAACAGAGAGCTCTCAGCAATGGGGAGGGGGGCAGGGTTGCTCTGTGCTAAAGATCTCGCCCACAACTCAGAGGCAAGTTTCTATAAGACCTCCTGCAGAAACTTTGTCCTACAAAAACAACACAGTCAATTTTAGGCAAAATCAAAAAGCACATAATTAAAAGACCACTGTGAACATTTTTTAAATAGTTCAAAAGATGAGAGTGGGTCTTTAATTTGAGGTTTTTCAATTTATATTTGGTTTGCCCCAAAAGGCGTCACTGTTTAATGCGTCTTAGTTCAGGTAACTGTCTTATTTTTTATAAATCCTCTGCATCTTATTTTACTTCTCCTTACTTTTTTTTTTTTTTTTTACTTTTTTCTCTTCACTGTAAATTGCCAATGTGAATTTAGCATTTTTATTACATTCATCATAAAAAAAAAAAACTTTGGAATAGTAAAGCCCCAGTTTATTTTTCACAGTCTGGGCTATTATCTGTTTTTTTTTTAAGTGTGTGATTGTTCATTCCACCCAAAATATAGTCATTGGGAAAACTGACACATTGACTGACACACTGCTCATATTTTATATTTTTAGTATAAGTCAAAAGGAAAACATGTATTTTTTTTTAAAACCTTTCAAACAATCAGGATGAAATCCTAGTTTAAAAGACCCAAAGAAAGCAATTTGGTAATTACAATATTAAATAATATCTTTTAGCATATTCACCTGTAGTTGCATCACCCTTTAGATTTTTTGTGCACATTTTCGATAGCAGCTTCAACTATAAAAACAAAAGCTAATTTTTTTTTTCAAACCGGGATCTTTCTGTGATTACTGCAGACGTTTGTCTTAAAAATGAAAAATTCAGCAAATACATTTGTCCTAACAAAGTCAATATCTGTATTCGAAGGACAAATTTTCTGTGCCTCTTAAGTGCTTTGGCAAACCAAATATATTCTGTTATTCATCACTTTGTATTTCAATTTTGGATACCTAATTTTAGGGCTGAAAATTCATTTTTACCAAAATCACTCCCTTTTATTTTTTTTTTCAAAGCACTGTCAGCCATGATTTGAAAGCAATCAGGTGAAAACACATTGCATGTGCCCGGGGCATTTTCTGTTCACAAACCTCATCTCGAGTCAGAGATATGGCAAAACACCTCTGGATCCATGAAAAAGCGCCTTGCACTGAAGTGAGAAATTGGCTACGAGTCATTATGCACAAACACCTAATGCCTTGGCATTTTCTGTCCATACCAAACAATCATCTTCCTCTTCTCTGTCTATTTGCAATTAATGATTGAGTTTTAACCCCCCCCCCAAAATAAAAAATCCTATTTCAGCTCTGTGTGTGTGTGTGAGTGTAACCCAGCACACACGGCTGCCACCAATACACACAGCGGCATGCACAGCAAAGCTTATCTCCAGCCTTTAGATTTGGGGCCTATGGAAACAGTCTTGATTATTTCCCTCCTTCTCCAAAGCACTGCTGTGTGCTTTGGGATTAGAGGCTTTCTGTGGCGGCTGCACATGCACAGTGACTGGCTGCAGGCGAAAGAGAAAGAGTTCTTCTGCTCAATAAACCCCCACCAACACCCCTCACCGTCTACTGTGCTCAGTACTCAGCCCACCAACCCCGCCTCCCTGCTTCCCTCCCCATGCCTGACACACTAGCCAGTCCTAGGAGTATTACATCACCCTGATGTAATGTCTAACCAATCACAACACTGCGGCGTTAAAGCTTCCAGGATTATGGAAGTCAGTAGCTCAGACTGGGTAATGAGAGGAGAGAGCGACAGGAAGACTCGCAGCACAAGTCTGACATATTTTCCAAAATAGGCTGAGGATCAATTATTCTCATTCCTGAAAAGTGAATAAAAAACACTATCAAGGTGCCTTTTGCTCATGTGGTTTTGACTTGGTGCTTGTAGAACGTTCATAAACCTTAGGCACAGAAACAAAAACTACAGGATTGACCGACCCGGCTATTTCATTCATGGGTTATGCCATTAAAGCCAAATCGTGATGATTAGTCATTAAGTGACCTGTAACTGAGCAGGTCAGAGACGCTACTCTCAGGAAAAGCAGCAGAATGACTCATCTGAAATGGTTGATATCAAACAATTCATCCTGAGGCGAGGCACGCCAGTCGCCATCAGTCAGGAGTAATGGAGGATGCATGCTGATGTACGCAAACCATCCGCTCTACAGACAATGGGTTCAGAGGGGTTGGTCAAAAAAAAAGAAAAGGCACAGCAGGCTCTGTAAAATGATCCCAAATTGCATTCCTTTCAAGCTCTATTTGTTATCATGACGATACATTTTCTATCGGTGTTTACTCAAACCAAGAAGTGAATTGTGATAGAAAGCAATTGTTTTTCAATCTGAGACTGATCACTTTTTTTTGTTGACTGTCTACCTATAAACGAAAATGAAGTCCTGTGAATGCAGAAGTTTTGGTTTCTGTCATATTAAAGTCTGACTTATAGTCTTCTGGACTGCTTGCTGTTTGATTTGCGCTCTGGTTTTACTCAAAATTGTGTTGAACTATTGACCCTGAATTATTGTTGTTGCACCTTTGGAGAATCCCACCAAACATTTGTTCCTGCTGGAGGACAGGACTGAGGGATCAAATTAACAAAACAAATTGTAATTTGGAGTCAAAAATACTCAAGAATAGCACAAACTACCCAACAACCTCGCATTTACCAAGCAGGTTATCTGTAAAAAACTGTAGCATCTGAATGCTAAGAAAACAGACAAACCAGAAACAACTCGGGACCAGGCTAGTGAATGATAAAGATTTATTACTGAACTTAGGTGGCAGGATCTCTACTTTTCTGAAAGAGGCTTGTAGAATATTGGGGTTTACGAATGTCATTCAAGTCGAGGAAGAGTCTGTAATCTATTTATGAATTGGGAAGTCCAATGATGTCCGTCAATCAATGAGTTTCAGCTCTAGCTCCATACTAATGGGTCATTTCCATTTTTCTATTGACCTTTAACCAACGAGGACCCAAAAATGGTACAATTCAGTCAGCCTAATGGGTCAATTTTATAATGGAAATACTCAAAATACCAGACTGGAACAGACGTACCGTACCGCTCAGTGCAAACGAGGCAATAGAGAGCCGTAGGCAGTAGAGAATCTGGGCGGACAGCGTAGGAACTCACAATGACATGAGCTGGATCGATTGTTGGGAGCATTCAGAGGAGCTTGGTCAAAGTTGGACACTTGATCGCAACAGGGAGACTCGTTAAGGTAGTTTAGTTGAATGCAAAGGTAACCAAGGGGAGACAGAGACATGATCAGTAACTGGGTCAAAAACATGAACTTGACAAGACTTGAAAAATGCTGGAACAAGTCATCAGACTACTACGAAGTCGGTTCAAGTGGCCAGGGTGGAGAAGTATATGTGTGGGACAACCCAGGTGAGGCAAATGAGCTTGGTGAGGAAAGGGTAAGTGCGCATGAGGTGTTTAGGAATTTTAAATATACACTTTACCCAGTCTTGAAGGTTGGGATGCTTGGTAGGAGAACACAGATGTTACCAAACAATGTTGTGTTTTTGATTGACATGTCACGTTTTACTTGCATTAGGAAGCAAATAACTTTGACTTGCTTTCCCCATCGCTCATGACTTACACAGCTCTCCATTCCAGCGCTGAATGGAAGGAAAAACCTCAGGTTTCTATGTGGCAATGGAGGAACATACTTAATGTGTTTGACAGGACAGTTGGGATGCTGGAGTAATAAAACACGCATGCGACAGCGGAAGCCAGCAGGGCGCTGAAAAAAGCCCACTTTAAAATCAACAGCCCGTAACGCCCAAGCTTATCTGCACTTATAGGTAGTTTCACGGTGTGCTGATAAAGCTACCATGGTGGTGTCCACACTTTCTCTCGCAAGTGAAGTTTTACGGCAAAGTTATCAAGGTAAAACCCTTTTGATTGGTATCAAGAGGCCGTATGCTTTTCAATTTCGGAACCCATTCAAGTCAAAAGTGCTTATGTGAGTGAGGCTTTAAATCAGGTTCGTATATGAGCCGAAATCATTCCTATACCTCCACACTTACAGCTCCATGTGTGTTTTTGCAGTGTCAGGTTTGCTATTCCTATAGGTCTCTGTGAGTCACATTGAGGAGTAAAAAAATAATAATAAAATGGCTGTTTTACCTGACACACGATGCCCCGTGAGATCACCCAAACCCTTTATTATTTTGTTTGTTTGAAATGATAAAAGGTCAGAAGAATAGGAGGGTGTTTTGTTGGAAAACCGGAATGTTTTTTCTTTTTCTTATTTTGCTCAGTTTCTCATTTTATTCTCACTGTCAGACCAAGCAACCACCCCTCCTCCGTCCCGTTACCACCCGTTCCAAAGCGCGCAGCCACGTCTCTCTCGCTCGCAATGTCGGATTGCAAAACAGGTAGAAAAATGAGACATCCAACAGAGAGGCCGCCTCATTAGAAACATACATCCCAGTCATTCCGAGCACCTGCTTTCACATTTTACATAGAGATGTGCCGAGGAGTGAAGGAGAGAGAAAAGATGAATGTAAATCTCAAAATAAGTAAGGCATTAATATTTCATTAGTGCCTCTTTTTCTCTCTGAGTGACAGAGGAGCAGAGATAGAGGCTGATTTAATGATTTTAGAGTCTCTTTCTTTCATTCGCTCTCCGTGCAATGTCACTGCCTCGCCTTATTTCTCACTCAGCAGATGGGCTTAGCCTCGTTTTTTTTTTTTTTTTATGAATTCCTCACAGACCCAGCTGCACATAATTAAACTCAAGTCTTCCTTATCTCTCAAATTAAAAAGATTAGATTGTTTGTGAAAGAAATGTATGCAGACTCATCTGAAATGATAGGCACAGGTAGGTTATGTAGCGAGCATTACACTCCCCCTCCAACCCCAAACCAGTCTTGTGCGCTTTCTAAGAGATGCGTCCTGCGACAAAAAGATTTCTCCTTTTTCCCCGTATAGATGGCTCAGATGTTGTAGAGTGCTATTTTGTAGTGTATGATCTTCAGAAACCTTCTTTTTTGGTTTAGATATGTAGCTTTCTGTGTCTTACAAAGAATACAAACTGCCATCGAGCCTTTGTGGAACTGACTCCAGATCAGTGTTCAGATTGCTGCTGGTTTTGTTCCTTGAAGACATGACAAAGGATTCTGGTGCACAGCCTTCCACAGCGATTGTGCTTCTGTGCTGTGGCAGTCACTTACTTTTTTGGGTCAACAGCGGGATTATTATCCAACAATACTTTCACGGACTTTCACAGAAGTTGACGTCCAACTTTATATCGCTTCCGATTTTCCCTTAACTTTTGAGAAAAAACTTAATCTTCATCATGCTGCCAGTTTAACCCTTTAAAAAGCCCTAGATAATGCTTTTTTGAAGGCCGTGTCACCAAGACACAAAATGCATTTTGTGAATTTTGCAATTATAAAATTTAGATATTTCATGATGCATGCGTGATATCCGTAAATGTTTCTTGCGTTCGTCATTCGTTACTGTGCGCATCTTGCAAGGATTCAGTGGTTTGGTTTCCTTCTTGTCAGTCACTCCACTTTTAGGTTCATGATCCACAGCTGTCTTCAGTTCAGTTAATTGCCCTCAGCCTATTAAAGTGTCTTGGTTTCTGTTCATCCTTGTCAGGTCATCTGCTCTGTTGTGTCACCGGTTTGTTTCTCCCCATAGTTTTGTCACGTTTCAGTTTGTTTATTAAATGTTTTATTTCCTGTCACCAAGCTTGGTCTCATGCATTTTGGGTCCCCCTCCAACAGTTCCTGACACACCTGTCTGTCAATGGTTTTGGCAGGGGGGCTTTACATGAATTTGATTTTGAGCTGTTTGAAATTTTTGGTCGGTTTGAAATGATGAAGTCTGCGCGTACTTTATGTAGTTTATACACAATTATCACGTAAATCTTGTGCTTTCCACAACTGTTCCATCTATGTCTAACAGACTTTTCACACAAGTACCACTGATTTATAACTTTTACATTGCGCGTACGGCGCCATATCATGTTACAATTCGACGCACGAATCATTAATGACTTGCAAAAAAGCATCGTAATAATCACAAATGGTTTATGTTCCATGTTGATTTCTGTGTTCTTTGCGTGGTTTATTCGTACTTCCTCTGTGATTTTAACGTGGTTCATTTGTAAATACGTATGTAAAGACCACAACTTTTTTAAAATTTTCCCACATATAAATGCATGTATGGCCAATTTTCCTCTGTGCAATTTGCGGAAAATATACGTAGTGGCTCTTTGACACCTTTAACCTTTCAAAAATTATATTACCTTTGGCACACTAAAGAACAATTTTTAAAATGAAACAAATTATTTTTACAGCTCATTTTCCTACCCGGATGTAAGACGACTCGATCTCTGTGGGACTGGCTTTCGCTCCACCCATTTCATGACGTCAACTTAGAGCCGGCCCCAGCAGCCTGTCTGCATTTCGCCAACGAAAACAAACAACATTCTACATTTTGCAAAGATGGACGTGCATTTTGTGCATATAAAAGGAAAGCATTTTTGCAGATCACCGCTAGCTCCACAGAGAAAGTGGTTGTTTGTGTCAGCCCGGGGGCGGTGCTGGTAGCGCAGGCTCTTCCTGGCAACTTCCACAGAGTAGAGGTTTTTAGAGGAATACTCAGAAATACCTAAACTGATCAAAATCAATTACCATATCAATGGCGAGCAGTTAACATCACTCAGTGAGGGTCCTTAGGCAAGACCCTTAATGCTATCGCCTCCCGAGCGCTGTTCAGCTGCAGCTCACCGCTCCCCCAGGGGATGGGTCAAATGCGGAGAAGAATTTCCCCATTGAGGGATAAATAAAGTATCCGAAATACAACTTTGGGGTTGTTTATATAGAAGAATTCACATGATAATACACTTAAAAGCTCAAAAATAGATCTAGCATGATATAGGCCCTTTCACACTGGAGATGTTGCCTGCACCACCTAAGAAACACACGTTCCTTGACATACTCTTCAACTATTTATACCAGGGGTGCCCACACTTGGCATCCGAGCTACTATTGAGTTGACAAGCTCCAAAAGATCTACCTATTATCTAAAATGCTATGTTCCTTTACTATTATATAAAAATAAAATAAAAACACAGTAAAAGTATGCAAATCTTTTTGGGGTGACAGTGCAGGACATGTAGAACAAGTATTTACTGGTCATGGCTTAGAATTTTGCACATAAGTCACTTTAGGTAACTTCAAACACAAGTGTCGAAAATACTATAATTATGTGCTAATAACTCAAAAACTACACAGAGGACACAAATCTTTGTGAGGAGATAGCTTTGTTGAGTGAATTAATATAATTTTTGTAGTAATACATAATTAGAACAGATAGGGAGTTTTATTATAAAAACAGAGAGTAGCAACAATCGTGTTTCATGCTCTGCTGTAAACCGTGTTATGGGGCGAGCGTGCCGTTTCTAAAACGCGGCCGCCTTAACTACAACTGAGCTCTGTGGACTGGGCAACACTGCTGCCTGAGTCGGCTTGGATCCCTTGGGCGGGAACCATGGACCCGGCAGCAAGAACCGTGAGCTGAGTCAAACAGAAAAAAAGTGTCGTATGTTCCAGAGGATCTTCGATTGGCCATTCTGCGTGTCAATCAAGTGACGTTTTACACGGTGAAGGTGGTGATTCGTTGACTGATTTTTAAAATATATATATTCATTGTATTGTTTATCTTAGATGGCCTGTGATCTAACGTCACATCCCTGGTGATCCATTTATACCTCACATCCCTGATTTATGCGATCAACGCTGATTCTGAAGCTATGTTCACACCACCCAGGATCAGGAATTTACAGGTTTAGGATGCATTTTCACAGAAGTTAGCTTAGATGTGAAGACATACATCAGATTGACTGGGTATTGATCTCTAAAAGTTGCTTGATTAGTGTGCTTGGAATTCTGCAGAAATAGCGGTAACTGTTCGGGAATGTAAAATAGTCTCAAATTCTCTTACCCACCCAGGGATTACTTTTCCCACCATCACCCCCCAGCACAAGTCATTGATTGGTTCATTGAGAACACATTCATTCCAGGTCATGTACCATTTTCAGCCCATGACCAGTGAAAGCATTACTCAAATCTGCAAAGATCCAATTGTTTTGTTGTTGCCTTAACATTGTCTTCATCGATTATGCTTCATTAAAGCATGTGTAATTTATGGTTCGAGAAAAGTAGTTTGCGCTAAACGGCAAAGAATTTCAGCAACAACAAAAACATCTGCTGCAGTCACTCAGGTCATGTGATCTCACTCTCAACAAAGAGCACCATATTTTTTGCACTATAAGTCGCTCTGGAGTATAAGTTGCTGCTGAAAAAGCATGTAAAGACGAAAAAAACAATCACAAAAAACTTAAACTAAATTACAAATCTCACTTTTGGGATACATTTATTTAACAAAAGAGTGGTGTTTCTTTTTCTGCGTTGCTGGCAAAAGCAAAAATGGATACTCACACCTACAGTGCCCCCTAGTGGTTGTTGCAAGTTATAGTTAAAACAAATCACTTATAAGTCGCACCTGAGTATAAATCCCATCTCCAGCCAAACAAACATGACTTCTACTCCAAAAAATACAATAGTGCCCTTTAAAGTTATTTTACTAAGTATACTAGAGTATAAGTTTAGTCTATAGTACACAGATAGTAGAAGGTATATTATCTGATTACTTCTTTATACTAAATTGTAACAATTTAAGTAAGCAAGATAGATAGATGGACGGACGGATCATGAACTCAGTTCTTAATGACATTTCACTTTTTGTTTGTTCAATAATAAGTCTACTTTCAAACTTTTTTAATCAACTTTTTTGGTTACGTTCATTCCTGTCAGTCTTGCTGTACCATCGTTAGGATCACAATATCGATGTATTAATGTATGATAGATCTTTTTTTTTTAATTCATTAAACTGGCGTGTTCCCATGATTCAACAGAACTACAGACATTTATTTTTAAATATTTTATGGAAGGTTTTTGTACAAATGTTAAAATTGTATCCAAATATAATGACAAACTGTTTACACTGATACATAGCCACCACGTACATTTTACACATATTTCATGCTTGAAAATTGGTTATATGTGATCGAGCGGTAAAGCCGTCAACCTCTGATCGCAAGATTAAAGTTTCGATTCCCATCTTGCCCACCCATACGCCAAAGTGTCCTCGGGCAAGACGCTGAACCCCACCTGGCCTCAAGAATGTTAGCGCCAGTGTAAGGCAGCGGAGCCGCCATCAGTGTGTGAATGGGACTGTGACTGTGAAGCGCTTTGGGCCTTCGAAGGAGGTCGAAAAGTGCTATATAAGTATAAGTCATTAACAATTTACCAAACATGGAAAAAGTGAGAAAAATTGTGGTCTGTATGCTAAGGGAAATTGTCACAGATGTATCACGAATGACCTACCTTAAAACCACGCAAAGAATACGTAAATAAACATAGAACACAAACGATACATGATTACTGCATTGCTTATATGCAATCCATTATTGACTCGTTCATGAATTACATAATTTTTTCATGTGATTTTTGCGCTTTATACATGAAATTAAAGTTTTACATCAGTGGTACATGCATGAAACACACATCGAACGGTTTAGGAAAGCCACACATTTACAGATGCATCTTGCTAAAATCAAGCACAATTGCATAAGATTTACATGATAATTGCTTACAAACTACGTTTGCTGGAGCCTATCCCTGCTACGTAAATCATGAAGTTTATAGTTTAGATAGTTGGGTAAATCTCAACTGAACAAGAATTTTGAACAGCGCAAAATCAAATTCACACAAAGATCCATTGGTTGAAACTCTTGACGGACGTCTGCGCACATTGATAATTGATGAACGCAAGAAGCACTTATGAATTAAGTATGTCACGCATGTATCACAAAAGACTGGAATTTCAAAAGACAATAAGTAGAAAAATTACAAACTGGAATTACAAATGACAATAAGAGCAAAATGTACGTAGTGGCTGGGTGACATGACCTATAAATAGTGAGCCGATTTTATTCAATCGTTTTCCCCGTTACTTTTTTATATGTCCTTTTAGCTCATTTCGTCATTGCATTTTTGGTATTCTGGAGACACTGGGTTCTTATTGATCATTAGTCTGTTTTACAACAGAAACAGCCATCACCAGAGGTGACTTTGGCATTAAAGCTGTCACTGGGAAAGATAATAAAATAAGCTGCTGTGCTTGATTTGCTGCGGAGGTCTTTGTGATCACAGGCAGTCACATGCATGGAAAATATAATGTTTAGCCTCCATTTTAATCACTTTTCGTTTCTAATTCTTTCATCCTGTTTACCTTTTCCACAGTACACAATGGTAGGGATGATTATCGTGCAATTAAAAAAATTATATGTACAGGCACAGATGGAACACTGTACAAGCATGGATGTTAGCTAAAGCTTTTCTGTGCAAGCATTTGTTTCTCTCTGGCTGATGTCTGTGAAAACAGTCACGCTGTGATGTGTTTATTCGGAGCTGATATTCACGCAGAGTAAGGAAAGTGAGTTAACAGCCTTGCAATACATCATTAGCATTGAAATATGGACATGAATGCATAAGATAAAAAGTAAGGTGGTTTTTTTTCTTCTTTTTGTCTTTAATCTCAATCAGTAGAAGCCCTGAATTTCCGCCAAAAGCATTTTTCTTTTCAAAAGTTTATAGGAGCATAAACCGTTGAGTTGAATAGAAAATAATGCAACAATTTTGTTGCAAAATTGTTATTTTTTTACATAAAAAGAGGAACAAACAGCCTGCTCAAAACGCCTTTGGTACACTCTGACTCTCAAAAATACTCGACAAAAGTAATGATAAATTGTCAAAATTTACATTAGCATGCTCTACAAAATTTAAATATTGGTTCCTATCAAAATGCACATCATTGTTTAACAGAAATTTAATTTTTCTTAATCTGCTATTTCCCTTTCTGGGATCAGGAGGTTGCTGGAGCCTATCCCAGCTACTGTTGGGCGGGCGCCAGTGTGTTTCAGGGACACACAACCAAAGTGCAGTCCCTTGTTTTAAATACTGACTTATTTTTTTGCAGCTATACAACCCAGTTGTTCAATTTGGTACAATATTTTTAACAATTGCATTTTTCAATTTTGCTCCGGACTGTTGACCCTCAAGTCCTTAAAGTCCTCCACCTCCATCCCCTCTGCTCCTTACAACTTCACCGTCCTGAGTGAGTCCCTCTCATTTATACACAGATACTCTCTTTTTGTGGCAAACCACTATTTTTCCAGAGCAAACCTAGATGTTCCTCCACCTGCTCCCTACTCTCAGATCACATTGTCATCTGCAAACATCATGATCCCCAGACATTGCTTTCCAGGTTTCTTCTAAATTACTTCTAATTTACTCAAATTTTAGGATGAGAATAAATCAGGAGAAAACAGGTTTGTGGCTCACTTGCAACTAGATTTGAATCTATCTTGTGGGATTTGATTAAGCTACTTTTGTCAGATTTTACTGGGATTTTTACAAATTAGCAAATAAAAGAAACAAGCCAGATCCTTAAAACGTTCACAGCTTCCCTATGTGTCTCTATAAATGTTCTCAAGCTTCCACGTTATTTTAATGGGTTGTGCCGGTTTATGCTCAGCCCCCGATCCCTCTGAAAGGATGAGAAATATGGCAGTAACGATGATGTCACAAAGACAAATAAAAAAATATAAACTAAAGTTGTTTACAGCCTGCCACATATGAAGGAGTGGGAGCTACGTGCCGCTGAAGAAGTGACACATATTACTGTCAGCCAGGTCTGGAGCAATAAAGAACGGCTGTCACATCGACAAAGAAAGCTCCCAGCAATGATGAGAAATCACTGGATCGGTGCTGGAGCAATATATTCTAGTTGCTTACAAAGTTGATATACACGCCTTTATCGTGGAGAAGTCCAGCGCTTCACTCCGAAGGAGCCAGTTTGAGCAGGACAGGAAGACTGCTGATGTGGCACAGATTTGGAGCCAAGAGAACCCAAAACCTTTCACTCAACCTGATTCCCTCATTATATTCCAGACTCTTTAATAATCTTTGTTCCATTTTTGAAAATAAAAAAAGTTATGATATTGGTTTGCCTGAGGCAGCACTATGGTGTAGTGATTGGCGCTGTCGCCTCACAGTGAGAAGGGCCTGGATCGAATCCTGACTGGGACCTTTTTTTGTGTGGAACACGGTTTTCTTCCATAATTTAAAACATACTTCCTGGGTTGATACTTAGGTGTGTGTGTGTGAGTGTGGTTGTGTGGCCCCAAAACACACTGGCGACCTGTTCAGGGTGAACCCTTCTTCGCAACAGTAACAGGAATGGGCTCCAGCAACCCAGTGACCCCTGAAAGGCATGCAGCAGGTTCCGAAAAAGGGTTTGTTGTTTCAGTCTTTTGTAAAAAGAAAATATATCGATCCCAAAATGACTTTAAAAAAGCAAAATCTTGCCCTCTTAGTTAGTTATAGAGTTTAGATTAAACTCATCTATGGATTAAACCTTTATGCCTGAATTTATTTACAATTTTATAAGACATTTTCTTCAATGATTTTTTTTTGAGGTGATGCTAAAAGAAGTAATATGTAATTTTTAAAATATTTTTCATCCAAAAGTCACATTATTCGCTCAAAGACATGCTACATCCTTAAGATAGAGGTTCTCAACACTTCAGAAAAATTGTGACGTAAATTGAAACTTCCTCTAAACGTCTTCTCAGCTAATGAAAAGTCTCTTCCTTATCTGACTCCTTATGATCCATATGTTAATGTGCAATATTTGAGGGTTTTTTTACCACGCCATCTGACCTCACTCGCATTCGTCCCATCTCCCTTATCTAAAATGGTTTGCAGTGAATGATTCGTCTTATCAGCCCACACGTAGACTTTGTAATATAACTTTGCTGCATGATTAGCCTATTTATCTATATAATTGGATTGGTGTTTGTGTCCGAGGGTGTGCGAAAGCTGCTGATTTTAGAAACCGGCTGACAAAAATATGAAGAAAGATGGGCAGCACAATTGCATCTTCTATTAATTTAATTTGCATGCAATCTAAAGGTTTTTTTCTCTGTCTCCAGATTTAATCAAGTTATGCTACCCTTATGAGATTATTGAAAAGAAAACAACCTCGGGCGTGGTGTAAAATGAGACAACAGAATTTACTCAGTTAAGGGATTAGTGTCACGAGATTTGCACACAGCAAACCTGAATGCTGTAACACGATGCATTACAACCGTTTCCACCGCGCTGTAATTCATGCAAACATCCCAAGGCCGTTTCTGCCACTCCACTAGAATCTAATTGCGTCCAATATATAATCCAGCTAAGAGTTTAGGGTGGCAGGAGGTCAAGTCCTGCCCAACATGAATATTGAAGAGGTGTGGTGTTTAGGACAAGAGCGACAATTTGTGCCCACAACCCCGCCTGGAAAGAGCGGAGCAAAGGGTTATTGAGTTACGTTGCGGTTTGCAAAAATGGAGAAAAATGTCACAGAGCGTAAATATATAAATAAATGATCAACTGAATTAGCATAGGATTGATTTTTATGCGCTTGCGTCTGGACATTTATTTGTATGGATGACCTCTGGACCCCATCAGGGGTGTGGTCTGACAGATAGGGCAACCATAAATAATGCTTTTAGCTACTGAGTATTACAGTGGTGCCTTTATGCAAGCACACATTCTGCTCGGAAAGTAAAGGAATTTCATTACACACTTGATTGTTTATTTTTAGTTTGTTTTCTGAAATCAATGGCACCTGGTTCACTGATTGGATTACCTGTTATTTTCCTTAAAGATCTTCAAAAACCACAAAAATGCAACTTGATTACCGTATTTTACTCCAGAGTAAAAGTCATAGCAGCCACAATAAAAAGCTTCATAAAGAAAAAAAAATATATAAAGGTAACACTGGGGCATAAGTTGCACTTTTGGGAGAAATGTATTTAACAAAATACAGAACAAAGAAAAGACATTTCATCTTGAAAAGGTGAATAAAATAGATAAATATAATAGACTGAATATTTAAGGCTTCACTACCATTACACACTGATAATTATTAAGCTTAATGAAACATAGGAGGAATCTATTAAACTCATCACCTCAAATCATTAATCCTTTAAAATTTGATCCTCTGGGTTGTTTCTAAACAAATAAACTAGCCTGGCATACTGTTATTTACACACGGGGCATACTAAAAGTGTTTTAAAAATGCGCTAAACGAGCATATTTTTAGCATTGTGTTCACACTGGACGCTCGTTACCTGCTACTAGCGCGCATACATATACAGTTAAAGAAGCTTGGTGGGAAATGTTGTAGCGGCGTAAATCTCATAAATCTGGCTCCAGGCCTTTTCTTTGACAGCTCTATGATGGCCGAGCCAGTAAAATTTGTCCTTCACGATCAATTATCAAACGGTGGGCAGTTCTGTGGTTGGGAAAGGACAATATCCGAGTTCCCTATTGGTCAAAGTTCAAATGGTTTAACTTTTACTGTTTGTCCAATGGCTACATGTTTATTATGTACAGCCCAAAAACATATATGTGCTTTTACATAGACTTTTCATTGAACCAAGCCAAGTGTGAATGTAGCATTAAATTTTAAATCCCATATTCGTTGCGATTGAGTACAAGTCACAACAAACTATTCAAAAAACCTGACTTAAACTTACAGTAGTTAACTTGAAGTTTATTTTACTAACTATACTTGAGTAAAAGTACAGCAAGTATACTATAGACATTGTACATGTATTGTAGGAAGTATACTAACTGATTAGTTCTTTTAGATTTACAATATACAGATAGTATATAAAAAGTAAAATTCACTTTTAGTATAGCCAAAGTACACCTGTAAAACTGCACATAAGTTGCACCTGAGTATAAGTCGAGCCTCCAAGCAAACTATTCAAAATGGTAAATGGCGTATACTCATATAACACTTTTCTACCTTCTTCGAAGGCCCAAACCGCTTTACAGTCACAGTCCATTCACACATACATTTACACACTGATGGCAGCTCCGCTGACGAATACTGGCACCAATCTTCCACCAGAGGCAAGGTGGGGTTCAGTGTCTTGCCCAAAGACACTTCGACACATGGGCGAGGCGGGCCGAACCTGCAATCTTCCAATCAGAGGTCGACCGCCCTACCACTGAACCACGGACGCCCGTAAAATATCGTCACTTACATTCCGAAAAATACGTTTGTATGTGTGAACTTTATTTTATTAAGTATACTTGTGTATAATTATAGCAAGTATACTATAGACATTGTGTATGTAGCATAGGAGGTATACTAACTGATTTTTTCTGTTAGGTCTACAATAATAATAATAATGAATAGATTAATCTGCGCCTTTCCAGATGCTGAAAGCGCTTACAATGCGCTTATTCATTCACTCCTCATGTATGCTTGGTGATGGTAGAGGCGTGGTTGCCAGTTCGGGCCTATGGTCTCTCTGACCACCACCGGGACATTCACATGAAACAGTATATAGATAGTATATGTAAAAAGTAAAATTCCCTTTTAGTATAGACCAAGTATACTAGTAAAATCACATATAAGTCGCACCTGATTATAAGTCGTATATCCAGGCAAATATGCAAAAGAAATGCGGCTATTTCTCCGAAAAAACATGGTTCCATGAAAGTGGGAGGTAATGCCAATGACAAATGCACCTGCATTTATCCATCGCTCCGTGAGAAGCTTATTTTAAAAAATCAAATAAAGTCAAAAAGAATTTCTGCCAACTTGGCCATTAATAGCCTTAAAAGTAATCATTAATGAAGCAGTCCTTATTGGGGCTTCCATGAAGACACACTCGCAGAGTGTTTATTAATCAGGGAATAATAAGTAATCCGTGAACATTAATGGAAATGGATGAGACTAATGGATGACGCCTGCTCTCTCCCACACTTAAGCCCCAGACTTCATTACTGACAGGCAGATTAGTGCAAAGGAGAAAGAGCATAAAAAGCTCCACCTGTGAGCGTGTGTGCCCACACAAATGCACACACACACACACTCCTCCGCCTCTTCCTCCTGTGACAACATGATGGAACACTGTCAAGCTCATTTGCTCTTCAATAGACTATATGTAATTAACAGTATCCTCTCAGAGAAGCTGCTGAGAGTAAAATGAATAGACATCAAATAAATCATCGGGCAAGGTTGGCTTCTCCGGTGCTTCCAATCTTATTATGACATTTTTCACCGATGCCGTCACTGCCTCAGAAGCTAATCTGGATGGATATGAGGGGGTTTTTGTGTCCTCTGTGCGTCTGCAGGGGAGATTTTTTTTTTTTAAATCCTCTCTCACTAAGCGTGACGGCCGCAGTCGCTCACTTCACACAAGTGTTGCAGCACAAAGTTAATTTCAGCCGGGCCCTAAAATGTCCTTTAACCACACTCCGTGAACACATGCCGCCGCCTCATCGTACATCATCCTAATCTAATGTAGACGGTGGGATTCTGCGCCGTGCCTTCTGAACTGCTCAACCCGCGTATCTTTATCACATCGACCAAAGGGTTAAGCTCTTAGGAGAGACATGACAATACAAAGTTTTCCCCCCTCTGCACTGTAACATGCTCTGTGAAAGTGATAAGAGTGTCTGATCATGCATCCCAGCATTTTATATCAGTCTCCCTATAATGGATCCCCCCGGTGACTCTTTGCAGCTGCATTATTTAGATGGAATAAAACACGGGAAGGAAGTATGGAAGGAAGCTGGGGTTCTGCATTTCGGAAATGAAGTGCGACTGTCTGAGAGCTGATCGGAGCCAAGAACAACACCGGTAGCTGTCCTTTCAGTTTAGTGCTGAAGGATTCATTAACATGAGGCGTGTGTCGGTTTATGTGGTGTAAATTAAAAAAAGTGGATTTAAAAACATGTCAGATTTCATTTACAAGTCTTTTGGGTTTTTTATTGTTTGTCTCTTATCACCTATTGGTCTAATTTTCATAGCATTCCCAGATGTCTTCTAAGTATAATTATGCAGTTTTTAGCAGAAATCAACAAACCTGCATTGTTTTCCAGGACATACTTTCTGCAGAGCGACAGTAGTTCATCAGAAATTTGCCTCTGAGTTGTGGACAAAGCACCCCCCCCACCTTCCCTTCCAATTGCCGAGAGCTCTCTGTTTACAAGCTCTCCCACTAGCTTACAGTCCCTCTCACCTACTACTTAACATTGCCGGTAGAACAAAAAATTGCGACCAATATCAGAGCTATCCAGCCAGATGCCAGCTCAGATGAGAAAAATAAATTAATGTATTTGTCTGCAAGTTGATGCATCAGAATGGGGTGGAGGGGGGAGCTTGTGGTCCCCCTAAACCCCTATTTTCTACATCACAAATACCGGTTAGCTCTTTTCTAACTGCATTTTTTTTGTCAGCTCTCGATTAACAACAATTTGAATAAACAAATACATAGAAATGCCATTTTAATCTTAATTTTCTTTATATAAATCCTCTAGAAGTGGATGTTTAAGGCTGTCAAAGAAAACATAGAAATAGAAGAAAAGTTAGCGTAACCCTGAGTCACCTTTGCAACAAATTTGCAAATCCCAAACAAAAAATGAAAGCAAAAATTCATACATTTTAACCTTTAGAAGTTGTGAGGAAAAAAAACATTTGGGGGGGGGGGGGGGGGGGGTTGGCTCTACCAAATACAGATAAAAGTGTTTGACAACGTGTTTATTTAGCTCCCTGATTGTTGCTTCTTTGATCCTCTATGATGTCATCAAACCCTGAAACAAATATTTAAACCTGGTAAACTTAGATTTAGATAACAAAAGTTGCCACAAAGGCAACAGGAATAGCTTTTTTTTGGTCAAGATAGATTCTTTTGCGTTGTCGTAAAAGAAATGCCTTTTTCACTGTGCCTCTGTCAGCTCACCTACCCCTCCAAGCTCTCTCTGCTCTGCTGATTGGAACCAGCTGCCCATCATCACCTCATCACCTGCCGGCCTTCATAAGGAGATCCACCCCAGCATCCATCGCCAGTTCGTTATACGCTCTCCGGTGCTTATGTCTGGCCTTTTAGTCAAAGTTAAGAAATTCTTGTTTGGCTCCCTACTTACCACGCCTTGTACTTACTTTCAGGTTCCATTCCACGGGTAACGCTGGTTCCTCCTCACCAAGAGCTCCACGCCTCGCTCCACTCTGGTCCTGCTGTCCTCAGCGCCCACGCCTCGCTCCACTCTGGTCCTGCTGTCCTCAGCGCCCACGCCTCGCTCCATTCTGATCCCGCTGTCCTCAGCGTCTACGCCTCGCTCCACTCTGGTCTCGCTGTCCTCAGCGCCAACGCCTCGCTCCACTCTGGTCTTGCTGTCCTGAACGTCTGTATCAACGTCGAGTACAACTCTTATACTTGCTTCTTTGGTGCAGTGGTCACAGAGGATGCGGCTGTGGGACGCTGATAAGTGTTTGACAAATCGATGTTGGGAAAAGAGTGCAAAGTGATGTGGATCACAATAAAAGTTGTTTCAGTGAGCCTGCATTCATCCGACCACATTTCAATGTTTCGCTGTGTCTCACTGTGATGGTTGCATCCTATTATGTCTGTTTACATCCATAATGCTCTGCTACGGTCGCTATTTTGGTCCAGTTGTTCCACTCTGAGCATTGAGCCAATTCAGACTGAGGAAACTCAGAAAAAACCAAAGCTCGAAGATGAAGAGGTCCAAGAAGACCAAGATGGGACCGAGAGCGGTTTCTGGTTCTGGACGAGGGTCTGCTTGGGTGTATTCAGACTAAAAACTTGTTCTGGATTTTTGGAGGAAACAGATTTTAGTTTGCTTTAAACAAAACAAATGTGTCTAGTCTGATTACACTCTTAGTCAGTAAATGATGACGTAAAAGTACATATGGTTAACAGCAGAAACCCTTACAAAGAAATAAAAAAAAAAAAACATATTTTAGCATTTTAAAGCTAGGAGGCAGATGATAAAAGCTTTATTTTGAAAACATCTAGGACTGACCAAAAGCATTGGCTTTATTTTTGAATATAACTTGCAAAGACAGCATTTCCAGCAGGTATAGCAACTGATGTGACACAGTAACTACAGAAGGGGGATTCTGGACATCTCCGTCGCTGTTGAGTACAAACCATAAACTCTAAAATAAAAACCTATCGTACTGAACAATATATATATACTATTTGGTTAGGTGTAATACGGTAAATCATGGAATCAATTGCTGGTATGTCAACAAAATGATGAGGCAAACGTGGACCGCCAAATTTCATCCTCAACACTTGATTTTTCTGTCAGCAAAGCATTGGCACCAGGGCACAGATGGAGGGATCTCTAAGCCGTGTGAAAAACGCCAGCAATCATCATGCTCTAGCATTTTTTTTCTTCCTGTCATGGCTGTCGCCGGCGAGAAAAGCACACCCCAGAAGTCTCCATCATCAGCCTCAGACTCCGAGACAGGAGAAATCACATTATATCAGCTGTCACACAAAGTCACTGTCAAGGTGTGGTTGGAGAGAGCACGCATCAGCTCTGGTGTGATGCTCGAGACCCAGAATACCTCAGACGCTTCATCTCAGCCCCTGGCTAGAACCAAGCTGCAGCTCTAACAAGTGAGACACATTTCACGGTGATTTAAGGTGGAGAAACACCTCTCTCATCTGGTTTGTACTTACAAAACCCATGTGTCTTAAACCTCCGCCAGCCAAGGTGGTGGTGAGCGAATTCGTTGGAATGAGATATGCAATTTAGTTAACCTTATGTTCACTTCAGGCACTTTATCGCAATTTGATAAAGAGGGGCTTCATCTGAGCACTTCTTGCCCGTTGTGAAGCTTTCCTATAAGAGGAGCTGCCTATCAAACCTGCACAATGGATGATGAAACTCCGGTGCAATAGCGAACACGGAGAGCTGAGATATCGTTGTGCTTGTTCAGCACGCTGCACATTCTGCCTCTTTGCTGACCATGTTGGGATTGACTTCCAAAGGGTCATTGTCCTGAGAAGCGTGACTGCAGCACGGAACCAGACAATAAGAGACAGACTTCCCTGTTGTGTTGTACACAAACACTCCGTCTAATAGCCTTTACTGGTCCATTTTAACCTGTTATCCAACAAAAACCTGCAGTTTGATCAATTGCAACATGGGAAAAACTGTATGCTGCACCCTAGATCCTTTCATTCTATATTGTAGGAAAATAGAAACTGCATCTGTCAGATCCTATGCTCAAAAACAGAATTTTTCCCAAACCCCATTAAAGGTTGTCAGGTCAACACTTTTATTTCCTGTTTATGACACTGATCAGATATAGGTCGAATCCAAATTGCTTCCCTACCCTTCGGCGTCTTCCAATCCCTACATTTATTCTTCCAAGCAGAAAGATGAAAAGAATTGTGTCTTCAAATTTGGACATGATGTCATCAATAGTTGCCGGTCATCAACATTAGCGCGCACTGGCCAGCGCTGAGAAAACACTTAACATCGGTTTTATAACTTTAAAAAACAAAAACTCAATATTTACATTTAAATGTAAACTTCTGTGCTTCAAAACACACCCAGGTGAAGAAATGTATTTCACCTTTGCGCCCTAAGCGCGACAGGGATCCCCCTACTGGCAGAAGGAAACCCACCCCAAGTCACTACTACTTAAAGAAACACTTTTGGACACCGCTACAGCTTCAAATGAGCCAGAGGAGTAGGGGAGCAATTCAGATTCAGCCATAGTGCTTTTCTCTAAAGGCCTGAACACATCGACCGCTGTTGTGAGGTGGCCCAGAAGCGGTACTGCATGCGGGTGCACCAAAGACAAGTGTCAAGAAATCTAATTTGCTTTGCTGCATCCATTTACACAAACGACATGTAGGAAGTCCCAACCCAGAGATGTCACCGGCGACAGCTAAATAACGCACACTGTGTGACATACCCCCGACGGTTCACGCGATCAACATGAAAACATGAAGAAAAGTGCTTTTCATATCAACTTTAGACCAATCAGCTTTGCATGTTAGTGTAAGGATGCTTCTTCTCTGATTCAAAGTTTAAAGTTCAAAGAGTTAATTGCCTCAACAGTTGAAGAGGTACGCTAGTCGAAAGAATGTCGACACTGGAACTGAAAGCTCTGGTGTAAAAGGGTTAAGCTACATTTATACGGAATACAATTCACCCCTATTAGGGATATTTAAGTTTCTACGTTTTAATAAGACAAACTACATGACGATGGGGTGGCAGGACAAACCACTCCTCTGGAGGAGTGAGGACAGACCAAAAACGCAACAGAGTAAAAGTAAACTAACTGACGGTTGTGAGAGGGACTTCTGACGCATCACAATGGAGATGCCCTGCAGACAGTTCGGGGTAACATATTTTCGAACTAGCATTTTGCAGCAAACTTTGACTTACAGTATGTAACAGAAGTGGCGCACCCAAATCACATTTGGTGAGTAGACGGTATTAAAGATAGCAAGAAATGAAAGATGATTTTTTTATTTTTTTAATAAATCACTTAAAATGCTGTCCTATTGGTTTGTAATGGTTACAGGATAACAAGTGTCTAGTTGTAGGACAAGCATGGACTGCAATATAAAAATTGTTTTGTGGGATGTGACAGTTGCGTCTTATGCTTTTACACCAGACCAAGATAAAACATTGGATTTAAAGGGGCAGGGAATCCAACAAACATAGAAAACTATCCAAGAAATCAAACTGCTCTATACCAAATAAGCCAAGTGTGCTGAGTGCTCGCTGATCAGATTTACAGATAAAACTTTGGAGAACAATCTTTTCATAAGAAAAATAAAACAAATCATTTGAATTGTGACAGATTTGGAATCAGTGTGCAAACATTTGAATGTGTGACAACATCAGAAAACAAACACACACAATTGGCGGGCAAGAGTCTTATCTTTCATCACACCAAGCTCCAAAAACGGTGATGTTACTTCACTCTTTAGTCTTGTCAGTTTATCACTTTTTTATATCAGTCTCGTCAAAAGGAAGAATTTCTCATCTTTGTTAAGTTTGAATGAATTCTAACCAAATGCATTAGTTTCCTTTTTCACTTTGAGCAGCAAAAAGAGCAAAAGCATGAAGTGGAGAAATGAGACAAGAGGAACGCCGCAGCTCATTTTTCTGTCTAAACCAAACTGAAGAACATCCATGGCTTAGGATGAGAGGTTTTTATTTGTTGTTGTTTAAGATCCTTTAGGCATTGTGTCACATAAACCTTTTATGCAGTAAAATTTGAGGCATTTTTTGAAATCCAAAGTCGTTAATTCTCCAGAGGAAAAACAATTCAGCAGAACTTCCCAAAACGTGCTTATCCTCCATCACTTTCTAAATTCTCAAAAGCGAAAGCTTGGTTCACTTGACTGCAGCGCAGCCTGGCTCATTTGCCTTTCTCATCAAATGTGTGTGGCTAAGTCGTTTGTCTTTCAGAATGTTATGAAAGTAAGTGAAGCATCGATTTACACTGCTATGCTGCATATTAATACTCAAAAGTGACTGCCGGCCCAAAGCATTCTGGATATCTGGCTTCCTCTTGCTCGCTTGGCACAGCCAGTTCCTCCTATTTCTTCCTATAGCACCTCCAGTGGAATTAGTCCAAAAAAAACAAAGAAAGAAAATTCAAGCTGCAAGCTCTGTGTCATGGCCCACAGGCACTCCTGACCCCCGCCCTTATGGCTCCCTTCTGACACACCTTCACTTGCTAAGCAGCTACTTCACTTCTGTCATCCGGTGCTTCCACCAGCCTGGCCAGAGCTGCACCTGACACATTCAGGAAAAAACAACAACACTTTTGCTGCTTTGCTGTTAGTTTTGTAGCAACCAAATATATTTTGGTCTCTTGGAGGTGATGAAAATGTCTATCTAACTTTCAACTAAGGCTGAACTAAGAATCGGCTAAAGTAAACTTTTGGATTTCCTTAGCAACCAAGATTGTTACATTTTCACAATATTCCGGTAAAAAACAACAAGGAAATTTCACCTTCACGAGCTCACCACACAATTGCTAACTTAATAATACAACGCTTTTTACCAAGCGGCTTGGCAAGGAGTTACAGTGTTTTGTTTTTGTTTTTAATGATGATGGCAGCCTTTCCCTCGAGGTCAAAGGTCAACAAAACTTCTGTGGTGGTTGTAGACTTAACCTTGGGCTGTGTGTGAAATTTTGTGAAAACTGCTAGAAAAAAAGTTTTCTTTTCCCATAGAAAATTGCCAAATTTCACACTTTGCCACAATCTGACAGTCAAGTTGTCAGTCCGATAGCCATCCCATAATAATTTCAAAACATCCTTTGTGTTTTGGTTTTGTTAATGGGTTTTAAAACATTTTTTAGCCCCATTAGAGATTTTGATCCCATTCATTTAGTCGCCCACCATGATGTCATCACTTTATTAAGAGGAAGTCGTTCACTATGCCAAAAATTCTTTTTGTGGGGGGCAAATTTTGGTGAGTGTTTGATAATGTGGGGGAGGTCAAATGTATGTTATGTGAGCCATAAAGAAAAAATAAAACATCTAATTCCAGAATCCTTCTGAGAAACCAACTCCGATCCACAGCCGGGAAAACTTCTACAGGCGGCAAACACACATCATCGCCTGCACTTCAAATGTTTCGCCACAGAGGTTGATGATCACAACCGAACAAATGTGAACGTGAGTGTTGCTCGGCTAAGTGTAAAGCATATGTATTCATTAACAAGGGGGGGGGGGGGGGGGGGGGCAATTTGTGCTTTCACGCATTTGCTCTTCCTCAGTTCTGGAGAAACACATTTACGTGCCGAAACATCATTAGAACCGGGACGTTTGCGCAGTAATTGTGAGGTGATAGATTATCAACCAGGATAGAGAAGATGCAGCATATTCCCTTTATGTTACAACCGGCTCGCCTTGCATTATTTATCCGAGATAAGTCATTTTCGTCACTGGGCACCGTGCTGTAATAAACTCTTTAGTCACACACGTACGAGCATAAGTGGCACGGATTGAGTTACCATATGACACTAATTGTAAAATTGAGAACTGGATTCTGTCTGGGTAGCTCTGAGAAGGAATTTTGCTGTGTATAGAAGTTTTTTAACCCCCTCCTCTTTAGAAATAAAACTGGTTTATTAGCTGCAGCTTCTTCTGATGGAGATGAAGGAGTAAAAGGAGCCTGTGGATATAATGAGGCCATATCTACATGGGTCTTTAACGGATGCTTCATATTTGTCTCTAAATGTGCAGTCTTTCAGTTTATCCGCTTATGCTAAAATCTATTTCTCTAAAACCACTGCCCGCGGGTTTTTTGTCATTGGTCTTTTGGTTGCAGCAGACCATTATGTAGGTGAATGAGAAACACATCATGAGGTTTTCGTTCGACTTAAAACAGATTGGAAAACCAGCACTTTATGAGTTTAAATCCGAAACATTTTTTGTTCTTGAAGTTCTTTCTTTATGAAGTGTCGCATGGAAAGTTTTTCTGTGAGATAGACTCATGGAAAAGTCGTTCACTTATGGACTTAAATTGGTAGAATATTTGCTTATTCAGGACGCACAGTGATTCAGGATGAATGGTTACTCAGTAAATACAAAAAAGATTTTTTTTTTAACGGCTTTAATGGTTTAAAAAAAAACAGCTCGGCCAATTCCTCTTTTAGGAAAAAATAATAGTCTTGGGAAGGTTTTCTTACATCCTCCTCCTTTGGATCTCTGTGACCAGCTCCGGCATTATCTCACACGAGGAGAAATGGTCCACTGCTCTTCGTAAAGGTGAAGATGCTCCACGCTTACATCAAAAGATAGGGACGAAAATGCATCAGCTGGAGATTTGAATGTCACAGTTAAGTACATTCATGACTATGCTATTGATTTTCAAAAAAATCAGGCGGCATGAAATCTTGAAGATTCTGCCGATGCCTCCCTATTGCGCTGTCAATTGGATTTGTGACTGTAGCACAAGCAACCTCTAGTTAAATAAATCATTGTTAAAATGAATACACCCTTTACATTTGCACTTAAATATTCACATGTTGACAATGCTTCAGTTGACCAAATAGTATTAACGAGGACCAATGTGGGGTTCATGTGTTGAAGTGTCAGGGGAGACAAGGAAAGGCAAGGTGGGAACTAAGTCTGCTATTTCAGATTGGTGGTGGATTGCCCTACTTCTGCACCACATCTAGGCTTGAACCGGGCAGTCCAGATTGAATCTGTTTCAAATGAGCTTCTCAAAGAAAACTATCGAGAACAAACTGTCTTCAAACTAGAAAATCAAAGTCAGGATTTCATGCACTCCTAACACTTACACTATAGTTCATGTGGTGTATACAAGCAAGGAGCAACATCATTTAACTCAGTGCAGGCAGTGCTACTGGCACCCTAACCATAAATTTCAAGACTGATTTTGCTGTCCACAACAGCGCCCTTAAATCCTACTGTAGAAACGCTGTTGTCAATTCAAGAGTGTCTGCTTTAATAATGCATTCCTGTCTAAATGTTTTATCAGACTGTTAGTAGTGATAAAGACCAGAGTCACTAAATGCGTTCAACTCCTGCACATCATTTTGCTCTACTTGGAATAAAGTCACACTCAAAAAAACGCCTGTTCTTTTTTATTGAATTGAGAAGTATTGTCTCCTTAATAGCTGATTGAGAATCATCCCTCATGCCACGTACACACTGAAAGCACATTCAAGAACCCACGTTTAGCATGTTGTTAAATGCGCTTTTGATGTTTATACTGGACTGTCACTACCCGATTCTAGTGCATGTTCCCCACAGTTGGAAGACGCTTAGTGCCAAATGTCGAAGCAGTGCAAATTTCGCAAATCTTGCTCCAGGCTTTTTCTTTCACTGCTTTATTCCGACGCAATTATTGATTTCTCTTCCATGATCCATTTCCGGACAGTTGGTACTTCTGTGAGTAAAAAAGGATGCTACCTATATGTCACTACCAAATCCAACTCCCTGATTGGTCAACTGGTTTAACTACTAACGCTCATTCAATGCTTGTGCAAGGACTTAAAAACTTGCGTAGCGACATTTGAACGCAGAAGGCCAAATCGCATTTACTAAGACATTTTTGTTGAAAGTGGTTGCTTTACTGCGCGTTTCCATGAAAGAAGCATTAGCCACAGCTCAACAGTCCGAATTTCTGCCTCTCCCTCCAAATATGATCATTGCATACCTATCAACATCATGATACAGCAACTTCCAGAGCATCTCAAAAAGAATATTCAAACTTAACGTCAAACCAACTCTGAGGTTTGATGCGACGACGCAAAGAGTTCTCAAAGGGCTCCGATTTGTCAAAAACATCAGCCAAGCAGTTCTGTCGGGAGCCTAATGATGTATAGCGCTTTTGTTTAGCATATTTATTTGTTATTCATGACATGTCCAAGCACACTGACTTGACACGCGTCTCCATGGTGATAAATTATTGAGGGGGTCTTCTTTGTGCGGCAGCTGAAAAGCAGCTTCATTAATAATGAACAAGTCTGTGTACTCTTATAATTGTGTTATTTTCCCTGGAAAGTTGTGTGCTTCAGCTCACAATGTCCCCGTTGTTGGGGGCTTTAATGTGGACACTGGAAAGCACTTAGAGGCATGTTTTTTAAAAGGGGGGCCACCTGGCGCAACTTTCAAACTTGACGGGGATTTATCAAGTTGCTCTTTCTTGCTGCCTCGCAGAACGATTGCACACACTGACACACTTGCCTGAACAGATTTGGTTTTGTTTGCAAGTTGCCCCCCTCCTTTTTATGCTTCTTTTTGGACGTGCTGGCTTCTCAAACAAAAGGATGGATTTCTTTGTTTTTTGGGGTTTTTTTTTCTCTTCTGGAGCTCTGATCTTTTCCTCCCAGACAGATTATGCCCTTGGATCATACGCCAACCCCCTTGCCCTATTGTGCGGGGTAAGTCCTAATGTTAAACCCTTGGAATAATACTGTTGCTGCGAATTTGGATCACAAAGCGCCACACCGCCACGAAACACTCGATCCATCAGTCGGAAGGGAATGGGCCTGTTTTCAACAGCGCCATTTCTGTGAGAGGATTGGAAAGGACATGTGTAATATGTGTGAAAGGATGTCCCACTAAGTCAAAGCCAGCTCCGCCTGTGCCAGCTCCCATACCTTCAACTCCTCCCATCGTTGTTTGTGCAACTCTTTTACAATCTTTCGATATCTTCCATTTCTTTCTCATTTTTCGACTAACTCCAAAAGAAACTAAAACAAATACTTAATGCCTGTCCGTTGTCTCACTTTTTCAAACACACACCCACACAATCTGTCACCCCGTTTTTCTCCGCTTCCCTTTTCTGTCCTCAGTCAATTATACAGATGTCTAATGTTTTGTCCCTGAGAGTGGATGGAGCATCTATCATTCTCAGGGGACGGGTGTTGATGATGGAAGGGCGTGAGCCCCACGCTTTTTCTGCAGCTGGAAGGATGCCAGTCAACTGAGACACGAGCCCTGGCCCCCGGCCGGCAGCAGGCTCCTACAATCTCCCTCCCTTCACCGCCAGATTTAAGCCGTTTCCATGTGAGCCAGCACCAGGCGGCTTTTCCTGTTGGTATCTTATCTCTTGTTTGTTCTCCCAAGCATGCTGTCGATGAGAAAAAGGAGGATGTATTTGGAGGAAATGGAAGGGGAGAAACAATGACGTCACCGATAGCAGAGGCTTTTTTTCCCCCCAATATTTTTTGGGGCTAAATCTTTAAGATTTTACATCAAAATATAACAATATCCTGAAAGATTTGATTTATTTAGGTAGAGAAAATGTGTATGTTTATTTGGTTTGGTTTCACACAGACTTGAGCGGACCAAACCACCTGGAAAAATGGGGTCAGTGTTGCCTAAAACTGTTTGAAATAGATGGGAAACCCAAGAATGCACACACAGGTAAAGCTAAATAGCTTAATGGAGCTCGTAATTTGAAAAGAGTTCACAGGAAACCTTCATCCACCAGTTGCGCTTGAGGGATTTTCAGGGGTGAGATGAGGGTCCCAAAGCCTGGGAGTCCAAGTGTGGTCCGTGACCTGAGTAGCACGGTTTGAGATCTGTCGGGCGTGGTCCAAGAGAGATATGACACACAGTCTTGAGTAGAATACACTCTAAAATGGGTTGAAAACTCAAAACTTGTCATGAACAATAAATAGCCTGTCAGCTAAGCACAAGAAACTGGCGGAGAACAGAGGAAATCTGGCAAAGCTATTTAGGGCGTACAGCAGCTGCATCAAAAAAGGGTAATAATGGGAAGCCGATGAGAATAGATGGAGTATGGAAGGCTGTGAGGGTCAAAACTACCAGAAGACAGAAACAGATCATGGTAAAAATGAGCTTCAACCAGGGTGAAAAATGATATGAGAACAAAAGTAGTCCTGGATATAAGCTGTTACCATCTTATTTCATCGCTATTAATGAAAGATGTCTCATTTATTTGTAAATCCTACTTGTTTGGAGTTTTGAACTTGCTCAACATGCATGGCGCAAACATTATTTTGCCTATCCATTTATGGAATAAAATACAGTAGATGGATACCATTTGGGTTTTAACTGGTGCCAGTGCAAGCTTCTGGGGCCTAAACGGCACTAAAAGCGGTGCTTCACAAATGGAAAAACAAGACAAAATTTTTCCCAAAACATTGAAGTGTGTCACAGGGTGAAGGAGAGCGCTTGAATGCGCCTAAAAAACTTTACTTCATTTTTTTCTGACAGTCTACCCTGCAGCGCTGCATCAATGTATTAAACGCGTATTTCGCAGCTTATCGCCATGACATCATCCTTTTTTGGAGAATTGTAAATACAGCCAAACGTTTGCTCGCTTCGCTGTAAGCATTTTGACTGAAGCTCCACCCACCCTCAGGGCCTCACCCATTTTTATATGAACCCACTCACAATTGACAGAAAGGTAAAATTGTTGGCTAAAATAATACAGCAAAAATGAACAGAATACAAGTGATTGACATGTCCAAAATGAAGTGCCAAAATCCACTTTTTTTATATGGTGTTGGTAGTTTGTGTAAACATTTTCACTACTTCAATAAGCCTTTCAGAGTAAACTATATTCATATTATGATAATATATTACCTTTGGCACACTAAAGAATTAAGTTTTTATGAAATATGAGTTATTTTCGCAGTGCAATTTGCTACCTATAACTCGATCTCTGAGGCACCGGCTTTCACTCTTTGTGGGTGCCGCACATTTCATGACATCAACCTAGAGAAGGCCTCTGCAGCGTGTTTGCGCTTCGCACACAAAAACGATCAACATCCGAACCTTTGCAAATGTTGATGTGCATATTGTGGAGCGTTTTTGCCGATCATCGCTAGCCCCGCGGAGAAAGTGTGTGTGTGTTGGCCAGGGGGCGGTAGTGGCAGCACAGACTCTTCTTGGAAGGGGCTGTTCCTCACTGATCTACGTCATACTATGAGAACCCACTTGCTTTTGTGGATTGGGATTGTTCAGAGCGCAGAGTTTTAGAAGAAGACTCCAATTCATAATTGAATCAAATTACGGCTTCTTTTCTGTGTGGAATTAACATTGTAATACACCTAAAAGCTCAAAAAGTTGATTTTGCATGACATTGGCCCTTTAAAAGTTGAAACATTCTAAGATAAAGAACATTTTGAACAGAATTCAGGTCACTTAAGGCTATTTTAAAAGCTGTTTGGGAAGAATGTCCAGATGCTTTGGTGGAAACCAGAAACACAGCAGACCAGCAAAGCGTGAGTCAAAAAAACATCTCACCTCATCAACATCTCAGCCAAGTCATGGAAGGCTTTCAGGAAAGGTAGGAGTGTTTTCATTATTTAAACAGACTCCATTTTTTAATTTTTTTCATCTTGTAACTGCACTGCAAGTGACAGTGCTGCCTGGAGATTCACAGGACGGCGTCCAAAAGCTAAACTCTTGCAGTCAAAACATAGATTTCCTGTCGGGGGCGGTGGGGGGTTTAACATGTTACACCAATACGTTTTGAAATCATGCAACCCGTTTGGAATCTGATCAACTTAGGAAAAAAAAAGATCAGTAATGAATAAATAATATATAGTAAGATCTTAATGGGCTGGCTTAACTGTCAAAATCTATATCACTCACCATCATCAGAAAGCTTACAGACTGTTTCTATTGAACATCCAGCTGTCTGATCTTTGGGTTTTTTCAAAATAAAATCAGCCAACAAGATGCATGATACACTGTCCATAACCAAAAAGGTCAGAGGTTGTCGGATGAAACTGAATGCCCCAGCTGCCTCTACGTGGGTGAATATAAGAGCATGTAATCAATACACACAGACAGCCACTATGGCCTTTTGGAAGCAATTCCTGCCTAAGGGTGAGTGAAAAGCGAAAACCAGGGCTGTGCGGTTGATTGTGAGACTTTATGGCGGTAGTGTTGAAAAGAGGGAGTTGGAGGTTTATTCAATGCTGCAATAAGAGTGAAATAATGATTCTGGCATCCCTGCTGATCAGGTACAGTGTAACCTCTGGCTGTGTGCGCCCGGCCCCCGTGTTTGTGCGCTCACAGGCACTGAAAGTGCACTGGGAAATGGCAATTCCCAGCTGTCTGTCTGACCCGCAGGTTCCAGCGCTGTACTTCTGCCTGGTCGGCTGTAAAATTAGGAGCAAACAAGGCACATTTTAAAATGAGGGCCGGCGTCCAAAGCTTGTTTCTCTGGGGTGAATAATTCATATTAAGAACATCACTCACACACACAGAAAAAATAAAAATATGCCCTGGGCTCTAAAGACGTGCCAAGCTGGAGAAAGCTTGCGTAAATGAAGGAACAACGCATCCTCTCATTTGGACGTGCGCTAAAATAAGACAAAAAAAAGGATTTTCTTTGGCTAAACAAAACCCTTCTGTTCCAAAAATAAAAATAGGTGAGGTCTCCCATCCATGCAGAGTTCCTTTTTTAATCATTTTGAGATGAAAAGACATACACCCAACCGATGCAGGTCCCTGATCTCAGAAAGCCTCTTTTACAAGAATTTGTAGCATCTTTCTCATCAAATCTCATAGGATTTGTGCTGCAACAATGAAAAAAAGAAAACACCTTCAGATGCGCATGCATGGAGTTTTATGAAAGGCAGTAAGAATGTATATATACACAATAAGTTAGGGATATTGATATTTACATGAGTGCTTCTCCCACTTAGTATGAACTTTAATTAAATGCATAACAGCTCCTCCAAAAAGCAATGACTCCAAATGGAGAGAATGAAGTGGTTTATTTTACAGTCACAAAGTCCTCCAGACAGTAGAGGTAGAGTCGAGAGCATTCTGGTGAGATAGTCACAGTCAAATGGCCGAGTGATCCAAAACAAAGTAGTGGAGGGAAACTTAACGCAAATCCCAGAATCCACAATCCGAAAGGTGGCACAAGAATAGTCTCGCCAGCAAAGGCAGAGAATCAGAGGACGAAGAACTGGGTTGGAGGCACAGAGGGCAGGCAGATCCGAGGCATAGGCACCGGAGAACAAAAGGCAAGGTCCAAAGACGTGAGCGTGGGTCAAGACGAACAGGCAAACCAGGTAACCTGGATGACAAGAGAGAATTGACCACTATCTGGTGATGGCACAGCACATAAGTGATCTGCATCTGTTAATACCTGCGTGATGAGGGGCTGAATCCTGACAGGTTTACTAGTAATAAATAAGAATAAACACCATTTTTATTAGTTTGACAGCTTGACAGTGACTTCTCATACTCCTCACTAGCCTCATGATGTTGTGGTCAGGCAATGACTTCCACAAGTACTACATGCAATGTGGTGGGGCATTATGATCCATGTGCAGAAAGTTGTGGGTGTGCTGGTGGCATTGGGGGATGATGATGACTTATATGATGCCTCTGAGGTAAGAGTGTGCAATGACTGAGACATCTACAATAACCAAATAGGTTTTGCATCGACTGGTGATGCCTGCCCAGGCTGTTGGACCTCCCTCACCAAAGCAAACTCTAGGGACCATGTTGACCCAGCACTCATCAGTAAACAGGATGGTAGATCACATCTGTATTGTCCAGGTCACGACCTCTTGTGCCCATTGCAAACACTCACTGGGAACTGTGGGGACCATGCTGACCTCCGCGTGTCACTGACCTTGCCTTCTCCAGCAACGGTGATGACCGTATTTACTGTGTGAGGTGACCCGACGCTCATCAGTGAACAAGACAGTAGACCATTGCTGAATCTGTCTTGTGTCAACTGCAAACGATCACTGCAGTGTCTTGGTATCAATGGAATTACCTGCAATGATTGTCTGGTATTCCAGTCAAAGCAGTGGATTTGGGTGTGAATGGTTTGTCTGGAAACCCTAGAACCCCCTACATCTGGTAAATGGGCCTGCAGCTATGTGGGATTTGCTACACCATGTCTTAGTGAAGAGGTTCTTAGGTACTGGTCATGTTTGTGGCTCCACTCCCGGGTCTGTCACAAACTCTGCCAGTAATTCTGTGTCTTGATGCAAGTCTACTGATGACACTTTGAGACAAGTTCACGAGCAACATCTGTACTACTTACCAATATCTGTACTACCAACTACAAACCTATAATACTCACCATCATGAGGTAAATGTTAGCGAAGACGCGCTATGGCCAGGTGGCGTCTTTTTAACTGACGATGTGCGTTCATCGCTTTTTGAATGATGAACTTGGAATGACTTACAGGCAAAATCAGCTTTTTATACCCACAGAATGTTGAAATTGATGCCACATTAAAAAATGTTTCTTCTCCAATTGCTTGGTTTTGGTTCCAACAGATAAGACACACTGTAAGACCATTATGAAGAAACACATAATGAGGAGTGTATCACCCCAAGACAATTACTTCCCTATTCCAAAAAATTTGTTAAGTGAAAGAGAAATTGTGTAGACAACATCCACTGAGTTTTTCACCATATCCATAACTTATTGTGTGCATGTATATTGTGTATATAAAAAAATCTCTTCCTTGAGGGTATTGTGGCTTTACTTGCTTCCTTTGACTCAGCAAAATGTTCACCAACCCATTGAGGACAGATAAAAACAAGCCGCTGTGAATGGAGCATGGAGACAGCGGACATATTTCAGCCCCTTCGTTCTGCTCAAAAGGAAGTGCTGCACTTTAGCGATGCAATGCGTTGCTTTCAGTGCACCACTAAAATAGGTCAATGGATTGTGTGTGCGTCTAATCTCTGATCAGATGGTGTTCTCATCCAGGGCTATTAATGTGCTGATCCACTAATTGGGGTAGCTTGCTCTCTTAATGCAATGGCCTTCTAAATGTGTCCGTCCCAGTAATTTAATAATGGCCATTTCATGCTACTCTGACTTTTCAAGCAGCTTGCTCGGGGCAGCCACAGGGACTTGTTATTGATTGGAACTCTTAGGCTGGCTGGGTTTGGCTGTGGGTGAGAGAGACTGATCAGCTCGCTTCCCAGAGTCCAGATGCAACTACTGCCACCCCCTCACCCCACCCACCCATCTCCACTCTCCTCCTTCGACATCTCCACATGCTGCCCATAAACACACAAACACAAATTGTAGACTCACAAAAAGCCGGCTTGCACTCACTCAGAGGTTCTGAGAATCCACTGAGATTGTCTGCGCCGGGCTTGATCCATGAAGCGAAGATGGGAGGGGAGGTGGGGATTTAAGCAGATACTACTGGAGAGACTGTCACAGGACTCTGTAATAAAGACATGGGACTTCTTCAGCAGCATGCTTATGCTGCTGTGACTTCAAGCACAGCTTCACATCAGGTCGCAGAGGCGCTGTGCCTCTGCAGAGCTTACAGATCTATCATTCCAACTTCTTCCCTTTTAACAAAAATGGGTCAAATCCATACTTGTATGTAGAGAATACATCATCCCCTTTTTTTTTTTAGGGGGCGGGGCTTATTTAAAGTTTCTCAGTTTCCCTTTAGGCAGAAATGATGTCATCATAACCACACAACATCAACCCAAAGGAGTAGGAAAGATATATGATGCAGGTGTTGAAACCATTGTTGACGAAAACTGGACGTCACCCATAAAAAATGACTTGCTTTCCCTTTCCAACAAATGAAGTCAATTCAGTTGCCATTTTTCTGTAAAATGGACATACAGTAAACCGTTGTTTTTCGCAGGGGTTATATTCCAAAAAGAACCCGTGATAAGCAAAATCCGTGAAGTAGAAACCTTTATTTTTTCTTGCAATTATCATACAATTAAATTCTCTATTATACATTGAAAAGAAAGAACAAACCATTTTACAGCCTCAAGCATTTGTTTCACAAATAAAGGTACTTTAGAAACGCTTTTTCAACAAATAACTTTTGTACTGTACTGTCAAATAATCATTTTAATCATCAATGTGAACAGAAGGCTTCAAATCGCTGCGATTAGCCCCGCCCACCGCGACCCGAGTAATTGGATTAAACGGGAGAAAATTTAAAATGATTTTGAAAAAAATACAAAGTACAGTGGGACAAATAGTGACTCAGGTGTATTTCACTGCTCTTCAGACAGAGCCGCTGCATCCTGACTCCACTCTGCAGTGTTTTCTTCTTTTGAAGCCCGCGGTGCAGGTGTGTTTGTTCGGGAGAAGAGCATAGTGATAGACAGTTGTTGTCGCTCTTTTTTCTATGGGTTTTAGAGAAACTCGAAATTGCAAGCTGATTTACGTACGTGTACATATTACGTACGTGTACATATTAAACTAAACTAATTAGAATGCAGAACACAATGCACGATGCAAATCTGTGAAGTAGCGAAACCGTGAAAAGTAAACCGCGTTATAGCAAGGGATCACTGTATTCAATAAGTAGTGATCGGTTCAAGTCAGTCTGAATCCACATTTCTATGGCAACCAATCATAGAGTTTGTTGGAAGGACACACCCCTACCACTTGAAAGTGGGCTCGAGAGAATCTGTCAGTTAAATGCTTTGTAAGTTTGACGTGACACCACCTACTTTAATTGAAGCTTCTGATTGGTCACTTTATAACTTGAATAACTTGGACTGCAGAAAAAATACAATAAAAGAAATGAGGATTAGAAAGAACACATTAAAAGAAAGGTAACAGAACAAGAATGGTTATTCTGACAAATACAATGACAGAGTAATAGATATGTATTTTCTAAATGGAAGGATTTCTGTTTCACCTCCCCTTAAGCTGTGCCACTACATATATTATGCGCTTTTTCCACGTCTAAAATTCCAGTCTTTCGTGATACATGTGTGATATACTTAATTCATAAGTGTTTCTTACGTTCATCATTTGTTGATGTGCTCAGATGTCCGTCGAGGGTTTCAGCCGATGGGTCTTTGTGTAAATTCGGTTTTGAGCGTCGAAGGTTTTTAGTCAGTAGATAAATACACAGTTTGCGAGTATCTTACGTAGTTTATACGCAATATTATGTAAATCTTAGCAATTGTGCATGATTTTTGAGAGATGCATATGCAAATGAGTAGCTTTCCATGACCGTTCCGTGTAGTTCTGACTTTTCATGCGTGCACCACCGATGTATAACTTTTATATCACATATTCAGCGCACATACGTTTAAATTACGTAATTGACACAGGAATCACTAATGACTTGCTTATAAACACGCACGGTTCGTGTTCAACGCTGATTTATGTGTCCTTTGCGAGGTTTATTTGTACTTCTTCAGTGGTTTTAGCGTGGTTCATTTCTGGTACATCTGTGAAAATTTCACGTGAAGATCCCAACCTTTCTCTCTATTTCTACGTATATTCATGTATGACTTAGTGGCTGTGTGACACAGCATTTAGTAATGCAAGGGGGAGGGGGGGTCACTCAGGCCAGTTCTCATGTGCAGTCAACGGTTGGAACGCATTAAGAAAAGCTGTCTAGGTTCAATGGTCAACAGGGAAACATCACCTCCGAAAAACTTTATTTATTTCTACTGTTTCTTTTCTACAAGAAACTGGAGGTGAAGGACCCAATGAATGCAGGAGGTCAGCCCTGGAGATGGAAACTTAAGCTTTTAATAAATAAACTTAAACCAAGGGAGCAACAAAAAAGTGACAGATCAGATGACTTGACAATTATTAACTGAAAACCAGACGATTATATAAACTGAGGAAAGTGAACAAAAAATGAATACAGCTGTGGATCATCATTAACATGAAACTGGGAGTGACTGACAGGAGACTACTCAAAACTAAACATGACAAAAATCATCACTGAAACAGCAAACTATAGCGCACAATCCTTACAGTTTCTTGGACTTTATAAGGAAAAGACTTGCTGATGTCAATAATCAGCTTGGGCTTACTCAGTCAGTGCACCAATTAACCCCTAGATGGATTGCTCAGATCACTTTGTTTTTTTTTATGTCAGCTTCAGACCCGAAGTCAAAGTGTTGCTTCTTGTTTAGGGCACTGTATTTAGTAGGATAAATGGATGGAGCTATCAATCTTTTATTCCTCCAAGTTTCATTACTTGAACACCTTATTTCAAAAAAGTCGTCATGACCCCTTCAACTACACAGATGATATTATGCCCTTTAAAATCTATAAAACCAGAACATGACCATTCTCACCCCCACAGAACTGAGCGATGCTTTTGTAAAGAGAGCAGAATCCACAGCCCATGACTGTAGGGACTCCGAAGAATTCCAACAAGAGAGCTGTAGCCCCCAGCAAACACTTTGAAATGATTTCTGTTGCAACAAGCACCACTTGTGATACGAAGTTTTGAATTTCTTCAGTGGTGCCTTCAATAGCAGAGGAATAAAGATTCAATGTAAACAAAACCACAGTAAAAAGGATTCTGATGAGCTTGCAAACTTAAATGTGGCCACATTTTTAGGTTAAACAACCACAATGTAATCATAAAATACACAACTACTTCAGCAAACACCAAGAAAACCCCAGTGAAAATCTATTTAAAAGGGTTAATCTACACTTGCAATTACAGATTTAAAGAAGTTTTTTCAGTTATTGTGGAACATTTGGACCAAAACTTTTATTTGCAAGGCATTCAAGGTGATAGGGACCTAAACATGCCTTGTTTGATGTAATTTGTCAAATAACTTTGCTTTCTTTCTTTGTTTTGGCCTTAATTTCTCATCCAAAAAGGACCAACCCACTTATGTACAAACTATCTTCCACCACTCAGCACATTCAGAAGTGTTTTCTTCTCAGCTTTCCCCACTTTTTTGTCTTCCCAGGAGTTTCAGACTACATTATTAGAGGCTCTTTAAAATATCTAAGATTTCTTCTCGTTTCAATTATTAAACAGTGTACGGCTAAGGGCTCTCCATATGACTCTTAATGTGCATGCCCTATGGCCTTTATCTTTGATCTCTGGTGCTGTTCAATGTGTTTTGCATAATTTTAACTAGAACGAGGAAAGCTGGAAATGCCAGATACTTCCTTCTGCTTTTCCTGCTCTCTCTTTGTTTTCTGCACAAACACGGGCACAATCTCCTGGTAAATGTTCAACAAAGATGAGTGTACAGATGCAAAAACAACAAAAAAATAAGGGATAGACAAAGGTCAAGGTCATGTGACCACTTGGTTCCTTTTTCTGACTTATTCAAACACAGATTTTAAGCTTTAAAGTCTTAACTAGACTCTGTTGAGATCAAAATGGACTTATTCGCTCCCTATTTATGGGCAATTAAAATCTCATGAAATATAGATAAACATGATTATTTATCCTTATAGTACAAGTTTCTTGGGTGTTACATTCAACCACTGAAGTCTGCAGATATTCTGGAACGGTTGTGTATGTATGTTGAAAACTGTTGCAAAATTGTATTGTTTCATTTTAGGAAATTCTTGCTTGAGACATAAGTCCCCTGGTGGTTATGTGATGAGCTGCACCTGTTTTTAGAATCCTTTGTTTTCAAACCTGCCTTAGATAGGAAGTTTTAGAAGTTGAGTCATTTTCCTTTGGGCTTAGACTTGGATTTTATACAAGCGGCGTCTAGCGCTGCTAGGGGTCATGTGATCGGTTGAGCAACTATGATGAACTGAGCAGCATTCATGTTGAAGCCACAAGATGCCACTATTCATAACTTTTATTCAAAGATGACAAACATTTGTACCATTCCTTTATTATTTTTTTCTCTTTAAAAAAGGTTCCATATGCCATAAATAAATTAACATTGTATTACAGTGTTGTCAAAGAAATTTATTTTATAATAAAATGTTATAACAAATTTCTCATAAAGTTACACAAACAGTGCTATGGCATATAAACTGTAAGTTACAAAAGCCTCATTTCCACTGAGAGGTACGGTCCAGCACAGTAAGGAGTGATACGGTCCTGTTAATTCTAACGGGCATTTCCACTAAGTTAAGCCTTATTTCCATCGAGTGGTTTGTTTTCACAGCGCATGCCTGGTGTAGACCACTAGCATTGTAGTGCGACGACTACAAAAGCAACAACAATGGAGGTCATCAAGCAGCTCGTATTTGTGTTGCTTTACTTCTGGTACATTGTGTATAACAGGAATTTAATGTTGTTTGAAAGAAGATTGCGGGCGGCTAAAAATGCTTACTAACATTGGTAACGTAAACTTGAATGAGCGCTATATTGACGCTTTCTAATGTCTAGCGCAGCTCCGCCCCAACTGTTCAGTTGAACTTTTCATGGACCTACAATCGACGGTACTGTTTAATGGGTCCATTTTACAATGGAAACACTCAAAATATCAGACTGCAAGCTAGGCAGAAGTAACTTGAAATTCACTGTCACATGCTGCAGGATGTGAGAGTGACTGAATCACTGACACATTTGGAAACTGGAATTTTAAATTTGTATCTACTTTGTAAGTTTAACCACACGATATCCTCTGAAATGAACTTATGGTGAGATTCGTTTTTCAGTGAAGCTTCATGAGGGTTTGTGAGGCTTCATTTCACCATCACCACTTTAAAGAATCCGTAAGAAAATGGGGGGGGGGGGAAGGCACATATTCAAAGTACAATGTTGCAGAGCAAGTAAAATAATTTTAAACAAGTACGAGTGATACTTAAAACCACAATTTACTAGTGAGTACTTTGGAAAATATAAATGAATAAAACTCATTTGGTGACTACAAATAGATGTAAATTTTAGTTGATCTTAAAAGGAACAAAAAGCTTAAGAACTTTGTCATTACATAAACCAAAGCTGACACAGAAAACACAAGTAAAACTTCTAAAATAAACTTCATTAAGCTGAAGCAAATAACAGATTTTCACAGCAATCTGGATTGTCCTAAACAAATACCAATGCAGCAAATGATCTTATCATTTACATATCCATCGAATGCTAAAACATAATAATATATTGAACTAATGTGTCGATAAAGTCCTTTCCTAAATGAGCCAGAACGTCTGGTAATGCTTACAACAGATTCATCTGGTCATTTAAACCACAGATTTGAATTTTTGTTGAGAAACATTTCTTCTCAATGTTATTATATTTTAAAGTGATCACTGATTTAAAATAAAGCAGCTGGTCTGCAGCCATGAATGGCAAAAAATGGCTAATGACAGCAATGTCAAATCTTTTTAAACCCCATTTGCCTGTGCTTTTATGTAAAACTACTTTTTACGTTCCAGGATGCACGGCAGTCTGCTCTTATTTTCCTCTTGATTGAGTATTTTAGGGTTCTATTCTTCTGTTTAATAAACCAAAAAAGGTCATTGCTGACATCGGTCGTGGTTTTACAGCGTTAAACGTCCGTCCACAGGTTTAAAATGCTTTCTAATTAAGTCTAAAAAGACTCCCCATCCTCACCTGGTTTTCTTGACCCCCTCTTCCTTTCTCTGAATCTCCAGGACATTATTTCTCCATCTCTTTCAATCTCTGTATATCGACTGTGAACTGGCTGCAGCTCAGAACAGCAGGCCCACACAGACCAAAGCACCAGCAACGGTGGATTAGTCTGTTGAATTATTCAGAGCCAATTCCCCATTGAAATGTGTAAAAGGTCCCTTGCTGGGTTTAAAAACAGAGAGTGCTGTTGGAGCTGACAACAAAAGCTCTGACTTTAAATACAAAAAAAAAAAGCCCTTCCCATCATTTTAACTCATTTACATTGCAAGTTGTTTGTTTTAACAAGACTTTAGTGCCCTCTTTGTGGCAGGAAATTGTAATTTTTGCTTTTAAGCTTCAGATTTCTGCTGAGGTTTTTTTTTTTTTGCCCCTGACAAATGTGAAGATGAGAGCATGTCAGTGCATGGTTCTTGGAAAAGTTCCTTTTCTGTCACCTTTCTTTTTTGGGGACTTAATGTTGATGATACAATCTTGTTAGAGCTCATATGCAAAACCCTGACATGATGTGATGCAACTCAAAGCCAATATCTTCAGTTTCTTTGCACTTCACACCTGCAACGTGCTGTTGTCACTTCACCAAAGTAAAGCAATTTTTTTTACACTTTTTAAAAATCTGGTTCAATCCAATTTTCAAATTTAGGCTGTGAGGATGTTGAGACAAATACGAGGTAAAACCAGAAAAAAAAATTAAATTCTCCAATTCTTTTACAGCTGAGTTTTAGCTCCAGTTTCCAACTGTTCACCTGTACATGCAATCAACGTCAACCCGCTGATTCTGTCGGAGAAAAGTGCCACACCGTGTTTTGTAACTGGTTTCATATTAGTGCAAACCTGATAGGATAACCCTCTTTTCTCAGCCTCAGAATAAGCCAATTCACGATAATTGTGCAAACCGTCAAAGATTTAAGGTATGTCAAAGAGCGTGTTGGGTGGTGACTTCTCCCGTAAAAGGGTAACTTACCTAAAGGCCTGTTCACACCGGGACGAATTTCGCCGGCGATTTTCGCCGACGTTTAACGCCTCGTGACTAAACAAAGGGCACCAACGAGAGTGTGCACACCGACGCGAAAAAACGCCACGCGTTAAAGCGTCAAAAAAAAAACGCCTCGGGTTCGTTTTTTTTTTTCGACGCATCGCGTCGAAATCTACTCGACCAATGAGAATGGCGCTTTTGCTCACATGTCTGGAGTTTCTGAAGTTACAGTAAAACACAACTTGGGGGCGCTCAAACACAAAACTGCCTTGCTGAGCACACATACCAGCGAAGAAGATAGACGCCAAGTAGCGTCTACACAGCCGCGAAGCAATAATGACGGACATTCTAAAATATCCCCGAACCAAGCACCAGTTGGAGCTACTGATGCTTGAAATATTCATGTTTTCTTTGTATTATTCTGACAAGCGTGTAAATACTTGCTCTCTTCTTCTGAGTGAAAAGCGACTTTAAGAAGCGTAAAGTTGCGCAGCGCCACCTTGTGTACAGGAGTATTTCTGTTTTACATTAAGCGCCATCTAATGTCAGGGAATGAAATTGCATGTTCACTCCACTCATCGTCAGCGAAAATCGCCTGGGTGTGAACACAAAAAACGTGCCGAAAAACGCTGGCGAATAACGCCTGGCGAATATTCGTCCCGGTGTGTACGGGCCTTAAGGCTGTGGTCCCCAAACAGACCAGTTTAATTTGGACAATATTTTCATAGACCGGCCTGTGCAAAGCTAAAGTTGGCGTCAGTTTTTTTTCTTCTTCATTTGTTTAGGTTGCGACTTGACATGCATCAGGAGCAAGTCATAGGCCGAATCCGAATTGCTTCTCTCCCCCTATGGCTTCTCGGTACACCTACATTTAACCCTCCAAGCGGAGAGATATGGAAAAAAAGTGTCTTCAAATTTGGACTTTACTACAGCTGAATGACATCATCAACAATGTAATTAGCGCTTAGCTGCCATGCAGCGCTCGGACAATACTTAAAAAGATTGTTTTTATAACTTTAAAAATTCATGCAACAATAAAAACTCAAAACTTACATTTAAATAAAAACTTCTGTGCTTCAGAGACCTCCCACATGAAAAAATGCCTCTCTGCGCCATAGTCATCAACGGAGGGATAGCCAGCCCTTTTCCTTTAAAAAAAAACATCACTACAGCTTCAAATGCCCCTACAACTGGAACAATAGGGAGGAGCCAAGGGGGGTAGGGGAGCATTTAAGATTCGGCCATAAACAGAAAATCTGGTAATTTTCTAAAATAAAACATAATTCAGAGCCAGATGATAATAAAATATGCATTTTTCTTCTCTGCGACCCAATGCCAAGTAACCAAGGCGATTGGCAGCGGTCTGGACCATGGAAGCTGGGGACCTCTGACTCAGCGTACCTGATCTAGAGTACTGCTGCTGGATTGGTGAGAGTTTACCCAAAGACGTCAGATATTTTAACAAACCTCACACTTTATCACAGCCTAGTTGGTAGAACATTTGTGCAGACATTTGGGTGCGGCACTAATGATTCCCTCCAAGTGTTGCTGGCAAAATCGCCATATTTGACGCAGACGAATAAGAACAGTCGCACACTTGTTAATTGTTTGCTGCAGAAAGTGCAGTGCAATAAAACAGGTTGCAAATAACTTGTGCACTGATAGGTAAAGTAATAAAAAACATATAGAAACAGCTATCCATTATTAATTCTTCATGAAATATTGAGATGTCTGAAATATTAGCAATGTTGAATCAACAGTAATAAAATGTGGATGCAATTAGTTGTTTTAGTAAAGGTGTTTTAAAAAGATGAAGTCCCTTTCTTCTTACTTTTACATCACTTTTATTCATTCTTGTGGATCCCCATTTTTCTCCCCATTCAACAGCTCTTCCTGCCACAAACCGAGCAAAACAAAAGCTCTTCTGTGATTGATTAACCTTATTTTTTAGGAGGTGGGGTTTTCTGTTGTCTGTGCGCACAAAAGAAGAGACATTATGTTAAAAGATATATTTGAGCTAACCTATTCAAGTTAAACTTTCATTGTAGCTGGCCCATCAATGTTAAATTATTTGAGTCCTGTTTTTTTCATGGTGTTGGGGGGGCTGGGCGAGCAAAAAGGACATAAAAAAAACTATATCGCCTGATCAAGAGGGGAGGCTTCGTGGTGGGGCGAAACCTGGAGACGGTGGCAGAGTGGAGGATGCTCTCCAAACTGGACAGAGTGAAGAACACCGATCGCCCCTACACAGTCTTCGCTGAGCAAAGGAGCGCATTCAGTGACAGCCGTCGCTCTCTGCCATGCTCTACTGAAAGGCTCAGGAAGTCCTTCGCACCGAGTACAATACTGTTCAATGCAGCTGGGAGGGGAGGGGGCATGAGGAGGAGTCACTGAAGGGGCAACTACTTTTATTACTTTTATACTTTTATTCTGTTTTTAGTGACATTTTTTATGGGTTTTTATGACTACTAATTGCTTTGAAATATTTTTAATATACTTTTATTTAATTTATAGTGTATTTTTGGAGCAATGGGTGGATATGCAAGTTCCCTCAGGATTAAGAAAGAAAGAAAAAGAAAATGACATTATTTACTCATACCCTATAATTGACACACACTTCATGTTTCTTTTCAGCCGACTCCAGATAAAACACTTGGATTTTGAGAAGTAGCTTTTTGGCAAACCCATTTTCTTGCTGAGTTTTTTTTTATAAAGTGGGCGTCCTCCAAGTAGCAAAAACAAGAAAAAACCCCAGCTGAGGCGCAAATCTGACTTTAAAAAAAATACTGCATCAACTGCTGCCTGGTATAGACTTTCTTTAAAAAATGTGTATGTCTGGAAAAATTAAACTGCATCCACTGCTGCCTGGTATAGACATTTTTTAAAAAAATGTGTATCTGTCTGGAAAAATTAAACTGCATCCACTGCTGCCTGGTATAGACTTTTTTTTGCAAAAAAGAACCAACGCAGCCAAAACATGGTATCAAATATTATAGCGTTATTCTGTTTAATACCCATCAATATAAAAGTAGTTGAATTCTTTTTTTCTCTCAATTGTATTAACCTATAGAATTATGGAGACTGCTTTGATTTTAAGACATAGCTTTGTGGCACACCTTTTATCTTACTGATTTGTTCGCAAAGCGGCCATCCTGAAAAAACCCACCAAAGCTGCAAATTTGTCCGAAAAATATAAACTGCATCCACTGCTGCCCGGTATAGACTTTCTTTGGAAAAAGGAACCAACATAGCTAAAACTCCGTATGCAAATCATTGAAATATTATAGCATAATTTTCTTAGGTTAGCACAGAAGGTCATAAAATGAACATGTTAATATTAAATTTGCTTCTAAACTATGTCACTGCAGCTTAATACTCAACAATATAAAATTATTTGAGTTCCTTTTTTTCTCAATAGGGTTAGCCATTATGGAGAATTTATGTTTTTGTTATTTTTTCTTTTTTTTTCAGCAGACTCCTGGCCAGTTAAAAATACTTTGATTTTGAGAAGCAGCTTCTAGGCAGACGTGTTGTCCTACTCAGTTTTTTTTTTTCTCAAAAAGCAGTCACCCAAATCTGTCCTATAAAAATAAACTGTATCCACGGGTGCCAGGTCTAAACATCATATAGAAAAATTCCACCATGTGGACATAACTTTACAAAAATCCCACAAAAATCAGAGTATAAGGACTTTGGATCAACACAGCAGATACTTCAAAATGTTTCATTGAGTGAATGTTAAATCTGTTCTATCTCTACTCTTTAAATCTCTGCTTTTAAACTTTTTACTATTTTAATAAGCAGGACTCCAAGGGATCATTAACTGAAATGCATCACATTTTCAATCTAAAGCCAGAAGTTCTACTAAATTCCTGGAAAAATATTACCACAGAGAAACCCTGGCATTGCCATACAGACTAAAAACTGCTTTCCTGCTCTGCATCCCAGTATTCCCTCACTGTAACTCATACTTAAGTGTAGATCATTTATACATCCTCCAGCGTGCCTGCAGACCTCCTGCACGTCATCAGCCAGAAAAAGTAACGAAATCTGTGCTATTACAGAATGTTCTTGTAGAAGAGCCTTAAACTTCTTTAGGTTCTTTCTAATTTTAGGATTAAAATCTGAACCCTACTAAAAACATTTATGTAAGCTCTTATACTGTTTTGCCAATCTGCTGTGTATGGCACCATTCAAGACAAGATCCGGTGGGCTTTTACATAATTTGTTTTTGGTTTTTTTGCAGCTGCACACCTGCAGATGCTTTAGATGTGCAGCTTTTGAGGGTTAAAATCATTCCCAATCTCCTTTGAAGAGCATTTCATCCTTCTGATTTCACAGGTTATTTCAGCAGCATTTAAAAGAAAACAAAAAAAAAAAAGGCTTGGCAGGATTCTCCTGCAGTCTCAAAACAGCTGGTCATCTTCGCCATGTTCCACTCACATTTGACCTGCTTTTCCCCTCATCCCCGCTGCTTTAAAACCCTGCCAGTTCAAAGTCCTCTGGAATTAAAAATCCAAACGGCTGGCAAAGGCCTTTTAAAACTTCCACATTTTAAATTAGAAGTTTAAACTCTTGATAAACTTTAAAAAAAGGCCAAATGAAAACAACTTAGTGAAGGATCTGTTACCAGGTTATTAAAGAGGCTTTAGTCACATGCACTCATATGGGGAGGTTGACCTGTACGGGTTCTGGGGGCTCGTGCGTGTCCATGGAGGGTCATAGAGGGGAGCGACATGTTTACATTTTGTGTATTTTCTATGTATGAAATTTCGGTCTTTTGTAATATATGCATGATATTGGTTTTAATTGAGAATTAAGCAGTTTATGCATATTTTAAGTAGTTTATACGCAATATTTACATAAATCTTGCCCAGTTGTGGATGGTTTTTGTTAGATGCATATGCAAGTTCTTAGCACATGCATACATTTTTCCACGAATGTCTAACGAACTTTTCACGTGTGTACCACTGATTTTGTGCGGCACACATATTACGTATTTGACGTGCACATTTTGGATCAGATCATGTTATTACGTTGATTTACGTGTTCTGTCCGTGGTTTATTCATACTTCTTCCATGATGCATCTGTAAAAACTCATGTGAAAGACCAAAACTTCTCTCTTATTTGATTTCTGGACATCAGATGCGACTTTTCGTTGGAAAAAATGTCATTTTTAACCCAATTAACCTAACTACTTTAATTCCCTTATACCCCATGCAGCTGTTATATAAAAACCAGAAAGAAAGAGAAAAAGAATAATCAAGCAAAGGACTTTGGTAGCAGCTTTGTTTGAACAATTTCATTCACGAGTAAACACTTGGCTGTGTGCATTTTATATGGTAAGATGCTGCTCAGGGCTTTATCCTCCATTATGAAGGGACGGTGCACCACCTGCTAACACGTACCCCCACAGGAAAACTAAATCCAGCGCGCCCACAGCCATCGCACAAGCACCGCCTGGAAGGGCTCAGAATCCCGGAGAGGTGTGTGCGCAGGAAGGTGGGTGTGTGTTGATGAAAACAGGAGATTCAGCAGCAACATTTTAAAGCAAACAGAAGGAGAAAATGCTTTTCATGTGTGAAAGAATGTTGTAGATGTTTGTTATACAGAGAAGTATATGAAGGATATATGAAGTTGTGCATTTCTGGTGCCTCCTGTGGACCATGCAGCCCCAGGAACCGGTCCGCTCAGCATACTCTGTCATTCATATTACGCCACAAGAACAGCCGACGCTTGCAAATCATTTGTTGGCATGGAAATATGTAAAGGGGTAAATATGGATTTATGTCGAGAAGCGGCACCATCAAAGGATCACCAGTGGTGGAGTTCAATAAGCTTGGAGAGATGAAAGCTAATGAAAGGCAAACATGAGAATGGTGGGGTAGAGCAGGAGGTATGGAAGGAGCGGAGGGAGGGAGGAGGGAGCGAGTGGGTGTGGGAGGGAAGGGTGTGAGGAGAGCAGGGATACAGACTACGGGAGATGCTGTCTGGTGTGGTCCAATCAAGCCACAGGATACAAGAGTAGTCAATAGGGTTAGATGAAAGGGATCTCAGTAGGGAGGCTGTGTGGTCAGGTGTAGGACCTTGTGTGTGTGTGTGAGCCTTTGTGTTGCTGTGAACTGCTGCATGTGTAAGCATAAGGGAACAAGAGGGTGCTAGTGTTTGATACATTCACTCTGACCCGTGAATTTCTGCGGTGTGGCTGTCTCAAGAACGTTTGTCCACTTTCCTATTTGTGACAAAGAGTCCCACTGTAGCAAAGCACTTTGGATAAGCCTCATTCAGCAATTAAATTTACTGTTTTTGCCACACACTTGAAAGTACGAAGCATGAAATGCTGGAAAATAAAAATAAAAGATATTTAAAAATCCACAAAAATATGTAAATGTTTCCAGGATCTGAATAATTTGGGAAAATTGTACCGGTAATTCCTTTCAATGGATGCAAACAGTCAAAAAATGAAGAACTTTATTTCCCGTATTTTTTGGATTAGACCACAATGCTATGGTCACAAATACAACTGCCACCACCCGATGGGGAGGCATCGGCAGTACACTCAAGATTTCATGCCCCTGCCAGATTTTTTTTAAATTGCAGCCATGCATGTTGATGGCGGTAGTCAGGAATGACGCCATTATAAAATCGGGCGACAGCTGGGTGGGCACAGGGTGGTGGCAGCGGATCGCCGACCGGCAGCAGCTCTGACTGGACAATGTTTTAATGTCTCTGGATGGCGGCCATCAGTATCAAGTGGCACAGGCTGCAAGCCACCCAGTAGACCAGGGGTATATAAAAAGCGAGTCATTCTGCACCACTGGTCATTCACAACTCAGATTCTTCTTCACCCTTCTCGTGCACATTACTCTTCCTTTATGATTATTGCAGCAAGCACAACGTTCTGTCTTCTTAGTATTGTTCTCAGCATCAAGTAATTAGTAGTCATAAAAATCACTTAACCGTCAAGGCGCAGGTCTTTGAGTTGCTGTGGTGCAATTAACGCCATGATGTGTTTTGTGCAGCATCATTTTAGTGCAGTCTGGTCATCGCCAGACCTCCGGCCCATGTCAACAGTCCTTGTTGAGTGCCTCTGCCCGTGCCGACCACCAGTCAATTCTGGGAACATGTAGACCCTCCCTTCAGTCAATCATCGTGCTGCTGCCTTCCTGGACTGCCATGCCACGACCTCAAAATGATATCCAGACTGATGTCCAAAAATCATCCTGTCGCCGGTTGATTTGAACTTTTTCTTAGAACCTCTGTGGCCTCCGCATGTCGTCTAAAATTGCGTCTGCCGCCTCCCGATTACAAATGCTGCCACACGGCCGCCTGCTGACTTTGCTGAAAAACTGAACGAAAAAAAAGAAACGAGTAAACAGTTCTATAAAAAAAAACTTCTCATCAATTTCTCAGACCAATCGCCTGCCTTTTGGCTCCTCTAGGCATTCTGGGTAGTGTAGCCATTGTTTTTTTTTTAAAACAACATTTTCAACCAAGAAAATTGAGGCATTATCACGATTATCAACTCTTGAGGGCCTTAAGTTCTCACTATTGCCAACTGAAGCGGACCATAACACTCCAACCATGTGTAAAGAAGAAGCCAGTAGAATTCAGCTGCTGCAGGATGTCAAAGAAACTTACGTTTGTGAGTCTGAACCTAAATGTAGGAGTTGGCCAAAAAAAAGGGAACATTGGGTGCGCAACACAGAAGCTAAAAGCAGCTTCAGCTTCCTCAGTTTTCATTCAAAGGTGTCCCAGCTGTTTGTTTTCTGCCAAAATAACCAAGCAGACTAACATAAACTCTTCGATATTTCCGTATTTATTTTTAATTTTTTTTCTTTTCTTGAGGAAAATCCCATACATCAACTGCACAAGATCCACTCTGTAATAAAGGGATGATAATGGAGAATATTCTCTGTGCATCAGGCAGTGGGACAAGACAACGCCTGCAGGGAGCCAACAGCAGGCTCTATGAACAAAAAAGGGGAAAAAATAATAATATATATTTTTTTTATTGATTGCCAGAAGTTTTGTTTATTCCCCCTGCCCAGTTAGGTGCTTCCCTCGCTGTGTGGTGGAGGGCTTCACAGTTTGGAGCAGTGTGATTATCTTCTCAGTGCACCGCTGACATATGAGACGCACTGGCAGAGGTTGAATACTTCCTTTAAACTGAAATAGTGCTCAGCTGGACAGCACAATACACTACTGCAGGCGTTCAGGGAGACTTTAGCAGATTTGAAGGGTAGTTTGGCTCCATGTAGCTTTAAAAGTTATAAAAGAGAGAAATAAAAGAATAAAATCAACTAAGTTTGGCAAACTTTTGCATCATCCAGCATTTTAGTAATGTAGTAAAGATATTTGATCTCAACATTGAAGAATTGATTAAAAAAGAATTTATGGAAAAAATAATTTAACCCTTGTGCCTAAGCTGTCAAAAAAATATTCAAAAATTTTGTATTAAAAATGTTGAAAACTGATACTGGGATTTTTTTTAATTAATTGAAAACATTTAATACATATTTTAAAAATTAGATAAATTGACTGTTTTTTTACGTCTACTACGTATTTAAAAAAATTTATTAGATACATTGACTATGTATTTTTTAAAATGTACTCAATACGTTGAGTTATTTTTTCTTTATTTACTTGATACATTACGTTTTTTTAAAATCACTAGACACGTTGACTTTTTTGCTTTTGTTTTTTAGTTTAACATTTTTTCAACAATCGTGATAAAATTATACTTTTTTTAATTACACTTTTATTCATTCTATGTTCTTACGTTGTGAATTAAGGTGACTTATGTATCTGTATTGCTGGAGCTCATGCCAGTCGAGTGATTTCTGTTGAATAGGCTCGACTTGTTGGCTTTTTTTGTGCTACACCTTACCAAAAAGCTAGTCTGATAAGTTGCTTTTTTTGAATACATGTGCCTCCCTTTTTTCTTCTTTTGGACAAAATATTGCTCCACCTCTTTTAAAAGTGACTATCATCTTGGAAATTACTAGCAAAATGATTAAATAAATCAAAAGAATCACAAAAAATGTACAAATAAAGTGTAATACTTTTTTGTCTCAAACCAATTCAAGTAATCAATGTGACAGTTGTTTTTTTATGAAGTTATTGTTCATATATTTTAAATATTTTACCTTTTGATTGATTAAAGATGCTTTATAACATGATCATTATTTGAATTAATAAAGTATTCTATATTAAGTACGTTTTATTATATTTTAAGTAACAGAATCATACTTGATTCTACTATTGTTGCTTTAATATTAATCTTGTACTTGTTTCGTAAACTTGCTCGCTTTTGTCCTTCCGTACTAAAGTCCTTTTGTCCTAAAAAAAAAAAACAACAAAATAATTGGATTTGGAATATAGTTTGTTTAACTGAACTGGGATGTTTCAAGTTGGATTGAGTTAGCTGGTTCACTTAGTCGTCTAAAATTGACAGCTGATCTGCAGTGACTCATAGCACGGTTGTCCCTTAATTGGGGAAGATCAGATCATCCCTGTGTTTTAATGGATAACTAATTGCCTGACCAGAGGTATTACTGCTACGAGTCTGCAGGTAAGCTTTGCTGCCGGGTCACTGCCTCCACACAAGCCCTTCACTCCACTCATTACCACTGTAATGAAATTATGCTTTCTTTCTTTCCCTCCCTCACATAGCTCATGGTCAGCTAATCTGGAGGGGTAGTTGTGGGTAGTTTCTCCAGTGAATGGATTCCACTGTTTAACCTGCTGGGTTTTAATCCTTCACTCATGATCTGGAGTATAAAAAAATACCTCAAATATAAACTTAATCTCTTTTCTTCATCATCAGTTTCCTGCCTTTTATTTCCTTTTATCCAAAAAAAAAGCATTAATAGAAATAAAAACAGCAACATTAAAGCAGAATGACAACCTAATGACATCATTTACACAGCAAATAACTGTTATTAGATTAAATGTTCCAGATTACCTACAAACAGAGGAATGTTTATTGTGGTTTATTGTGTTGCATCACGAATGAGTGTTTGAGAGATACCGCTTCTTTTTTTTTCCAGGACCTGTTGTTTGGCTCTTTCTCGCCATTTCTCTTTTCACTTTCTTTTTTTTTCTCTCTCTTATCACCAGGGATTTCAGAACTTGGGGGGTGCTTTTACACACAGTTAAACCTGAACAGTCCAAAAACTGAGCCCACGGGCCAGCAGGCTGACAACGGGATAGCAAGACTGCCATCTGCTGGTATCACAGGGCCATGCAGGGCGTGCGTCATAGAGGAAATGGGGTTCTTAAACTTTAAAGTCACCACTATTGTTAAAAACCACCAGACCCAGACTGAGTCTTCGCCCTCTTTAGCATCCACAAATTTCTGCTTTTACACTCAGTCAGGGAGCAGAAGAGGACAGGAAAACCAGGTAAGATGAGGGTGATGGGGCAGCTTTCGGACCTTCGTTTACTTCGTCGAGCAGGGGGATAAATTGATCACAGCTCAGAGGAGTGGTAATCCCGCAACCTCGATTGATTCCGACTGCTGCTCAGGCCTCACTGCGCCACCCAATCCTCCCTCCATGCCTGCCCTGCTTCTGCACCGCTCCTCTCAAAACCCTCGCTCTGTCCATCCATCCCAACCCATTAGGTGGTTTTCTTTTGCAAAAAGGCCCCACTGGGGACTTAACCGGCCAGCAGTATTCTCAGGACAAACTGATTTTCAAGTTGTTATTAGTTATAATTATTATTATTAGTTACAATAGTCATTATTTGTTAATTAATAATTTTTTGTTTATTGTACAGAAAAAAAATCATAGTTTTTTTTTTTTTCAAATGTACCAAGATGCATTAAAACTTTTATTTGTTTTGTCTACATAACAGTAACATGTAACCCCTAAACACAAGATACAACATTTTTTTTAAATCAAGAATAAAAAACAGTGTGAATAGAATCATATATCAAAACAAGCATTTTAACTAAATTAAAATATCTCTGAAAAACCATATTGTGCATGAAGCCATAATATATTTAAAATAATTTTGTAGTGCTTTTATGAAAGAGAAAGCATACATTTCATATACACATGAACGCTATGGACATGACTTTGTTATACGTGTTGACAGTTATTGAGTAGCTTCCCACAGAGACTGAAATGATTTGAACAAACTGTTTTGCATCAAACCAAATGACAAAACTGAGCATGCATGTGTACCTTTGCTGTTTGTACAAATAATTGTGGACAGTATATATATACATTATTTATATATACACACAAGCTCCAACAGCTACAACAGTTTGGTGTGTTGTGAACTGCAGTCTTGAGCGACTGTTCTGTCAACTAGGAGTTGGTGTTTGGTTTCTCTGGAGTCTCTACCAATGCCCTTCTGTGTGTTGCTCATGTATTGAATCATGTGACTATTTATCTTGGTTGCAATGATGCCTAACATGAGCTTCCATGTTGTGGAGAGACAGGTTATTGGCCGGTAGTTGGATGGGACTGCACCCTTTGAGGGATCCTTCTGGATCAGGATCGTTCGCCCTTCCGTTAGCCATTCGGGGTGAGTCCCATCTCTTAGAAGCTGGTTCATTTGTGCTGCCAGACGCTCGTGGAGTGCGGTAAGCTTCTTTAGCCAGTAGGCATGTATCATGTCAGGGCCCGGTGCTGTCCAGTTCTTCATACCTGAGACTCTTTCTTGGATGTCTGCCACTGTGATGGTTACTGGATTCTGTTCAGGGAGGTGGCTATGTTCCTTTCTCAGAGAGACCAAACACTGGGCATTGCTGTTATGTGCTGTCTCTTTCTCCCATATACCTTTCCAGTACTGTTCAGTTTCTGGCCTTGGTGGGTCTTCTCGGCTGTTTTGACCCTGCCACTGAGCGTACACTGTAGCAGGTTGAGTTGCGAACAGCCTGTTTATCCATCTGGATTCATTGTCTCTTGTGTACCTCTTTAGGCGGCTGCTCAAGGCTAGGAGCCTTTGTTTGGCAGTTACCAGTGCTTCAGGTATGGGCGTCTGGCTGTATCTCTTAGGTACTTGACTTCTCATTGTACCTCTTTGAGCCTCTGTCAGCTTACTCACATCCTTCCGAATTCCCTTGATTTTAGCCTCTAACCATTGCTTCCATGATGGGTATTGTTGTATCCCATGGTTGCTCTTATAGCCAGGCATCTCAAGGATCACTGCTGCTGAAGTGTAAACCAGTTCCTTGGTTTCTGTGATTGTTGTGGTAGGAATTGCCCTCAATGCTTCATTCACGGTTTCCAGGAGATTTTCAGGCGGTACATCACTTAACCGTTGTAGCTGGGGGTGGTAGTGTGGTGTAGCTTCCTCCCTGACCTGCTGTTCTGGCTCTCCTGTGGTATTGCAATTGTATTATACCTCTTCAATCTCCAGTTGTGATAGGAGTTGCTGTTTGCGGATGTTAGAGCATTGGGCTACCAGTTGTTTGGCAGTTAGCCTTGATTGTGGGTTTCGAAGCATCCATTCATTCCACATTCTCTGCATGTAACCCCTCTGGATGGGATTACTTGAGTAGTAGCACTCTAACAGAACCTTGTTCTCACATCTAGTCCATTTCCGTATTGTTCCAGTAGCCCACTCTCCATCAGGTTGCTCCGGTTCCCCAACACCTGACGCAGACCTTGTTTGGCCGGGGGACGTCTGAGCCGGCATGTGCAGTAGCGTTAAGGGTTAAGGGTCTTGCCACTGAGCGATGTTAAATGCTCACTAATGTTATGGTAATTGCCCCATTTCCATCGCCATTAATTGTACATTCTGCCCCTGGGAATCAAACCCTGGTGACACCAGACACCACACCTGCATGACAGTCCTGCACCATGCCAACTGAGCTACAACAGCTAAAAACCTCCAACGAGTAAGGCAAGTCCTGAGAAGCCAGCTCAATGGCAAGAATAAGACCCGGGCAAACAGCTACACACTGCTAGTTATGTGGGAACTTAGGTGGGAAGTCGCCTTGACTTCCCACCTGATGAAGGCTATGGAGAGGATCATCCTCAGCCATCTCCGCACTCAGGTGAGCTCAGCACTGGACCCGCTGCAGTTTGCATATCGACCAGGCATCGTGGTGGATGACGCCATCATCTACCTGCAGCATTGGGCCCTGTCTCACCTGGAGGCCCCTGGGAGCACTGTGAGAGTCATGTTTTTTGATTTCTCCAGTGCTTTCAACACAATTCAGCCATGACTGCTGAGGAGGAAGCTGGAGGTTGCAGGTGTGGACCAACATCTGGTTGCTTGGACCATCAACTACCTCACAGACAGGCCACAGTTTGTGAGGCTGCGTGACTGTGTGTCTGATGTGGTGGTCTGCAGCACGGGGGCACCTCAAGGGACTGTGCTCTCCCCATTCCTGTTTACCCTGTACACATCAGACTTCACCTACGACTCCCACCACTGTCATCTGCAGAAGTTCTCAGACGACAGTGCCATTGTGGGCTGTGTATCAGGGGGGGATGAGCAGGAGTACAGTGGGGTCATCACTGACTTTGTTAGCTGGTGTGAAGTTAACCACCTGCTGCTTAACACCAGCAAGACAAAGGAGCTGATCCTGGACTTCAAGAGGTCCTCACCATCACAGTCACCGGTGAACATCCAGGGTTCAGACATTGAGGTCGTGGACACATTTAAATATCTGGGTGTTCACCTGAACAACAGACTGGACTGGTCTAACAACACGGATGCTCTGTACAGGAGGGGCCAGAGTCGCCTTCACCTGCTGAGGAGACTGAGGTCCTTTGGCGTGTGCAGACAGCTGCTGAGGACCTTTTACGACACTGTGGTGGCCTCAGTGGTCCTTTATGGAGTTGTGTGCTGGGCGGGGGGCAGTACAGGCAGAGACTTGAAGAGGCTTAACAAACTGGTTAGGAAGGCCGGCTCTGTCCTGGGCTGCACACTTGAGTCCATCGAGGAGGTGGCGGACAGGAGGATGTTAGCTAAGCTGACATCCATCATGGATAACCCCTCCCACCCCCTACACCAAACTGTAGAGGCGCTGACCAGCTCCTTTAGCACAAGACTGTTGCACCCTCAGTGTAAGAAGGAGCGCTACCACAGGTCATTCCTCCCCACAGCCATCAGACTGTTCAACACCGTGTCAAAGTGACACTCCACGGTCCCAGGGGTGTTTTTCTGTTTAGTCATTGATTCATTTACTTTTGTTGTAGTTGTTGTTTTTCAATTTTAAATTGTTTTTTGTTCCTGAACAGTTGTTTGTTTTTGTTCTTGGTGTGAACTTCATTAGTTATTTCTGTATTTTGAAAAAATTTGTAATGTTTTTTTTACAGTTTACATGTTTTGCAGACCGCATGTTTTTTACACTTTTGCAGCTGTATTTATTTAATATTTATTTCTTTATTTAATAAGAATCTCATTTTTGATAATAATTTTTCATAATAATTTTAGTAATATTTTTAATTATCTAATATAAATGTCATTTGTGATGTCCTTTATTGATGTTATATTATATAGATTATTTCTGAATGTCGTGTTGCTGCCACAGAAATGAAATTTCCCCATTGTGGGATTAATAAAGTCATCTATCTATCTATCTATCTATCTATCTATCTATCTATCTATCTATCTATCTATCTATCTATCTATCTATCTATCTATCTATCTATCTATCTATCTATCTATCTATCTATCTATCTATCTATCTATCTATCTATCTATCTATCTATCTATCTATCTATCTATCTATCTATCTATCTATCTATCTATCTATCTATCTATCTATCTTATCAGATACCCTACAGGAATGATAAGATGGCCAAAGGAAGAGATACAGACCACAGGTGTTAAGACACGAAAGCTCCTCACCATGCATGGAGGGTTCCATCCCAAATCCAGCACCCTGAGACTGTATGCTAGCCGCAAGTAAGGGGGCAGAGGACTGGTGAGCGTGGAAGCCACTATCCAGAATGAAACATCCAAGATGCATGAGTACATCAAGCTCAAGGCCCCAACTGACAGTGTGCTCTGTGAATGTCTCAGACAATGGAGAGCAGAGGATACAGTGCTGGAGGACAGATCCTCATGGGAGGACAAACCCCTGCATGGGATGTACCACCGGACCATAACTGAAGTGGCTGATATCCAGAAGTCCTACCAATGCCTAAAGAGGGCTGGCCTACACGCACAACAATGTTACATTCCAATGTTACATTCCAGGGGGTCATGCAGTTCAAGAGAACTGCATGACCCCCTGTGCTCCTTTTAACCCTAATGCTCTCCTATGGGGTCCAGACGACCCGATCCTTACATTGACGTGCTATCCCTACCATGACAAAGGTGGATAAAGGTGGAGAGAATTTCATGTATTCCATAGACACCAGTGAAGATCATAAATCATTGAAGAAAAAAGGTTTAAGCACTGTCTTGTTGGGTCCAGATGACCCCACTCCCAATGTTAAAGTGCCTAGGATAGCACAAGGGTTAAGATGTAGCTCCTCCTCCTTATGACCCTCAACAGGCTCGGACAAACGAAAAACCCACAGCACCTGTATGGGTGACCCCTCTGCATGGGTTCATTTGACCAAGGCTCAAGCTATGATGTAAATGACGATTCACCGAAAATTTAAGGTATTTAAATTTGGGGTTTATTGTGACAAAATTCACAGGGTCAACACAAGAACAATAGGTTTTTAGTGGAAAAGTTTTTTCGGATGTTACATTCACTTTCTAAGTTGCCCACAAACTCAAATCAAAATGTTTTTGCACATTGGATATTTTTCCCAGCATAGATCTCTGTGGGGCTCCTTTTTCATATTTTTTTTAACCAAAACAGTCTTTTTTCAATCATATAATAAAATAAATCTCACAATTCTTCAAAAGTAAGCTTAACTAGCTTACTTAACTTAAAGAGTAGCTTTGATTAACGCAGTTAGTACAGCCGTCTAACACTTTTGACGAAACCCATAAAATCTTCCTAAATTCAGACACCCAAGTCCAGCAAAAATTGATAATTAATACACCTCATTTTCAAATGTGGTAAAATCCAGAACCGAATATTTCACCAAAGCTGCCAATGAGTTTTTGGGAGATAAAACAGGAAGTCAAACCTGTAAAAAAAAAAAAAGGACTCATATTCTGGTAATAAGAATAAAAATCAAAACATTGAGGCTGGAAGTTTAACAAAATCAAATGATATTATAAAAGCAACACTTAAGAGATAATAGTTATCACCAAGGTATCATACCCTGGAAAACGGTTGGATTTACTGTGTTTTGCGTCTCTAAAACTGATGCACCTGTTGGCTTTTTGCCTCAGACAGCCCACCCATTGGACTTTTGTTAAGGTCTGCGGGTTAGTTTTTTTTTTTTTTAAGAGCCTGACAGCTGCAGCGGGAGCAGGCTTTACCCTGTTATTCACCCTGGCAGTGCCCTGCGCCAGGATTCTTGCTGGCTTGGCTGAGCTCAGCCACACAGTTCAGACCGGGCTCCAACAATGGGGACTAATTCTCTCATCCCAAAGCAGGAACACAAGCAAACATGAATCCAGAACAGCTATTGCATCCTAAAATATCTCTTTTTTTTCTGAAATTTCTTTATCTTTTTTTTTCTTTTTTAACTTGTCCTGTCCAACAGCTGGGCAGGCAGATGAGGACTGAGGGCCTCTTGTGTTGGACATATTTTACTTTAACAAGAGAGGTTATTAATCTTCACACAAACCAGAGGTACGTCTGAATAAACCCATTTTGTAATTGAAACCAAACTTTATTAATTTCAATCACGTTTGAAAATCTTTGGTGTTGGACTGGACGGAAAAGGAAGGGAGGGAAGAAGAGAGAGGGATATTAGAGAGAGGGGGGTAGTAGGGTGATAATGGGTTTACTGAATGTTTATCATTACGGTAGGGTTCAAATGTAGTACAAATCTCAAAGGGTGGGGCCTGTCCACACACACACACACACTCAAATGTTATCAACACACCTGCTATCTGCAAAAATGTCCACATGTCAACATGTACACAAAACAGATAGTGCTCACACATGCATACTTATGCCTTCAAACCAACTAGTGTGAAATATTTCATTCATTCAATCATGCAAACTATTAGTGCAAAGGTGAGCTAACACCTTTTCTGAAATTTCTTATGATGTTCAAATTAAATGCAGTGTGTTGTGACATGCTTTTCTGATTTTGGCACTGACTGTACAACTGTCACTTAAATTAGCTTCTTCTGTAACCTCAGTGGGTTATAAGAGAACAAAAAAGACTTCTACAAGCCCTTTGTTTCCAAATCCTCCTGACAAGAATAAAAAAAAACTCATGCACCGGTTGATTTTGAGAGCTGATAATATTGACAGCTAGGCTGAGTTACTAAATCCCACAAAATCTTTCTTATTTTCTTGCTCCTTCCCCATCCATATACATTTCCCTGCATGGCTTCCTCCGAGCAGCTCTTTTGTCCTTTCTCAATCCCACTGTTCTTCCTCTTCCAATAGTCTCCTTATTTTGCTCTCCCTTGGTTGCAGGCTCTCTTAGATGCTCTGGCATTAAGGGGAATTCTAGATGGGGATTTTCTCCGCTTTAGACTGTTCAGTAAGGCTCTCAAACTTGTCTGCTGCCGGGCGCAGAAGCAAAGGCACGCTGGCAAACAACACGCAACCAGGACTTTGTTGTTATCACGCCAATTCTGTTGTCCATGTTCCTGTTGATCTAACATTGTTCTTTAAGTACAGTATAAAACATGCTTCCTTTGCAAGCTTTTCTTCATACATTTTCCATTGGTGTATAGCTTTGATCTATATGAGTTGGTCCATAGCGTCAACCTTCTTTGAAGGAGAAATCTTTCAAAAGCTTCTTGAAATGCTAACACATGGCAGCTGCAAAGCGGTACTGGCAGGTAATGTTAATTTAAAATCCACATGAATGAATAACATTTTAACATTTAACATTGTTTCTTATATTTTTCTTACAGACTGATAAAGTTATTTATTTTGTGTTGCAGGTTCATTTAAAAAAATCTACAGGTAAAGAAAGGTAAGGAATGTGTTCATCTTTCTAGAACATGAGTGCTAGTTGGCTCTACACAACTTATAGCCACTTCTTTGAAACCGGGGTGCTGGTTGAAAATTTGCAAAAACCTTGAAATTAAAAGGGACCATTATGGTTGTAGCCAATGAGATGAAACTCCCTTAAAAAATTAAGGGATTCTTCAAGCTGAAGATGAGAGGATTTGAGGAGATGAGATATGAGATTGGCCTGGGCATATACCCAACTCTACAACTCTCAAAATCTACTAGCCTGCCTGTGGTCCCGACATTCCAGCCTTGTTAATATGCTAGTTAAGGTGGATCCAGGTTGTGATTGACTGAACACGAGTCATCTAGGCAAACAGATTATGTGACACAAGTGCCTTTATGCAAGTCCACTTCAACTCCTAAGTCCATATTTTATAGGTTAAGCAGGCAGTTAAGTTTCTGCATTACCAAAAGTAATATAGAAACGGGACAGAGGATGGAAATTGGCCTAGGCTACAATCCTGCATATTTACAGTGTCTCACTATTTTGGAGCACTCCAAACCGTTCGTTGTATGCATTGTCCCTTAAATAAATACATACAAATACAAATAAAAGTACAGCCAAGAGACCTTTTTTTTTTTTTTCTTTTAGGGATTATTCAGACGGGTGAAGTCTGTTCATCCGGACCGAATCCAATTAATTTCCTGACCGAGTCCTGAACCTTGCGTTTGGTCTATATTTAGACTACCATGTACTGGACATTTCTGATTCGAACCAAAGCTTGTAAACAAAAGCCCATGACTGAAGATCTCTTTAGTCATTGGCAAGGGATTATGAGGGTGGGGCAAAGCAAGAGAGAAAGAATAATAGAAGTCCTACACTTTGCAACACTTGTCGGAATAGTTCACTTATTCAAACTTTATATTTTGCTGGCCAATTGGAACCCTTGTGCTGTCCTAGGCACTTTAACATTGGGAGTTGGGTCATCTAGACCCACTAGACAGTGCTCTGAACCTTTTTTCTTCAATGATTTGTGATCTTCACTGGTGTCCATGGATTACACGAAATCTTTCCACCTTTATCCACCTTTGTCATGGTAGAGAGAACACGTCAATGTAAGGGTGGGGTCATCTAAGATAGCACTAGGGTTAAATGTCTGCATCAACATCAGGGACAACAATTTTTACTGGTTACTTTGGACCAGTGGAGGCATGCTGCAAGGTGGTTACTGAGGAGGTAAAGGCTAAAACGGTACGCTGATAAGTGTTTATGACATATGAATTGTCGGGAAAACAGTGTGAGAATGGGTATCACACTAAAAGTTATTTTATTGCGTTATTGCATTCATCCGTGCAAATTTCAATGAGTTGCTATGTCTTTTCGTTGCTCCATGTTTGTCCGCGTGCTTGCTTCATTTCTACTCTGTTTATATCCCATAATGCCCGGCAGTGGTAACCGTTTGGTCCAGTTGTTCCACTCCAACCTTATTCAGACTGAAAAAAACTAATAGCAAAACCAGATCTCGGTCCAACAGGAAACGAACTAAGACCACCTTGAAAGATGAGTGAGAGAGCAATTCTTGGTCCCGGACCAAAATCCACTTGGGTGTATTCAGGCTGAAAATTTGTTCAGGATTGTTGGGGGAAACGAACTCTGGTTCAGCTTAAGTGAACCAAATGTGTCCAGTTGAATACACTCTCACAGCGCCCTCTAGAGAGTCTGTAATTATCAACATGACAAACCAACCATTGTTTACAAGCTCTGGTCTACCCCACCGTTAGAGCTTTAACCATTTAACACAGGAGCTTTAGTTGCAGTGTTCTCTGGACTGTTGTGACTACAGAAGCACAGAAAGAAGCCTTGGGCTGATACACTTTACAGTAGGTAGGTGCTTGCACAATCAACGGAAATCAGCTAATTCTGTTGAAAACCTACTAACGCAAAGCGAGTTAGAATCCATTGGAATTACATTAATTGCATAAACGATCGAAGAGTAGTAGTACTTTAATGATCACGTCACTGGCAACATCTCCAATGTTAAAGGGTTAAGCAGCAAAACTCCCTGGATAATCAGTTATAGCCAACCATATAGTCATATGGTTGGCTCCTAAAGGATTTCCAAGGGAAAAAAAATCCAGGTTCGCCCTGAATAAAAAAAACATAACTGTGACTAGTAAACCTGAGTAGCTACTGATAGAAAGAAGCTGAAAAAAAACACAAAGCCAGCTTGGATGTCAGCTTGTTAATTTGAGGACACATACACTGCAGATGTGTTAAAGGTATGCTGCCAACATTAAAGGATATTGGCATTTAAAAAAAACACACACACACCAGCTCTGTCTCATCTTACAAACTGCCTCAGGGTTGGATTTGCATTACAGCGGACTGCATGTCAAGATGAACCACGAAGTGTTTGGAGATCTACAACCATCTCTTTCTTTTCTCAGAAAATAGACATTTTTGATTGCTGCTGGTTCTCCTTAAATCAAAAAACATTTACGTGTTTGCAGTTAGATTAGATCATTGAATTTTACTTATAAACAGCAAAATGTGTTTTAACAGTATACTTTCCTCACCAATACACCCCAAGTATGGCAAAGCCACGACAGAACTCAAAATTTGGCAGTTGGATTGAAACATTTGAGACCCAAAACAAATGGGTAAAGTTCAGTGCCTTGGGGTGCTCCCAACTGAGTATTCAGTTTTCCAGACCTTCACCACCCATTCACACAGCTAATAGCCTGAATCAGAGTTGTTTAATAATAATAATACATTTTATTTAAAAGCACCATTCAGAACACCCAAGGACACTGTACAGATTCAAAATAAAACTAAATAAAATCACATGTTAAAAACAATAAATAAGTTTAGACAATCAAACTCTGAGAAAGTTTAAGGAATTTGAGAAAATAAAGCTGGAAATCAAAGAAGATAGTATTCTTAAGGACCAGATTTGGGGAGCCCTTTTCTAGTTTGCTGGTCTATTCTTATATCACAAGAAAAATAAAATAAAAACTAACAACAAAATCCTGATTATTAAAACACTGACTGCTCTGCCCCAGAAGGGAATTGGACCTTAAAAACACCTGTAAGTCTCTACCTTTAATTCCTGGTTATTGAAATGCCAATGAACTGTCTTTATCCATCTATTTATCTTCCAAACCTCGCTTGCTTTGGTCCGAGAAATATAAAAGTTAAGATTTTTACGTCGCGCCACACCATGTAAAAAGTAGCTTGCAGTCACGATTCGGCGATATATATATGCTGATCTTTCCGATGGGTTGAATAGAGCAGTGTTTTTCAACCAGTGTGCCGCGGCACACTAGTGTGCCGTGGGAGATGGTCAAGTGTGCCGTGGAAAATTGCCCTCATTAACTGATCTAAAAACATTAACCATCTCCAGGAAATCAGCTCTTTGTTCATCCAAACAGGCCCTGATAAAACACTGAGTAGTTAGGAATATGAACGATCATAAAATACTTTTTTCTTTGTGTTTATTTGATTCTATTAAAGACATTTTGATAAGAATGACGGTAACGCGAAATAGCTGCAGCTATAACTGTGTAAGGAAAAGTCCCGCAGCTTTTACTGTCTCCACGACTCCACCAATCATTCTTGAAGGCTTAATCACATGTCATCAGTCTGACCAATCAGAAGTGGTTAAAGTCTCCAATTCCTTGTTCCAATTTAGCTCATAACTCAGTCAGTTCCGACAAAAACACCAGCTAAAGCTCGTCTTTAGCGGTGTAACTTTCCACAGAATCCGGTATCAGACCGTGGAACAAGTGAACAAAACCATGAAGCTCAGAGAAGCGAGTCTTTCTGCCATTTTCTCGCAGTTTTCACACTACATCTCCCATGATGCATTGGCTTAAAGGGACAGCGTCTTGAAAACACAACGAACATACAGTTTGTATGTAACTTAACTTTTATTACATCTTTTAGAAAAACATCTGCAACTTCCTGCTTTTTCTGCCACAATTATCACGAAAATGCACGTCAGATTGCCGGGGGGGGGGGGGGGGGGGGGCTGTAGATCAAAACAGACTATGAGTTTCTGCTTTTTTTTTTTTTTTTTGGGATGCTGGTGTGCCGCGGGATTTTTGTCAAGGTTAAAGTGTGCCGTGGCTCAAAAAAGGTTGAAAAACACTGGAATAGATCATCAGTTCAGAGAGAAAGTTCACCTCTTACCGCTTGTTTTTGTCCAAATGATGAAGCAAAACGTTATTTTAAAGAAGCCGGCGCAGTGATACAAAACATTTAAGCTAGGTGACCGGAACTTCTTTTTTCACCGTGCGGATATCCTGTGGTATATCACTTTTTAATTCACGCCAAGCAGCCAATAAGAATCAAGTATTCACCCGGACCATGGTATAAATAAAAGTTATACATCAGGGGTACATGCATGAAAAGTCCGTTAGAAATATGTGGAACGGTCGTGGAAAAGCACATATTTGCGAATACATCTTGCAAAACTCACGCAATTACATAATAATTGCATATAAACTACATTAAATACGTGTAAACCGCGTAATTCTCAACCGACTAAAAATTTTGGACCTCTCAAATCCGAATTCACGTAAAGACCCGTCGGCCGAAACCCCCGATCTACATCTGCGTACATCAATGAAAGATGAACGCAAGAAACACTTAGGAATTACGTGTCTCACACATCTATTACAAAAGACGGAAATTCTTACATGGAAAATGCGAAAAAAGTACGTAGTGGCTGTGTGACACAGCGTTTACATATCCGAGCCCCTGATTGGTCAAAGTTCAACTGGTTTAACCTTTAAAGCCCGTTTAATGGCTGAACATTTTGTATGTAGTACCCAAAAACGGACATAAAACTTGCGTAACCATGCGTGAGTTTTGAACGTAGAAGTCGGAAATGCGCATTTCGAAGCTGTTTTTTGTCAGAACACTTCTGGGATGCCCTCCTTCTATGGAGTCCTATACTGTTCATAATTGAATAAATAAATATTTAATTAAATAAATAAATATGCCCTCATGCAAATACACAATCAACCAATAAATCTCTCATAAATATATAAAGAGATCATGAAATTGTGAAAAACCTGCACACAGATTTTAAATAAGCCATTATATTATTCAATATATTTCATTTTGCTTTAAAAACCTGTTCATTATTTTAAAACATCATTTTAAAATATTCATTTTTAATCATATTGAATATTATAATTCTGTCTTTTTTCAGAAGCTCGTATTTCAAAATCAATATTTTCCAATGTAGCTTTGTTTTTATTTCATGTCGCTGTTTTTCACAATGGCTTATTTATTTCATGAAGAGCTTTTTCAGCAGACTGTGTCTGTATGTCAATCAAACTAGATAAGGCGGAGACACTATTGTGATTGGCTACTCCTTTACTCAGACATGAGCAGCAGCACCCTGACTACATCGATCGAAGATGCCTCACCAAACGTGACGGCGCAATGTACACTCTTCAACACTAGGGGGAGTATGTACCTCAACACATCCACAGTGATACACGAAATTGGACAGTTTTGGTTCTAAATTTGCGGATAAAAGTGGCTTTGGGCGAGTGTGCATAATTTGGGTGATTTTGTGGTCGGTTCGGCAATTTTCATCTTCTCATTAACATCTAGTAGTGTTCTAAATTAGGCTGGGTGGTTGTTGGAGATCCACAAAACTTCTATGAACTGGAGTTCCATGAATGCAACATGCCGCGTGTGGGAGGGGCTACCAGCTAATGTTTTTAGCCTGATAGCCACATGGAGCGGTTGCTTGTGCTTATCTCAGTAACAATGCATGGATGCACAATGCACATGGAGTGTTAAAAGATCAGGTTTATTTACTTTAAACAGTTTCACATGATAACAATGTTTCCATGTTTGAGTTCATGAGATCATCCCAGAGAGAGTCTCTGCTTCAGGTCCTGCAGTCAACTACGTCTTAAATTACGTGTAAATCAGAGCGCGAGAGTGTGTGTGTGAGCGCAAGTTAAAGGTTTGTTGCTCTGTCCCCCGGAAAAGTAATAGTAAAAAAAGATTTCCTCCAAAGTACAGAGCCTGATTCTTGGAGTAAACCCTGGCTGCAGAATTGCTCAATCAATCCCGGATCTCCGCTGCGTTTTCCGACCACGGTCAGAAACGTCATCGCAGAAAAGGTTCAACATATTCCCGGGAGGGAAAAATAAAATCAGAGGACCTGATTATAATCATTGTCTCAATGAAAATAGAAAAATATCATAAGGTTCAGGAGGCCTCAGCAGGCTTGTTCCGCTTTGCGCAGCTGCCTGCTTGGTCTGACTGTCGGTCCGCCAGCTCGCCTCCTGCGAGCCGACACAGTGTGAGGCACGATGTGAGCTCCGAGTGAATGGCGTAAGAAGGAGTGTTTCAACGGGGGACTTATACACGTGGCCGACCGGAGCTCCTCTGTGGTTTGGTCCACACTAACCCTCAAACTACAAAAACAGAGTTGTCCATGTTTGCATCTTCTGCAGCAGACAGATTGTTTGTCTCTATTTGATCTCTAATGTCAGCAAAGCCGCGCGGATATCGCTGAAACATGAAATCTCTCTGACTGGCACACCGCTGAGCGGGTATCGAGGAATATGAGTCGATTTCCATGGATGAGCCAATGAGCGTTTAGATCCCGCCCACTTTCACTGATTGACAGATAGACTCATTCTCCTGAAAAAGCTCTTCATGAAATAAATAAGCCATTGTGAAAAACAGCAACATGAAATAAAAACAAAGCTACTTTGGAAAATATTGATTTTGAAATACGAGCTTCTGAAAAAAGACACAATTATAATAATATTCAATGTGATTAAAGATGAATATTTTAAAATGATGTTTTAAAATAATGAACAGGTTTTTAAAGCAAAAGGAAATATATTGAATAATATAATGGCTTATTTAAAATCTGCGTGCAGGTTTTTCACAATGTCATGATCTCTTTATATATTTATGAGAGATTTATTGGTTGATTGTGTATTTGCATGAGGCCATATTTATTTATTTAATGAAATATTTATTTATTCAATTATGAACAGTATAGGACTCCATATCCTTCCACCTTTATAAAGTGGGGAAAAAAAGGTGGAATCTGTAAATAATATTTCATAAATATTTGTATTTGGTCCAAAAACTTGTCGTTGATCAAAAAAATTGCAACCACAGTTATCATTTGCCATATTGTTCTTTTGTTTCTTCCCTAACACATAATAAAAACATATAATACACAAATGACTAATATTTCTACATTTTTACCGCATTTGAGTATTCTTATATCCTTTTTTTGTATTTTATTTGATAACTCAGTCTTAAACGCACAAAAAAATAGAGCCATTTCTGCATTAACGTTTTTTTTCTCAGTGGCTGAATTAATTATGGCAGATACATCAGTCAGCCATGAACAGTTTCTTCTAAAAGGCAATTAGCACAGTGCCTCACATATACAAGCTTCTCCCCTATCTGTGTGGCTCAGGATTCCTTTGGCTTCATTCAACCCGCCAATTTGGAACAACAAAAGGCTGCAAGGCATAACATTGCACTACTGTAAACTGCCCAGATCTGGTTCGGCATGCCAAGAACCAGGAAAGGCACAGCTACAATTATTTACAATTTTCCCCCATGCAGGATTCCTCACTGTTTGAAGCAAAAGCGCCGGAAAGATGAAGCAGTAGTGAAGCAATCCTGTTTAATTGTTCATTCTCATCTGCAAAAGTCACTCATTCAAAGAATCTAATTGATATTTATACATGCCTCTGAAAGTAGAATTGGATTTATGCTTAACATAGAGCTTTAGTGGAGTTATTGTTAAATATTACCCACAAACATGAAACAAAAAATCTTTATTGCTCCAGAATTTGCAAATAAATGCAGATGTTGAGAGTTAAAGGACCACACCAAGGAAAATTGTCTTTTTGGTGTTTTTAACATGTTCTTGTGGCATTTTTCTGATAATAGAAGTTAAAGCTTAAATTTTTATAAATATTTCTTTATTCAAATCATTATGAATCAGGAGCACACGCAAAAATGCAATTTGTGATGTAGAAAATACACTCCCACTGTATTTTGACTGCTATTCTGATGCATCCAATTGTAGACAAATAGCTTCATGTACGTCTTTATTTTCCTCGTCTGAGCTGGAATCTGGCCTTAAAACTGTAAGGCTGGATAGCTCAAATGTTGCTTGCAATTTTTGGTGCACCAGTAATGTTAGGTTGGGGGTGTGAAGGGCTGAAATCCAACAGGAGAGCATGCAAACATGGCTCAGTTATGGGTAATGAGAAAGGGGGCGGGGAGAATATAAGTGTGTCAGTTTCACACACTCATGACGTATGGGTGATGCTGTTATACGTTGCCTTTACTCCACATTCCAGTTGATAGTAATGTGTGCGTACTGGTCACGTGCAAATGCTGCATGCATGAGGTGTGCACGTGATACTCAAGTGCCTGTATGGCGCCCTTATTGTTTTCATACAAATTACGCTCTGATTGTGTTGTTTCCTGATTTCCTAACAGCACTCCTTGCACTCAAGGGATGTGGGGCAGTTGAAAAAAAGAAAACTTCTTACGACAAGCCTGCGTCTCACCTACTTAAGTCTTGTATGACCCCAAATTGACAACTCTGTTGCATAGGGAGTCCATCTCACGTCAGTTAATTTACATTGTCTGCATTGCATCTACACTCTAACCCCCCCCCCCCCCCCCCCGCCCCCATCTCCTTAAGGGGTGGCTTCTCCTGCCACCCACATGTTGTGTAGTTTTTCCTATCCTCTACACTTTTCCAAAATTTCATCAATCAGGCCGCATGCCCTCTCACAGAGTCTTTTTTAAAGTGCAACTTTTGTGTCATGAATATTTTTTTGCACTTCCACAATTAAACTTGACAGTGTTATATGCTGTGTTAACATCTGTTATGATGTGGGTACATAACCTTAAAAAAAAATAAAAAATCAATTATTAAAGTAAAAAGGAAGTTTTTATTTTGAAACCTGAACCTGTTTTCCTGTTTTTTTGCCGCAACGTTAGCCGCGGTTACATGGGCAGTATATCTTGATCGGATCAATGGTCGGGTTAAAATTCACCCGTGCACATGGGCACAGAAAACCTTTTTCCGATTAGAACAAACGTTCCCATGGTTCACACTTTCGGTCGGAATGAATCATTTGGGCATGCGCAGTAGTGTAAAATCACCCGGATGAGGAAATAGGTCCCGTTCTAAACAAACAGCTGCCACATACATTTTTTTATGCAGCAGCTCGGTTATATACGAGACGATCTTCCAAACGTGCTTTTATTAATGTCATGAATAGTATGAAGCGCCTGTTAGCTCATCATTTTGTTTAATCCGTGTGATCAGTGCTGGAAGAAGGGTAAGGACAGGCTATAAACACAGGCTAACAACATTAGCCTGATGGACACAAAATCCAGGACCGTGAAACGCAACAATCTGCATCTTGGCTGCACGTAAATGTCTGGGAATAACATCAGTCTTTATTTTGTCGGGACACAACTGTAAACACAAATCCACGTGATTGTTTGAACGATTCTAAGGACTGAACGACATTTATTTCTGCTTCCCCAAACTCGCTGCGTGAGCTGGCGGCTCTCCTGAGTCCTGCAGCCCCTAACCCATAGCCGCGGGACGGCTCGCAGTCTGAATTCTCCCACACATAGCTAAACAACAAAAAAAACACGTAACAAGCATCCTCCTCCCATCAGACACGGAGTTATTAATCCAGCTGTTCTGCTCACTCAGGTGCCAGTGGACCGAGTGAGCGTCGGGGGGCAAGCGCTCCTTTCCCCGCATCTCCCTCATGAGGGGTGTAAGAGAGGGGAGAGCCAGCGGGGCGAGAGCGGAGCGGCGCTTTTCACGGGGCGTCCGCAGAACAGCTGGTCGGTCCCGTATGCGCTCCAGAGCTTTCTCTCAGCGAAACTCCGTCTATGCATGACGTAAACCAGAGCAGAAGTGACACATGATCGGAATGACCGTTTACATGCTCCACGATCGGATAAACGATCGGTATAACCCACCTATCTCGATCGGAAAGAAATTCTGATCCGAACGAGTCTGACCGGGGCAGAGTATTCCGAATAGCACGTTTACATGACGCATTTTCTTTCCGATCAGGCGTTCTTTCCGATTACATTTGCCCCATGTAAACGCGGCTACTAACTAGTCAACGGACTGAATATACAACTCCTACGTAAAGCTTACATTCCATTGTGGAAGGACAGATGTCAAACACAGAGATGACAGAGGTGAAGTAAACATTCCAATTGATAAATGAACATTCTACTTTTGTGTGTCAACGCAATGGAAATGTACTGTAGATGAACCAGTGGAAATCAGAGTTCGCTACGACCTCTTCTACGACAATATGTCATAGGAGAAGTAGTTGTGTATTAAGACTTTCACTCTATGGGCTAACCTAGCGGTCTACAACCTTGATGTTTCACGCAGACCACTTGCATTTCCCTACATGTTTGACCATTTTTTACCTGCAAACACCCCGTATCCACCCATAAGAGCAGCTGTGACTAAGGCTTAAAGTAACGGATGACAAAAACAACTTGCAGCAGCTGATTTTCTTGGTTGCCAGCTGACGGTCACTTGTGTTTATGCCAAAGAAGCTAAAAGGGTTTAACACAAAAGCTGAGAAGCTCTTTAGCATCCCTCTGGTGTTATAGTTGATGCCTTTTTTTTTTCTCTTGCAAAACAGCAAAACATGTTTAAAAGGTACAGGTACTGAGAGGTGAATTGGAAAAGCCCGGAATGGCCTTCATAACAGCGTCTTCCACAGCTGTAAGCTCTCCTAAGGGTTAGTTTATAGGAGTTTGGCATCTGTTCCATTTACATGGGGGGTTCATTTAATCTGGTTGAAGGAGTGAACTTCACCCCCCCCACCCCCAACCCCACACACCACCACCACCACCAACCCCATGTGGCCCCCAAATACAAGGTTTGATATGCAAATCACACCCCCTTAGCCCTCTCAAAACCAAAGCACTTTTCCTCTTCAATAAGGTTCCTGAAACGTATAAAAATATATCTCTATAAAAAAACGAAAAGTAAATGAGGGCAGAGAGCCTTGCTGGTGCGATAATTCTTTAAAGGCTTTCATGAGGGGGGAAAAACAAATAAATAAAGTTCTTCACTTCAGTAGTCTCCTTTTTTTTAAACAACAACCATAGCATTGTGCTTTTTTTAATGCTGTCTCAGTGGACTTAACACTTGTTATTTTCCTCCCTTTCCGCGCTCTCCTTCCACCTCATATTCCCAATGCACTGTCTGTGCTCTTGCATCTGTAATCACAACGTTACCACATTGGGGGCTGCTGCCTTTTGTGTTGTGCGTGGAGTGTGTGTGGGTGCGAGTGCAGGTGCGTGCGAGTGTGTGTGTGCGTGCTCCTGCGTTTTGAGGGTCTGCTGGGGGCTGTGTTGGGGCTTAGCAGCACACTGGGTTTCGACGGGAGCCCACACCAAGCCCACACCACTGCTCTGCCAGTTCTTATCTCTTCCCATGCAGGAGAGCTGTGGCATCGAGCTGGTCGCTTATTAGAGAAACGGGAAACGTATTCCAAAAAAAAAATAAAAAAGACAACCTTTTTGTACACTTTACAAAGAGACACACAGTGAAGCGTGGACTGGAGTTTCTTTGTGGGCCTGTGGCAAAACCCATGAGGAGGAAAAGCCAGTGAGTGTTTATTGCTCTTGTCTTTCGTGTTGATGATGCAAAAATAAATTGCAGTTTGGAGAAATGCTTTAGGATTGGACTTAAGCGTTCAAGGACAGGGAACGAGACAATAAGAAATACATTGCTTTATATTGTTTTCCCTGATGGGAGAGTTGGCATTAGTTGGGATTTTGCCGCAGTTTTGGTGGTGAAGTAATGGAGTGCTTTTCAACCGGTGTGCCGCGGCACACTACTGTGCCGTGGGAGATGGTCAAGTGTGCCGTGGGAAATTGCCCTCATTAACTGATCTAAAAACATTTACTATCTCCAGAATATCAGCTCTGTGTTCATCCAAACAGGCCCTGATAAAACACTGAGTAGTTAGGAATGTGAAAGATCATAAAATACTTTTTTCTTTTTGTTTATTTGATTCTATTAAAGACATTTTGATAAGAATGATGGTACCGCGATTTAGCCGCAGCTTAAGCTCTGTTTTAGGAAAGGTCCCGCCCCTTTAACTGTCTCCACCAATCATTCTTGGAGTCTTAATCACATGTCATCAGTCTGACCAATCACAAGTGGTTAAAGTCTTCACTTCCTTGTTTCGATTTAGCTCATAAATCTCTGAGTTCTAACAAAAATACCAGCTAAAGCTCGTCTTTAGCGTTTTAGCTTTCCACAGAATCCGGTGTCAGACCGTGGAACAAGTGAACAAAACAACGAAGCTCAGAGACGCTTGTCTGTCTGCGGTCGGCGGATTTTTCCACTACATCTCCCATGATGCTTTGGTTTAAAGTGACAGCATCTTAGTGCACAATGAGTCTCTCCTCTTAACGTCTTAAAACAACAACGAACACACATCAAACAGTTTTAGAACCTTTTAACTTAACTTTTATTACATCTTTTAGAAAATAACAACTGCAGCTTCCAGCTTTTTCTGCCACAATTATCACAAAAATGCACGTAAGATTGTGGAGGGACTGTAGATCGATACAGATTATTTTGAGCTTTTCATTTTATTTATTTATTTTTTTTTTGGATGCTGGTGTGCCGCGGGATTTTTGTCAAGGTTAAAGTGTGCTGTGGCTCAAAAAAGGTTGAAAAACACTGAAGTACTGTATGTGTCAGAAGTCAGAACTCTGTCTCCTCCTCTAGTCAAAAAGAAATGACCATTGTATCACTTTCACCTACTTAAGTATTTATCTATTAGTCATTTATTTTAAAATGTTACTTAGTTTTCATATTGTTTAAAGGACAAAAAAATGTCTTTTTGATGCCCTTTTTCGACTTTGAGCCCCTTGCTCCTCTAAAATCCTGTCCACATCCCTGACAACGGAACATTGTATCGCCACATTAGTGGTGGTGATGTAATATTTAGGAGGTAAACAAGAGAAATCTGGACATTTCTCTTACTTCCTAACGCGTCCGCAACGCCATCATCGCAGACATCGGCCATTATGTCCCATCAGAAGGATGGTAATCACCGAATGAAAGAGGCCAGCAACTCATTTGACAACGCAAATATCTACCACTTACCTTCAATCAAACACCATCCTTCTTGTTTTCCCCTTACTGAGGCAATTCCAATAAGGCAGCCTTTATTTTTACATTCACAAGTGTACAGTCCCATTTTGATTTATTTAGTCAGTGAACAGTGGGGTCGAGGGCACTTTTTCAGGCTGTGTGCACATAAGAAATAAATAAACAAATAAATAAAAGGGTGCACATATTTAGACACGCGGCCACCAAACATATTAATCTTTACGCTTGATTTCCTGTGAGCGCACCGCCTTTGCTCCACACCAGCAAAAACGGGAGGATAATATTATGCATTTGCATGCCGAGCTTCAGTGTGGGAGAATGTCATTGATTTATCACCGCGATGAAAGGTCAGTTCACCTTATTAAACAACACATAGGTGTACTGCTGCATAGTATTGGATAGCCATTAGAAACCAATCTATCCATTCCCACTGTGACTGGTAGAGGCATTAAGGTTTTAAAAAAAAAAGAAAAAGTGAATATAAATCAGTTTTAAATGAGTTTGTTTTTGAAACATGGACCTGCATGGTATTGTAAATTTGATGAAAACGCTGCACTTCTTGTTTAAAGGGCTCGAGATGGTGACGTAGTTTGCATCAAATTTCTATAACCGGTATTCTTCAGACGTCTAATTATTAACCTTATTATGTTCTAAGAATGACTGAAAATAAGGTATCTGGAGTCTAAACGGTGTTTGTGAATGATAAGTGCAGCTGACTCACACACAGTCACTCGCTCCTCATTTACCCGTCCATCCATTTCTGTCGTGGAGCATGTCCGTCCCACTTATTTTGAATGATTTGGCTTAGTCTAAAAAAACAAGCAGTGATTGTAAATAGATTCCTGAGAGCAAACACTCTTTCCTTAACGTTGGCTGTGTTGTTTTTAGATATTAGTATGTGGTTGAAACAGCAGGCACAAGACAGCCGGAATGAAAACAGGCTGCACACAGATATAATGGGTTACAAATGACTTTTGTTATTGTGTGCTCAACTGTGCAACATAGAGATACAATTACCGTGTGCATTGTGTCCGACAAGTGTGGGTGTGTTTCATTTTCCCCTTTGCAGCAGGGACTTTTTCACAGCTAAAAATGCACACGGAGTGCATGGACTGACAGACACATTTGTGCGTTTGTGTTGCCTCAATGATTCTAAACTCTTCAGTTGGTCGTCCTATTGGTCTTTCACAAAACAGTGAAGAAATGGCGAGGTCCTTGCTAAGTAGGGTGAGGACCGTTGACTGTATATGAGAACTGGACTGAGTGACCCCCAACGCCTGGCGTTCCAAACAGGAAGTACCCAATGGCTCCAGGAAGCCAAAATTCTATAGACTTCTATAGAGAAATAAACAGCTGTTACTCTGTCGCATTTTTCAGACTAACAATTCTTGCTCTGATACTTTTTTTTGCTTTGTCTACGTCTGGCTCCAACACGATGCTGTCCGTATCACCAAAAATTGGCGACTGTATTGACTACATTACACTCAATGGTATGAACCAAAACATGGGAATATGGGTGGATAATAAAAGGAGGGCATTCAGGGTCGTGCGCAAAGTGGCGGTGGAAGGAGAGGAGAACAAGAACAACTGTTGAAGTCGTCCAACAGGCAATTCTCATCCTCTCAAGTGTTGCAAAAGGATTGGTGGGTAAGTGGGATAATCCAGCCGAATGGTAGCCTACGATAACTTCTTCTTTTCTGTACTCCCATACAGAACTGGTTTTAGGCAGCGATGATGGTGCTAAATAAAATTAAAAAAAACATTTGATTGTTCAAAACCCACAATTATTTCAAGGTTTCTCTATACACAAAGCTGCAGCCAGCATTTCCAATTTGAATAATGTTTCCTTTTGCATGGCAAACACCACTAAAACAACTGCTTAAATGTCGAACACATGGTTATTTCTTTATTTACTTGGTTTATGTGGAGTGCATCTGTTAGGAGGTGGGAAGACTTGTTGGACTGAATTCATTTTTATTCATCTGAAATATTCTCACACATTTCACACTTTTGTGTGTTTGCAGCTATGCTGCTGTTAAACTGTTAGACGGTGGAAATGGAGATGGAGACTATGAAAGGGGGCAGGTCAACTTTTTCCACGTAGATTTTAATGAAGGAATATTGACTGTTTCCTTTTTGAATTATGCACTCAGTAAATAAAATTGAAATTTTTGCGTATCAGAAAACTTGCATTTTTGCAATATCAACCTTCTAATTAATTTTGAAAGATTCAATACCTTTTTATGGAATTGCTCTATTATGAATCTCTGATAAATGTTCAGTTTAATTTGGGGGGATCTGAACAGACTAAAGTTCTTAGTAGATATATTTACATTTTTATAGAGATGTTTAACACATTTATCTTCTGTGTTAATATTTCAAAAAAACAACTGTTTATTTTCTATTATGCAGAGCAAAAGCATGACTTCAAAGAATAATTCCTTCAAAGAGTTTCATAGCTGCATTTCCGTTGACTATGAAATTGCGCTAATTGGATTTGCGATAATAAATTTGCTTTATAGAAAAACCTTGCCTTCATCGAAAAAGTTTCTGCGCTTAGAGAAGATGGTTTTTGAGGCGTATTGTAATGAACATATTTTATAAAACTGCAATGGAAACACTTTTTTCGAATTCAGTGGTGAGTCATGTGACCAACAACTCTGCACAGGTAGCCAGTTTGCATTAATTTGCATCCATGGGATTGCCGGCGACTGTCCCGGCTAAGATATTTTTCTTATTTTCCCAAAGACAATAATAAAATATCATCTAGTTTGGTTCTTATTTTTTACTTTTCCCCTCTGGATCACAGAGACACAGAAGCAGCGACGGAAAGCGTCCGAAACCCAGCTTTTGCAGCGGGAGAGAAGCTCACCATACCGGGAGAGATTTGAATGATCTCATGACCCAGACATGGAGACGATAATGCCAATGCTTTTCTAGATCTTATTAAAACAAACAAATCCAATCTCTAAACATCCTCTGCGTCTTCCATGCTTTGTAATGAGGAATATATACAGTATATGCATACACATATATAGACAGAAATGTGAATGTATCTGCTGTAAATCAAAGTATTGCTCACATCTATGTTTTTGAATGACTTATCGCGTGAGTTGGTTTGTGTTTATTCGCATATATTTGATTTAATGGAAACGGTCTAATTGCGAATTGGTGTTTTTTTGACATTTCTAGAATTTTGATAAAGTTTTGCGCATATGTGTAATTGAAACGCAAAATTGATTAATTTACTTGATGGTTGTCTATGACCAGGATATACTATAGCAGACTGGCGAAATCCAGTGTGGCAGCGAGTCCATTTCCACATCCAGACCATTAGGCGGCACATAATGCAAGCAGGAAGTCACTTCAGCGTATTGCTGACATGCAGGATTGAACCAAGACACAGCTCATTGTGTGTCAATTCAGGCAAAAGGAAAAGCTTATTAGAAATGATTAGAAATCTAATTAGGCAGTAAAGCTTCTGAGGAGAGGGTTGAGTTTTAAAGAGCAAATTTACAGTAAAACGATTAACAAAATCCTTTAGAACTAAGGCTGTCATCAACTTTGTAGAGAACGAAATTTACAATTTGACTCAATCGTATCTTTTAAAATCTTTTTTATTGTTTGATATTGATATTAAAATCCAGAACATTTAGCAAAATTAAATGATGATATAAATCAAATTTAGGCATTTCATTAAAATCTGAAAATACTTTTTTTTTAGCTGAGTGTGTGAATTTGAATTTTAATATGTAATATTTTAACTAATAGGCTTAGGTAAGTCACAAGATAACAGGAAGGTAATTTGTTGTGGCAAACAAGATTTTGTAAAGCGGGAGTGCCAAACAACCTTTGCGAGCTACTGATTTCAGAATTTCGGCTCACATGCCGAAAAAGTGTGGGTACTCCTGATGTAAAGTTTCAATCTTATAAAGAAACTGTGAGGAAGAGTTGGGTTAAGACAGTTTTGCCCTTTTTTCTTCATGTGTGAAAATAAATAATTTGTTATGTATTTTGACACTTGTATGTCTTTTTTTTAAAGTGATATGATTCATCTTAAAAATAAATAACGTGATGGTGTTTTTTCCCCACGTTAGTCCAAAAAGTAATGTAAATTTGACTTAAAAAGAATGCTTGTCAAGGATAGCTGTGAACATTTTTGACACAAAATGTTTTCTTATGTGGGTGAAAATACAGTATTTTATGCACTATAGGGTGCACCATCAGTGAATAGTCAATTTTCAATAAACTTTTTAATGAACACCCAGCAGCCAATCAGAATCGAGAATTCACCCAGACCATGGTGTCAAATTTAATGAAACAATAAATTATAAGGCACAAAGTCAATGTTTTGAAAAAAATGAAGGCTTATATAGTATATGCAGTATAGTATATACATAGTACTTTCAAAAATTGTGGCTATATTTTTGAGCTTCAAATTTTGTTATTAGCCCTTCGGCTGCGCCCCAGTGAATTCGTGAGTCCCGTTTTATTTATTTATTTGTTTTTGGCTTCGGTTTCACGCCGGATGTCCTTACTGACTCATCTGGACCTGCACACAAGGTCACTGGATTTTTCCACATCGTGGATGCTTTTTTTTCTACATACAGTATACCATTTGGAGCATCTCTTAAGAGGTTTGTGACTTTTTCAAAGGCAGAAATGTCTCATCTTTTTTTTTTTTTAGTTTAGAAAATAATAAAGGCTTGAATATTTTGAAGAAAGATTTAAACCTAGGATGTGAAATTGTCAAGATCTGACGTTGTGATTAAAGATCGTAGAATAGAAACAAAGTTTCCCTTTAAGTACTTCTGTCACATCTCCCTTAAATTTGCGTCATACTAAAAGTGAATAAAATTAAACCTTTTTTTAATTTTTTTTTAAAGAAAATACATCATATCATAGCTTATGTAGACATTGTTATTCTGCAAAATTCCATTATGCCTGTTTGGTTGTTTTTTTTCTTCTTCAATGGGTAACTTTTCGTTTGGAAATCTATATGCAAATTGAAACTTGTGATTACATCAATTAATAAGCGACCTACTGTGTGTCCACAGGAAGGGAAAAGCTGAATGAATGGTAAAGGCAGCATAATTGGATGAGCAAGTAAAACAAAGTTAATTCTCCTTGTTCTTTAGTTCTGTATCTTTCAGCCCGGGCACATTATATTTCTCAGTCACACAAAATATGTATCTAAATAAAAGTGCCAATTACTTTAATGAAAACCAGGAAGCATGACCGCTTCAATTAGCAAGCCTGTTGCAGTTTTATTTTTCCTGCAACACCTCGGGAGTGTTGCAATAAAAAAAACACACAAAAAAAACACAGTGTTGTGAAGGTTAGATAATGTGTTGCCCAGCCTGTGCGCTCAAAGCGAGTGCTGTGTTTGGTCAGACTTGTCTGACAGCCCAATACAATGATGTTACCAACAACACTGTAGTGTAAAAGGCACTGGATGACAACAAAATGCTTTTTGTAAATGCGCGCTTGAAAGTGTGTGAAATGTGGGAGCTGGTGTGATTGGAATGTGTAAATGACACACTGAAGGCACTGGCCTCTGCCTCGCTGAGAGCCGACACAGTCTGGCGGTTCCTCAAACAATAAAGGGGACTTTATAAAAGTTTCTGTTGTTTTTGACTGCAAAATACGGCATGCCTTTTTTCGCAAAAAAAAATCACAGACGTACACGGACGCCCACGGAAACGCACATTCAAAAGTAAATCTTCAGTAATTCTGTGATTTTTTTACTTGTTAAATGTAACACCATAGAGCAGGAGCCTTAAGGTGCTAAATACAACAGCGGTGGCCAAAGAACTAATCATCTCGGCAAAAGTATGACAACAGAACAAAAGATGTGATGCAGGAAAATGTTATGTGTTTTTAAAACTGATGCCATGTTTTTGTGCAAGTGTATATTGCTTAGATAGAAATAACTGTCTTGTGTTGATGCACCTTTTTATTTGATTTCATTTCCTCCAACGGATAGTTATAATTCTCGATAGCAGCGTTTCCATTACACATCTGCACAAAACTTGATCGAAATTCTAGAAATGTTGAAAAAGAAATTTTTATAATTACACTGTTTCCATTAAATCATAAATGCAAATAGCGCCCATACAACTTATGCACAAAGCCATTAAAAAAAATACGGCGACGGATGTGAACATTACTTTTATATACAGCAGGTACTGTCAAATTTCTGCCACGGCACTCATCATCATCTATCACAGGAGACATTGGCGTCTTATTCAAGCTCCTTACACGTCGGAACGGCTATACAGATAAGGCGATTTTGGGAAATCCTGGTTGGTGATTTTACAGAGGAGCTGTGTAGATCAAAGAATTCCACATGTCACGCTCAACTGTTAAGGGAGTTAAAAGTTTAAGCCCTTTTAAGGGAGTTAAAAGGGCTTAGGGTTTTAAGAGACTTTTGTTTGGTTGGCAGTGCTCATTACAGCCTTAAAGCTGAGTTTTTTTATGTCTTTGGGAATGCTGTATGAAAATGTAAACGTTATCCTGAATGAATTATAAAACTATCGATGCAGGGTTTTGTGTTTAAAGACCCACTCTGATCAGATTTGATCTATTTTCAAAGTGTTCCCAGTGGTCTTTTATCTATGATTATGCCATTTTTAGCCAATATCAAATAACCAGTGTAATTTTCTATGTCATAGTTTCTGCAGAGCGGCAGTAGTTGGTTAGAAATTACCCTCTGAGTTGTGGGAGCGACCACTGTTATGAAGCAACCCCACTTTAAATCAATTGGTGAGAGTTCTCTGTTTACATGCTCTGCTAGTAGCTTACAGCCCCTTACCCATTAGGGGTGTAACAAAACTGATAAATACGATCGGAGCTATCCAACCGTACATTATCTTTATATATGTCCTCCATCATCAGCCAAATGCCACAAGAACATGTTAAAAACACAAAAAACACAATTTTCATTGGAGTGGGTCTTTGGTTATCATATGTTTTGAGATGATCCTAAAACCTTCTGACCTTCTTTTCTATTTTTATAGATTTGCAGAGTCTAAAAGGCCCCCGCTCTTGAAGATATTTCACTTTGTGCAAAAACATTGCCACCGTTTCCACATTTTGAGCTACACCAAAACCAACTGACCCAGAGCTCTTGCCATAGAGGCAGAGTCTCTGTAAAAAAAAAAAGCCAGATTTGGCTCCCTGCCCGTCTCCATTCTCCTCTTCCTTGTGTGTAGACCGGCCATTATGACTGTCAGTCATTTTCAAACATAAAGGGCCCTATTTGAAAAGGCTCAATGCAAATCTCATATCTTACATGAAACAGTCTTGATTTATTTACGCCAAGCTTTTCATCCCGTGCCTTCAAACAGCCTCGCAGCACCCGCTGCTTCCCTGCACACATTCCCTCCAGGCGGGATTCCTGTCTTTCAGCATCCAGTCCGGAGGAAGAGGAAAGTGCTCTGTGGACGCTTGCCACAGTCCTCCAACACCTAACCACCTCACTACACACACACAGACACACATCCACCAAACAGGAACTTTTCTTCCACCCACCAGTCGATATCTGCCCACAGCAGGTGCTCCACCTAAGCCCAAACATAGGACTGAAAAAGGAAATAAACAAGGAACTTCATTTGTATTCTGCACTCATAACTAGTGCTCTTCTTACTGTGGCAAAGTTAGATGACACATCTTATTATCAGCATTTGTTGTGTCTGTGTTTTTGGGCATCTGCGCTTTTTCTGTCGGGATGTGTGAAAGATCTAAAGGTGCCGTATTTGTCCCAGATTCTTCTGTTCTTCAAATCCCGAGACCGACTAAACAGATTCATCCTTTGGAGTCGTCTGTGCGTCTGATGTGCAAGATACATATTTATGCTGTGGGTTTCGGCGTTTCACCTTTTACTTGTAATCCTTTTCCCCTCCTGGGACAAAAGCACCACCCCTCCTCGGTGGTAGGTGTGTGTGGTAGGTTTGTGACATGTGCTAACACGCCGTCTGAAAGTGCCATCAACAGGAAGGTGCTTTGCCTTGCAGGGCGGCAAAGGAGGGCAAGCGGTGCATCGGTGCCAGACGAGGCAGTGGGAAAGCACCGCTGAAGCAGCTGTGACCTTGCAAACAGAAGCTCAGAGTGGGAGCCAAAACCTCACCCTCTTTTCCCCACGATGGGGCCCTGTTTGCCATCAACACCAGGTGCCAGTCCAAAAGTGTTTACAGGGGCCAGGATGAAGGTTGCTGGTTTGGTGTTGCCCATTAGTACAGAGAATGCAGGAATAGACATGTCGTCTAATTAGCTAATTATTGAAATCAGACTTTTGCAAGTTTTTAGATTAAAAATATAGCTTGCAACATTTCTTTTGTTGGTGTTGTTGCTTAAACTACATGAATTTTTATTCAGATATAAAAAAAAACAGACTTTTTTGTGCTATCCTTCTCATAAATGTTAGCTTGGATGTTGCATCATAACTTTTATTTAGAATTTAGAGGTGCAAAGATTTTCTACAGCGATGCAATATTTTTAATGTAAGACTTTTTTTAAAGATTTCTTTTAATCCTGCGTTAAAAATCGTTAAAAATCATAATGTTTCTATATTTTTATCAACACATTGCACCTGTTCTAACATGTGCAACACTAATTCAGCTTTTTTTTATTGAATGCTTTATGTTCTTATTGTATTTTTAATTAATTGATCTTATGTGCTCTATCTATCTATACACCCATCCAACATTTGTCTTTTTTTCATACAAAGCTGCATAAAAGAGGCAAAACAGAGATAAAGGTAATTTGTGAACCGTTTTGTTGTAAAAATTGATAGATAGTATAACTGAAGCTACCGTCACATTGCCCTCGGCAACATTCAAGTGGCCATTTCCAATGAAAAGTCTATGTAAGTATGCTTCCGCTTTCAAAACTCATGTGTTCATATGTGTATTACAATCGTTAACGGGCTTTACGTACAAAACGCATGGCCATTGAACGCGTGTTGACAGATAAACCCGTAGTGACTTAGGGATTGCATTCTTTTTAATTCACAGACGTGCCAACCGTTCCACATTTGATTATGAAGGAGAAATTAATAACAGTGCCCGGCTGGATTTTATGGCACCAAGTCCTTTATATATGGAAATAGAGCTGTGAACAAAAAAGCTTCCACATTTCGCACCAAGCCTCATCCAACTGTAGGTGGCAGAGGCAGATATGCGGTAGTAACCCGTAGCAACAGAAGAAGAAACTTGTCCAGTGTGAATACTATGGATTCTTCCAGCTCGTTGTGCAGAGGCATCTTACAGCGTATGTCCCACGGCATCTCCTCATCGCTGTAATCATCAGACCTCCCACTGAGGAGAGATTATCAAAGAACACTTGTAACGAGGCCTGTCTCACCACTGAGTCCTTCAGGCTAAGAAGAAAACATGCATACATCAAGTGAGTGAACACAGTCATCCACCTTATCTCGGAGGTCATTGCGACTTGAAAACCAGTGCCGGGATTTTCTTTAGTTCTTATGAACAGTTTTTACATCAAGAAAGTGTTGCTAAAAATAGAAACTTGGATATAAACGTTGATCTGCAACTGATGAGTATACATTAAGGATGTTCCAATTCTTAGCTTAAAATCGAACCATTGAAATGAATCATGGGGAAAGTTATTACTGCATGTGTTCGCAGATGTGTACGTTGAAGGTGTCAGATATGTTTTGTGCTAAATTTAAGAAAAAAGTATTATTAGTTGTGTTATTACATCACACCAGGCTTAGTATGAGCCAGCTGTAAGGCTTTTCTTCACTGTTACTTGTTTAGAAGCAAATTAAAAACATGAATTTTTCTTAATTTTTTGTTTAAGAAAAAAAACAAATATTGAGGTATGATCTGAATCATGTGTAAAATGAATCACTGGCTCCCTAGTATACATGGTTTACACTTAAATAAGGCATTCAAAGCAAATCTATTCATACACACGTTCAAACACAAAACCAGGAATCAAACCACCAACAGCTTCCCCAACACTAATCCGCAGGTGCCTCGGTGTGAGATCATTTTCCCCGGATCACAGATGTAAAATGTTTTTTTCTGTTTAGATGACTTTCAACGTCAAGAAGTGACATAAGCAAAGGAGTCCACAGCAGGGAGAAACAGCAATAGGGTTAAAAGTCTGTTAGGATTCCCCAGTAAAACTCAAAAGTGTGTTAGCTGCTGAACAGAACATGTAGCACCACAACTTGATCGATTTATGATATTGATCAAGAACCGGGGCTGCATGGTGGTGTAGTGCTTAGCGCTCTTGATTCACGGCGAGAGGCCCAGGTTCAAGTCCTGGCTGGGTCCTTTCTGTGTGAAGTTTGCATGTTCTCCAGGTTCTCTGGCTTTCCACCACAGTCTAAAAACATGCTTCATAGGTTGACTGGTAACTTAATTACCCCTTGGTATAAAGACGGGGGATGCAGCAATTGTGAGGCTCCGCAACACACTGGTCACCTGTCAAGGCTTTACCCCACCTTCGCCCAACAGTAGCTGGGATAGGCTCCAGCAGCGCCATCTCTCCAAAAGGGATTCAGTGGGTATGAATTGATGGATGAAGAAGAAGCATGTCTTTTGTTTGTTTTTTTTTGGAGGGGGGCAGCGATTATTCTTTTATCTCCAAACAGCGGTGGATGCAGTTTATTTTTTGATGAGGTTTTATTTGTTTGGTATACTTCCAGAGAGTTTTTGTGTGAACCAAAGTGAGTATGAAGTGGGTTGTGCCATAAACCAAATGCAGGGTTTTAACAAAAAGACAAATGGAAAGTGTTGTGTCTGTTTTTGTTAACTTGAGTCCATCGGTCCTTTTGTACTAAAAACTAAGAGTACTTCATTATTAGTACTGTTTTATATTACCTTATGCCATGGTTTAGATTTCACAGCTTTTATTACAACAGTAGAACTATTTACAGTAGAAAAAAATCTCTGTGCTTCAAATGGTACTAAGAGTTTTCGATCAATGGTAATTTAAGTAGTTTGCCTGTCTTGAGAACATATATGTTTATAAATAATGTTATTATCAATTAATGAAAAAATTGTTTGTTGACACACTTTCGATGATCAGAGTTAAAGGTAGATATTTTTTGCAATGAAAGCGATCAAAGAAACTATTTGCAAACCTTTGCTTCATTATTAGGACAAAAACTTAGTGCTTACAGGTGCACTTTCCCTCTGAAATCATGGTCTTTATTAAACCTTACGTGACGTTCAGCATATATACCACTTTCCTGCGGTGGCTAGCCCTAAGTTGCAGTGTGGTGTAAACAGGCAGCTTTTTGTAAAAAAACAAAAAAAACATTTAAAAACAAAAAAAAAAACTATTTGCAATTGATTTCATATTTTATTCTTTCATCATTACCATGGTAGAAGAGGGATAATGCCCTTCAAAAGGTGTCTGTTATCAGAAATGAATGAACCTTCCAGAACGAACTGTTCTCCGCTTTGTGTCTGACAGTTCACTCCTTGGCGTCATCCAATAACTCTGGTAATGGACAACTCAGTGGGCATACTTAAACTGAAGCAACCAAAAATATTTTATAGCTGAGTGTAACTGGAGTCATGAAGTAACATATTCTTATTTTTGTGTGTGTCTCCACGGTTCCTCCTGCCTGCCTGTGTTTCTGTTAAATGAGAGACATTAGCTTAAGTGAAAGGTTCGATGAAGGCGGGCATAGCCCAATAAAAAGACATGAAAAGGTTAAAAAATGATACATTTACACCTATGCACCTAAATGCCAATAATGAAAATATGTGATTAGGATTAGAGCCCAAAAACAGTGTCATATTAACCCTTCGGAAAAAAAATTAAAAGTAAACAAGAAGACCCATAAAGGATGATCTTGAGGTCTTTTGTTGCGGTTTCTCGCTTTCGTCATTTCACTATCTCCCACATGAATGCAATAACCTTCATTGCTTATATAACCTTCTGCATTTGATTACCATATTAACGTCCTGCACAGCATGAGGCTAATTTGTGAGCTATGGATGTCTTCTTGAGAAGGTCACCGCAGTGAAGTGTACACCAAGAACACGGTTTCACCCTCACTTATTAAACATTTGCTAATTGTTTATATTTGCGTGATTAGAAATGTTAATGAGAAAGAGACGGCTGCGTTGGTAATGTATGGTCTGACTTCTTTTGGAAATATACCTATTATTCCAGCAGGTTTACCTTATGTAAAAGTCAAAGGGATGGCTTACCATTGGTATTTTTTGTAAATGTTTGGCTTAAGATATGGTGATAATTGGAAATACATCAACAGCATTATCAAACCTGTCTATAAAACTCCGTTTGTTACAATATAATAGAAAAAACTCAACATCTAACTACATAAGGATTAATTCTATGGCAACAATCATAAAAAAATGAATTTTTATTAAGGTTTGTCTCAGTTTCTTACTCTTGGTGATTGGAAAAGCAAATATAATGTGAGCTAATGAGTTTAGTTTTAAAAACTATCAGTGAGCTGACGCAATCAGACTCAAACCAGAGAATTTGAATATATTCTAATGTACGTAGGTCCATTCCATGTAATGCTGCTGCAACCCTGATAAAAACAGAATAAAAAATGTGTTCACATCTAATGATGAAATCTAGCACAGCTTGACTTTGTTTCAGTTTGATGGAAATGAAAGTAGAGAATAAAATGTGAAGAATATTTTATGGTTTTTAATTTTTTTTTTTTTTTTTTTTAAACCAAATTGCATCTTCTAGAGGAAAAAAGCCAACAGTCTGACTGAAGCCACCTGCATACTGGGAGCAGACTGCCACAGTTTCAATGGGCGCTGCATGCACACCCCAGCAGGCTTCCAGATAGCAGCTAAAGAGCTTATTTTCCAAATCTCTTTATCCTTTCTCGAACTGTGAGACGTCGACAGAAAGTCAGTTAACTCTAGCCAGTGGCAGCTGCATGGGTTTTGCATAATTAATTATTTATACGGAGCCAGACATAGTAATTACCATCCAGATGAATATGATATTCTAATCAGGCAGGCTTTAATTTTAATTGCCCTCCAGCATCTAACTGTCAGTGCTGGCCTGGCTTGATAAAGTGGAGAGTCTCTAAACACCATTAGACATCTGCTCTGAGAGCATTGCCTCCACTAGCCACAAGCCGCACCATCCGCCATAAAAATCAATACAAAACGGAGGTGTGTGTGTGTGTAGGTGTGTGTGTGTGTGTGTGCGTGGGTGGGTGGGTGGGTGGGTGTGTGGGTGATGGTGCTCATTTTTCTATGGAAAGCCATTTTTTCTCGATGACAAAACCAGAACAGGGCCTCTAGCTATGGAGTCCCCGTTCCGGTGATTGATGAGGCCTTATTTTGTGTTTCCCTGTCTCCTCTTTTTGACTCAGATGGAAAAAAAAAAACATTTTGAATTATCATCTCAATATATTGAACAGAAGATGTTTTACAGTTGATTATCCTTCAATCTATGTGCTTTCAGGGATTTTTTAGAAACTTTGCATATTCTTTCCCTCCTTTATGGCTACATCATCAGTGTTAAAGGTGACAAGATTTAAAGGAGCTCATCATATGTTTCCAATCTTATTCTTTTGTAAGATGACACTATTCTTTTTAGATAGCTTGTTGTCTCGCCTGTCCCACCTGTGTGTTTCAAGCTGTTTCAAGTAATGCCTGTACCCCACTGCCAAAGGCTCAACTGTAATTGGCTGACATTTTACTGAATCAGAGGGTATTTCTATATATTTAAAAAAACGCCCCTCTCACGCTCCGCAGGTGGTTTTTCCTCCAAGCTCTTGTCCTCTACCAAAAGCCTGGGAGCTTGAGGGTCCTGCAGTATCTTAGCTGTTCCTAGCACTGCGCTTTTCTGGACTGAGAGGTCTGATGTCTTTCCAGGTATCTGTTGTAGCCACTCCTCCAGCTTTGGGGTTACTGCCCTGATTACCACAGTGCCCCGAGTGCTCCAATTACCTTGGGGTTTCCAGTCCATATTCTGCACACATGTTCCTGTATATTGTTCCAGCCACTTGATTGTGGCGCTCCATGTATGCTTTACCTGCCAACATCTTACCTGCTGGATTTGCACTATCTAATATCTATGTAGTATCTAGAAATTGACGATATACATATATATATATATATATATATATACACACACACACACTTTTTTTTTTGGCTCATTGATTTAAGACATGACTTTTCATACAAAATTTCAAATTCTTTCAAACAAAATTGGTACAGCTGGCAAATCATTTGGTAAAAATAAACTGCATCCACTGCTCTTCACTTTCACTTAGGAATTTCACCACATGAATCCTAATTTCACCAACCAAGGACTGCCTCAAGGCCGTTCACACAGCCACCACTTACAATTAGCACATTTTCCACGTGTGAAATTTTTGGTCTTTGGTAATACATGCGTGAAATATGTAATTCAAAAGTGTTTCTTGCGTTTGTTTTTCGTTGATGTGCTCAGATGTCCATCGATGGATTCGGCCAATCACTAACAAATTTTTGCTTTGATGTTGATTTATGTGTTCTTTGGTGGATTGTTGGTCCGTCTTCCTTGGCATTAACGTGATTCATTCGTGAAAACGTAAACTTTTCTCACTCTTTCCAAGTAAGTGACCAATTTTCATTCGTGTATTATGCACAAATTTTACAGAGCAACTGTGACATTGCAAGGGGCTGAGAAAAAGGAAACCATTACTTTTACTCTTTTTTGAGTCAAACTCAAAAAAGAGCATATTTGGATCTTTCGGGCAAATTAGGGATTCTATATGGCTCTTTTTAGGGAGCCAAATCTTTTGGATCAGTTCATTTTATAGAGCTGTTCAAAAGACTGGCTCTGTTTATATATATTCATTTTTAAGAACCAGCCTGGACTTTATTCCTTTAGTCCTGGAAATAATCACAGGGAGGATTGATGGGCTGAGATCTGGATCACAATAATTTAATTTAGAAATCCAGCCAACCACTGAGTTTGAAGTGTATTTGAAATATCAATTATAGCTTCATCAGATATGTGTGGTCAAGATATTAAAGTCTGATATGGATTTAGCATATACCTCCCCGCCCTCATAATTCGTGGCCAATGAGTGGAGAGATCTTTAGTCACGTGGTTTTGTCTATGGGCTTTGGTTTGAAATGCAAATGTCCAGTTAAAAGGCAGTCAGAATACAAACGCAAGGTTCAGGATTCGGTCCAGACCAACAAACTTCTCCAGCCTAAATACACCGTAAGTTTAGTATGATTCTGTTTTTACATCACAAACAGCCTGTTTACAGCATATCAGCGACTAGCAGCACCTGGATCTTCAAAACCATGACACATTCCACTAAGTAAGTGTGCACCCCTAAAAATAACTGTAAACGCTTTGCATCTCCTTCCCCGCATACGATGAGCTCTCCTCAGGCAGATAGCTGTTTATGCATCTGCTGCAAAAGCGAAACCACACAGGTTTTATAGGATATGTGCATGAATAACTGATTGAAGATGTCGCACTTCTTAGGACATGATCTTTTCATGCTATTCACATGCCTGGTGCAGAGTTAAGCCTGCACCTGCAGTGCTAAACAGAGCTTTCACTGTGTGGGCTTAAAAACACTTAAACTTCCTTGACACAGCGTGGAAAAGTAAGGGGAAACGTATGGAATCCACAGTTATTATGGCATTGCACTTCAAGTCAGGAGATGGATGGTCTCACAGAAGTATCTGACAGGCTGATAGAAGCAGCAGCCACTGCCAGCTTTCACAAATTACTGAAGAGAAATGAAAACTATTAAGTCCCATCATATGCTATTTTTTTTCCCTTCCAATACCTTTCAAGCTTTGGGGAAAACTTTGCTTTCCTGGTTGAAATCAGAAACAAAAAAAAAGAGATAATAATTGACAGCATGCGCCAAAAATGTGAAGTTTTTCAATCGGAAAAAAAAAGGAAACGTCTTTTCCTTCTCATCTTGATTGTGTATTCACAGAGAGCTGCCACATTCTTGTGTGCAGCTTTAGCTCAAGGTTTTATGATCTCCACACACCACAACTGAGGTGAGGTGAAATAAGGTCCTATGATGTCTATGGCTTCTCATGCCCAAAGTTTGAATTTCATTAAAGACCCATCTCTGCTTTCTCGGCTAGCAGGAACAAAGCGCAAGCAGGACTCAACGGTAATCCTGCCTGCGAGGGGCTGGTGTCAAAGGTCACTCATCGCCTGCAGATGAATCCTGTGGTTCGGGTGGCTGGGGCTGTGATGGAGAGGTGAAGAAGATAGAGGAGCTCTTTTTCTCAGGTTACCCAGGCAGAATCTAATGAGGTGGATTGGAGGGAGGACAGAGAGTCTGCGATTCTGCTCAGGTGGAGGCAATCGGCGAGCTCTGGGAGGACTCCTCCACATAAAGGAACACAAAGGAGGATAAGGTAGAGAGGGAGAAAAACTCTACTGCGAAAACATGAAAAGGAAAGGGGAGAGTGAGACATAAGGCAAAATCAGAGGCTGCATTCTCTGGTTGTTGCGTGAGAGCCACTTAGAGCCTGAGGACAAGCCCACGGCTAATAAAGCTGAAAGTTGGTGGAGGCTTTGACCTTGCTTTGGAAAGCAAAGCCCTAATAAGGACACAGTCTAAAGAGGAGAAGAAGAAGAAGAAAAAAACTGCTATTTCTCTCCAGAACAAACACTCTTTCCATCCCTATTTCCTGCCCTATCTTTTCATTACAGCACAGCGAGGAAGAGGAACCTATAGACACCCTAATGAAGGGGACTGGTGGATCCACTACTTTAAAAACGAGGATGAGATGGCGTCCAACATCGAATTCGACTTTGAAAACGTTCACTGATTAGTAATAAGCTGTGAAATATCCATCGCAGCTATCAGAGGCTTTGTATAATGATGGTATTCACTATATGACTGCATCAGCACTTTTTTATTTGATGTGCCCAACAAGGCTAGCAAAAGACACGGGGGGAAAGTGATATGTCAATTTTAAGTGGTTTGGAGAGTTTTACTCAAAAGTACAGCTTTAACACCAACTTTTAAAGAAAAAAAGCTCTGAAGATGAGTGACATTTAATGTGTTTTTGTGCACAGATTTTGTTTGCCTATATAAAAAAAATGAGGTGGAATAAAAACTAATGATAAAGATTGTGTTATCAGACGTTTTCTTTGTGCAGATCACATTCATTTTGCCTTTAGACTCTGCAATGTTTGTTGTAAATGTATTGTTTCTCTGCAGCGTTGTTGTGTCTTGTTTGGGCATAGTCCAAAAAAACTACATCTTTAAACCTTTAACACCTGAGACGTCGCCGGTGACAGCAAATGACAGTGACTGCTTTCTGTTCTCGTATTAAACGCCTTCATCGGTTTAACACAAAAGCATCTTCTCACATAGATTTATGTACTCTTACTGTGTAGTTATCGAATTATTAGTACATAAACAATGTTATGTACTAATAGTTCATAACACTATGTTTGTTAGACAGTATTGTAGTCTCAAAAAAACTATATATATATATATATATATATATATATTAAAAAAGGCCCCTCTCACCCTCCGCGGGTGGTTTCTCCTCCAAGCTCGGGTCCTCTACCAGAGGCCTGGGAGCTTGAGGGTCCTGCAGTATCTAGCTGTTCCTAGCACTGCGCTTTTCTGGACTGAGAGGTCTGAGGTCTTTCCAGGTATCTGTTGTAGCCACTCCTCCAGCTTGGGGGTTACTGCCCCGAGTGCTCCAATTACCACAGGCACCATGTCACCTTCACTTTCCAGTCCCTGCTTGTCCAGTTTCTCATGTTCCTTCTTCCTGATGTTCCCATCGCTTGGCACTGCCAAGCGATGGGAACCATCCTATCAGTCTGGATCTGGAAGTCCCACAGCGGATATATATATATATATATATCTATCGCCCAGCCCTAAAAATTATATATATTTAACTTTTTTTTGAAAAAATATTCATTATCAGAATGTAAAATGTGTGCCTTTTAGAACTTTTATTATAAAGATTTGGGTTCCCATTGACAAATTGTACATTACATTTTACATTTTTTACATTTAAATTTTACATTTACATTTATGGGGGGGAATTTTTTTTTCACTCAACTTTCCTGCTTTTTCTATCATTTAAAAAATGAAAATCTCTTGAACTATTTAGAAATAAAAATCTAAGCCTAATTTAAGCCAAAGTTGCTTTGTTTTATTCTTTTATGTTGACTTTTTTTGCCTCCCTTTTGCAGCAACTTTCTGTTTTTCTTTCTTCAAGTCAAAGCTTAAGAATTATAAGCTGATACTGTAAAGGTACTTGCATTTCAGAAGCTTGCCTAGAGCTGGCTGCACTAAGAAACTTTGACAAGTCGTCAATGTATGTCCTCCCAGGGTTTGTGTTTTGCTGCTCAGGCTCAGTGATTCGGAGCACTTTTTGGACCCCTGGAGATAAAAAGAGCTTCTCCATGCCTTAATAGTGTAGATAATTTGTGCCATGATGTTTTTATAACGAGGCAAGGGATTAGGGCTTTCCTTCATGAATTCAAGATTAACAACAATGCCTGTCTCTGTAAAGCCAGAAAGAAGGAGAGATGTAAAACCTGTGAGATTGCAGGGATATGAAGCAGTCCTGCATTGAAGTGAAGTCGGAAAAGGCAAAGAGAGAGTCCAAAAGAAGGCCACAACGCTGTCCGTGCAAGTGAATTGAGTTGTATAGTCATTGCATTCGTGTCAGGGTTGGTTTCTTTGAGACCTCTAACACGGCCTGGTGAACAGACCCCTGCAAATCCCTGAGAATTGGCCCTGCGTGCCAACATTAATATGAGGCAGCGGTGACCATGCACAGTCCAAATTGAGCCCTCAGAGACCATTCACCCAACGAGGAAGCGTTGTTGGATAGCAGCAGGGACCAGGAAGGTACAGCGGGTCGCCAGTCCAATGGATCGTGCCTCTGGAAATGAGAATAGTTTTTAGCAACGTAGCTCCAGTGAGAGGAAGCACTGCATTTTTGCTGCCTGGAGCAGCAGGAGCAGGGACGAGAAGGGCCAGGAGACATAAATATAAGGCCTTGGTCACAACTGGCCTTATGGTAGATAACTGATATTGAAAATTGGGCGAACGTGTATGGGGCACGCAGGTGGCCCATACAGGTCGTAGACCACATGATCCCAAAGAGTAAAAGATGTTTATGCATAATATTTCTGCGGGCAAGCTGCATTGTAGTGAACACTTAAAACCTGAGGGTGTAAGTAGGTGAGACGCAAGCCTTTCATACTGATTTTTCATTTTTCAACCCCCACAAACCCTGCACACTGCGCAAGGGGCCCAATAGTGCTGTGCAAGTGATAGGTGACTGTTAGAATTCAGGAAATTAAACAATCAGAGCGTAGTTTGTGTTGGCATTCTATGGGAAGCTACGTATGACCTGTCTATGCGGCATTGGCACAAGGTCGATAAAACGGCAGTACAAGCACCATACAACAACCTTATCCATACGTCAAAGGTGCGTGCAACTTACGTTATCTTAAATAGGATAATGGTGTGTTCCATCGTTTGGACATCTTTTTAGGTGGCCGTACGAGCCTCCAGGAAAAATAAATGTAATTACAAACAGAGAAAAAACACTTGTCCCTACCCGATTCAAGCGCATGAATCTATAGTTGGAAAAGGCTTGGTGTGAAATGTCAAAGTGGTGCTAATCTCATAAATCTTGCTCCAGGCTTTTGGTTCCACAGCTCTATTCCAGTATGAAAGACTTGGTTTCCTATAATTCCCTCCGGACACAAACCGCAATTATTCATTTGTGATAGATTTTTAATCGGTTGGCACTTTTGTGTTTTGAGAAGGACGGTACCCATACATCACTATCACATTTGAGTCCCTGATTGGTCAAAGTTCAACTGATTTAACTTTAAATGTGCAATCATTGGCCGTGTGTTTTGTACATAGACCCTACAGCAATGCGTGAGTGTGAGAGTTTTGAATGAGGAAGCATACATAAACTTTTCATTGGAAGTGGTCTCTTGAACGCATGTTTCCAAGCCCAGTTTGAACGTAGCATAAGGCTTAAGCTCGGACGTGCATCAAAGGCCATCCCAGAGCCCACACAAGCAAAATGCTACCCTTAAAACCATTTAAGGAAGAAGCATAAGCCCAAATAGAGCGTCTCAAAGCTTGTTGAGGAGGAAGTTTATCACTTTGCGTTTACTTCATTATGAACAAATCTGGTTTCTTTTAAAGAATTTTTTATCTTTTGTGATAAAAAGAAACATTTGCATTTGAGTGAGTGTACCTCAAACACTTCATAATTCTCTCCAGCAGTTATTATTTCAACTTTTTTTTCTTTTTTTCCTCTCATGAGCTGCTGTTTCTTTCAGGGAAGCCAGTGATTGCTAATCATTTTCATTTGCATATGAAGATAAGTTTAATGTGCTCGCTGGCTAATCCCCTCCCTCTAAGTGCTGGATAACAGACCATTTTTAGCTTTTAATCCATTAATGAAATTTGTTTGCTCATTGACTTGAATCAGCACCATAATTATAGGGACAAATTTATCATTTGGAGCTTTTTGAAATGTGTTTTCTATGTGTAATCTGCATATATGAATTAATGACAGTGATGTGTGATTAGGTGAGAGTTTCTTTTTTATTTTAATTTTTTAAAGCCACTCCAGACCTAATCACAAATTTATACGAGAAGTGGAGGTGACAATTTCAGTAAGAGAAGGTCACAGAAATTAAAAAACAGTCTTTTTTATGTTTTTTTTTCCCAGAGTAGAATATTTTAAATGATTCAATCTTTAAAAACACAAGATGTATTACACATTAAGTTATTTTAGTGTTTTCCAGCATAAAAACCATTTAAAATTTATGTAAAATGGTGACCCAGTGTTATGACAACAACTTTTGTGAAAATGGAGGTGCAGGATAGACTTTTTAACGTTATTGCATTTGGACATAATGTACGTTTAGTTACTGAACAAGTAAATTATAAGGCTTCTCAAATTCAAATGTAACTGAAGGTTTGTATGAATTTAAAATATTAGGAATGAACAAAAAGATAATTAAAAAACAACAGCAATATGACACAACCTTGAAATACAGCCATAACCACGATAAAAATCTATTTTTGAAAATTGATGCAGTCATTTTACAAATTTAACACTTCCCCCCCCCCCATTTTTTTAAACTATTTATCTTTATTTTTTACAATATCTTTGTTTCTATCAAATTATAGAGCTCCGTACAGACTAGCAATATTATTTCCCATTTTCCAAAGCCTTAAAATCTGCAGATGCAACAGTGTGAGAGCCCAAACACTTGTGTTCAGCACACTGTCCCCCGTGTCTTTATTTAGACTAAGAAAGTGCTCGAGCTGAGGAAGATGGTCTGGATCCTGTTGTCAGCGGGTGGATGCTGGAGCTTTATCAGGCTGCCTGGTGCAGCTGTGGATCACAAACACAGGTAGTCAGAGCACACAAACCACTGTCAGCTCTCATCACTCTCAAACACCCCGAGGGCTGCAGTGTGCATGTGAGAAAGGTGCTTACTTTGTGTTCCTCAGTCCTGATAGCCACCCTTGAGGCTCCTCTTCATCTAGAGATGTGCTCCATGCTATTTTCAGTCTCTCTGTATGTGAGCACTGGAACTATCAGGAAGCACTAGATTGGAAAACCTGAGAAGTAAAAGGTCCACCACGATTTCCCCCTAGCCTATTAAAGAGTGCCAACTGACCGGCCAACATCGCCTTTTGAATAAATAGTTTGAAGAGTGGGGACTCCAGGGGAGGCGGTGGGAAAAACTATATCATCCCATGTCACACCCTTCGTTTTTAGGTCAAAGCCAGAGAGGAATACAAAAATACTACTGTTTTTTCTCTTTTAGTATAGCTTCATGTCAAACAACCTTTTTTTATATTTGTTTAGCTTTTTTAATTGTCGTTTTGATCTTTAAAATGTTTTTGCGTCGAGTGAATTATTGTTGTGATTTGCACTTCAGGGCCACCTAACAGAACAAAACACAAAAACAAATAACAAAAGACGAGCTAAAACGGTTTTTCATTTTTTTAGATGAAGACAAACATACATTTTTGTGGTTTGACCTAATAGTTTTCATTTCAGAATTAAAAGCAATTAAATGGAATTAGTCATTCTTACTATTGTACTTAAAGCTTCTCCCTTCAAGGGTCATCACAGCGAATCAGCTTCCTCCATCTAACTCTTAACATAGGTCTGATTCGCATAGTTGGTTTAGCAAAGATTTTACGTCGGATGCCCTTCCTGACATAGCCCTCTATTTATCCAAGCTTGGGGCTGGCACAATAACACCCCTCAATGGGCCCCTTTGTAGCTACGTTAAATTAAATGAGTCATTGGTAAACAAAAGGACCAGCCCATGCTAAATAGCACTAATAAAAAGGTGCATCTCACTATAGCAAAGGACTACGGACTCTAAAACTTTTTCTACAAACTTCCATCCATCCATCTATCTTCTTCCGCTCATCCGGGTCGCGGGGGCAGCAGTCTAAGCAAAGATGTCCAAACTTCTCCCTCTCCGGTCACTTCTTCCAGCTCCTCTGGGGGGACCCTGAGTTGTTCCCAGTCCAGCTAAGAGACGTAGTCTCTCCAGCGTGTCCTGGGTCTTCCCCGGGGCCTCCGCCCAGTGGAAAATGCCCGGACCACCTCCCCAGATAGGTGTCCAGGAGGCATCCAGAACTAGATGTCAGAGCCACTTCAACTGGCTCCTCTGGGCGTGAAGGAACCATAGCTCCTCTGGGCGTGAAGGAACCATAGCTCTACTCCAAGCTCACTCCAGGTGACAGAGCTTCTAACCCTATTCTGTTTCTGAGGGAACCCTACATAGGAAGCTCGTTTCAGCCGCTTGTATTAGGGACCTAGTTCATGACCCAGGGCTTATGGCCATAGGTGAGCATTTGAACGAAGATTGACTTGTAAATTGAGCGCTTTGCTTTCTGGCTCAGCTCTCTCTTCTCCATAACGGTCCGGCACAGCAGCCGCATAACAGCTGATGTTGCACCAATCCGCCTGTCAATCTTGCGTTCCGATCTCCCCTCACTTGTGAACGAGACCCCAAGATACCTAAACTCCTCCACATGGGGCAGGAACACTCCACCCACCCAGAGAGGGCAAACTACCTTTCTCCAGTCAAGAACCACGTCACACTCAGCCGCAAACCGCCCCAACACATGCTTGGAAGTCCTGGCTCAATGAAGCCATCAGGACAACATCCTCTAGTGGTCCCAAACCAGACCCCATCTGGTCCATGTTATACAAACTTAAATCAAATTTTGAACAAGTGGACAAGATAGATAAGTTTCTTTTTTGCTCGGTACTTGTGCGTTGGATTGGATTGGGGGCCGGTTCAGCTCGTGCTGGTTTGCGGCACCTTCCGTCCATGAAACCAGGGTTAGACTCCAGGCTGCTCCCTATTCCCTTCTGTGCTGATGTGCCGGTCCCAAGCCCGGTTGGATTGAGAGGGTTGCATCAGGAAGGGCATCCAGCGTAAAACATTGCCAAGTTAATCATGCGACTCATCCTCGAAAGGGAGGTTGTTTCGCTGTGGCAACCCCTGATGGGAGAAGCCTAAAGTGAAAGAAGACATGTGCATTGGATTCCTTCAGCTACAGTATCATCACACTTCAACATGCTAAACCGCAACCATAAATCCTTCTGCTTCAGGCATGATGCTAAAGCCAAAGCAGGCCTTGGACCTTCTTGCTAGTTACTTGATCTAGTTTCGTAAGTCAAATTTTTTTTGCTGAATTGGTTAATTATTTTGTAGAAAAAAAGAGGAAGTAACAATTAAATAAGTCCTGTTTTCCTTTTTTTGTAGAAATTTTGGTAAATAATAAGTTAGCTTATTCACTAACTTGACCTCTTAGCTTCCTAAAAACTAGTGTTTCATTTTGTTTTATTACATTTTTTAATAACTAACTGTTTTAATAAGCAGCAACAGCTGTTTGTTTCTTTTCCTCATTCCATCACTCACCCACTGGGATGATAATCCTGCAGGATGATTAACATCCTGAGCTTCTCTGTGTGAGCGGGATGAGTTCAAAATCCTTGAACCACAAATTTAAAGCTATCAGGTGTTGCTAATGTGTTTCCGAGCCCCCACCACTAGTCCCCTCGCTCATGTAACCTGCTGAAAAATGGCATCAATATTAAAGCACACAGAGCTTTTTTTTCTTTCTTTTACTACAGTGCTGCCGCTGAAGCGTACAAGGCAGCCTTCACATCTGATTATGACCCCGTTATACACAGCGACTGACACATCTTTCTAACTTCTGCCCCCAAACATCGCTTAGGGCTACCAAGTCGCTCGTATGGCCCAAATCTCTCCATGTCAGAGTGGCAGGAGGGTAATCACTGCTGACAGAACTGCCTATCTGAGTAGCTCTCTCAACTCCTTGTATGCATATATGTGTGTCAGACACCCACCCATCTCAGTGACCACTGCACCAAATATGTATATTTTTTTCAGGTTCATAGAAAGCTTCGGATCTGCTGCCTTTCCTCCAATCTCTCCCCGTCTTTTTTGGGTGACCTGCTGCCACTCACCTGGGATTGCAGTAACTGACGATGAGCTTTTTGTCCCAAGGTTGCCTGCAGGGACTCTGGATATGTGATGGTGTCACACAACCCACGCGGCCTTCTGAGACTGGAGCCCCTGACATGTAGTCAAAAGGAGGAGCCAGGCTCTTTGTAAAGTGTGTTTGTGCATTGTGTGTACATGCTCCGGTGTGTAATCATGTCAGAGATGAAACATGAATGACTGAGGTGGCCGGTGTCACCAGGGAGTCCGCGCATTCTTTCTGATAGGAAATTGCACACATGCACAGCCTCACACATGCACTCTCCAGCAGATTGGCATTTGTGAGTGAGTTTAAGATAAGGATGCTCAGCCCCCCTTCAGTCCATCCAATCTCCTGCCTGCACATGCCTCTTTGGGTTCACTTAGGAGGATGCTTTCCTTTTGGTAAAAAATCTGTCTCTGCCAGTCTTTTGAATCTTTCTTTGGCATCTGACGATAAATAAACCTGGAACAACGATGGTGCCTGCCTTTAAAGGGTTTGGAAAATGAGTTTTTACTATTGCAACCACACTACCTAGAGTCTGTAATAACCGATAACAAAGAAGAATGGTGCTGTGTTAAGTAAAAAACACACCATCTTCTATGAAGATCATGTTTCATCTGTCAAAGTTTTTCTGTGTCTGTAGTGGTTCATCAGTGTGGCAGCTGAAGGAGCTTTCACAATAGTACAAACCAGCTAACTTGGTTTGGTTGACTGATAGATCTAGAAATGGCTTTAATTAGCTTTTACACAAACTGTATTATCCAAAGCAAACTAAAGACAGAACTTGGACAAGGCATGCCACGTTCACAACACCCTTCGCAACACGCGTTCGGTGACCAATTTTAATAAAAAGTCTTTGTAAATGCATGTATTTGGGCATTTCAGGCTTCCGCGTTCAAAACTATCACGCTTCCGCGTAGCTACACAAGATATAAGTCTGGGTTTATGTCCGGCTCTAAGTACGAAACATGTGACCAATGACTGTTCGATGGAAGTTAAACCAGTCAAATTTTGAACCACTGACGGGCTTGGCGTACTTTTTCATTCACGGAAGCGCCAACCATGGAGGACTAATTAATACTTTTGGTTTGTGCCCGACTGGACCTAAATGAGACCAAGTCAGAGGGCAAACTTTTTGACTCTAAAATTTGACAGAAGGGCCGAACCAGGACCAAATATGTGGAGTCTTTTGGTAATCCACCTCATTAGACAAAGAAATAATGTGAAATCTGGTCAAAAACATAATTAAAATTTGATTAAAAAATTAATATATACACTTTATGATGTATTTATTTCAAAACTGGGACTTTTATTTTAATTTTGGTGCCAATTGCACCAATGGGTTGATGTCCCTCAGGGAAAATGGACACTTAGAGTAATGCTGCATTCATATGGTGTTGGAATACTCGGAAAAAATTACTGTCCGATTTGGAAAACACACATAATCATCAGAATAACCTTATGAACCTTGGTAAAGGTCAATTTATTTGTGGTGAACCATCTATGGGGAGACATTATAATTACAGGGAGGATCAAACATTAGAATTATCAATAGAATTTATTCCAGTTTGGCAGCCCAGATTACATAGCCTAATGGGTCGCATATGACCCACCCCTGGCCTTGAACAAGATTTGCACCGCTTCAACATCTTACCCTCTCCTCTTCCAACTGTAGGTACATGTGGGTAGTGACAGTTCAGCATGAACACAACATGCTAGAAGCGCGTCGATGAATGCGATGAATGAGGATTCTCGAATGTGCAACACATGTCCTGTGTGAACGCCACCTGAACGTTGTTAGAGCTTCTCATTTTGAGTCAGTTTTGTTTGGCTGGTTTCACTGATTTTTTTCTGCCATGTGCCAATTTGCACCTTCTCCCCATGTTTATCAGTGAGAAGTCTACAATTTTGACCAGACTTAGTGATTGTAACTAAGCAACAGGTGGGGCAAAGGAGGTGACTTCAACAAGGACAAAAGACCCAAGATGACAAAAGTTTACGTCAAGATGATATAGGCTTGCACCAACACTTTACTAGCTTTACTAATGTAACGTGTTGCATAATGATTCTCTGCGTCAGAATCCATTGGAATGATGTTACTTGAGTAAACAGTTGAAGAGTTACAGTAGTCCAAACAATGTCAACACGTAGGGGTTATTAATCATTTTTCCACTTTTGTGGTGTCATTTTCAAGTTTGGAAGAATGTACAAGGCCAACGCTAAAATCCCCTTCCCTTACTTTTATGAATAGTCAACATTCAAAACTGTGAAATAACGTCGCAAACTTTCTCCCAATGTTCATAGATTGCCTGTCGTCATTGTCATTACCAGATGAATGAAATATTAATCCTTTCGTTTTCCCGCTTGGCTTTGCTCCAAATGAGCTGTCAGACCGAGACCCCCATCTCAGCCCTGTCCATCGCCGTGGAGGTGGTGTGAAGCGTTTGTGTATGGCATCTGCCAAACAGCAATGGCCTGTCAGGCCCCTCAGTCTGTCTGTCACTAAGTAATTGGCACACATACAGCATGAGCAGACATATGCAGGTGGCTGTCTCTTTGCTGTGGTACCTTCCCACCTCAGGACCCCCATGGGGCCCGTTTAAGCAGCAATCCCGCTGCGACAGTCTGCTTGTGTATGTATTATGGGCAATATCCTGCACTCCTTCACAGAGTTTAAGTGCCAGAATAAAACATAATTGGCCGTCTGGAGCTGAGGCGTAATAGGGAGAGGTTTTATTTTAGGGATTGAAAAGTTTTTCCTTTCACGTGTAAAAAGATCGTGGGATGTTTGGAGTTTGTTTATTTAACAGATGGCATTTGTTCTCCGGTTTCGCTAACCCTTTACCTCCCGCGGTATGCCAGACTTAAAATTCAGAAGCATATGTAGTACAGCAGGGGTGTTAGTCACGGTGCAATGGCCAAATCCCAAACAGGTTGTAAAATTCAGGTCTGCTTTTTTTAGTTCTTCTGTCTACATCCCTGTCTCTTGGCTCAAACCCAGAGTTTCCAGTGTTCAGAGATTTTCGACAGCAATTTCCCTGTCAACCCAGCGTTCCCCACTGTAGCTGAAGAATTCTCACTTATATAAATCAATATTTAGGATAAATTTCTACTTTCCGACTCAGCTCATTGTTCTTTTTTGTGTGTGTAAAAGTGTCTAGAAGATCAGGGGGGTTAGATTCCAGGCCTCGAGGTCCGGTGTCCAACATGTTTTCCAACCAACCTGCCATTGAAGCTCCTTATTGGCTAAAGACAGCTGATCCAGGTCATCAGCAGCAGATAAGGTCAGGTTTCTGGAAAACCAGCAGGAGACTGGGCCTTGAGGCCTGGAGTTTGACACCCCTGGACTGGATCAATGCATGAATGTCAGCGTCAAGGTCCTGAGTGTCCCACAAGGATCCCGCTGTCACAGTATGCCGGAGGAAGACCCAAATCCTGGAGGACGAAGGAGTTGCTTGCTTTGACTGACTGAAAATGCGGTAGATGTAATATATCAGCTCAATATATCAGCCTCTCTCTGAATTGGGGTTGAAATCATAACTGTAAGTCATAAATAATGGAGGACCAATGGCAGGGCTAAAGGGCTTGCTTCAAAAGTGTATAGATGCAGATTCATAAACTTTTGTCAACCGAGGTCTGACAATGGAAATGTAAGAAACATGAAGGTTTATTGTAGGTTTTTGCAAACAAACAGCAATTTGGCAGGCCTGAGCCGAATTTCCCAGGTTTTTTCCTGCCCGAAATGCATCGTATAGCTGTGACTCTTTAGTTCATCAATTTACATCTTCAGATGGTCCGCTGACTGTGAGCATCCAGCTGTTTCAAAGAGTATTTTAAGAATTTTACAATTAAAATTATTTTTATACATTCCTGTGACTCCCTTAATACGCAAGTGACTCCTAAGCTATGGAAACACCAGGCATGTGACGCATGTTTAACCCTCACACTGGACAAGCAGGGAGGGTCTTTCTTCTTCTTTGTTTTTTTACTAGAACATGTGTGCCACCTACAGCTGGAGGACGCTTGATGCAAAATGTTGAAAAGATGCAAATCTCGTGAATCTTGCCACAGGCTTTTTCTTTCACAGCTCTATTCTGATATATGAAAGAGTTGATGTCAAATATTCTGACCGGGCACACACCTCAATTGTTAATTTCTCCTTCATGGTTGATTTTCAAACAGTTGGCACATCAGTAAACTCGTGTGGACGTCATCCGTGCGTCACTACCAAATCGGAATCTCTGATTGGTCAAAGTAATACTGGTTCAAATATCAACCCACGTTCATTGGCTGCGCAATTTGTATGTAAAGCCCAAATGTGGTTGTAGAAAATTGCGTTGCTACGGATAAATGTAAGAATTTTGATCACGGAAGCCAAAAACATAGTTATTTATGTTTACATAGACTTTCATTGGAGATGGCCGCTTGAATGCCCATTACTAAGGGCAGTATGAATGTAGCCTAAAAGCCGTGTCACAGAGCCATTTTGCGCATATTGCACGGATGAAAAGGGGTCATACTTAAATATACGTGGAAATATGAATAGAATTGTGGTCTTTTCATGAGATTTTCACAGATGTATCACGAATAAACCACGTTGACACCACAGAGGAAGTACGAATATACGATGCAAAGAACACGTAAATCTACGTAGAAAAATGAACCGTAGAACGACGTGGAACAATCGTGGAAATCCACAAATTTGCATCATGCAAAAAAAAAACTCGGACATAATAAATTAGATTTACGTAATAATTGTTTATAAACTATGTAAAATACAGGTCAACTGCAAAATAGTCAACTGACCAAACATTTTGAGCAGCTTAAACCGAATTCATGCAAAGACCCGTCGCCCTAAACCCTTGACGGACATCTACAGACATCTATGAATGAAGAACGCAGGAAAAGCTTAGGAATTGAGTATATCACATACGGTATTTATCACAAAAGACCCAAATTTCATAAGCGAAAAATGTGCAAAAGGTAACACTTTATATTAAGATTCCTTAACAAGCTCTGTTAACACATTAACAAGCATTATAAATGAATTTATAGGGTGTTAGTAAGACATTTATTAGTACAATAAGTCTAATAAGGTTTATTAAATTACTTAGTTAACACATTTACAAGCATTATTATTAGGATGTTTTCAAGATGCTAATGATGCATTTACTGATATTATAAGTGATTAACAAATGTGTCAGTGTTAATAAGCTTAATAAGATTTATTAACAACCTTTGTTAACAAATTAAGAAGTATTATTATTGTTTGGGGTTCTAGTAAGATATTTATTAGCATTATAGATGCCTGACACAAGCCGAAGTGTTCATAAGCTTAATAAGTTTTATTAACTAACTTAACAAATTGATAGGCTTTATTAATGTGTCAGATGCTAGTAAGATATTTATTAGCATTATAGATGTCTTGCAAATATCTGAAAGTGTTAATAAGTTTTATTAACATCTAAAGTCAGACCATTGTCTTCTAAATCCATATTACTAAACTGCTTATAAGCTTTACAAATGTATTAATTAACTTTGTTAATAGTTTATTAATTGTTTTGCAGCACCTCATCTAAAGTGTGGACGTTTTTTAGCACAAACAACCACAAAGCATAAAGATTGTAAAAAGAACTTTATGACATTAAAACAGACTAAACATACACAAATCGTTCTGTAAAAGATATATAATAATTTAATTCAGACAAATATTTTTTTTTTAAAAAACATATATACTGGTGTTGGATGACTCTAGCATCATAGCTATAAGGATAAAGTATTAGCAAAAAAAAAAAAAGATAAAGTATTAGCATCTATCCTGAGTGAAACATTCATTGCAAATCCCATCACCAGGAGACAGTTCTCTGCATTCAATGCCAACTGCATTCAACCACTGTTGCCTTGCTTCAAAGTCCACAAGAAAGTTGCACAAGCCAGTCATTTTTGAAGAACGAAGACAATAAACCTACAGGAGCCATGCTAAAGCTAACACGCTAACGACCGACCGGTACAGAATCAAAGATGGGCGGGGCTTTTTTCGTCACCTGTGTGAAAGCAAAGTCTAAGAGGCCATTCAATAGGCTGAAAGCGAGCACGCCTGTTTTGCTGATGAGTTTGATTGACAGATTCTAACAATCTGTCAATCAAGGTTAACCAATGGTGACATTGGTTAACCTGCCCATCTTTGATTCATAGATGGGCAGGTTAGCGTGTTAGCTTTAGCATGGCTCCTGTAGGTTTACTGTCTTCGTTCTTCAAAAATGACTGGCTTGTGCAACTTACTTTCTTGTGGACTTTGAAGCAAGGCAACAGTGGTTGAATGCAGTTGGCATTGAATGCAGAGAACTGTCTCCTGGTGATGGGATTTGCAATGAATGTTTCACTCAGGATAGATGCTAATACTTTATCCTTATTAGCTATGATGCTAGTCATCCAACACCAGTATATATGTTTTTAAAAAAAATTATTTGTCTGAATTAAATTATTATATATCTTTTACAGAACGATTTGTGTATGTTTAGTCTGTTTTAATGTCATAAAGTTCTTTTTACAATCTTTATGCTTTGTGGTTGTTTGTGCTAAAAAACGTCCACACTTTAGATGAGGTGCTGCAAAACAATTAATAAACTATTAACAAAGTTAATTAATACATTTGTAAAGCTTATAAGCAGTTTAGTAATATGGATTTAGAAGACAATGGTCTGACTTTAGATGTTAATAAATCTTATTAACACTTTCAGGTATTTGCAAGACATCTATAATGCTAATAAGTATCTTACTAGCATCTGACACATTAATAAAGCCTATTAATTTGTTAAGTTAGTTAATTAAACTTATGAACACTTCGGCTTGTGTCAGGCATCTATAATGCTAATAAATATCTTACTAGAACCCCAAATAATAATAATACTTCTTAATTTGTTAACAAAGGTTGTTAATTAAGCTTATTAACACTGACACATTTGTTAGGCATCTATAATATCAATAAATGCATCATTAGCATCTTGAAAACATCCTAATAATAATGCTTGTAAATGTGTTAACTAAGTAATTTAATAAACCTTATTAGACTTATTGTACTAATAAATGTCTTACTAACACCCTATAAATTCATTTATAATGCTTGTTAATGTGTTAACAAAGCTTGTTAAGGAATCTTAATATAAAGTGTTACCGTGCAAAATTTACATAGTGGCGGTGTGACACAGTGGCCTTTAGTTGTGTTACACACTTGTATATTTAATTGCATTTGGCAAACCACTGACTCCACACTTGCATATCTCCACATATGATTTTATCTCAATGGAAATGAAACCAAATTTTTTGCACTTTTGCATGTAGCTAAAAAGGACAGAAAATGACTTTTTTGATTTGTACAAGTGTACAACCACAGTTTGAAAGGGCCTGAATTTTTGTACGGAGCTTATTTTAAGACGTCTCTTTCCCACAAAACAGTAATCACCAATGTAAAACGTCAACCTCTGCACCTCTAAATACTTTTGGATGTGTGCTCAGCAGAAAATCCCAGAAGAATGCACTTTGTTTGTTCAGATGCTTCATCAGATTGAGGTCATGGGACTTTGGCGCCCAAGTCAACATCTCTATCATCACCTCTTCCAACAGAATTTCTGCATTGTGACAGAACGTACTGTCCTTCCAAGGCCACTGTTGTCTTCAGAAGGATGTTGAATGTGATGATTTTATGGATAGTTTGAGTCTCCAGATTTGCCAGATTGGGATGCTGCATTCCAGCTTGTCTGTTACTGTTTTGTATAAATTATGTTTCATATTAGGCTCGGTGCATAATTTGTCCTGGTGAAACAGTCAAACCTCGGATCAGTACGGAAAGACAAAGAAATGGTTGATAGTCGAACCTGTTGCATGTTTCATACTTGACAATTTAGGACTCTCAACATGTCGCCTGTATGGAAATTGTTGAATGTTTGCAGATGACTGTAAATGCAGACCGACCGCTGGCCGTTTAAATGAAAATCCTAATGCTATTCAGTCCTCATGCTGTGTGTTTGAGTAAATCTCTCATTAGTATGTGAGCAGGACCGCAGCGGGTCAAAAGAACAAGACCCGGTGCTGAGAATAATGTGGCCTCAAGTCTTTTTTGTTGACAGAAAATAAGACCCCGGGAGATGGGAGAGCAGGACCACCAGCCTCCCTGCTGATTTCAGTCAACAGGCCACCCAGAGGTCGACGCAGGATCCAGACGCTCATCAAGTAGTATCCAATCAAGACCAGGAACATCTTTTTGAGGAAATTCTTTGCAAAAGTCACAAAGTTCTCTGTTCTGTGAAGAGCCAGTGACCCTGTAGCACATTTTTATATTATTTGCTGCTTCCGTCCTACATGTTGCTGCTGATTTCATCATGTCTTCCATATTGTACCTATCTAGAAATGTCAACACTGTCCAGGATCCCTCCTCTTCTTCAGAAGAAGGTTTGCATCTCATCCTTCCATTCATTTGTTCTTCAAATTGAACAATAAAGGTGTCACTGGCTGCTTCCATTTTGTAACACTACGAACGCGCTAACAGACAAATCTGTATGCTCCTTGATGTGAAACACATCAATAGACGGCATAAGGTTATTTCCATCTTCTTTACCACGGGGAACTGCTTTTGTGCTGATCTACAGGAGCTGTGGAACCAAAAGACTGAATCAAGTGGTCTGATGGGGGGAAGATTGCCTGCACGCAACTCTTCTTACGGCCCTGGTACAACAGTCCACCATGAAAAATTCAGGAAATGCAAAAAAAAATTACTATTTTTTGCAACAGTGGAGAGAAAAACATTGAGAAATCCATAGAGGGCATGCTCCTCAGAAACTTACAATAGATAGAAAAGGGTGAGAAGGAAGATCTTGTCATCCACAAGTGATTTTCAGCATGTAATGGTCTGTCATTCAAAATTGATGTCGCTCTGGTAGTTTTATTTTTAGGCTTTTCTGTGAATCTGCAGGTGCTGTTGCCACCTTTAAATCTTTCACGACCTCCTGATTCCAACACGGCGGCCAATGATTCCACAATATCGATCCACCACCGCCAATCAAAAACACCACGTTGTCGGCCTCACATGTTGAGGCTTCAAACGTTCTCTCCTCGTTTTTCTGCTTGATTAATCAATAAATGCCCCTACAATTTTGCCCAATTAGTTTCACACTCTCTTCCCATCGATTCAACGAGGAAGAAAAATATATTCCATTTTGATGCACATCAGAGGGAACTCAGACACCTCATCAGGTGGTATTGATCACCGCCAGTCGCCTGTACCGAATCGCTTGCCAATGACCTCCATCATTAGGCCCCGCGGCTGCTGGCTTATGCACTTCAGACAAGTGTTTTGCCACCATCAGCCCCCACCAACTTTCATCATCTAAACCCCACCTTTCCAGTCGCCATTTCCTTGTTTCTCTCCCTCCCCTTCCTCGTTTCTCTCCTCCTCTGTTGTTCTTTTGCTTTTTTTTTCTTTCCACATTCACTCTGGTTCTGTAATCAGATCATGGCGAACCCCTGCTGATGTAAATGGAGGTGAGAATCAGCCCAGGGTGTCAGGATATATCTTATCTCTCAGGTGCTCACCAGTAATGAGGCGGGGGGGGCTGTCAAAACCCAACCTCCTGCCTGCTGCACTCGACACAGACGAGGATATAATGAGAAGTGTGTATAAATAAAAGACAAAAAATTTAAACTCCTGCCATGTACTTTAACCTGTTTTGATTAAAACTCTCCTTTTCTTTTGGACCTGCCAGTGTTTTTCTCTGAACACAACTCCGATCCTGTAACTTTACACATTATTGCATGACTTTTTTCCAACCAGGAAATCTTTTGGTGTTTTAATTATTGAGCATTTTATTATCTCGCCATTCGTGTCCAGATCCCCCAAGACATTTTTGGAGGGAAATGTTTGGAAAACTTTCTTAGAAAATGCTGTAAGTGCTTTAGTTTAATGATATGTATTATTTGTGACTGTGTTATTTGAAAAATAAAGGTATAAATGGAATTAGAGGCAATGTTTCCCACAAATGACCTAATCCTTGCTTGACTGATCAAGCACGAAGGTTGGGTGAAGTAAATGTGGAAATGATGGGAAAGAACTGATCTATGTATAACCTTGCAGCTAAATTAGTGGTATAGGTTAATTGATCCCTTTTTTTGTATCAGTGAAATGTTAAAAGCTGTGATTCATCGTCATTATTATCGTCTGTGCTGCCGTTGCCACATGTGGGCCTTAAGCGCAAAAGCCGTCTTGATTGCGATCAACTCATCTGAGGTCTGGAGTTGTTGGACTGAGCCAGGTCTTGATGGCATGAAACCATATGGCCTTTGGTCTTCCCTGCCATCGGGTGTCGTCAGACCGGTATTGAGTATCGGTAACCATGTTGTTGAAGATGCCTGGAGTCAGCACACTGTCTTTTATTGACTGGGGTGGCTGTCACGTAGCTGTAGAGGCGCCAACCTTCAGTTGGGTTCCCATGCGTTGAAATGTCCATGGACAAGACACTAAAACCCCACATTGCTACCGATGGTTACAGGTTGGTACCATGTAAGGCAGGAGAGCTGCCACCAGTGTGTGAATGAGTGTGCTTGGGTGAATGGGACTGTGACTATAAAGCACTTTGAGCCCTAACGCAAGGTAAAAAAAGAACAACTTAAGTACACACCATTTACGAATGAAAGTCTCTACAATTAATTTTCCTGTCATAAGCAGTTTTAGGAAATTAACTTAATTTTGATCTTAGCAGTCCAGGGTATGCATACCTCTGTCCACATCTCAAATGCTTTGAGACACTCAATGTCAACGTCCCGATGCTGTAAAATAGAACAGACCGAAAAAACCTAAGACTATGCAGACAGGTTGTAGTGTTGAGGAACTGACAGAGAATTCAATTTGACTGCCATGTTTGCTCATTACTGCATTTCATCTCGGGGGATGGTCAAGTCAGTCATTGGGTGCCAAGTAGGGGTATTGGAAAAAACAGATTTGGTGAAATTGGGATAGTCCATTTGGCGACACTTACGTATAATTTATTTATATTGAATAAATACATAAATAAATATGAGCAAACATTTAGTTCAGCATCTTACTTTTGTTTTCATCTCAAAACCCAAATGGCAGCTGTTCACACCGAGCCTCTTGCAGCAGCTCTGCAGTGCACCAAAACACCATGAAGAGCTCACGAGAACCTGCTAGATGTTCACTCATTAGCCTCACTGTTATTATTGGTACAGAGCTCAATAAGTTGGTACCGGCACTGGTGCATACGGAACTAACGCTACCATATAAAAACGTGGATTTCTCTGCTTTGTGGCACCCTCATATAAGAACGAGTGAGTCAAGATATTGAAATGTCAAAATGCTGAAGGCTAACTAAAGTTCTGCTGTACTTACCAGCAAAAGATTCTAATTCAGCCACTTGAAGGATCAGAGCGATTCGTAAAGTGCTCCATAAAAAGTCTGGCGTCATGGCAGTGAGTAGTCAAGGAAATAAAGCATCCTAGAACCTTAGCATCTGAACCATAGTAGTACCGGTTTGGCTACGTATAGCTCAGGTGGAAATAAACAACACTTTATGTCCTTATTATGTGGTATAGCATGTAATGTTCAGATAGTTTTTTTCAAACCCATTCTTTTTAGAAAGAAATTGTGAGATATTGTCTCTGGTACAGTCGTGATATATACCAGGATCTTATGGTATCTTGACATGTATTGGGAAATACATCGTATCGCCAAACTCTTGCAAATACACACCCCTGGTGCAAAAGTATGCCGTTGTTCCATAGTCCTGTAACATACGGTCAGAATAACATGGCCACGATCTCCTGTACCTTTAATGCCATAGTTTTTTCAAGGATTAAACACCTTAGTACATCTGCACGCCGTTTATCACAACTAATTCTGATAAACTGTTTGTCATTACAAGAAGACGTTTTTCAAACTTGTATGTTTCTGCAGAGAAAGTCAGCCGTGAGAGACAACACATCAGGCGTCTTGAAAGCAGACATCTGGTCTCACTTTCATTGATTAAGAGGAAAAGTGCAACTTATCTAAGGGTGAACTCTGTTTGAACCTGTCTGATACATCAAGGATGTGAATGTGTACAATAGTAGGCCTACAGGCAGTTTTTGCAGTTTACCTCCAAGAGGGAATAAAATCACTAAATTACCATCTCCAACAACTTTAAAGACAAAGAAATAGATGGCCTTTTGTTTTGACCCTTTGCTTCAATAAAATAATTCTGTCATAACAAATGTTCCAAAGGGATCTTTAATGTTCTGGGTTGTTTTATGACCATTTATCAAGATAATCAATGTGTACAAATATGTTCAGTAACAAGGACTGTATGTAGAAATGATTTTTTTCCATTTTACTTTAAATGTTTTGCTGAAGAAGAGAAATTTTTTTTTTTGATATACACAATGCATTTTATAGTAGTGTACAAATACGATGCATTTGCATATACTGAAGTTGATCAAATGCAACATAAAATCATTTAACCAATTACCTCTATTACTGACAGCAAAAATCTAGACTTACAACTGTTGCAGTTCCTCAAGTGCCCACTAGGAGCTGGTTTCAGAAGGAAGTTTCCTTCTATTCTTTTAGTAAAAGTCTTACTATACACTGAAAATTAATGAAACATATGTTGAGGAGTCACTAAAGGTGATTTTAAAACTAATTTCTCAGTGAACGTGTGTGCAGCAGTTTGAAAGAACACAAAGACTATTTTTGTGGTTTTTAAAATAAATTTTAAAGTACAACTTTAACTGAATTAAAACTTTCTTTCATACACATATACTGTACATATAACTTTCATTTTTGCAACATGGCCAAAACCTACGAAACGTATATAGTTCCTTTATTCTAATTGTTATTTCCTCTATTTATGGGGTAATAATAGTTGCATTCAAGGAGGAAATTCCCAGAATAATTAAGAGATTTATAGCTGTGCAGAAAACACTGATTAGAGCTTTTTATGGGTCCTAATAACTCATGCATTGTCTCCATTTGTTGTTAGACCGCTAGATACTTGTAAAGAAAATTATCTGATCAACTTTGGGCTCTGGAGAGAAAACATTGGTAAATAAATACAGCTGGTTTTATTACAAACCGTATTTCATTAATGTGTAAGTCTACCCACCGTGGCCAATAAACGTCTCCAGCATTTTTACAACAAATTTTCTTTTTCTTTTTTTTCGTGTACCTTCTTTCAAATACGCTGCATTCTGTTAGTCAAAATGTTTTCATCACTGCTGTGTTCAAAACACAAATGGGTCAGTTGATTATTTTAATATTGCATCACACCTCTATTCTCACCTGCCAACAATAATTTTGGACTTTTCATGTTGCATAAATGGCGCAGGCCACTAAAAAAAGTCAATTTCTTAAACAAGAAAAAGTGATGTTGCATTTATTCAAAAAAATATTTATGTATTTTTTTCCTTGTCAGTCCCTTCAGGTTAACCCTCCTATTAGCCTTAGTGTCAATTTGACCCCAATTCAATGTTTGTCATTCAAAAAATAATAGTTGACCTTTTTGTTTTTACTTTATATTTCACGACTTTTCCTAATTTGATGGGGACAATTGATTAAGCATAAAATCCTCATGATGATATCTTTTCAATGTGCTAAACACATTGTATGCATTGGTGTTCCTTTGGGGTCAATTTGTTTAACTCAGCTAATCTGTTTTAGCTGAGTTAAACTTTGTGTGTGTGTGTTTGTGTGTGACCTAACATCCCAACACCTGCAGATGCAGACTTTTATCTTTTGAGTTGATACGTAACAGGTGGGTGGGGAAAACAACTATTCCCACGAGAACTTTGATACTTCTTGTGGTGTGGGGATGTGGGAAACAACATGACTTGTGAACTCCTGCCAAACGAGGAAGCCAATGTAGTCTTGTGAGTAGATCACATCCAAATCTTTCCAACTACACATGCCTCCCCAATAAAATCATCATGTCAATGGCGGCCGTGGTGCAGTGGTAGGGTGGTCAACCTCCAATCTGAAGTTTGTGGGTTCAATTCCTGCCTTACCTGCCCATGTGTCAAAGTGTCCCTGTGCAGGACACTGAACCCCACCTTGCCTCTGGTGGAAGGTTGGCGCCAGAGTGTGTGAATGGGACTGTGACTGTAAAGCACTTTGGGCCTTCAAGGAAGGTAGAAAAGCACTATATAAGTTCCTTACCATTCAAGTAAAATAGTATCAATTGATGGTTATATGAAGAGCTCAAATAATGACTTTGTCTTCAACATGGCTGACTGTCTGTCTGAACACTCTTAGCAGCACATCTACCTTTTTGTCGAAGTGAATAGAGGGACCATCATTTTCCATTTTTGGTGCTAACGTGACATTAGGGAAGGGGGAAACCATATTCTCATGAGAATTTTCCCGCACCATGGGCATGAAGATGTGTGTGTGTCTGTGTGACCTACTGTACTCACACCTGCCAGTCCCAAGCCCGGATAACAAAAGAGGAGGGGTGAGTAAGACTTTATAGTGACCAACCAATATATTTTAGAAAAAAAGGAGATGCAAATAAGTAAATTAAAATGTTTATAGGAGGAAAGGATGGGTCACCAACATCACTCAATCTGCTTCATTCTGCGGGAGTCCTCAATGTGCACCCAAACGGAAAGTTTGACCTAATGGTGGCGCTACAGCAAAGGTAGTATCATCACCAAAACCAATAGGGCTCATCTTTTTGTTGCTCCCTTGGTTTAATCATGTCTAAGTTAATTTATCAAATGTTTAAGTTTCCCCAGCAAGTGTTTTACTCGTCTGTCTCACCGGACTGAGGTTGATCTTCCACAGATCTCATCATTCAATTACCCTCAGAGTACTTAAGTGTCTGGCTTTCAGTTTTTCATTGTCAGGTCATTTACTTTGTCACCTTTTTGTCATGACTAAGTTGATTTATTAAATGTTTTAGTTTCTGACACTGAACCTGTCCCCCTACATTTTGGGTCCTTCATTCAGTTCCTAACACCTTCACCTATTTAGTTTTAAATTGTTCAATGTAATATTTTATCTATGTAAAAATTGAACCTTTGCTGGTACATTGTAACCAGAAAAGCTAAAAGTTATGAATCTTTGTCTTAGTTTTTATAGTTTTGAATATAAATATACCACAAAACTAGATGTCTACCCCCACCCAGAGAAGATGAACCATATTTCTCTGGACGAAAATCTATGGCCTTAGAACTGTCAATGCTGACCCACTTCTCTGCCGCAAATGCCCCAAAAGACGCTAGAAGTTCTGGCTTGACGACACCAACAGGGTCATCTTTCTAACTGAAACACTTTTCTAATAACGTCTGGATTATTTTATGTGTTAAACTTAAGAAGAAGTAATGACAACATTTAAGAAACAGGATTAAGGTGAAGTGGCCAACAGACACATGTAAACTAAATTGAAACAATTTAATCATCTAAAAGGAAATAAAACATTTTTGTTAGTTTTCAAAGACTTCATCTTAGATTAAGAGAAAAGAAAAACTAATAAAACTTTAACATTTTCACTTTTTGTGTAACTACAGAAAACATATAAAGTTAGTCTTTTTGTGGAAATATAAAACATATTTTGATCATACAATTGTTCAAAAATGACAATTGTCTTTGCACTAACATTGAAAAAATATTAAAAAAAAGTAAATCACTATTTAGAAAGAATATATTTGTTTTTTTGTGAGGTTACATAAAATTCCATGTTAATAAACTGAAGGGAAAAAACAACTACCAGGGTAAAATTTCAAAATATTCAGTTGAAAATTATTACTGAAAACTAACGTAACTTTTATTACATCTTTTAGAAAAAAGAGCAGCAACTTCCAGCTTTTTCTGTCCCAACTATCCCAAAAATGCATGTGAGATTGTGGAGGGACTGTACATCAATACAGACTATAGAGTTTCTCCTTTTTTAATTTTTGGATGCTGGTGTGCCGGGGGATTTTTGTCAAGGTTAAAGTGTGCCTTGGCTCAAAAAAGGTTGAAAAACACTGCAATAGAGGCTGACGAGTGAAATTCATTTGATCTGATTTAAAAAGAATGCTCATCTGAAAACATAAAAGAGACTAGATTAGCCAGAGAAAAGCCCAATATGACCTTTTAAAACAAAATTCCTGGAAAACACCTTCCTGTTACAAACGATCAAACTTCTAATTGGCCCTTTTTTTACGCTTGTTTCACTTGCGCTTTCAAGAAGATTTACTACTTCTCTGCCTCTTATTGCTGGCAGCGCTGAAGGGTTTTATGACTTTCATACATTCCAAGAGGCAAAGCTACTTTTTCAGTGCTGGTTCATAATTACAAGTGAATGTGCTTCTATTTCCAAATGAGCGTTCTTTCCGCGTGGAACGCCATCAGTGAGGGTGGCATTGGTCAGCACAGACAGACGGATCAATATCTGAATAGTCCTTTCATTATTCAACCAATGGTGTTGCGCGCAACACTGACAGCAAATGAGCATGAGAGTGCTATCACCTAAGTAAGTGTTTGCTTTTTTGGCAAATCCTCATTATACATGTATGAGAAAATCACTTCAGAGTAAAATAACATGTATTTAACATGTATTTAAAGAGGCCGTATTGTGCTGTTTCAGGTAATCGAGTGTTAATTATAAATACTTTTACACCAACATACATTCTGGCTTTAATATGCTCTGTAAACAGATTCGCTTTCTAACAAGCCGTTTTTAAATTATCCCCCTCCTGCATTGAGGCCAGGTCTCCTATGATCAGTTATTAGACAAATAAACCTCTCACTTTGTGCTTGCTTTTAATTAACATACTGTAACTGGACTTTGTAGAGAAACAGACTCAGACGTTTACCTGTGCAGCTCCTGCTTTCCATCATTCTAGGGTTAATTCAATAAAGGGAGATCCTAGGAGTGCAAGTAAAGATTTATGTGGGATATAGACAGATGTGCATGAAATAAGTCTATAGCAGGGGTGTCAAACTCCAGGCTTTGAGGGACGGCCTCCTGCTGGTTTTTCAAAAAAAATTCTGCCTTATCTGCTGCTGATTACCTGGATCAGATGTGTTTAGCCAAAAAGGAGGCATGGCAGGTTGGTTGGAAAACATGTTGGACACCGGCCCTAAAGGGCTGGATTCTGACCCCCTTGCTCTATAGTCTTTGACAGTTAGGATCTGGTTTTCGTGATGGTCTTGGATGCTTGGGATAAGCTTAGACCAAAAATGCTTAAACCCCAGAGCATTGACCAAGGATGGCAAACCCTGGTCGTCATGAGTCCTCATGGACTGCTTGATGCCAACTACCTAAAGGCCGTGCCACACAGCCACCACCTACATTTTGCGAATTTTTTGCACAGATGGAAAATGGTCATACATGAATATAAGTGGAAAAGTAAGAAAAATTGTGGTCTTAACATTCAATTTTCGGATTTAGCACGAATGAACCAGGCTAAAACCACAGAAGTACAAATAAACCCTGCAAAAAACACGTGAATCAACGTAGAACATGACTCGTGGGTGATCATTTGCGGTTTTTATATGCAACTAATTTGTAATTCATGCATGAATTACGTGATTTTAAAAGTAAAAGTCCTAAGATTTACGTAATAAAAAGATTTACGTAATAAATTTTGGAACAGCTCAAAACTGAATTCATGTAAAGACCTGTCAGCTGAGACCCTCGACAGACGTCTGCGCACATTGCTGAATGACAAACGCAAAAAACACTCATGAGTTAGTTATGTATATCACGCACGTATCACGAAAGACCGAATTTTTACACGTGGAACATGCACATAAGTGTGACACAGCCTTAACCCTTGTGCTATCTTAGATGACCCCACCCTTACATTGACGTGTTCTCCCTACCATGACAAAGGTGGATAAAGGTGGAAAGATTTCATGTACCGTAAATTCCGGACTACAAAGCGCACCCGATTACAAGCCGCACCCACCCATATTCACGTGTTTGACTGCTTTTCACGTGTTTGACTGCTTTTATACATACACAAGCCGCGGCAGAGTACAAGCCGCGCATGTGTTAGCCGGTATTGTCATCCTGACAGATCACGCCCAGCATCCCAGAGTGAGTGCAATTTATTAGCACATTGTGGGTGGTGCCAGTTTTGCCTCTGGGTCACGTATTTGAGTGTATCGACATCTGTCAAACAGCATGGACCTATATTCTGTTCACAAGTCCCTCAGTTATGGTGTTTTTATTTCATTTTTTTTTACTTATTGACAATCTAGGTATCTAACATAAAATTACAAACAGTAACCATATAATCAACATTACATCCCTCAGTTATAATGAGGAAATTTACATCCGCGATTCCACATTTCCCATGAGTCTTAGGGGCTAAAGGCGGGGCCAACGCCCGGCTCGCCATTCTGTTGTACGTGTTTAAGAATTAGCAAGTATCAGCAGTGCATGGAGGGGTGAACGGGTAAAGCTCTCCTTCCGCTTGTGTCGCGGCAGCGTTATGGGAGTAACAGGACTGGTTAGAAAACACAACGGTAAAATAAAGCAGCGGCGACTGAAAAGCGCGCGCCTCAGCGCGATACGCGCGCCTCAGTGCGGCGCGTGCGTCAGAATTCAGAAGCCTCTGCACTCCGCGGACGCCTCTGCGCTCCGCTCCCGCCCCGCGCGCTCCTTGTCTCCCCTTCCTATCTACTCCGACACCTCTGGCCAGGGCAGCTTCAAGGAGGAGCACTTCGGTGGATGGAGCAAATCGTTTCTGTGCAAAGCAATCGGACTTAATACTGTACGTTTTGTGTATGAGGGGCGGGTGCGTTGTTACGTGTGGGAGCCATCAGACTGCCATCGGCCCCGCAGCTCAATCAGCAGGAGAAGATGTCTCCAGCTCACACGGAGGCTGTGAGCTTTTCAAAGCAAAATTCCGCTTTTACGGTTTCCTTAGAAACCGTAAATGGAGTGTAAATTCACTCCATGCGCTGTTCTCTCCGTCACGCAGCAAACCGGCTTTTCCAAACCCGTTGGTGACAGTGGACTTTTTTACGCTGCTTTTAACGATTGCTTTTAACTTGAAAGCTTCATCATAATGTAGCGGCGATCACGTGCACGTTGGGTCTAATGGCCCCAAAGGATTCTGGGATGCGGCCGGGCATGCGTGTTTCGTTTTGTTGAACCATGACTGAAGTGTCTAAGACCTGAAGTCAAGTCCATGCTGTTTGGCTGCTAAGAGGTGTGTTTAATAAAAATGCCTCGTGCTTGGTGTCAGATAGAGAATTGAAACTATTCACTGAGTTTGAAAGTACGTACATGGCGGCCGCCAATTAAATCCATAAATTAGCCGCGTCACTGAATAAGCCGCAAGGCTGTAAACGCAGGAAAAAAGTAGCGGCTTGTAGTCCGGAAATTACGATAATCCATGGACACCAGTGAAGATCACAAATCATTGAAGAAAAAAGGTTCAGAGCACAGTCTAGTGGGTCTAGATGACCCAACTCCCAATGGTAAAGTGCCTAGGATAGCACAAGGGTTACAGGTCAAAAATATGGCGGTGTTTAAGTCGTAATATGTTAAATCTTACATCATTAAAGCAAGATCGATTGCTCAAAAAACTTTGAGTCTTCTTAAAGTTGTTGTTTTTTGAGAAGTGTTTGAATCAACGCCCCTCAAAACAAATCACATATGTATTCTGTCTATACATCAAAGACATCCTCAAGGCGCCGCTTCACTCAGTCGGTAAATTTTCTTTTTAGCTTTCTCTTATGGATTATGACCCATTGCTCTAAAAGCATACTGTGCTTTAAGCCTGTTGATGTGTGAAAACTTTTAACAAAAAGCTTCACGAGACCCCCTTAGTTTGCATTGGCTTCTACCTTTTGATGGGAACTCCATCTATTATGCATGAACTGAGCATCGGGGCTGAATTTAAACCCCAGTGTTGCACACCAGTGCCTCAAGATATCTGAACACACAATCAATAATTCTCCATCAGCCAGGGAGGCTACCGGGAGACCTGCACAGCGCTCTTTGAAGTTGCCTGACAAGTTAAACCCTGTCCAGTTTCTTTTTATTTTTTTTTACGAATGCATGCCTCTGAGGAAAATATGACGTGCTGCTGTAAATACTTGTGGCTCACTATGTGAAGTATTACAGCATTGAGAAGTTTCAAAAGTTGGAAATAGTCAGAAGACGAGCTCGCTTGTTAATTGAGAGAAAACGCAGCAGGAATCATGGAAGAAAATTAGGGCAGAAAAAAAAATCGTTTTTGCACTTTGCACTGATTTCAGCAGGGGTCCGTAAAAGTCACTTTAAATCCTTTGCTATTTCAATCATTGCTCTTCTTTTGCTTTGTTTCTCCACATTGGATGTTGCCGCTTGTGCCCTTTAGCACTATTCTCCAAACGCAGCCAGAGCGAGAGATTTAGAACAAAACTAATGAAGCGCGCCTTTTTCTTTTTAATTCCTTGAACAAGTCATTGATCATTTAGCCACACAGCTGTGTTAGCATCCCTTTGTGTCTCATTTGGGCCTTACTTTGACTGATACTCCAATTCTATCAACAACAAAAGGCTGTTCCCAAGAGGAGTGAGTCAAAAACCTGCAACAGAGTTCTGGAAACATAAAAAAGACTTTCTTTCCTCGATCCTTCTGTTTTTGAACAATCCCTTCTGTGTCAGTCAGATTGTCACTCTTTAGTTTCTTTTCAGACTTAAGGTCGTTGTCACATCTATAGAGTTATTCATATGGTGCAACCTCTTTGCAATCCACTGGGAGACATAGAACGATTCCTTCCCCTTTTGTGTGTGTGTGGGTGTGTGTCTGTGTGTGGGTGTGTATCTGTGTGTGTCAGCACAGTTTGGTTTTCAGATTCCTTTTAATTTATTGCTTTTGTTTTTTATTTCATCTTTTTCAATTAAATCCACATTTATGATTTAGCCAAGAACACACATGTGTATATACATATATACATACATCCATACATACACAAATATATGTACATTACTGTTGAGAACCTTATACACAACTTATACACTTTGAGATTGAGTCTCAAGTCTCGAGTCCCCCCATGTGAGACTTTAGTCCATCATACAAATATGAGTTTCAAGTCCAAATCATACAACTTTACCTTTTTGTCGTTACTTTTCTCATTTCCCCTCATTATACCTCCATCTTCCTTTCTATAAAGCTGTGGTAGTCTTAGAGGTCAAAGCATGATAGTGCCTCAATATTTCCCAACTTAATGCCTCTATTTTAACACCAAAGATTACAACTCTACTACTTTCGTTTTAATTTCTAATTTAATTTTTGGATGTTATTCCTATGTTTTGGGTAATAAGAGCGATTTCTTCCTAGATTGAGCGTGTGCGCAACTTCATGAAGAAACCATGTCCTTCGCGCTGAAAATAATCCACCCCAGAGAACAAGCAAGGGTCTTGAATTTTCTTTTTGTGCACAGCCTTTCTGACTGATTGTTTCTAAAGACGTTGTGTGACTATTTCCAGCATAAACACATTTAATTAAAGCTTCTGAGAAACTGTTATCGTTTAAAAAACGTACACTTTTTATTTATAAGTACAAGAAGAAGCCACTTTCAGTTTATGTAACCACAAAAACTTTGTATTTGGAAAAAAAAAACTATTTTAAAGCCAAAAACATTACAAATTTGACAAGGAATTGCAGAAATATCTTCAGAACGTTTTGCTTTTCTGCGTTTTGCCTTAAAACCCCACAAGAGACAAAACCACTTGATGATCTGTCCAGACAATGTCATAGTTATATGATGCAACAGCTTTAGCAACAGCCTGTAGGACAAAGGTCTCCCTTTTTTTCACTTTGGGAGGGTTGGAAAGCTTGCCTGGGAAAGTAATTGGCGCTCCCTCCGGAGCAGCAGTTAGTTGCCAGGCAGAAAATCCTCAGATAGTAACTATGGAGTCTGAAAGGTACTGTTACGTGTTATTAGTCAATGCGCAAAAGAAAAACTTTGAAAGTCTTCTCGTCTCATTTCAGTGTGAAAGTCAACAGTTCCTCTTTTAGAGTTTATGCTCTGGCTGTTTACACCTCTCAACTTTTTTTTTTGTTTCTTTTTAAGATTTCCTTGGAGTTAAGCTAAAAATTCACGCTCTTTCTTGTCCCGTTCTGCCCTGTGCTCTGGATTCACATTTCAGATGTACATCTAAACAGTACTGACCACAAGGGCACCCGCTGACAAACACACAATGAACCGTGGTCGAAAGGGGGGCCGGTTCTGAGTCTGGATTTCTCTCCTTAACAACCACAGCCACGGAGACCTTGAAGTGAAACAGTCAAGTAACTGTCAGGCGAGACAGTGAAGCGAAGAGGGCAGCAGCAAGAAAGAAAAAAGTGGAGAAAACAGAGGGAAAGAGCAGTGTATAAACAGACTCCCTTTAACAAGTTTGTTTTTTCAGGGGGTCGAGTTGCAGTTGTCTGTGAGGTCCTTCCTGTACGGTTTCTCACAGTGGCGATACATTTCACTGAATCCTGGGAACTGTTAATTAGGCTGGCAAATGGAGCTTGTAATTTTGTCGAAAACAAAACCCACAACACTTTGAATCATAGAAAGAGGCTGCAGCTGCTTTGACAAGGTTAAGATAAACACATCCACTTGATAGATAGATAGATAGATAGATAGATAGATAGATAGATAGATAGATAGATAGATAGATAGATAGATAGATAGATAGATAGATAGATAGATAGATAGATAGATAGATAGATAGATAGATAGATAGATAGATAGATAGATAGATAGATAGATAGATAGATAGATAGATAGATAGATAGATAGATAGATAGATAGATAGATAGATAGATAGATAGATACTCGGTCGCCATGTTTTTCACAGGACGGAACCCTGCCATGTTGGAGCTAGAATGATGTCAGTCAGCAGTGATTGGTCCAAATCTGTCTGTCATTGTTTCTATGGCAACCACTCTTGCCAATCAAGTGCGAGCTTGTTGAAAGTTCACACCCCTACCACTTAAAATAAAAGCTTCACGAAATCTATCACTCAAACATTATGTACATCTGATGTGAGCAGATGACCAGTCAGATGCCTTTTACTGAGACATAGTTTGAATATTATGCGCTACAGACAAATTATCATGAAAAATTGGGAACCATCATCAACACATCACTGGCCAAGTCTGACTTTGATTGGTTGACGCGACGCATCTGCTCACACTCCCAGTTCCAGTCCTGGTCTTCAGTCTCAATCTCCAGTCCTGATCTCCAGCTCCAGCTTTCATCTCCGGCTGCTGAAATCACAAGGCAGCCTGCTCACCTGCCAGCCAGTTCCTTCCCAGTCCAGCCTCTTCAGCTGATTAAGGCTTCTGGTCTCAATAAACTGTCCAAACCTTCGTCTGCCTGCTACTTTGATCCACCAGTCCCTTACAAACAACATGTTGATGTTGAATGAAAGAAAAAAAATGCTCAAGCTGTGTTAAAAAAAGAAAGGTTGAGATAAGTTTTTGTACTTGAGCGTAGAAGGGTTGTGATGGTCTATTTTTCTGTGACTTCATGGACTGCGAGTTGGGGAAACGTGCTTTCGTGCTGGCCCAGTTGATGTATAATCTTTCACCAAAAGGCCAAAACTCCTGTCCCCCTTTTTTTTTTTTTGGGTTTCTGGCTGGAACTGGGATGAAACTGAAATGAACTCTTTTATGCTGTGCGAGCCGCTTCAAATGGCTTCACAATCGAGCGTGGCGAGGCATTTGAAACAACTTGGAGGCGCCGCCATTGACTTTCATCTACATAAAATCAAGGGGCCGTTTGATCACTGCGGCCCCACACAACAGCCTGAGCGAAAACCCCACCGAAACAATAGGAGTTTCATCAGACATTGATTGAATCCTGTGAACTTTGCAAGAAAAGAAAAAAAACTACGAGGGAGGCAAAATTGTAAATTTAGATTCACATAAGAACTGAGTCTGTACTTCTCTTGCCACGGTGGTCTTTGAACACACTGAATGGATGGTAATGTAGCGCCTAAGAAGGTTGGATGTACCGTAAGGATTCCAGTTAAAGATAAATGTGGAGGACCTGCACACACATGTAGCGTCCACGAACTGTGGGGATCCACTACGGTGCTACAGGATCAATTACTGGCTGGTTGCTTGAGGGGTCAAGCTGCATCAAGTGTCTTGGGAGGGAAGCTGATCGATGTGGACTGCAGAGGGGTCCAGCATAACACACAGTGAAGGGTTAGGAACAAATACAGGATATCTACCAATCTATCCGCATGCAACTTGAGTACTTTTAATGTTTAAATATATATATTTAAATATATATATATATATATATATATATATATATATATATATATATATATATATATATATATATATATATATATATATATATACACACACGCTGCTTTTAGTGAAATATTTGTTGAACGTATTTCAGGTTTAGTAGATGCTGATACTGCAGAAATGATTCCTTTGTTTTATAGATCTCCCTAACAAATTAATCCTCTTGGACAGAAATATGCATTAGGACGTATTGAACAGTCAATGACTGCCCACACCTGCCTTATTGGATACTATAGTAGCAACTAATAACTTCAATACTAAGAGAAGTGTAATATAACACAGCAAATTGAATCAAAAGGTCATTTAGTAATGTAAATCTAAAAAACACGTTATTTTCTCTTTCTATATAGGTTTTTGAGGCAATAAAAGGCACCAAGTGAAACAAAATTTAGTTTAGTATGACTGCACTACTCAGAAAGCCTAGAGGGGCCACAAGGCGGGTTATTGGTCAGAGGAGTTGATGGGAAGTTGTTTCAATGAATTGTGTTGTTATTTATCTGTATCTCTTATTAATGCAAGAAGTGGCATTTACAGAGAGAGCAACACGATAAATTAGTCATTTATTCACAATAACTCTCAACTTTGTGTATGAGAACAGGACGGTGACCCCCGCCCCCCCTCGTCTTCCAAACAGCCAGTACCTGCTGACTCCAAGAAGTCAAAACCCCATAGACTTCTGTAGAGAAGTGTGTAATGTGTCTGCTTTCAAGTGAAAGGGGGTTTTGTCTTCCACCCCTGATTGGAGAGTCGTTGCCAAAGTAATGATGACTAAGACCGACTCGGAACACTCAATGATATCTGATTCCAACATGGCTGTGTCCATATCGCGAAAAAATGGCAACCGAGCTAGAAGTAAGCAATTCTCTATGGGTGATGTCCCACTCACTCAGTCCAGTCCTCATTTACAGTCAAGGATTGTCACAAAAAATACTAAACAAAACACTCACTTTTTCAGTTAATTATCTCTTAGCACAATACTCATCACTTCGCAAGGTTACCAAGTATGGTAACTCTTAGGCTCCAAGTATCTATCAAGCCATGTGGCTATGTAGCTTACTAAAGTTGTACTGAAACATTTTGACAGATTTTTCAGCACTGTGAACCACAGAAAATCACTCCTGGTCAGTAAACGCAACCAGAACTCACACAAAAGGTGTTTTTTTTAGAACATTAAAGTGTTTTAAGTGCACCTTATGGTCCAAAAAGTACAGAACATAAAAGTCACTCCTCACATCGCTCTTGAATTATCACCTTCCTTCAGGATGTCCTTGTCTTTTTCCATCCTTCCTGCCCCCCCTCTTTCAAATGGCCTCTCTTCACTCTTTTAATTGGAAAGCGTGAGTTTTGTCACTGATCTGATTAAAGTCTGAGTCTCTGCACGCCCGGTTCCGCTTGGATGGGCACATCTGCCCATGCTCATCCATACAGTCACCAAGGTGTCAGACGCCGAAAGAGGCGCACATTTACTCAGACACACACCCAAAGTATTGTCACTTGGGCCATTAAAAGTAAAGCTGGAGTGATTATGATCCCATTTAGAGACAGAATGGCTGTCTTGATGGTGCGTCACATGGTAAGAACATCAGGACTTTCATTGTAAATGGGGGATGGGAAGAGCATTGACAAAAGAAGATGGAAGGACGTGGTAAGGTGCAGACAATTTTACAGGTAATGAAATATGACAGAACCTTTTGACTACCAAAAAAACTGTTATTTAGCCAATTTTTTTTCTAACTAGAGAATCAAAAATTACAACTCCACAAGTCCAACCCTTCACATTTGGTATCGTTGAAAAGCCCCAAATGTCCTCTATAGATACCAAAATGAGTTAATTCAGTAGTATGTAGTGGTTAGGAGATATTTAGGTTTAGAAATGTCCTCAGAGGACAGATTTGCAGTGATGGTAGTCAAGAGGATTTGGAAGTTCAACGATTGGAAATGTGACAGAAAAGTGTTCCCTTAAACTCCAGAAATTTAAAGGTAGTGTATATCATGGCATCACCAATATAAAAAATATATATAATACCTTTCTTTAAAAAACAATCAAAAAACATACTTCACGTGAGAAAGTGTAAGGAATATCCTCCTTGATACAGTCGTAGTAACTCACCTATTACTGATGTCAACCTTGCATTGATCTCTTCACATCAAGCAGCTGGGCGGAATGCATTTGTTCTCATAAATGTGAACATTTTTCAGTGCGTCCTGCTTGTTTCAAACTCTACATAGCAGAGGATTTGATATTAAAGCTCCCCCATTAAGACTGTGGGACAGGGAGAGCAATAAAAGGACACAGTTCCTGGCGGAACTCCCAAGCTTTCAGGAAGTGAAACATCAGCAGAGTGGAACTGTGAACAAGTCATCTCTTTACTTGCCCACCGATTAACGTAAAACAAGAAAAAACACAAAAAAAGCAAATTAACGTTCTGTAAATAAAGGATTTCCTATGCAAAAGGTTATGCCATTGAGGGAAAATTTAACACACCTGTATAGTAACATAAACGAAAGGTAAGCCTGACAGGATGTTTCTTATGAACCCCTTTATGTTGGATGTTGCTCATTTGCAACGTACCATTGAATCCAGGACTCCACTTCATTTAGCATCACCTTAAACAGAAAAGAACACCAAAGACATTTTTTAAATATAAATTCAGAATTTTTTAAACCTTCTTTGTGTTCTTTTTGCTAACTTTTAATATCCTTTAAATTGTTTGGTAAACCTTAAGATTCAAATCTTGCCCCGCCCTGCTGACACAAGGGCTGAACCCAAATTGCTTCCTTACCCCTCTGGCTCCTCCCTATTGCCCCAATTGTAGGGACGGGTGTGTTCTGTCGCACAGACATTTACATTTAAATTACATTTTTTTAAAGTCATGAAACAAAGTTACAAATAAAAAAAACTAAAAATCACCTACTCATGCGGTGCTGTGTTGTTGCTAAGGGTAACGCGTAAAACTCGTGATCCCTCTGGTCAGGTGACTGATGGAGCAGTTCAATATACTGAAGCCTGGGGGGGGGGGGGGGGATTTTAGCACAAAACTCACTTATTACGATGACACATGCATTTTTTTGCACTTTTTTAAATGAACAATGACCTATATAAACATATACATAAATAAATTTGTCATTCTTCATTTAAATCATGCTCTACTGTAACTTCAGTAGAAGTTGACAGAAAATTAAAGCTTTTCATCACTGTCTCAGAAATCTCAGAAATTGTATCAATATTTGACGTTTTTTAGAATTTATTTTGTCATTGACACATATCAACATAAAAGTATAACAAAAACTTATTAAATTACTTAATTACATATTTACATGTGAGTCTGACTGTTTTAGAGACTGTTTTAGTTCCTTGCATATCTATTTATCGGTTTGTCCAAAACAAAGTTTCCAACATTTACAAAAAGGAAATCCTTTAATATTTACCAATTATTTTAGGACTAATTCCAAAGAAGACCTACTGTTTTGTTCAGATAAAAAAAAAACTGACCGGACAATTAAGCGTCAGGCGCAGAGTGTCGTATTTTTACTCGTGTGGAAAAACCCAATCTGATGCTTCAGATCAGCCAATTAACGAGTAACAGGAAGGTCTCGTCTGAGCAGGTATCCATCAATGGCAACAGCCGGACACTTTGACAAATTTGTCCAAAGGCAGAGATTTATTAATTTGTGAGAACTTCCAGCAGCTTTCCGTGGTTTGCATTAAAAGCCAACATTAATTCCCAACGGGACCTTAATGTTATTCCAAAAAAATGTTCCTCTTTCGGCTTGTGCAGTTTTTTATTATTTCTTTTTCATTAATCAGTTTTGACAGCTACTAGGAGGAGTGTGTTTAACATGAAGTTTTACCATGATTAATTTTGTTGTACAAGGAGGCATATGTAATACACTGAAATGAGACACATACTCTGAGTTTCACAGACTCTCCGAAAATAGACTTTTTGTCTGAAACTGCACCTATACAATGAAAGCTTGGACTGCTATAGGTTGTTTTCATTTATAATCCCCCAAAAAACAGACAGCAAAAGTCTAACCTGTACAAATTTGCAAAGAGTCGCTAATACATTTTCTTTGATTGTAAACTACAAGAACAATCAAGAATTATGAATAGATTATCAGAGTTTTTGTCATTCATTTTTATGAATAGAGTTTAAACTCTGGATAATCTGTGAGGTTAAAAATTTCGACGAAATGCACCAAGAATTTATAATTTAACTACATAGCCAATAGCTATCCTGCTGGATGGCATGAATAAAGCACTTCTGCAGCTTAAGAAAATAAGATTCAATTGGAACTCTGGATGTGTGTTTACTAATTCTTAACTTGTATTTATTTAGTTTTTATGTGCTTCTGCCACATTTTTTTATTCAATAATTCCCCCTTTTTTAATGGTTATTATAATTTAACATTTTCTTGTGCATAATATTATTTTTGATAATCAATTAGCTAAACATGGTGGCAGACATGGGCCTATGCCAAAAACTTAATTACGAATAAATATATTTTTAATTTAGTAGTGAGATTTCAGAAGCCTAATCACACAAAAACTGACCAAACACAGTTGAGTGAAATTTTTATAAATTTTATAATTTTATACTGCAGACAGGTGTATATAAATAGAGAGAGAGAGAGAGAGGAAACGCAGCTAACTCATGACCTTGTTAGTAATGTAAAAAAAACAGTGAGACCGCAACATGTTGGCTGCGTTAGTGTATTTAAAAAACCTGTAACTACCAATTTTGTTTGCTGTAGAAATAAAAAAAAACAGACTGATGCCACTAAAACAAACATTAGTGTGACTACTCTAACTCCCAATCTTGTTAGTAGCGTGTAAAAAAAACACAGGCTATTTACGAATTCCTTCACTACTCACTAAGTAGTGCTGTCTAAATCTACAATTCCAAAATCGAGTGCCCTAGAAATTTCCCAGAAGTCTCTGCAAAAAAACAGTGTGCATTGATGCTCACTAGACTGGCATATATAGACCACAATGCATTGCATTTTAACACTTTTTGCAAACAAAACATATTTAAATGTATTATTTAATCAAAAAATTAACGTGTTCATTTTCAGAACTCAGTGGATTCATAAATGATCGTCGTAAAACGCTCATATCAATTATATTTTCACTTGGGGAAATCTATGACGTCATATGCGCCGTTTGAAAAGAAAGAAAAAGCAGTGAAGTGAGCAGGGTGTCCAAATTGCTTTAATCCAGGGCACTACATAGTCCTGCACTAGATCATTTTTTAGTAGTTAGGGATTAGGGTGGGAATTCGGACACAGTCTGACACGGTACATGTTAGCCACGTTAGCATAACTCCCGACGTTGTTTGCAACATGTAAAAAACAGACTGATAATGCTAAAAGAAACATTATTGTGACTCTGCTACTTCTAACCTTGTTAGTAATAATCAAAAAAAAAAAAAAGTCCAACACTGGTTGGACTGAGTGACATTAGTTGCGTTAGCATATTCACAATACCTGTTACTACCAACCTAGTTTGCAATATTTAAAAAAACAGACTGACACTAAAACAAACTACGCTAGTGACCACACTAACTATGCTAGGAAAACGTTAAAAAAAAAAAAAAAAAACAGTCCAACTCTGCTATCCGTAGCATTAGCACTATTGTTTCTTGAAAAAAATAGTGGTGGTTTTTCTGCGCCTTATACTGCCGAAAATACGGTCTAAAAAACAGAGTTTTGGAGCTGCTCATAGCGCCTCGTGTGCTGAATTTCATCATAGTTATTTTAAAGAAATAAAACAAAAACAAAAATGACAAAATGCTTGAATATGTTTTTACAAAAGTGTTTTAAAAATAAAGTTACCTGCATGGCGCGAAAACAAAATGTTAGGGCTCATTGGCTTGTTTGTAATTTATCTATATGAATAAAATTAGAGTGCTGAAAGTCTGCAATAGAACTACCCATAAACAGACTAACACACACACAGCAACACACAAACCCACAAAGTGCTGACGCTGGCTCTTGCTGCTCTGTGATTTCACTCTCAGCTCCCATAATCTGTTTTATCTCAGGTGTTGTCGATAGCCGCTTTAATTAATGAGAGGATATTCTTACCGTGATTTAGCCGGCGCAGGATTATAAAACAACATATCACCCTTGTGAGGCAACGAGAGAGTGAGAGAAAAGGGAGGACTGAAAAGAAAAAGGAAGAGGTTTTTATAAAAAAAAAATAAAAGGCATTAAAATCTAAATCTCCCTGAATGAATTTATGTGTTTATTTTAAATCAACGTAAGCCCAAGTGATAAAGAAAATACTTTTGATTTTTTTATTTGTGTTTTGTCAGCAGTCATAGTTTGAAGGCATTTCTCCATATGGTAAACTGCATATACTCATATAGCGCTTTACTACCTTCTTAGAAGGCTCAAAGTGTCTTACACTCATAGTCCCACTCACCCATACACACATTCACACACTTGATGACGGCTCCGCTGCTGAACACTGACGCCAACCACCAGGAGCAATGTGGAGTTCAGTGTCTTGCCCAAGGACACTTCAATACATAGGCAGGCAGGGCGATCTTCTGATCAAAGGTCAACCGCTATACCTCTGCATCACACCCGCTTAATCCTGTACTAATTAGGCCTAAGTTATTTTTGAAGAAGCTCCACACGCTATCCAACATAAGCAGTTGGCAAGAAAAGGTCAGACATTAGGCTACGATAGTTGTCCAGATGACCAAGGACCTTCGAGACAGAGTGGGAGCTTGAGTTTCTGAACGCACTGATTCAGCAGGCTGACCACAAACAATGAATTCCCATTTCACCGGAGTAATGCTACAGTATCTCCCAATTATTTTGTTCTTTCTTTTAAGTATTAGTCATATGCATTTGTATGGAGGGTTGACCCATACGGGTGCTGCTGGCCCGCTAGAGGGTCGTACACAGGACGGGCTACATCTTAACGTGAACGATTGTTGTGGGTCTGCTAAGTTTTTCATACGGCTAATGTAAGTCGGACGCACTTATAATGTCTTTGGCCATGTTGTTAGTTGTTAGCAGTGGCGGTTTTTCCTAAAGGCGATCTGGGCCGTTTCTAGTTTTTTATCCCTGTAGATTTCTTAGACTAGAGCCGCCCACTCCTCCGTAAAGTTAATGAAATTTGCGCTAGGGCGCCCCACTATCGTGTCAATTTGCTGCTGTAATGAGAGGACAAGCAGGAAGAGAGGCGGAGGAGGGCCTTAGACAGACGGAAACGTCTATTCAAGGTTGTGGATTTATTCATTCATAATTAATGTCAATAAAGAAAAATAACTCAGGCCTTTTTTACCAGAACCACCCTTCAAAAAGAAAATACAAACTGATGCGTGTTAAGTGTCAACTACCTTACATACCAGATCTCAATTGTGAATTTAACTACACAAGTATATTTTACTTATATGAATAATAAAGTAAAATAATGATTTTTTTTGTTTTTGTGTTTGATAGTATGCAGGCTTTGAGTAACTGAGTGCGAGGTTGGAAAGGCGGGTAAGGGTGCCGTCCAGTGATTCGCCCAGGGCCTCAGACTAGCCAGGACCGCCTCTGGTTGTTAGTAAACTTTGTGCACAAGCCCCATATTGACGGCACAAAAATGCAGCATAAATTGGGTGTGAGTGTCTGCAGGACGCCCGTGAAATGTCCACACAAGCTACACTTTGTCTAATTCCTCACTTTTTATGCCCAGGCTGTGCACAAGGAAAACTCACTTGGGTCGTTCACATCTGCGTCTCAAATTCTTCACCCTTATGTGTTAAATGTTTGCTACGATCTTATGCCCTCATCAGGCCCTTAGACAAAATCAGAATGAACATTTTCACTCTATGAGTACACCAAGCGGTCAACAACTTCATATTTCCTGCAGACCACCTGTGTGTCCAGTACAGGTTTCCCCATTTTTCACAGCCTGTATCCATCCGCATGGACAGTTGTGACTAAAAGCAGATCTCCACTGGTCTGACTGCAGTGGAACAAAAAAATTAGAATCAGAATATTTACATCGCCTCCGTCATGTCTGCGTCTTACATCCGTCCCACAATGCAGGAGTTCTATTTGACGCGTCTACTTCGCAGCAAAAAGCTGGATAAAATGGAAACAGGTCTGGGTTTTAAAAATAAGAACTTCAGTTGTCCTTTCAAAATAAAAATGTACAAAATCTTATTCTATATTCAAGGTAGCTTTCCCAAACTGTGAGTGAACACCGCTGATATCACCATTTTTGCCATGCACAGCAAAAGTTCAATTTGGGAAGGACAAAAGCATAATTTATGAAGCAAAACATGTATTCTACAAGGACTGAGGCCATGTTAGCCAAAGTTGTGGATGAAGCACTGGACATGGGGGTATCAGGACAAACGTCGGAGGGCGTACAGCACCTGTGTCCATAAAAGAAGCATGAAACACAAGTTCACAGACTAGCAAAAATGTGAAAAATGAACAGTCACAAATGTGTTTGATTAATTTGTCAACCATTTATCAGATCCAATGAGTGAATTTTCCTTGAGTTTCTTCTATTCCCAAGTCGGACTCCAGTTAAACAGCCTCACAGAGGGACAGGCATTCATATATCTCTGCCTTGAACCCATGGAGTTCATACGGCAAAGCGTCTCCCAGCCCGGACAGATCATTACTGCAGACCAACCCGCCTTCCATTTATCACATCCCCCGACAAACAAAGGGAAAGAGGCCCACCGCGTTAAAAAAGTTGACATAAATTTAATTAAATGTCTGTACATGGAGCTCAATTTGAATTTCAAGAATAAGACGTGCTGTTGGGAATTTTCTGAAAAGGAAAGAGGTGAGATGAGAGATAATGTGGACAAAATTCAGCATTTTCTACAAGACGAAACAGAGTTAAACAAAATGTTTAAAAAAGTTGCCTTTTACTTTATTTCTATCAACGGAAAATGTATAACTTGCAACCGCTTGTGTAAAGTTTTAATCCAGTTGACCAAAAGCCTGATAATGGAGCCTGATTGAATTCCTGGTTTTGTGAATTAAAAGTTTATCATTGTTTTACAAAAAAGTTTGTTTTCTGTCAAGAAAAGACGTTGCTTTCTGTTGACATTCATTGGTTTGCATTGGCGCTGATTCTAGATCACGGCTTTTATTGTGTCACAAACTTCCACAAGTAAAGATCTACTTTGCTTTTCGGTGTCCGACACTTCACCGGTGGCAAATGAAAGGATTTTTACATAAAACACACTAAGTTTATTACAAAAGCAAATTATGTCCTTTTCTATGCACAGTATGCACATCCATCTTTGCAAAAGTTTGGATGTTGTTCGTTTTCGTGGGTGAAACGCAGAAACGCCGCTGAGGCCGACTCTAGGTTGACATCATTAAAATGGGCGGCACCCAAAAGAAGTAAAAGGTGGAGCCTCAGATATCGAGTCGTCTTAGAGTTTGCGAAAAATAACTCATGTTTCATAAAAGATTTGTTTTTTAGTGTGCCAAAGGTAATATATTATCAAATATACAGATATAGTTTAAAGAATAGCATGATATACGCCCTTTAATATGAAGTTTTTTTAAGCGAAATAAAACTGATCTTAAATATGGGGATACTAAACTTTGTCTAATTATTATTTTGTCAAAACTGTAAAGTCGATAGAATATAATTATTTTTTATTAATTTTGTCCACATTATTTTGTTTTTTAGAGTAAAAACAGATTTTTTGGAGGCAAATTTCACAATTGAGATCAGAGCAGAACAAAACAGAATGTTTCAAAAAGTGGTGTTTTTTTTTATTGTCGTTGGGTCTTTATTTAAAAAAAATTTTACAAACAAAACCTCAAAAACTGACTTAAGCACTACCTTGTTGTTGTTTTTTTAATTTTCATCTTTTATTTTGAAAATGTAAAACAAGGCTTAATGAAGCCCCATCATTAGGATGGCATATACAAAATGTTAAAAAAAGAATGGCGGCACATTCCTGCATTGAAGCGTTCAGATCAATCTGGTTTTTTTTTCTGCTCTGGACCAAAGTGACTTTGAAAACGTTTTGGTTGCGTGATTGTGCTGCGTTCCGCCGTTTGGTGGTTTCTGCTGAATCTCCGAAACATTCGGGAGGACTTGATTTGTTTTCCAGATGACTTGTAATTGCGGTGGCAACATTCATTTCAACCCACTTAAACATTAAAGGCCATAAAAGCTGCACACATTCGGAACATCATTTGAAGAATTTGAAGCAGCAGAGAATTTTGTAATTGGCAAGATTAATAATATTTACAACGCTGAGATGCAAATCTCTCTTCACTGAGACTCCATGAATAATTGAGTGCGAACAATCATTTTGAATAATTCATTCCTAAATAATCTTCGCTGTTTTTCTTTCTTTTTTTTTTCTTTTTAATGACCGGAGGGCACGTTGGGTTTTGCGACAGCAGAAATGTGCTGGCAGTAATTACAGTGAATATCTGCAGCTCCTTCTTAATTGCTGGGAGAAGTTCCTTTGTGCCAACGGTCTCCTTCAGAGAGGAGGAGACAAAAGGATGATAAGAGACAAGACTGAGAATAGGGAACGAGTAAACAGTGGCGCTCTGGTTCCTTCCATCCATCTTCCCACTCGTACTTTGCTTCCCATCACTGAGATTTCCGGAACCGACTCTGTCTCCCTGCCTTTAGCTCCTGAGTAGAATATTGATGCTAATGGAATTAATTACTTATAGTGTGTTTTCGTTCAGTGTGTGCATCCTAACAGCTTGGGCTGCTGGGGGAGAGGAGGCAGGGAAGAGGAGCGCTGGGAGAGACTTTGACTGAGGTGGGAAATTAAAGGTAAAAAAAAGGGGGAAGATGGAGATAAGTTGATGTGTGCAACGAGGCCTCCAGACCTCCTGGACCCCACCAGGAATACCGCTGCCGCTGATTAAAATCACAGCTATCATTAAAGCAACGCCTGGCTCAACGTTTTTAATTGAGGGTTTTAAACAGACACTTCTTGACTGCAAACTACGGGAAGCGGAGGCCGGACCTAAAGGCAATTTTTTTTGTCCTGTTTTTTTCTTCTTCTTTTTTTTTGTCAGGCCACCGGTGCTAATGATGGATCTTCCTGCTGTTAAGGCCACTGGTGTTAATGATAAACCAATTAAATTTTCAAAAAACGGGGGGGGGGGGGTACGACAAACACCCAGCAAACATCTCGTCACTCGGCTTATTTACTTCCTCTGCTCCTCGTTCTGCGGGTGTTGCCTCTCCGTCGGACGCGGTCCCAGTTAATTGTTGCTATGTTTCCTATTTTACATCACACTATTGCAATAAAGTCCCCCCTTTCACTCAAACCTCATCCCTCTCATCCATGGAGATTTCACACTGGGAATCTTACAAGAATGTCTCAAAGTACAACACAATTATTTTAGTCATTTATTTATTTTTTGCATCATTTCTGGTGAAAAACAATTTTAAAACATGTTATGGTAAGTTAAGAATTGTTTTTATAACATGTTCTTGTCGCTTTTTTTCTTTTTTGCTGATGGAGGGCATATACCGTAATTTCCGGGCTAAAGAGCGCACCTAATTACAAGCCACACCTATTACAGTTTAAAGGATAAGCCATTTTGTACAGACATAAGCCGCACCCGTCTATAAGCCGCGTGTGCCCACATTGAAACATGTGTTGTAGAATGACGATGTGTATGTGCTGAAACCCCGCGTGTAAGAAAGATGAGGGAGCGAGTGCAGTGCAAGAGGGAGTGAGAGTGAGAGCAAGAGCAGCAAAAGTGTGTGTTTGTGTTTGTTTTACAGAGAGAAAGAGAACTTTAATAAAAGAAGGTTTCCCCCAAAATTAAACTTGAAAGCTGCGTCATATTGTAGTGGCGTTCACGTGCACGTTGGGTCTAATGGCAGCAAGGGATTCTGGGGTGCGGCCAAAATAGGACTGAGCATGGGTGTCTCTTTTTGTTGCACCATGAGTGAGGGGTCTGAGAGCAGAAGTCACCTTCAAGCTGTTTGTCTGCTTGTGGGTGTGTCAAAATTAATGGGCTTGATACTGGAAATTGTCATGATTACGTATGACATGGCAGACCCAGATGCTGGAACCCGGAAGAAAACTCAAGGCAAATTGTAATTCCAATAGATTTAATGCTTTCTCAGCTATGTAGTATTGTTCATACACAGGAGTCCTAAAAAACACTAGGGGACTCCAGGTGAGACGGGGCCCGATGCTGCAGGTAGATGATGGTGTCATTTTCTCGCTCATCTGAGCTGGCATCTGACTCCAAACTGTTCATCTGAATAGCTCCAATAATCCTTGCCATGTTTGTTGTACCAGTAATGGTAGGTTGGAGGTGAGAGGGGCTGTAAGATAACAGGAGAACGTGTAAAAAGACTGATGACAGAAAGTGTGTGTGTGTATGTGGGGTCGGGGGGGGGGGGGGGGGGGGCTTACTCAATGCAAATTGTCCCGCCCACATCTCGGAGGTAAATTTCTAATGAACTCCTGCCGCTATGCAGAAACTATGTCCTAGAAAAGGACAGGTTTTAAACGGCATAATCATAAATTAAAAGACCACTGGGGCACTTTGACAATAAATCAAAAGATGCTTAGAGTGGAACTTTAAAGCCTGACCAATGATGTGCACCTGTTCTGCAGCTATAAAGCTCCACAGTTTTGTCGTCAGCAGTTTTATGTCTGAAAGTGCTTGGCATCAGTCAAAGTCCCCACTGTACACACAAAAAATATTTCCACAAGCTGGATTGCCGCTTTTCCGCATCGTCCGCTCATTAAAGTCCCATTCTTTTGATTCATTTTCAAAGTGTTTCCAGTGGTCTTTTAGTTACGACTATATTGTTTTAGCCAAAATCAAAAAGATGTTTACCTGTGAGTTGCGGTCAGGACTGTTGGCCTGTTTTACATCATAAATACAGTATTTTTCAAGCTGCATTTTTTTCATCTGCTCCTGATTCACAACGATTTGAACTAAAAAGAAAAACAACCCAAAAAGGCAATTCAGAGCTTAGTTTTGTTTCGATATATCCTCCATCATCAGAAAAATTCCCCAAAAACATTTTAAAAACACAATTTTCCTTAGAGTGGGTCTTTGATTACCTCAGACAAGAGAGTAGTGGATCAGAGACATAAAGCTGTCCAGGCCTCCCGTCCTGGTCCTCATTGTCTACATTTCTGCAGTGTCGCCAGAAACTTAAGCAGAAGCCTTGTTGCCCCCCATTGATCTGCTTGTTGTAATGATGGTTGAGAGATTGCCTGCCCCAGCAACTGATCTGGGAGCTACAGCAGGATTAAGGAAGGCATAGATTGCCATTGATTTCTATCTGATACAATCATTTCATTTGAGCTTGGCTCTCCTTCCTGTTGCACTGCAGAGATCTTTTAATTTGGCTTCATGGCCCCCCAACAGAAAGAAAAACCCCTAATGCTAGAGCATTTTACTCCACTAACACTTCCTGTTGTTCTTGACGTTACAAGAGACCTTATAATTAAGGTCGATCTGGGGGATTGTGACTGGGGGAAGATCCATTCTCGAGCAGAAATTTGATTCTCTCAAGGTTAATCCACATGCTATAAAACATTTGTGTTTACTGATGTTGTTTTTTTGTTTTTTTTTGTAGAGCATTACCTCCAAGCATTGGATGAGTATTTTTATTTGGGGAAAAACAGTAAAAAATAAATACACAAATTATCAGGTGTTGTAAAAAAAGATTTCTGTTCAACCCACTCCTTTTCAAGCAAACTGTCTTGTTTTATCTGTCTATTTTAAACTCTTGTGTTTATTTTCATTTGTGTTTGAAATAAAGAAATTGAATTGAAATAGTATGCTTGCTTGAAAGTGTAGATAAAAGACTTTTCTTTTCGTGTTTTTAATGTTCTGTTTTGTAGTGAGTATTTTGTATATCTTTACAGTTTTATCATTTTTTCACAGAGAAAAAATTAAAAATCAGAAATGTTCCTTGTGGTCCTGGTCGTCTTCAATGGTTTGTCTAAGTGTTCAAGTGGTTGCATGACAAGAATAAATGAAGAAAATTAAGGCTTGACAAATTTTAATCTGTTATAAAATATGAGTCTAACTTTTCAATTATCTAACAAATCTTTTCAGCAAAAACCTTCATATGACATTACAATTTTTTAAACTGCTATTTATATTTATATACAAAATAATAATGATAATAATAATAATATCCAGCTATTTTTAACTGTTTTCATAACTTTAAGACGTGTGATGGAACATTTTTACATGCAAGTGGCTGACACACTTTGTAAGGGGGTTTGTTTCCCAGCATGCTCTTCAATTAGTCCAATTTATATATCAAGGCCTGGATTCACCTTCAAAGCAGAAGAGCAAACAGCAAGGCTGCTATTGATTGGAGCCTGCTTTTTCCTCTCAGACATTGATTAAATCACTGGCATTATTTGCAATACAGGCCAGGGGGATGGCGTTATAGCCTTGCTCCGTTAATACCTGTCAGTGTTTCTCAGCCAAAAGTGGAGAGCTTTACTCTCCGTCACAAACTTCCTCGACTCGAAAGCGACCCCTTTAATGAAGGCGTCACAAAGCAGAAAATGCAGGTGTCCAAGGGATAAAAGAGGTTCCAGGAAATGCCCTTACCTTCTCGACCAGCTTCACAGGCACTACAAAATGACATCTCAATGTTCGACCGCCCCGATTGATTTATCATAATCAACTCTGGACCAGGAAGAAACCAGAAGGGCATGTGCACCGAAGGAAAGGCACCTTGGGACTGTGCACACAATCACGAGCCCCTCCATCAATTTCCACATGACAGCATCCAAAAGCAGAGACACACAGCTGCCACTGGTACGCGTCGGAGACGGGGCGCAAGTCGACCGACCGAGGATGGATAGCTGAACATCCAAGGTGTGCGTGCATGGATGGTGATATCGGGATAAAGAATAGTGGGTCCCGAGGGTCAAGACAGCTAATTAGCTTTGTGAGAAAACAATAACGCTAACAAGGCAAACAGACTTATTAGAGCGCTCCCATTATCCCTGCAGCTCTCTGAGGAGTACAGGAAAGTGACTTTTTTTTTCTTTTGACCACCACAGTTGTTCTCATTTGAAACAGCACTCATTATTTTATGACTGCCATATTTATTCTTAAATATATTTTAGTCAAAGCACAAAATAAACTATAATCCTGTTGTTGAGTTTTTTTTACATATGGTCATTTAACCCTTGTGCTATCCTATGACCCCACCCTTACGTTGACATGTTCTCCCTACCATGACAAAGGTGGGTAAAGGTGGAAAGATTTCCTGTAATCCATGGACACCAGTGAAGATCACAAATCATTGAAGAAAAAAGGTTCAGCACACTGTCTAGTGGGTCTAGATGACCCAACTCCCAATGTTAAAGTGCCTAGCACAAGGGTTACGACCTGTGCGGGTGCTGAGAGGTGCAGTCAGTTCAAGGCGCATCTTAAGGGGGGCGCCGGTTGGTGCACTCATCCTATTTGTCCAAACACAGCGCCAAAACAAATTGTCCAAATCAAAAGCCATTATCAACAAGCACTCTCAAAATAAAAACTGTCAACCAAACTACACAAAGAAGCCCAAAAATCAAATAGAAAAACCCCCAAGCCATATATTATAATAGGAAGAAAACTGGCAACCAAACAGGCCATCATCGAAACGTAATAAATCCCGGACAAGCCCCCAATTTAAGTCACACCCCCCTGTCTAGGGGATTGTACAAGGTCAATGAAAAACAGATGTAATGCCCAGAGGACTGAAAACCTCCCACAAAGATTTCGGTTGAAATTGATCTGGGATTTATTTACCGAATAAAAAGCAACTATTTACACAAAAATTAAGAAGATTCAAAACCTTGTATGAACAAAGAAGAAAGTTCAGCTGGGGTGGGTGGGGGAGTTCCAAAGAGAAGGTGACCGAATCAGGTGCCCTGAACCACGAGGCTGGACAATTAGAAAAGAAAGGAAACCTCCCACTCCAACAGAAATAACAAGAAAACTTAAATTAAATTAAACAAAAAGGAATTTTGGTCTCAGCTGTAACATAGTATTACCTACTTTGCCCTTGTGTGTTGTATTATTTTTCACTTTGACCTATTGCTTGTGGCATGCCCATAAAAAAAAGATGTGCATTAACATTTTTGCTCTTCAGACATGATCTTTCGTGCGTGCCCCTCACGTTCCCTGAACCGGTTTGCCCAGTTTTTGCCCGCAGACAGCCTATATCTAGACATAAGGGCAGTTCTGACTAATTCTTTACTTGTTGTTGAATTGAAAAACTCTGATGGAGGTAATCAAGTTCATTGCCCCCAATGACCAGCGTGAGCTTGTACAATGACACATCCACGCTGATAAGACTAGCATATGGGCACACGAGACTGTATGTCATGCCGTACACAAGGGGCCACAGTGTGGAGTGAGAGCAGATGCTGTCCTCCAGGGGTGTGGCTGGCAGCTAGCTGGTTTTCCTTGGCCTCTGTCCATGTTCTCCCACCGCTACAGGACTATAGGAGATGCATTTAATTTGACTTTAAGTCCCAGTGAGCTGGGGGGAACCGAGGGATCCAATTTAATACCGGCCAGCTGCCCATCGCCCGCTCACAGTCTGCCATATGCAGCTCTCACTGTGAGTGAGCACAAGTTTCCATGTTGTGAGGATGCATGCATGAGCAAATATCAATAGTGGTTGTGGCAGTTTCCCCTGACTGAAACTCCACACAGGAACTCAAACATACAGACACATCGTATACTCAGGGACTAAGCTAATGCTGGTTGGGTGGGTGCACACATTCAACCATTTAAAACATCTTAGAAAGTTCCTGATAGCAACACACACTGATATACACACTGTTAACTCCTTTTATTCCTTTATTATTTTGGGTGTATTATGTTTATGTATTTTTGTATGTCTTGCTGACTTGTGTCTTACCTTTTTCAGTTTCACTTCCTGGGTCAAAGGACCCGATCTCTGGGTTTGGTAGGCTTTTGTAGGGCCTGACCAAAAATCAGCAATTAACCTCAACTGAAACCACCTGGCCCAGGGGAGGGGCCATGTCTTATAAAAGTGTGAATTTTGGTTCATGAGAGAGAGGAGTTTGGGTTTCAGAGCATGTATGGACATTGCTGCTGGTTACCTACTGTAAAATAAAAATAACAGCCATTTTCAGCATTCACAAAAACCTTGTGGAGTGGCTTTTATTGGTCTTGCCTTGGACCTGTCGGTCTCACTCCGGACAGGAGCGTGACATTTGGTGTCAGAAGTGGGATCATGACCCAGAAGACAAGGAGCAAGGCTGCCAAACATTTGATGGAGCCAGAGCCAGCTGAACCTGATGTGGAAGGTAAAGACTGGGCAACTGATGATGGGGATGAGGGTCCTACCTTCCAGCCACCAGGAGCTGCGTCCTCAGAGCAGGAGATGGTTACACTGCTGCGGGAGTTCATTTATGCCCAGAGGAGCAGAGAAGAAATGCTGCTTGGGGAGCTCCAAGGTTTGCGGACAGCTATGGAGGCTGGCAGGGGGCTGCCATCTCTTTCCAATGTGGAGGTTGCTGCCTCTCCTACAGGACTTTCCTTGGGTGGGCCTTCACCACTGCAGCAACCAGCTCTGCAGTCTCAGCCAACGGTTCCAGCCCTACGGAAGGACCCCAAGTTGCTACCGTTCCAGTCTGGTGAGGACATTGAGAATTATTTACTCCGGTTTGAACGTGTAGCGAAGACCTGGGCTTGGCCGGAGACTGAGTGGGCCTACAGATTGGTTCCTCTACTGACTGGGAAGGCATTGGAGGCCTATTCTGCCATGGATGAGGACCTTTCTGATTCTTATTTAGATCTGAAGCAAGCTCTCTTGGCTAAATTTGACATTTCTGCTGAGACTTATCGCCAGCGTTTCAGGAGTACAGCTGTTCCTCAGGGAGAGACGCCCACAGAGACCTACCAGCGCCTGAAAGGTTTATATCGACGTTGGATTAAGCCAGACCAGTGCAGTGTGGAGGACATCGGGGAGGTCATCATACTCGAGCAGCTATTGAGGACGTTTCCACCAGACGTTCGAACATGGGTTAAGGAGCGGGAACCCACTTCTGGCTTGGAGGCTGCAAAACTGGCAACGCAATACGTCAACGCCCGAAGACCCCACGTGACCAGCACTTCACAGCGGCCGTTGCGTAAGGGACATGAGGACAGTCGGCTAGAAGGTCAGAGGTCCAGAAACCATGGGACATTTGGGAATGTGGGGGCTACAAGGGTGGAGCAGCAGGCTACTGTTAGTCGGGGTGCTGTTGGGACTAATAGGTTTGGACATCAGGCTGGTTCCAGTCATGGGGAAATCATCTGCTACTACTGTCAACAACCTGGTCACAAGGCCTCAGACTGTCCCCTTAAAAAGTCTAAACTTTCAGGTTACTGCTATGTTCCAGGTAATGACTTATGCAGACAAAGTACCCCACATTCATCCTCATTGTATCCTGTTCAAGTTAATGGTAAATATGTGTCCGCTTTATTAGACAGCGGAAGTTCTTTGTCACTGGTTAAGAAGTGTTGTCTGTCAAATGGTGTCATTGATTATAAAAACAAGACTAACATTAAGTGTGTTCATGGGGATCAGAGATCGTATCCTACAGCAGAGGTTACTATAGCCGTTGACGGCCATGCATTTTTGTTACAGGTGGGGGTTATTGACCAACTGTCTGTAGAGTGTGTTTTGGGAAGAGATTTGCCGGTTCTCCATGATTTGATCACACAAATGAAACCTAAAATATGTGCAGTGGTTACAAGGTCTCAAACAAAAGCTGGCTTGGAGCCCCTGCCAGATCTTCACAGTGATCTGTGTGAGGGTGGTTCCAAAGGCCCCAGGAAATCCCGACGCCAGCGTCGCATTGACAAAATTACAGGTACAGATTCTGATGTAAAAGTTTATCCTGAACCTGTAAGTGTTAACTGGGATATTCCGAATGACATAAGTTTTTTGCAAATGTCTGATCCTTCTCTGTCTTGGTTGTATAAGCAGGTGGAGAATGGGGAGGGAAAACAAGGATCTGGATTGAGGTTTTTGGTTGAAAATGACATTTTGTATGCTACAGGGGAGGCAGGTAAACGGTTGGTCGTTCCAGTTAGTTGTAGGCCTCTCGTTCTACATCTAGCACACACAATACCATGGGCAGGACATCTGGGACAGCAGAAAACATACATGAGGTTGGGATCCCGGTTTTTCTGGCCTACAATGTTCAAAGATGTCAAACAGTATTGCTCTACATGCCCAGACTGTCAGGTCACCTCACACATCAAAGTCAGACAGGCACCGTTACACCCATTACCGGTAATTGGTACCCCCTTTCGGCGCATAGCCATGGATGTGGTTGGGCCATTAGAGAAGAGTAGCTCTGGTTATAAATACATTTTAGTAATCTGTGACTACGCCACACGTTTTCCAGAAGCTTTTCCCCTTCGAAGCATAAAGACACCGAAAATAATCAGTGCCCTTGTCCAGCTTTTCTCTCGAGTTGGGGTGCCAGATGAGATCATCACGGACCAGGCTACCAACTTCACCTCTGGCACCATGAAGCAACTACAGAAGGAACTTGGCATCAAAGGCATAAGGACAACCCCCTACCATCCACAGACTGATGGCTTGGTTGAGAGATTCAACCAAACGCTCAAACAAATGCTGCGCAAGTTTGTGGCTGATACAGGCCGTGATTGGGACAAGTGGTTGCCTTTTGTCTTGTTTGCTTACAGGGAGGTGCCTCAAGCATCAACTGGCTTCTCCCCGTTCGAGCTGCTTTACGGGTGGCCTGTCCAAGGGCCACTAGATCTTCTGAGGAAAGAGTGGGAGGCTACCAAGAAACCAGTACCAGAAGGTATCTTGTCTTATGTCCTCCAGATGCGTGAACGCCTTGAGAAGTACCAGGATGAGGCCCAAGTCAATCTGGAGCGGGCTCAGCAAGACCAGAAGTACTGGTATGACAAACGGGCTCGACAAAGAGAGTTTAAACCAGGTGAGATGGTCCTGATTCTGCTTCCCACAAGCAGCAACAAACTGTTAGCCAAATGGCAAGGACCTTACGAGGTATTGAGGAGGACTGGACCAGTGACTTATGAAGTGGCTCACCCAGACAAGGGAAAAGCATCCCAAGTCTACCACATCAACTTGCTAAAGGCGTGGAAGGAGCGTGATTCAGCTCAGGTGTTGTTGGTGCGTCAGGCTAACGAAGACGATGGTGAGTCAGAGACTAATCTGCACCAACTCTTACAGCCAAAAACACCTCGTCTGGAGCACCTGACCTTAGCACACCAACAAGCTTTGCAAAGGCTGCTGCAGGAGATGCCTGGGCTATTTCGGGATGGTCCAGGTCAAACAACACTCATCAAGCACACCATCCGTCTCCAAAGACCTGAGACTCCTCCAATACGGCAGAGGCCGTACCGCATCCCAGAACGATTGGTGGGGGTCCTGAAAGATGAAATCCAGCGGATGCTGGATCTTGGGGTTATCGAGCCATCAAGGAGTGAGTGGTCCAGCCCCATGGTGATGGTGCCCAAGAAGGATGGCTCTCAGAGGCCCTGCATCGACTTCCGAAAGGTGAATGCTGTCTCCTGTTTTGATGCCTATCCTATGCCCCGCATAGATGACCTGGTGGAGCGTGTTGGGACTGCCAAATATATAACGACATTGGACCTCTGCAAGGGGTATTGGCAGATTCCACTAGATGAGACGTCAAAGCAGTACACCGCCTTTTGTGCCCCAACAGGACTCTACCATTTCACAGTGATGCCATTTGGGCTCCATGGTGCCCCAGCAACATTCCAGCGTTTGATGGATGCTGTCCTGAGGGGGTTTGAAGCCTTCAGTGCGGCTTATCTGGATGACGTCGTCATCTTCAGCCAGTCCTGGGAGGACCATCTCATGCATTTAAGAGCTGTTCTGAGTGCGATTGAAGGGGCTGGTTTGACTCTAAATGCTCAAAAGTGCGAGTGGGCCAAGGGAGAAGTCCAGTACCTGGGGTTCCAGCTTGGAGGGGGTCGCATCCGCCCTCTTGTGGACAAGGTCGATGCCATTCGTAATGCCCAACGCCCACGCACCAAGAAGCAAGTAAGGTCTTTCATCGGCCTTGTGGGGTGGTATTCCAACTTCATCCCTCACTACTCCACTCTCGCCACCCCCTTAACCAATCTCACAAAGAAGGGGGCTCCTAACACTGTCAAATGGACTGCTGACTGTGAACAATCTTTTATTGCATTAAAGACTGCAATGTGCTCTTCACCTGTTCTCTGTAGTCCTGACTTCCAGAAGCGTTTCACGGTCCAAGCAGACGCTTCTGATGTTGGCATTGGAGCTGTGTTGACTCAGAGTGATCAGGGGGGAGAGAGGCCTGTGTTGTACCTCAGCCGAAAACTGGAGCCCAGAGAAGTGAGGTTTTCCACCATAGAAAAGGAGGCCCTAGCCATCAAGTGGGCCCTGGAAAGTCTTCGTTACTATCTCCTGGGGCGTGAGTTTGACCTGGAAACGGACCACAAAGCCTTGTCCTGGATTGGAACCATGAAGGACCGAAATGCCAGGGTGACCCGTTGGTACCTTGACCTGCAACCTTTCTGTTTCAAAATACGGCACAAATCTGGCAAAACAAATCTGATGGCAGACTACCTGTCTCGGTGGGCCACCACGGCGGCGCCAGGAGAGGGGGGAGGTAATGTGGCAGTTTCCCCTGACTGAAACTCCACACAGGAACTCAAACATACAGACACATCGTATACTCAGGGACTAAGCTAATGCTGGTTGGGTGGGTGCACACATTCAACCATTTAAAACATCTTAGAAAGTTCCTGATAGCAACACACACTGATATACACACTGTTAACTCCTTTTATTCCTTTATTATTTTGGGTGTATTATGTTTATGTATTTTTGTATGTCTTGCTGACTTGTGTCTTACCTTTTTCAGTTTCACTTCCTGGGTCAAAGGACCCGATCTCTGGGTTTGGTAGGCTTTTGTAGGGCCTGACCAAAAATCAGCAATTAACCTCAACTGAAACCACCTGGCCCAGGGGAGGGGCCATGTCTTATAAAAGTGTGAATTTTGGTTCATGAGAGAGAGGAGTTTGGGTTTCAGAGCATGTATGGACATTGCTGCTGGTTACCTACTGTAAAATAAAAATAACAGCCATTTTCAGCATTCACAAAAACCTTGTGGAGTGGCTTTTATTGGTCTTGCCTTGGACCTGTCGGTCTCACTCCGGACAGGAGCGTGACAGTGGTCATTATAATCACTTGATTTCAAACTAAAGGTTTCAAAAAAAGTGAAGTATGTGACTGTTTTTTATGGTAAACCGTTGTGAAACTCAAACTGTTATCTTAAGCAGCAGCAATGACTTTTTATTGTCATCGTAAAAGTTGGAGGGAGAGCCTGGTCCAAAACGACTGATTTACAGTGGCCTGTCTACGGTGCGTCTGCGTAACATTGCAATGACGCAAGAAAACAGTTCATTTTCCAAGTTCATTAATCAATTAGAATGTTTACATTAACCTAGTCATGTCTGCGTCTGCAACGCAATGCAAGCTTTACACAGTAGTTCAATTTCCAGTCCATCAACGCATCAATGTCTCAGCAAAACGAAACAAATGGGAAATAGGTCCAGGCTTCAAAATAAAAGCTTCCATTGTACTTTCAAAATAAACATTTATACAATTTTCTTTTAGATTTAAGTTGACATGCCAAAGCGATAACGCATGTTAACACTGCGGAAAACACCACCTTCCATTTTCCCAATGGTCAATGAAAGTTGGATTTTGGAAGTTCAAAAACCTCATTTGTGATACAAAACCTGCATTTTACAAGGAGTCAGTGAGGAAGGCGAGGGCATGGGGCCCAACTGTCAACATTTCGGATGTTGATGGTACGCAAAATCTTTTTTATTTGAATTTCCTCAGTTGTATCTACTCCTCCGGAAGCCAGGGTGAAGGGAGGACGACTGGAAACGCAACAGAGAAAATGTAAACTGACTGATGGTCGTGAAATGGGCTCCCCATGCAGCATTAGGAAGACTGCTGGGGTAGCCCTCCGCTAGCCTCCCCGAGTTGATTGATGATGAGGAGAGTGACAAAAACTTGGTTTAAAAAATGTATCCATTTATTATAAAGTCTTTAAAAAGTTGGATCAAAGTTTTATGGAGCTCTGGGTGTCTAGCAGCATGCACTACTGACCAACCAATAGTTGATCAGCAGTTGATCAACCAAGAGTTACCCCTGCAAATCAGACTTAACTCCTCCAAGGCAAAAGTTGAAGCCTGGTTCCCAGCTCCTACTCCAACTGTTAGAGCTGAAGTTTGACACCGGCCCACTGGAAAGCAATAACCCCAGCCTTCACCGCGACCTCTAAAACCGCTCCGGGCCTCCGGAGGCAACTCTGAACACATGGATAGCATTTATAGCTCACGTTTCCATGGGCCATCCCATGACCCATACATGTGTGAACTAAGACGTGTGTGTTTTCAGGGTGCTGTATTTTACAGAGAGAAGCTGCATACCCTAGCACTGCGTCGGAGAGAAAAAAAGGCCTCACAAAGACTCTTTCGTATCGCTACTCTAACTGTAAAGCAAGCTGTATTGATACAAATGCACAGAGAGGCAATGAAAGAACGAAACCACCGAAGATAAAGTGGTTTCAGCCGGCTGTGCTGGTGCATGCGTGTGTGAAGACTAATGATGCACCGCGTCTGATGGGAAAGTCACATCGCCAAGATGGATGGTCGATTATGGAGAGATCTCTCTGCTTCTACTGGGCCCGATGTGCTGTTATTAGCATTCAAATAAATGGATCATACCGAGGCAGTCTCTTCGCTTTTGCAACTCCTATTAGATATGCAGCCTGTCTCTTCATCAGCTAAGCAGTCATACGGGGAATTAGCATGTGTGTGTGACAGACCGCAGGGCTCAGCTTTTATTTTGGTTTGACCAAATGTCACAATAATCTCTCTGCCCTATCAGGTGTCCTGATAGTTCTTTTTTTTTTTTCTCCCGGGTTGAGTTTGTGTTTGCAGGGTTGCAGTGATAAAACAGAGAAATAAGTATTTGTCCAGACTGTGACTCTGACCTTCTTTGAGCACACTCACACCACACTGGTTGGTCCAGACTAGACTGTGTCCCTGTCTACAGTAGCTATGTCACACAGCCACTATGAACATTTTACGCATTTTTCCCATTTGACATTTCAGTCTTTCGCGATACAGGCATGATATATGTAATTCACAAGTGTTTCTTACGTTCATCATTCGTCGATGTGTGCAGATGTTTGTTCAATGTTTAAGCCGACAGGTCTTTATGTCAATTAGGTTTTCAGCTGTTGAAAAATTTTTGGTTGGTTGAGAATTTAACATTTTTTATGCACAATTTTTACTTAAATCGTATGCAATTGTGCGTTACTTTTGTGAGATGCGTGACCAAATTTCTGGCTTTCCTCGTCCATTTCACATATGTCTAACGGACTTTTCATGCATGCACCACATATGTAAAACTTAAAAATCGTGTATGCGGCGCACGCATCGCGTTCAAAATACATAATTGACGCAATGAGCACAAAAAATTGCATATACAGGGCGTTCTGATCACACACGGTTCATGTACTACATTGATTTGTGTGTTCTTTGCGTGTTTTTTTCGTACTTCTGTGGTTTTAATGTGGTACATTCATGGTAATTTCACATGAAGACCACAACCTTTTCAAATTTGTCTACGTTTATTCACGAATGACAAATTTTCATCCATAGCAATACACTTTAAATGTATGTAGTGGCTGTGTGACACGGCCTTGACTCGTTCTGTTCTAATTGAAATGTGGTGTGCATTAAACAAGGCAACCACGGTCCACCATTAACTAAGTCTCTTTTTTGTTCTTTTAAATAATTCCTTAAAAAGAACTTGGAAATGAAAATATCAACTCTTAGGAAATTTGTTGAAAGTTAATATATTGACAGGATTTCAGCAAAGATTTGGAATAATAGCAATAAAAGTAAACAGTAGTAAACAAGCAAGTGTTTCAAAAGGAGCACTGAGAAGGACAATGCTTCTGCTGAACGCAATGACCGCCTCATGCCCAGCCATGTGTCAAAGTGTCGTTGGGCGAAACTCTGAACCCCACATTGCTCTTGGTGGTTATAGGTTGATGCCAGTGTTCGGCGACAGAGAGGCCCTCAGTGTGTGAATGTGTGTAAATGGACGAATAGGAATGTGACTGTAAAGCATTTTGAGCCTTCTAAGAAGGTAAAAGACCACTATATAACGATACGCCTTTTACCATTTGGGGTGAGAGCTTTGGCCGACAGGCGCTCACCTGCAAGCCCCAACCCCAGAGTGGGGTTGTGGTGACACCAATCCATTATCAAATCTATGTGTCTTGGCAGTTTTGCTTAAAATGCTGCCCCCACAACCCAGTCCTGCAGCAGAAATTTGGAAAAAAAACAAAACATAAAAAGAGTCATAATAATTTTAACCAAGTTTCTGTTCATTCTGTTATGATAACGACGCACAGTGATGTAGTGGGTTCTGGTTGGAATCCCTGTTGGGACCGTTCTGTGTGGAGTTAGCATGTTCTCCTCGTGCATGCCTGGGTTTTCTCCTGATTTGAGATTCTAAGTTGTCCCAGAGTGTGAATGTAAGTGTGTGAGGTTGCTTGGCCTTGTGACAGACTGGTGATCTATCTATCCAGGGTGTATCTCATCTTTGCTCGACAGTAGATGGGATAGGCTCCAGCAACCCCATGTCCCAAAAAGCGATCTTTGTCATGTTTTCTTTCTATTCAGAGCTCTGTTGGGCACATGTTTCTAAGCCTTAACGTCAGCTTTGGGCTTTGGTCCACTCCTAAGAGTGCACTGTGAAAGTAACACATGTAGGCGTCAATTTTTTTTTCTACACATTAAAGCAAAAACCACAAGACAATCAAAGTATTCAAAGCCTGCTCCAGTCCTCTTTCGAGCTACTTTAAAAAAAACCCGTTGTCTTTTAATTATGCTGTTTTTATCCAAGAAATTTTAAAAATCCATGTGGTTTTCCAGGATAGTGTCTGCAGAGCAGCAGTACTTTTTTGAAATTCACCTCTACTGTTGGCGCAGAGTCACCCCGGAGTATTTGTTGAATCACAATTAAAATCTTTTTCAAACAGCTTTTTTTATCTTCACGATTTGAATATAGAAATACTCAGAAATGCAATTTTGACCTTAATTTTTATATAAATAAATGTCCTCCTTAATGAAAAAAAAGCCTCACAACATGTTAGAAACACAACTTGCCTCTGAGTGGATCTTAAAACACTTAACCTAATGTTTAAAAGAAACAGAAACCTCATTGCTTAAGATGTTTATCATGCTGTACACTGAAGATTCTTTAAATCCAATTTTAATTGAACAAGTGTGCTTTATAATGTCATCTGTGAGTATTTTATGTTCATCCTTTTGAAAAAATCCACAAGTATCTGCAGCGCTGCTGCTCAACCTCTGCCTGAACGTAGTAATGAAAGGCGTGGAGAGCACACTTTTGCCAACGGGCATTTCTTAATTTACAACCTGGCAACGGAGGAAGTCCGCCATCCAGGGACGCATAAATCTGTGTAACACACAGGTTATTGCACTTTTTATGCTGAAATTCTGCTTGCTTCTGAATGCCACAAACAGTGTTTCTCTTAACTGCACAGTCTGTTCCAAACAGCCACCGTTTGTTTTATGGACTCAGGAGTTGTGCTCAGATGCAACAGACAGACCGGGAAAGATGCAGCCGAGCATAATGAACAGCTTCTCCTCCCTGATTATCTGCGAGGAGAACACCACCATCACATTTAGGAGGGACGGTGAAAAAAAAAAAGTGAATTATGTAAAATGTGGCTGTGTTTTGAATCTCGTATTGCCGTCCTAAATCATTACAGAGCATCATCAAGATTTGCCGCTGCAAACAAGAGCGTTTCATAAATCTGTGCTGCTGTAATTGAGTGCACATGCGCCAGCAGAAACACCCCTTAATGATGCTGAAGTGTCTTCCTTTTGGGCTGCTCGCCGCCACTCTGGGATAAGTTGTGTGTAATAACACACAACTTAAAATAAGCAGTAATGAACTCACACAGCATGTTTTTTCAGGACCACCAGTGGGCCTCAAAGGAGAAATTGTTAATTTATTCTTCGTCAGATTAAATTAATACATAAAAATAAACTGTTTTTCGTCGTCCTACTGTTTCCATGGATCAGAAATTAGGCAAGACCTGTTTTTCACTATTTCTATTCGAAAGTAAACCCCAGCTAAACCTTTTATCGTAAACAATCCTTGGTTTTGAAGTAAAAAGTAATCATTAAACTTTAAAGAATAAATTGATCCATTTTAGAAAGTATATTAAAGCCTTTCCTTTGATCTCCTCAAGGCCCTGCAATAGACTGGCAACCCGTCCAAGGTGAACCTGTCAGAAGTCAGAAATCTGTCTCCCTCTCTAGTCACCAGAAGGAACCATCTCCAGACTTCTAACCAACCTTCCTGGATGCCTCACAGCTGACTCTCATTTCACTCGATAAACCACACTCTACTTAAGCTCTGCAGGGAGCTCAGCTCAGTGTGAAGTATTGTTTGTGCCACACTGCCTTCATTACTGAGTGCTATATCTGGACCTGATCTTGCCTGTCGCCTGCCCTGACCCTCGCCTGGATTTTGACCAACCGCCTATTCTCTGATGCTCTCATGCCTGTTATCGATTCCTGTCTGCCTGACCCTGATTTAGCTTTGTGGGCCTTTAGCTAAGCTAATAAGCCTGCTACAATTGGATTCAGCCGTCTGCCTGTTCTTGTGACAGTACACCACCTTTGCCAAACGATAGCCAGGACAGGCTTTGGCAACCCCGCGACCCCGTGTATGAGGCTTAATGTGGAATGCAGAAGCCATGCAAATCTTATGAATCTTGCTGCAGGCTTTTTTGGTGTTACATAATTCCAGCCAGGCCCAATCCACAATTATTCATTTATTTTTCATGATCGATTTTCAAGCGATTATAAGACTGAGTTTTAGGGCCAGTTTCCAAAAAAAAATTTGAATTACACCTTTTAATTCGTAAATTTACGAGAAAAAAAGTCATAGATTAACGAGGAAAAAACACCAACGTTTTCTGTTTATCGGAGCCTAGCCTGAGGATGAAAGATGTGGAGCCTTTTGTGAAGCTTTATTTACAGATAGGTTTAAAAAACAAAGAGATTCAGAGACCTTTTGGCGACTCTAAATCAGATTATTTTCAGTGGAGCTGGCTTTCCGGGGTTCAGTGTCAGTAAAGCAGAGTTTCATATGTAAAATAAGGAGTTCAGAAACACGTTGGGTGTAGAGGACCGCTGCAGCCTTTATTCTCCTTTTCATTCACATAACCTGAAGTTCATTTGTTTCATTGCGTCATGAACCTGTCATCAAAACACCAATGCAAAAGTAAACAGTGTAACAGACGCCCCCTCCTGCAGATGAAGCGTCCCGTTTCAACATCAAACAATAAAGAGGAATGAAAATAGTCTGTTATATTAGCATTAGAACGGTGAAAATGCCAAAAAGTGCTCCTCCTCAGACGGAAGCGTCACACAGACATAGAGATCTGGTCTTTGGTGGAAGAAGAAAGGATTGAAGTGGACAGCTGCCTGCAGGGATACCGACGGCTTCATCAATGGCCTGCAGAGATCCTGCAAACCAACCATCAATAAATAAAACATTAATAAATCATAAATCAAACAAATGAGCTTCCAAACATTTGGAACATTATCAATAAACATTCAGCTCACCTGTCCCATTGAGTTTAGTCGGTCTGCTCCGTATGCTCACTTCCACTTTAATATCGTAAAATTACGCTTTTTTTTTTTTGTAAATCTACAACGTAAAATCTTGTAATATTATCTATTTTTATTTTTATGGTGGCCCTTAAACTCTGTCGTACGATTGGCACTTCCATGTTTATTTTTTAAAAGAACACATTCATGACATTCCTGATTCGTCAACGTTCGACTGGTTTAATTTTCATCGCACATTTTGTATGTAGAGGCCAACAACTTGCGTAGCGACCTGGGAACCTGAAACACGCATACACGCAAAAACATTACATCGAAAGAGGTTGCATGAAAGCGTATTGCCGTGCCTCAAACACCTTCATGTAGCACCACCAAGCTTTTCAATGGCAGACGGAGGGTGTAGATATTCCGCATATGAGTTTGGATCAAAACTTTCATCAAAACCTCCTAAAACTTTATTCATTCTTGCTTTGAAAGACCATCATTTTGCGTAGACCATTTAAGGATTTAGACTAATAAACCAAACAAGCTGCCAACAGTAGAATTTATTCTAATGCTTAAGATACTCCCTCTTTGAACACTGCTTAAGTAAATGGACTCTTAAGGTATAAAAAAAATGTAAAGGCAAAATTTTGCTAAATAACCTTAAAAAACCAAAACCATTCTTCATTTCTGCTAAATCTGCAGATCTTACCCGTACACTTCCACTTTGAATCCAGATAAATGTGTGCAAAGGTTTCCCTGCAAGATGCATATCATACAACCTTCTTATTATCCTACTTTTGAAATGAGTTTTTTTTTTTTCTTTGATCCGCAGCCACGTTTACGCGGTTGGTTTGATGAGTCAAATCCAAAACGTGGTCGGACAGAGCCTGTTTTTTTTCCGCAGGAGTGGAAGAGCAAGAGATGCTGATAGGGAAGGCTCCGGGTGAAGGGTAGTAATGGGGTCACTCGCAAAGGTGAGGACAATAATCCATCAGTAACCTTTCCTCCCACTCCAAAGCCCCACCGCCACATCTGTAGAAGCAAGTGGGGTCTCGTAACCTCTCCGGTATCAAACGCCAGCGTCTGTTGCTTGATGAAAGCCAGAAATGCCCCACCAGATCTCACAAATCCCAGTTTAACTTTCCAAAATTTTTGCATCATAGACTGAGCCCAGTCTGTCTTGACAATGTTTAAAGCCAGAGGATTATCCTTTGGGCTCAACAAAGATTTTTTTCGACCACTGCTGTCTCACTGTGGGTTTTACAAACGCTTTTGATGGATACGCCCTATTCTATCAAGCAGCTGTGTCCTGTAGGTACAAGTGATACCCTCTGGAGCAGTCTACAGCTTTCTTTTAGCGCGTTGTAGTTTCATGTTAATTGTAGGCTCTGTCAGGCTGCCAGCTGGAAAGCACAGAATATCCCAAGCTGTCATCAGCAGCTTGTACTTAAGCCCCCGAACTTCTCTTATTCACTCCTATACGAGATATTCAACGACTGCACAAGAATAAGACCTGTAGAGTCGAATTAGTAAGACACACACAATGGAACTACAAGCCTACAATTAAAACAAAACTCCTTTTTTATTCAGACTGTGAATTAAGGATGTTTTGGAATACCTCAACGCCGAAACTTGGGTCGGCCTCGCCAAGTGAGAGGAACTTCTTCCACTTTCGGCTTCTCCCATCAGGGGTCGCCACAGCAAACGAGTCGCATGGTAAATTTGGCAATGTTTTACGCCGGATGCCCTTCCTGACGCAACCTTCTCAAACCGGGCTTGGAACCGGCAGAGGTAGAGAAGGGAACAGGGAGCAGCCCGGAGTCGAACCTGGGTTTCACGGACGGAAGGCGCCGCAAACCAGCACGACGCCGAAACTTGGGTCTGCCTCGCCAAGTGAGAGGAACAAGAGCTTTAAACCTCCGGCCAGGTTTTTTTTGTTTTTTTCTTCCTTGGAACAAGGCAATCTCCTTTCGCTCACAGAGCCTGCATTTTTAATGACAACATCTGCTTCGGTGGCCCTCTGGTGGAACCGAGGGGTTGCTTAATCACACAGTAGAGCCCCTTAAGTCGCTCGTAGTGGGATCTGCTCAGCCCAGCGATCACACAGACCTCGCCACCTTGCACTGCAGCGAAGACCGAGCTGGGAGAGGGCATGGAAATGTGGTACAGGCGGCACAGAGGAGGCAAATTCAAATCAAACTTTATCTGTAGCATTCACCGCCGTTTCTGCACTTTAGGGGGCACCGGATTATAAGGTTCACTGTCAGTGAATGGTCTGTTTTCAAACTTGTGTCATAAATACCATAGGAATCATTGTACAAGACAAAAGTCAGACTTTATTAACTGTGTTCACAGTAACTCTAACGCTTGTTTGTGACATGTTAGCCACGTTAAAAGCGCAACCAGACACATATTTTTTTTTAGAATGCGCTAAGCCTATACACTGGTGTCTATCCACGTGTGTGCATTTAAAAAGTGGTTATGAGTTTACTGGATTTCCCCTCGTGACCCTCTCAGACCGGTGAGTACGGTGAAATTCAAGCTCCTGGGATGCCAACAGCCTTCTAGCCTCCGCTTGAACTTCCAAGCACCAATTAGGAGCTGCCGTAATGAAACCTGAAAGATGCACTGAGCCAGACAGCTTCATAAACATCCTCCTTGCTCATGACTGCTGCTCACAGCCTCGCCTCTCCTACTCTGCTTTGAGTGCGGATGTAAGGCTGTGCACCGGGCGTGACCGCGATGTACGAGTGATAGAATCCTCCCTCCAAGGGATGCACTCCCACCCTGACGCTGAGTCTCATAGTTATTGCACTTTCTATTCTGTCTTTCTCACTGCCTCTGACTACATTATCTTATCTGATTACTCTTCTCGGCTGCCATGTGCAGACATGCTGGAGACTGCAGTGTAATATAACATGCCTTCGTATGACTTGCGGTTGCCACATGAGATATGCCTGCGCACACGTCATACCGGCGGTAACATCAGACTTGTCTGCTCGCCTCTGAGGCCCTGACAGCTTCATTGTTATTAACCGTACACCGGCTCTGAAGCAGAGACAGCCCGGCATATCAATGCGGTAGCAAAATGCTGTAATTACGCCATAAATCAAAGCAATCTACAACCAAGCCTGGCCAATTTCTCTGCAGACCTTCATTTCATGTGCACACAGAGGCTATCTTGCCCCTTGACTTGGACGCACCTGAAAAGGGAATAGGGGATTTCGGATCAGCCCTTCTGCCTTCTCTATGTTTTCAGCTGAAAGATAGCTTTCCCAGCTTTGGATCGTAAAGTGGCTGTGAAACCGTAGTCGGCCATCAGCATACAGCTCTATTAAATAATCCACATTGTTCTCAGTGGCCTACAGGGACAGAGGATGGTATAAACATTAGAAGCAAGAACAAGCGTGCAGGAAGGCGTTTTTATCCCCTGGAAGCAGGTGGGATCCCAACTTCTCTGCTTTCAAACAACCGCTTGAGTTAATAGCAATATCAAACTTTGCTTGAAGTATGGAATGACTTGTCTTTTTTTAAAGGAAAATGGCACCAGCCCAGAAATCCCTGCTGAATTTGAGATAAATGCAACAGCTGTAAGTCGCTTTATTGTTTTGCACCGCGAAACTGACAGAATAGCTTGCTGCAAGGCAGGGCAGATCATTGCATCAGGCAGACTGTGAAGTAGAGGAGTTAACTTTAAATGGGCCACCGTGTTGCACAAATCCATCATTCTGGGAGCAGTCTGACTTGTTTGAGGTCAAAAGGAAAGAAAAGAGCAGTCGTTTAGGAGGGCAGAAAATCGAGGTCAGAGGGAAAGAGGGTAGGGACTGTGGGATGATGGGAGTGAAAGTGATGGAAAAGCCTGGTCTCTCAACACAATGTGGAGCAAGGTATGATGGTCTACATCAGAAGGTCTGCAACTTGTGACTCCAGAGCCACATCAGCTCTTTTATACCTCCATTGTGGTCATATCTTTTTACTACTGTTTCTCTTTTTCTGATAGTAAACTATTCTACTTGCTTGTCAGTCTTTCAACAGGCCTTTTTGTATTTAAATGTAACTTTTTTTTTATTTTGTGTAGACTGACGAGATTTTTTAAGCACTTTTTTCGTTAACTAAACAGAAAAAAACACTCTTATAAAGTAGAATAGATTCTTGTATAGATGAATCCAGCTGTGGAAAAATGAAGGTTATTCCTTTTTTTAGGCCAAAATCTGTTTTTTAAAATATATTTTGCAAACCTTGACTGTGTTTTAACTTTCTTTCATCGATAAATACACAACCCACATGTAGGAGTCTTGATCTGGGATGGGTTTTTGTGTCCCCAAGCAGATTTATGCTCTAATAGTATTTGAAATAGCAGTTTTTCATTTTCACCGGTCCATGTGAAGAGTGGAACGCCTGTCTCACAGATTTCCTCCCATGTTATAAATGAGAGCGTGTGTTCATGCTGCTCTGGTTGTGTTTCCATGTGGAGTTGGGTGCATCTGTAATAGAGATTTAACCTTGTAATAGTATATCTGCCTACGGTTGCTGGACATCCCTGAGGTTAACCCAAGGGTCAGGAGGTTCTCAGATTTACAAGTTCCGTTTAGCTCTCACTGTGTTTGAAGATGCTGTTGATCTACTGCCATCCCTGTGCTGTTGTTATGGTCTGTTTGACCATGCTGCACCGGACTATTTACTTAAGTAAACTTTACACAGCAGGGATTATCACTCCCTTTGCAGCAGTTGTAGAATGCAAATGAAACTGCAAACAGGTATATGTTGCACCGTACAAAACAGTGCAGTATTTATAGTCGATGCGCCTCTGAGACACGAGAATCTGGAAAAGAAATCCCAGCTCCCTTGTCTTCATGTTTCATCACTTTCGAGTGATTGTGTGTGTGCATGTGGTAAAGGAATAACCCACACTGTAAATGCAAATAGATATATACGTTTTTTTTAATAATTTTTTTTGTTTTTGTCTTCAGGCGAGAGCTGCACAGTTTCAAATTAGGCTGACTCCTCCTGAGCTCACGGATTCCCTGAAAACAGTTCAGGTTGAGTATTTTCCTAATGACAACAACAAGTCATTAAAATGAGAGACTGTTTTAAATTCACTGTTTATTCTACACTAATGTTGTACTACTGGGACCCTTTAAATGAGGTATATACCTGCAGGGATGTCACTGTGTGTACACGTCAGTGACTATCTCATCTGCCTGTCCGAGCTGAATAATTTGACAATCAGAAACCTCTGAATTCAAGTCAACCGTGTATTTGCAGCTTAAATTTCTTCTACTTTTTCACATTTTGTTATCACAAAACCACAGATTTTAATTTGTTTTATATTTCTCTTATTTTTTTCCTAGATTTCATTCAAGGTTGTGTATTGTTCCCCGTCACCCGACACCGTGCACATCTCAAAACATGGTCAATGAATTGATACATAAAAGATTCAGTCCAATTGTTTTACCTAAATGGATATAGTCTAGATCTATATTAATCCTTTTTTCTTCTTATTATCAGTTTTTATCTTAAGCAACAAAAACAAAATCTGTTTGACATAACAGTTTCATACATCAAAACCTGACATTCTGGGTCTCTTAGAGTGTTTGTGTGAAATGATACCTTATGGTTCACTTTTAGCCAATTGATCCAACTTGGTAGAAGCAAGCTTGTGATTGGACATCTTGTGTTTGCATCACAAATACACAAATAGGCAAAGACAGTAGAGACAACACAAAGAGAATCTGACAAAGTTTGCCAGACACCAATTATTCACCTCCTTTGATACCTTTTTAACAACATCATCTTGTTCGCACCTGTTGTTTAGAACCATACCTCTGTTGCTCTCAGTACTAGAGCAGATTTTTGATAAGTACCTGTATCTTTTACATCTTTAAATCCTCAGTCACATGAACCCCCGTATGGGAGGGTTGATCAGTATGGGTGCTGCAGGTTTTTGGGCCCGTGGATGGTCAAATAAGGCAGTGACTGCATCTTAAAGGTATGTCTTGCAGTTCCCTTGAGTCTCATACCTTATGGGAAGCCATGAAAATGTAACATACCATTGTTGTGCATACCATCATGCGATGCCCTTATGCCACACTCTTGGCGTTGCTAAAGTGAGTGTACTGGCTCCTCACTGATCGTGCAGGTGGTAAGTGCCTATGGGATGCCCAATCAAACTATTGCCTAATTTCCTAGATTCTAACACACACTGGGCACAAAAAGCAAGCACTATCTCTTGAATAGCACTAATGATGTCCTTGTGCAGGGTTGGACTTCCTTTACCCTTACATGCTTCTTAAGTGTTCGCTACAACCTGTCACAGCAGCATACCAGTAGGAAAAAATATCCATAAACGTGTTCACTCTACAGGCTTATCCAACAGTCCAAGACATTGACACTTATGCGGGTCAACAGCCCATATCCATCCGTATGGGCGATTGTGACTAAGGCCGAACCTTAGGTTTTTTTAACTGATTTACCTTTCGTTTTAACATTGTTGAAATACTTATGGGCGGAGCTGAATGGGGGACAGGGGGGTAGCTGCCCCCCACTTGCACCCCCAAGTTTTGTGTCATCATGTTACATGGAGGGTTTTTTTCACTGTCTTTCCTTCTTCCTTCTTCTACATGTGCTTCCTGAGCTGAGTGTGCGAGTGAAGACATTTGGTGGAGACCTGGCGAGCTGTCCAACCAGGCCCCAGAGCCAGACACCAGGCCTGCACAGAAGCTTTGTTGGATCACTGGGAAAGGGGGGCTTTTTCTTTATTTACAACTTTCATGGGAATGCTTCTGACCCCTTTGTGCTGAAAAGTGTGGGGGTGTGTGGACAGGTAAAACAGGGTACCCTGTACCCCTCATGTAGCTTATCTGCTGTTATGCACAGTAGGTAAGTTAGTTGGTGCCACCTCTTGTATGTTTTCATTCCCTTTTTGTAGATAAGTCAGTAAGACTCTTGTTTTCTTGTTTTTGTTTAAGGAGGGTGATAGCTAGGCCGTGTTCTATTTATTTCATTCCTTTGGCCCAGTGGTGGTCCCTTCCTCCCCTCTTCCCTTATATCCAATAAAAACCTTAAACGAGTGCTTGTCATGTTTCTGATGTGAGACAGATCCAGATGCTGGAACCCGGAAGGATGACACAGGTAGGTGAATGGGTAATGATTTATTTTCCAGTGAGACAGTTTGGTCCTGGCGTGACCGGTGATCTTGATGCAGCGTGACTGGAGGTTTTGACGTAGCGTGGCTGGAGGTCTTGATGCGGCGTGGCTGGAGGTCAGGAAACGACTTGGCTGGAGTTCTTGACGTGGCCTGTCTGGAGGTAGTAGTGCGGTGAAGCACTCAGGATAACTTCAGGAATGCAGAGGCTACTCGTAATAGCATCCACTCGGGTGACACTCATAGGATGAAGTCTTGAGACAGGGAGAACAAAGTTAGCGTGGTCCGAGAATTGAGAGAGCAAAAACATGAGTTAGACTCGACCAGGCATAGTCACCATAAGGGGTAACGAACTGTCATTGAATGCTGGAGCTGGGTCTCCTTAAGTAGATCAGAAGCTTGATGAAGTGAGTGGTCACATCTGGCGGAGTCAGCAGCAGAGCAGAGGGGGAGAGGGAGGAGACTGACAGAGGCACCATGACAGTGCTTTATGTTACGGCCCTATACAGCCCTAGACCTGCATGTTTGTGGACGTAACAGTAGCCAAAAAATAACAAAAGCAATATTTTTAAATGAAATAAAAACCATAACAATAATAAAATCATTAGAAAAACATAGTGTTGTTCCTTCCACTCTGCTGTTCTCATTTACCATTGACCCCCCCCCCCCCCCCCCCCAGCGTTATTTCGCTAACTAAGCAACTTTTATATTTCATGCGGGCCATCTGCCTGCCCCATACAGGTTTTCTCATTTTTGGCCTGCAGACAGTCTGTATCTCCCAGTCAGGGCAGTTGTGACCAAGCCCCAATTCTCTTATTTTTCTTAGGTGAAACCATTTTTTTATCCTTACCTATCATAGTCTTACAGGAACATAATGCACATCTTCGTTAGGAAAAAGCATTTTTTCCACTTGAATCCAAAAGACGGGATTAATCATCTTCCTCCAATGGAGCGGGTTACTCCATCTCTGCCCAGAGAAGACATCAAATGTGCTCTCCCGGCCCGCATGCCTACTGTTTCCCCTGGAGAGACGAAGATGGGTTAGTGAGTGGAGACTGGCCTCTGGTAGTGCAACTCTCTGTGGAGTCCATATTGATTACACCTGCCACCGGCGGCTAGCTGGAGCTTCGTGCTCTGACAGCTGGCAGCACAGGCCGAGATGGATAACTGCTCCAGTCGTGCTAAAGCCAGCTACATCATCACTTGGCACCACAGAAGGTGTTAAGATAGCAAAAACACTTCTTTTTTGTCACTGGTTCAGTTTTTCTCCGTGGTTATTTGCATTTCAGGTACATTTTGCAGGTTATTAAAATATTGTTCTTTCTCATTATCATGAGTTTACAGTTTTAATCTGTAAAGCCCTGTTATATCTATTGTGTTTTAATTGGTTTCTTTTGGGAATTATAATTTGTTTTCAGTTTTCCCACCCATCATGCTTCACATGGGCTCTATTGATTGATTGATTCCCCAAACTCACCTTTTTTGCGTCTTGTCAAATAGTCTTTGGACATTTTCTCCTGTTTTCCTCTTTTTCTGCCTTTTAAACCACAAATAGACTATGTTGCCCTTCCTTTCAGTCTCCAAAGCAGGTCATTTGTGCTTCTTTCCTCGTTGTGCTAGCCTTGTTTACCCTGCTAACCTCTAATATACAACCTAAGAGAAATTAGTTAGAACGAAAAATTTCAAAATACACTTGCCGCAAGCCATTTAGATTGAAAAAATGTTGTAATTAAAATGAATGCCCTTAAATCCCCAAACTACATAAGATTCCAATTTCAATAACCACATTGGAGTTTCAGGGGATATAGTTTTATTGAAATATGAATTGTTTTATGTATATGTGATGTTGTGATGTTATTTTGTTCAATTATCTATACATTCATCCACCTTAAAAACCCGATGAATCCCTTTCACATTCATGTGGTTGCTGGAGCCTATCCCAATTACTGTTGGGGGGAAGGTGAGGCACACCCTGGGCTTGGCACCAGTGTGTCGCAGAGTGATTTATGCTGTTATAATGTGAGGCTTGGTATCTATTTTGAATAATCAGATTATTGACAGGGGTGTTTTCTGTATCTGGTTAGTTAGTTAATGTTTAAAAAGTAATGTTAAAAATAACTAAACCAAACACCCCTTTTTTGGTGGCTTTGGCCAATAGCGGTGAGGCTATAAAAGCAGAGGTGTTTGTTCAGTAAGGATAGAGAAGGATTTAAGAGGTGGAGTTTAATATCTAATATACACTGGCTGGTGACAATAAAACCATTTCTACTCTAAATAGACTCTGACTGGTCACTTTAGCATAGCCGCTTTGTGCCACTCTGTTACGTGTTAAGAAAGAAAGCAGAGCAAGTATGGTCATTATGACAAATAGAATGACTGAGTAATAGCTGTTTAGAAGTCTATGAGGAGACTGTAAAGCAGGCGTAACACTGGAGAACCAAAAAGAGCAAACTTAAACTGGCGTAGAGGGATTCCGATGGCTTAGTGAGGATAAGGAACCGGCTTCTGGTGTGTCTCTCTTATGTCCTCGTCTCTGTACCTCTCTGTTCGCCTATCGCTTTGCATTTTCATGCCCTAAACCTTGATCTACTAACCTTTGGTATATATTTATAATTGCAGTCAGTGAATAATCATCCTCACCATGAGGTTTGTCGCTTGATTTACATGCAGACTGGCCAATCAAACATCCTCTAAACATACGTCACTGCACATGCGTGTTTAACTACACTGAGCATCCGATGTGTGATGTGTGATGGACCGGCACATGTGCCTCTCCTAATGCCTTTTTTTTAGGCCCGGGTCGGACCGCATGCCTCCCCTATGGGGGCGGGACCGAGCCGTCTTGCTGCTGGGTTCTCCAGGAGCCTGCGCTTCTTGAGCCCTGCCCTTAGAGCAGGGGTCGCCGTTCGCTCAGCAGTGGTTAAGTCGGCTGCACTTTAGAAATGTCTACACCGTTTAGAACAGTGCATGAAATGCGATCGTCGCTGCTTTATGGTTTCATGATAAAACACCTTATCTGTTCTAATAACGTATCACTACAACAGTAATATTAATGCATATGACAAAGGTATCCCCTCACAAAGAGTTGTGTACTCTTCCTGTGCAGTTTTTGAATTATTGGTACAACGACATAGCATTTTGGACGGAAAATAATGTAGAAGTCAACTTTGAAGTCGAATAAAGTGACTTTGGTGATTAACTCCAGGCCTTGACTAGTATATCCTTGTTCTTCACGTCCTGCACTGTCACCTCACAGAGATTTATGTACTTTTACTGTGCAGTTTTTGAATTATTGGTACATAAACATTGTATTTTAGACTAAAAAAAATGTTCAAGTTGTCAACTTTGAAGTTAAATAAAGCGACTTTGGTCCTTAATTCCAGGCCATGACACATATGTCCTCGTTTTGTCGCCTCAAAAGTAGCTTGCATGCAGAGAAAGTGGAAGCACCTCTGTCATACTGTTTGGTAGCACCCAATCCCCCAACGCAAACGTTCAACACACGGACTTAGCATTTACATTTTAAAAAAGTGGATTGATATCCAGCACGGCGTGACGTCCCACTGAAGTTGGGCAAACATTTGCTCTGCTTAATGATTCATGTTCCTTCGAATTTCTTTGTCGTTCTGACTCCTTCTCCTCGTTCCACAGCGCATCTGCCTTTGGCTCATCAAAGATCGGTGGCTCCCCAGAAGACGACGCAAGAATCCCGGATCAAGTTGCTCCACTTTTATTTATGTGTCACTCCGTGTGTTTTTAAATGCTTTTTTTCTGGTGATGAGAGCTTAGTCTGTTTTGACCCAGCCATTATTTCTGCGGTAAAGACCACAAAACCAGACCCTGCGCCGTCTCCGGAGAGATGGAATCAAAGGCGGGAGGCAGAGGAGGAAGGAGCGAGGGAGTCACTTTAGGTATTTTCAGAGTCAGTCATCCAGTTGGCTGTCAGCCGCTCAGCCTCTCAACTGTCGGTTGATGCCTGATGTCGTAGGAGACATGCCTGAGCATTAGTGGAAGTGAAACAAAAATAAACCGTTTTCAAGTATAGAAAGAGACGCGTACACACGCGTGCACAACTTGGTTGGCGTCGCCTTTGATTTATTTCTCTGGAGGGAAGAAGGACTGTATTTGTGCGTTTGAAGGGGAAAGGGGGGTGGCGGGATAAAAATGTGGCACGCAAGGAATACGTTTGCCACAGGAAATCAATTCATGTGAAAGGGCAGCCAGGCTAAGAATAGGAACGTACGTTGCAATTAATTGCTCAGATTGTGAAGGAATGCGCGACAAAAGACTCCAGAGACTCCAAAGTTGTTTTGTTACTGTAACATTCGTCTGGTCTAGTTGTTATTTTAGGGGTTTTTTGGCCCACTTTTTTTTTTTTCCTCATCTGCTGCTGTCAACCACAAGCGAATCTTAATCAATTCCTGTTTGGCGACTCATCAACGCCACCGCCTGCTGTCTCTTTTGACAGGACGGAATGATTTATCCCAACTTCTCCGCAAAGGCAGATAGAGAATAACCGTTTTGTCACACTCCAGCGGGTTCTAACTGTTTTTTTTTTTCTTCTTTTTTGGTGTGAGTAAGGGGGGGCTGTAGGGGCCTTACGGGGTTGATGTGCTGTTTTTAATGAGATCTCACAGCAGTGTTTAAATATTTAACCGTTTCTGGTGAACCTTCCCCGGCAGCCGCCAGGCAAACCTGGTGAGGTTTCATGCAATCATCACAGACAATGCACAAGCTATTCCCTGAAAACATCAGAAAAAAAAAAAGAAAATGAGCCCCTATACCTGAATATATAATGGCATTATGAATACACAGCCCGCTGTTCCTAATACCTGCACCAGAAATGCCTCTGCCCTCGCAAATAAGCATTCAGACACCATGACAAACGTGTGAGCGCTGTGATGAAAAGCTGCTGAATTATACATCTGTTTTTTAATGGGATATTTTCAAAACTTTCCTTCCCCCGCAACAATTCCTCCATCTCTGTCTTTTTTTTTTTTTTTTTTAGCTTTTTCTTCCTCGTTTTGAGTCTGCAAGTTTTTTTTTCTTTTTTTTTTTGTGAGAAGCATTTCAGCAGCGATCAGTTCAACTCCCACTCCCTTCATGTTTTTACATCCCACCACCCATCGCTCACACAGAGCGGAGCTGGGGTGTCTGCCACCACCTGCTGTGTTCAGAAAAAGCTCAGTGATGTGTGCGGAAGAGGAAGCTCGAATGCTTTTTGGACACATTTCATTAGCTTTTTTTTTTTTTTCGTAACCTGTCCTGATTCAACCAAACCCCAAATCCTAAAATAAATTTAGTGTAAAAGCAGTTAACGTAAACACACACCTGATTATTTTACTGTCCTTTATTTCAAGTTAACTAATCCGATTTATTAAAATGTGTTTCCACTCTGAAGCTACAATTTCGTGACCACAAAAAAACACAGTTTTTTAAATTTATTTACCCCAGTTCGATTTTAGCTTTCTTAATGTTTTATCCATAATTCATTGCTCACAAATAGCTAAGCTGTGTATCTGCCACCAAATTTCGTTAGCTTTTTTTTTTTTTCCGTAACCAAATACCAAATTTGATAAACTCCATGTAAACACACATCTGATTATCGTTTTTTTCTTTTATTTCAAGCTTTCTAATACGATTTGTTAGGATGTGTTTCCACTCTGAAGCCCAAAAATATGTGATTGCAAAAAAGGCGTGTTTTTCTTTTTGAGAAGCATTTCAGCAGCGATCAGTTCAACTCCCTTCGTGTTTTTACATCCCACCACCAATCGCTCACGCACAGTGAGCTGGGGTGACAGCCAATCTTGATAGCTTTTTCATTTTTTCGTAACCCGTCCTGTTGCAACCGAACACCAAATGCAATAAACTTCGAATTTAGTATTAAAAAAAAGTCAACGTAAACACACTTCTGATTATTATGTAAGGGTTAATGGCCGAGTCGTGGAAGCATGAACCGTTGCTTCCGCGAAGTGCGTCAATTCTCACGATGCACACTTTTGGTCACTTACAAAAGAAATAAATATTCAACCAGTTTTTAGTTCTTTATTCTTGTTATTTGGGGTGGCAGTGGCTCAGGCGGTTGAGCAGGTCGTCCAATGATCAAAGGGTCAGCGGTTCGATACCCAGCCAACTGCCGTTGTGTTCTTGAGGCAACACACTTCACCCTCCCTGCCTCCAGTGTGGCTCCACTGGGGTGTGAATGTGTATGAATGATGGTTAGAGGAATGAGTAATAAGCTTTGAGCATCTGGAAAAGTGCAGAAAAATCCAATCCATTATTATTATTATTATTATTATTATTATTTCGAATTAAATAGCTTTTTTCACAAAAAGCAGACTATTTGTTACATGGTGCAGCGCGTTGTCACGGTAACATCACAAGAAGTCACTCTGACCTCCGATCTCGACTGCAGCAGCAAAGGAAAGCTATATCTATGCTGATCATCACGATAGTTTAAATAAAGCATCAGTTCAGACAGAAAGTTCACTTCTTCCTGCTTGTTTTTGTCCAGATGATGAAGCAAAAGTTTGTTTTGAAAGATGCTAGCGCAGTGATACGAAACATTTAAGCTAGGTGACCGGAACTTTTACGCATGCGGTTATCACTATGCGTCATCACTTTTTAAGGCTCACCAAGCAGCCAATCAGGATTGAGGGTTCCCCCGGACCATGGTGTAAAAATTTGATGTCAAGCTTTCTAATTCGATTTGTTGGGATGCGTTTCCACTCTGGAGCTACGAATTTCGTAACCGCAAAAAAAAAAGTTTTGTTTTTTTTAAGGATGTGGGTGGAGGATGGCAGGGGAGGTGCGTGTGTACCCTGCCAGCCGGAAGAGTCTGACGGGACCCACAGATGACAACACAGCCCCGAAAAGTCCCGTCACTTTCACCACCTACTTTTTAGCATCCGTCTTTTCCTTTTTCCCATTTGCATGTGTTCTACACACGCAATCGCAGACAACCTATCGCTGCTTTTATCGGCTCCCGCCCCCCAAAAAGAGGAATAAACCAATGACTGAAAGAAGGATCATTAGCCCCTCCCCACCCCCTTTCTGCTGTGTAAAATGTTGTTTATTTGACGAGGGGTGTATATAGACATTGCTGAAGGGCCTTTAGAGTTTGGCAGACGCTCTGTGCCAAATCATATGCATGACTCCTCTTGCCATGCCGCTTCATGTGGCTGCCAAGTGAGGTTCACGGAGGCTTTTGCCAGGGGACCCAGACAACTATTCCAAGCCCCCCATTGCTCCAAACACACACTCATATGCATTAACAAAAAAAAAACACCTTCTTTGCTTCCTCACCCCAAACCTGTACCAACCCTACGCCCTCCCATTCCCCACACTCATTATTAATGATCTGAGGGACAGCTTCCATTTGATCTATTAGTTAGGACGGGACTGCTCTGCTGCCGCATCCCCGCTGGATCTTTAATTATTTCATGGAGGGCTTTCCTCCTTCGCCGCTGCTCCTTCTCTGTTGGGCCGATAAAATATTGAAGTTGAGGAGTGCAGCACAAAGTGGCTTCATACTGGGGTGGGTGGGGGTTCGTTTGAGCGCCTCTGCCCCCCCTCGCACTTGCACTGTTTATATGTGGACAAAGTGTCTGGGGTTGACCTTCTTCTGCCCGGATGGTTTTAAATTCATTTTTTCACCAGGCGCTGGACGACTTTTTCGGCAGTAAAGCCGCAAATTTCAACAAATTTAAAGCCACTTTATTTTTTATTTATTGACTCAGCCCACAGCTCCCCTTTGACACAAACAGTGACTGTGTGAGCTGGAACTCAGAGAGTATCCAATGAGGGGTAAAGTTCCCCGAAAAACAAAATCCTTTTTGACAAACGCGAAGGGAATTATTCACCGCGTGTGTAATGCACTGCGATTATGGGCCATTAATGTCATATTACAGCTGTGCTGAAAGACGGTAATGGCGCGATATCAACCGCTTGTGTTTGGGTGCCAAGAAAATCAGGACTTAACAACACTTGACAGGGAAGTGTGGCTGAAACCAGAGGCAAACACAACTTTGCATTGAAGTATGATATACGGCGCGAGCCATAACCACCTAATGGCACATTCACAGAGTCGGCGGGCTCTGACACCTCATGCAGAAGGAATCCATAAACATAATAACACCTTATTCCACTTTATGTTACCGCGAGATGCAAGGATTTACATCCCTAACTGTCACGGAATAGCAAGAACTGGCAGCAGCAGTCGTCCAGGCACTTATGTGGGGGGCGCAGAGGAATGACATTGATATACAGCGCTCCATTAATTGCCATATGAATAGGGTCTGCATTTGGTTGGTGCGCTGCTGATGCATCACAGTAAAAGAGATGGGTCACTCTGTCTTCTCCAGCCCCAAGCTTTGCCAGGCTCATAATTACTAAAACCCCCAATTAATCTTCCCATCACACAGGCCAAATATACACTTCCTACCGTATAAATGAGCTACGGCGTGTGCACTTAGACAAAAGTCGTGTGGCCTTTTACGCGCTAGGCCATAAAGCAGCAGCAGCGAGGCCCGATCCTTCACGGTTGCAATTGTAGAGGCGGCCGTTGTGCACGAGATACTTTTGGGAATGAGGTTGGCGTTACATTCAGAGTGGCAGATCGTGAAAATCTTTGCAAGATAGAGGAGTTTTGTTTGGTCCACAGCAGTTTGGCTTTCTCAATAGAAAGCTTTGTTTGTGCAGAGGTTAAAGGTCACCTAATTCTAAGATTTGTCCGAATTTAAACACTACTCACCACTTAGCGCACTTGATAGTGCGTTCACCATTTTGTAGTGCTCTCCGAATCTGCAATTCCAAAATTGAGTGCCCTATAAATCTCCCAGAAGTCCCTGCGAAAAACTAGTGTGCATTGATGCTCACCAGAGTGGCTAATATAGACCACAATGCATTTCGTTTGAATGATTTTTCATCTGAAAAAAACGTATGTACCAAATTTTACACACTATAAGGCACACCGTCAACGACTGGTCTATTTTCGAACTGGAAAGTGCAGTAAGTGAGACTAAGGAGTCAGAGATAAGTCGCTCAGTTCCCCTTGTTTGCCGTGTTTACAGTAACGCTACAACTTTTTTGTTACATGTTACATGCTAAAACCAGCCTCTAGTGGTCATTTGTGGTACTGCAACAATTAGAGTTTTTAGGTATGCTTCAAACTTGGGAATCTAATGTGGTATTTTGGAGAAGCACAAAAGGGAAATACAACCCCAGAAAAGACAAAAATAACAGAAGTTTTAGGCATGTAGATCAGAAAACAAAAAGCACAACTGAACGCTAAAACTAAAATCCAAAATAACAACAACACACAAATCTGGAAAAAGTTCTTGAAAAGTCTTGAAAGTAAACCATGTGCAATTAAAGAATAGAAATCCCTTTGGGTTTGGATTTTCTGATCATCTTTATTAGTCTTTTTTGAGGAAGAACAATCCCTTAACCAACATCAGTTTGCACTGTTTGCTAGTGTTTTGGCCCACTCAGATGTAAAAGGCCACCAAACAAAAGTCGTGAATATATATATATTTATATGTATCTATATATATTTTTAGTATCGCCAACCCAAGCAAACACAGTCTGATGGCCCATTCCAATGCCTTGTAGTCTTTCCTGATTGCTCACTTACTACAGATGATACTCTGAACCTTCAAAGGTGGCTTTGAAGATTTACTGCATCATCGCATCACCTTCTGGTTTTTCATCATCTCACCAATCAGACAGAAAAGTCGTAACTTTGGGGGGAATCATAAAAGAAATGTTGATCTGTTAACGTGGACTAATGATGAAACTGAGTGATGCTAGTGGACTTTGATAGAAACAGACAGAATGTGATTGGTTAACGGATTCTACAGCTTGTAAATATTATTAGATTAGAGATTACTCTACTTAGTGTTTAAATTAGTACAAAATTGTTGCAAAAACACACAAATATATAAACATCAGGACAGATTTTTATTTATTATATTTATTTAAATATTAATTACCTGAATAAAAACATTTTTTTGGCTGAAACAAGTCAAAAGGTTCACTGTTTTGTTTACAAAATCAATGTTAAGATCATTTAAATTGTAATTATCGGTAACTTGAGCTTGTAGAATCATTTTAATGCAACATTTGGTTTTAGGGCTACATTGTGATGTTTGAAGCGTCTAAACAACATTGTGTACACGTGTGGTCATCAATATATCAGTGCATGTTTGTGTGTGTGCGTGTGTGTGTGTGTGTACGTATTAATATGTATTTGTGTCAGCATGCAGTTCTGGCTCCTGGCCACTCAACCTTTGCTCATTGTGAACACAGTCTGTTCTCCACAGTCAGATCTGGCCACCTGCTCTCCTGCTGTCCCATCGGTAACACCTTACTGGCACCCAGTGGTCAGAAGAGGTACTGCACCCACTTTGAGCAAGGGAGAGTTTAAAATAATGTAAACAAAAAAAAAAACCTCATAAGTGGCAGTTGTTTCTAATTAGGAGCAACGTTTGTTGGAGCACTTTATCCGCAGAGGGGCTAGCATCCACGGTGACGCACGGCGGACCGCTGATCCTCCGATAAGCTTCCTCTACTCTGCAGACAGATGCACACAGACAGAACAGCCAACAAGTGAGATAAAAATATTCAAAAAAAAAACCTTGAAGCATGCAAATTCCACAGATGGACCAACATAAAGTTAGATTCAGACAATAATGAGGAATTAAGAGGATGATTGACAGTTCCAGATCTCTCATTCTTCTGGGAGCAGACGCCAACTGTCTGCTGTTTGGATCCTGCGAGCCCCAACATCTGCCTGTCCCACGTGGACCGTCCATCACGTCGGGGACTGAAGATGAATGAAAGTAACCATCGACCTGTCTAAGCAGCGACTAACCGGGTGAGTTCTGACCGGCTTAATGGAGCCCAGCAGCTCAACAACTAATCACCTGCTATTTCTCATCAGCCGGGACAGTAATTGATTGTTAAGTGTTTGACAGACTGAGGAGGCCAGACATGCAACGATTAGCACAAGAAATGTTCCAATTCAGTGTGAAACCTTTGATGAAAACCTCTGTTTTTTATAATTGGACGTTAATACGTTTGGCCTTCCTGGTGTCGAAATTGACATATTTGCCTTTTTACATGTTTATTGATAAAAACTTTGTTTTTGTTTTACAGAAAATATAAATGCTCTAAATATTGAGATTTTTGATTTAATCCCCTTTTTTCAAATAAATATACAACATTTTTGATTAAAGATTACGACTTAAAGACCCACTCCGATGAAAATTGTGGATTTTTTTTGTTTTTTTTTAACATGTTCTTGTGGAATCTTTTTATAAAAAGTTATAAATGAAGCTCAAACTGCATTTTGTGGGTATTTCTTTATTGAAATTGTTGTGAATCATAAAACATTCTGTGTGGAAAAAGAGTTTATTTGGGTTGTAGAAATTACACTTTGCGGGCCACAAGCGCCCTGTTCCATCTCTCAGCAACGGGGGAGGGGAAGAGGGGGTGGGGTTGCTCTCCCGCCCACAACCCAGATGCAAATTTTCTGATGAACTCCTGCCACTCTGCAGAAACTATGTCCGGGAAAATGACATTCATTCATCTTCTTAACTCGTTTTGACCCTTTCGGGGTCACGGGGCCTATCCCGCCCACTCGAGGGCGAAGGCAGGGGACATCCTGGACAGGTTGTGTTTCACAAATCACACACTCACATTCACACCTAGGGGGCAAGTTAGAGCATGTTTTTGGACGGTGGGAGGAGGCCGGAGAGAACCCACGCATGCACGGGGAGAACATGCTAACCCCACACAGAAAGGCCCCCCCCATTGGTGTTCTGGTTCAGGTCCCCCATCCGGGACTTCTTGAACCGTCCTGCGCTGCACCACCATGCAGAATATTTTTGGAAGATGACACTATTTTGAAATCTTGGCTATAAAGGGCATAACTGTAATTAAACGCTTTGAAAATACAGTAGATGAAAAGATGATCGGAGTGGGACTTTCAAAAGCTTCCAGACGCTTCATCATTTTCAGAAATGGATCATTGATTCTTCAAACACTTCAAACGCATTTAAACTTAAAATGTTAGTTCTTGTATTTGGATGATTTTAAAAATGATTTATTTTTTGAATAAAATTGTAAAGTTTCTGAGTTTTTTCCCAACAATTCTTCCGATGGGCGAACTTCACAGGTTGTGAGGGTCGGTGCCTGTTTTAGTCGCGTTGATCAGGTGTTGTGTTCTGTTTTTGTCTCCGTTTCTCAGCTGTTTGTGTTGTTTCCCCTCACTCCATACCAGATCATGGTTTTCTGTTCACCTTTTCCTGTTTTCACCTCATTTCTTTCTCCTCTTTTAGAGAATTTTCTCATGGCTTTTGACCTACTTTGAAAATTCTTGGCCTTTTTTCGCAGCTAATATTCTTAGAAAAATAAAAGGAGCTGTTGTTGTTTTCAACCGTTGTTCACTATTTTGTTGTTGTTTTCTTAGCATTTTGAGAAAATGTATGAGTTACAAATCAAGAATTCCAGATTCCAGCAGGTTTTGTTCATAGTTTTATCTTTCACAAATGCATCTTTTTACATATTTACTCGTTTTCTAAACTGAGATGAATGTTTTCTCCAAAACGATAATTCAAATGTTAACGCCTCACCTCAGACGGAAAAGTTGGTTGCGGTCCAGCTTTTGTTCTTCATCCGTCTTCTCCAGACCTCTGTCCTTCAGCCTCCTCTTCCTCTCTTCAGCATCCAGAGTGAGCAGGAGCACCAAGCTGGGCCGCAGCAGATCGCCGGGCCAACTGTAAACTTCCGAACCTTCCCCAGGAAGGTTGGAAACCGGGCCGCCTGTTGCCGTGGCGATGGCGTACGCCGCCGTGCTGTGCCAAAACCTGCAAGTAATGAATCGCAGATTGAAGAAGACTGATGACAAAAATCCATCTGCACAGGGCTCCATCCCACCACTTGGAAAGAAAAGGGGGGGGTTAATAAAGGGTCCCAAAAGCGAGGAGGTGCCACTTCCCCCGCCAACAACACATCAACTGTCTTTACCTGTCAACAATGACAGGCGTCTTCATGCCTTCCTGGGCTATCTGCTGTGCCGTGATGTAGTTCCCCAGAGCGTAGAAGGCTCTACGGATGAGAGGCGGCTCCCGATCAAAGAGGGCTCTCCAAGGGGACAGGCAGTCGGGAGGGGATCTCAGGAGTGCGGCCCCAAGAGTCTCCCTCAAAGACTCGGTCAAAGTGGTCTTCCCTGTGAGAGGAGGAAAGACAAAAACTGTTGAAAGACAGAAAAGTGGTTTGCTTTTTATGAAAGTGGATGAACAGATAAAAAAAAGATCAAGATGAAACAGAGAGAACTGTTATTAACGGTTTCCATGGTGATAGGTCATGTTAATATCCAGGTAATTGACAATAGCCATCAGCTGACCCCTATAGATCAATCAACGCCGATGAAGTAGCATGATTTACCCGTGGCGTCCAGTCCCTCTAGGACAACAACAGGGAACAATGGCTTCTGGGAAACTTCCGCTGAGCCGGGAAGCATCTCCAGGACAGACGCCGCCTCTGGGATGACGTCCCTGCACTGGAGAACACAGAACACAGCGTTTCCTTTACGGAAAAAACCCCGGGATTCGATTAAATGGTCTGCACTTGGAGGGAAAAGGGAAAACGGATCTGGTCCGATCATGTTTGGATCTCTTTTCAAAGCGTTCCCAGTGGTCGTTTGATTATTTTTATGATGTTTTTAGCCCAAAACCTGTGTGGCTTCTCTAGGACATAGTTTCTGTAGAGCGGCAGGACTTTATTAGAAAGGTTGTTGGTGCTCCCCCGCCCTCTTTCCCAACAGCCATAACTGAGGCCTCTCTGTTTACTGGCTCTACTGCTAACTTACACTCCCAACCTAACAATAGAAACTTTTCAAAGGCTGGTGGAAAACTTGAATTAATGAACTTCTCTGTTTTATTCTATCATATTTACTGTTTTATTACATTTCTTTGGTATATTTATAAGAAAAGTTTGTGATTTTAGTGTGAATTTGCCTATTCATGGGATTTGACCTGTTGGCAAAAAATGTAAAAATAATAATAAGACAAATTGATAAAATACGCTTGGGTTATTTCTTTAACCCAATTCTTGGGTTAGTCCCCTTGGGATATATTTCTGGCTTACTTTTTGGAGCAATACTTGTTTTTCTGGGGGTCATATTGGTTTCATTTTAACCTAATTCATGTTTTTATTAATTAAAATAACAAAATTAGTCCATTTGGGATTAAAAAAAACCAACTCACTTTATTTTTGACTATGTCGTTTCTCGTGTTTATGTACGGTGGCCCAGAAGGGTCACAACACAACACATTAACTTTACACACAACACATTAACTGCAGCAATTGAAGTGCTTTTATTCTGAAATTTGAGCGGCTAACTACCTAACAGAAAGTAACGTCACAGTGAGCTGTGGAGGGAGCATGATTAAAGTAAAATAAAGTAAATCTTATTAGTGATTACTGGTTTGTGTGTTCGCTTCATTCCCCTCCCTTAAGAGCATTTAATCAAACTCTATTTGATAATTATTACATTGAATGGTGATAGGTCACATTAGATTAATTAAAGATTATACTAGATTTGGAGCAATTATATATTAAAAATATAGCATTATTTTCTTTAGTTATTTTATTTTCTTAAATCCTTTTTCTAATAAATTTACGAATTCTTAAATAGATCAAATGTATCTGTTTTATGTCTTTTTTTCTTTCTTATTGACAAAACCTTTATAAAGTGGAACAAACTATTCCCTCCTCGACCACCAGAGGGCGCCAGATAATCAGTAAAATTCGGCAACCCACCTTCCTGAACACGTCACGCGCCTCCTCAAAGCTGTAGAAGACGTCATTGTTTATCATGCTGAGTGCAGATGGGTGGCATTCGGGTTCATCAGAGGACACCACAAAATAATCGGACACCGTCTCGTCCTCCGATGGAGACCACAGGCGCTGCGTCCACGCCTGCCCACCTCCTCCACTCGCAGCGTAGGAGCACACTAATAGTGGCTCGCGGCGCCCCAAATCCCGCAGGAGTCGCTCAACGTGCGCCGAATATTCAGCGCTGCTTTTTAGAAAATAACCCCTGATAAAAGAGTCCCTGACGCGGGGCAAAAACGAGCCCATGGTGGTGAGATCGCACCCCGGGGGCAGCTCGTTTGACAGCTTGTCCCTCAGCTCCGGGTAAAACTTTGCTCCCTTAATTCTGTCTCCGGTGCAGACGAGCACCGAGAAGCACCGGTCCTCCTGTCGGAGCCGCCCGAACACCCGCGGCGCCCGTTCCCCGCCGTGCCGCGCCTGGAGGCGAAAGTAATGCGGCTTTTCGTCGACCTCCACGAGGAAAACACGGGAGGACCACCGTGACAGCAGAGACTTTGCGTGTTTCGCCATGCTTCTTATCAGCACCGTCTCCTCCCGCGAAGTTTGACAGCTTTGAGCGAAAGTGTGAGCCCTGCCGGCTTCCGTCGTACGATGAATCTAAAATGAAACTGATGGCGCCAAAGAGGCAGAAAACGAAACTTACAATGCCTCTGCTGTCACCAACAGTTTCCCTTCTAGAGAAACGAAAGGCAACACACTTATATAACAAAAATAAATAAAAAATGGGTCATTTTCAGGCAAGTGCAACTGACAATTGGATTTTTCTTCTACATAAGAAAATAATTCTTAAACGTGTCCCAAAACGTATTTGCCCCCCCGTAATAATTCATTTGAGTGATTATAAAACATTAAAATAAAGCACCAAAAAAGGTTAATTGTTTCAAAACAATAATGTGGGTTCATATAAAACCTAACAGTTGTGTACGAAAAAGTATTAACTCCTAAAGGCTAATGCCCCTTACACTGTTTCTATGGTAAAGCAAGGCAAGGCAAGTTTATTTGTACAGCACAATTCGTACACAAAGTAATTCAAGGTGCTTCACAAAACAGAAAATGCTTTAAAATCATAATACATCATAGAAATAATCAACGTAAAATTTACTTTAAAAGAAAAGAAAAAATTTGAAAATTGATTTAATAAGAAAGGAAGGAATGGTAACCACTCTTGCCAATCAGGAGCAAGCTTGTTGGAAGGCCACAACCCCACAACACGAAAGCGGGACATACAAAGACTGTGTCTGAATTCCCATTCCTATGAGGTTCCATTTGTGCCAAAAATATCAAAATGTGTTTTTGCGTCTACTGTTATGTCTTTGGTCCATTGTCTATGTCCACTGATCGTGTTTTTGCGTCCACTGTCTATGCTTTGGGCTCATTGTCTATGTCTATTGAACGAGTTCATTTTACATTGGTTCATGTCTATGTATTACTAAGCAATACCTTCTGCATGCCCATGATTCTTTGATTATTACTTTGTATTAACTTTGTGATGTATATGCTTGCTTTATCCTTAAACCTTATCTTTGTCATTCATTGTCCTTATCCCATGTCGTCTAACTACGGCGTCAGGAAGATCCTTATCAACCGTTGCTAGTGTCGTTTGCTACGTCGTCTCACCATGTCGTCAGGAAGATCCTTAGCAACCGTTGCTAGTGTCGTTTGCTACGTCGTCTCACCATGTCGTCAGGAAGATCCTTAGCAACCGTTGCTAGTGTCGTCTGCTACGTCGTTTCACGTGTCGTCAGGAAGATCCTTAGCAACCGTTGCTAGTGTCTTTTGCTACGTTCTTTCACCATGTCGTGTCCTTAGATCTTGCTGTATTTCAAATTTTGCAAAAGTCGTCAGAGAAGTCTTTTGTACGGTCGATAAATTGTTTCCCGTATTATCACGGAACAAAACACTTTAAAAAAAAAAAACCTTTATTGACAATCCTGCAAACGCGCACTGCCAGAAAGGGGGGGGGGGGGGTGCAGCGTACAACGGTTTCACGTTCCCGTTTAAAGTTATTTAGAGTATGGCTTTAATTTAATCTTGTGATGAAACTATTATTTCAAATTATTTTGAAAAATGACTGATCTTTATAAAATATGTTGTTACAAATCTGATGGATAAACGAGGATCAGACGGGCTAATAAGAGCCTTATGTGGTCCCGAGTGCGCCATCTCATGGTCACATAAATAGATATAAGAAAAGCTCAAAAAACAGTCAGTTTTCGACTGTTATATTCATAATTAGTGACTCGACCCACTAAAATTTGAGAAGGTAACTCATCAAAGATATTTTAAAGGCCTCCTTGCAAGGCCCCCGTAAATCGTTCAGCGGCAAAAAAATAAATATTGCCATGGACTAATGACTTGAGGGTTTATTTCTGAACAAATACATTAAATCAACACCAATGTGTTTGTAATTTTATTATTAATAAATCAACCACGTTTTTCATGATCAGAACACAGCACATTCATAAATAGTCTTCGTAAAATGTTCATATTTATTATGTGTCATTCTCCGCGTTAAATAGAAGTAGTTCGCCTCCAGATCAGGTGGTGGCGGTAATGCGCCACTTTGTTTTCGTTTCAAGCGTTGTATGCAAGCCCCCCCCCCCCCCCCCCCCCCTTCTGGCAATACGCGTTTGAGGGAATATCAAAATAAAGTTCATCTTAAAAACGTGTTGTCATGGTTAACCCTGACGTCTGCTTTGATAAACATTTCTTTTTCGTTCCGTGGTAGTACAGGAAAAAATTTACCGGCCTTACAAAGGACTTTTCTGACGACTTTGGCAAAATTTGAAAAACGAGAACATCTAACGACAAAACACGGGGAAACGTCGTAGCTAACGACAGCAGCAAACACCCTAGCTAACGACAGTAGCTAACGACAGTAGCTAACGACAATAGCTATCGACAGTAGCTATCGACAGTAGCTATCGACAGTAGCAACGGTTGCTAAGTCCTGACGACAAAGTGAGACGACCAAAGACATAGACAGTGGACACAAAAACAGATTTTTGGCACAAATGGAACCTCATACATTCCTGAATTCAATTTTTTAAATGGCAAATATGACGTCATCGATTTTGCGAAGTAAAAATCTCATTGAAATGAGAGTTTTGTGACGAACATTTATGAATCCACTATGTACTGAAGATATAGAAGTTGATGGTTTATTAAAAAAATACCCAAACATTTTTTTTTCAAAAATCGTTCAGATGCAATGCATTGTGGTCTATATACAATATATATATATATATATATATATATATATATATATATATATATATATATATATATATATATATATATATATATATATATACATTCAATCTAGTGAGCATCGATGCACACTGGTTTTTTGCAGAGACTTCTTTGCACAACAAAGGAAAAAGCATCATAATAGCAAGAAAATGTCAATAAAACATATCAGTGCAAGAATAGTTATTCTAACAATATTGACCAGTCACCCAGACCCTGATTACTACACTACTGCTGCCATGCTTTACTGTAGGAATAATGTTTCTGTAGTGATTTTGTTTGTTTTTGTACATGGAAACAGATCTTCAAAGCTGTTTTTGTTCTAATAGTCTTTATGTGTCTTAGGGGTAATCAGGACATTTTCTGGTCAATGTGACCCCTTTTTTGTTGTTCTTTTTCATCAGCATTTAGTTTTTCTCCTATCTCTTTTTTATTTTGTTGAATCCTTCACTATAACTGAAGAAGATAAGTTTGGAACTGTAGCTGTTGGATAGTGCATACTATTCATGTTTCAGACTTGCTGGTTTCTTTGTTGGTAAATAGAAACTCTGACTCTCAGCTGATCGCTCCTCCCTCCCACCCTCCGTCCCTCCAGCCTATTTAAGGCTGGCTCTGCTGCTCTGGGTGTGTCAGCACAAACTGCAGCTCACAGATAACAGCTCCCAACTTGTCACAGAATGCTGCTCTCTTCACTGGTCGAGCCTCTGATAGCGCTGCTGCAGCTCTGCATCAGCACCATCCACTGGATTGTCGCCGGCGTCTTTGCAAAAGTCTGTTTCTGGGACGGAGGAGCGAAGAGGGGAACAAACTCTTGGGCTGTGAGTAGGAAACCGAGCCAGAAGAGAGATCAGACTGCGCCCATTCCAACAAGCGTCAATTATCATTTCACTCGCAAGTGCAACTACAAATGTGGCTTTTGCTTCCACACTGCAAAAACCTCATTTGTTCTGCCTTTTGAAGAAGCCAAGAGGGGGCTCAAACTTTTGAAGGAAGATGGTAAGAGACCCAGATTTTTGGTGACAGTTTTAATGCTCTAAACAATGAAAACTGAATTTGTTTTTTTCCCCCTTAGGGATGGAGAAAATCAACTTCTCAGGAGGAGAGCCCTTTTTACATGAGAAGGGGGAGTTCTTGGGGAAAATGGTCCAGTACTGTAAGGTGGACCTGCAGCTCCCCAGTGTCAGCATTGTCAGCAATGGAAGCATGATCAAGGAAAAGTGGTTCCAGAAATACGGTAAGATTTTTACACAACCATTGGATTAAGTTTTGTTTTGAGATAGCTGCTTTCTCATTGGTCCACTGTCCAAAGATGGGACCATGCTCTTAGTACACATACAGATGGATGGTGTTAAATTTGTACTTAGATGGTTAAAAATTGAAGATTGAGACTTCTGTTGTTTTTCTTATTTTTTATTATCATTATTAGTATCTCTGGTACAGCAGAGCAAATACAAAAAGTCAGGGTAAATAAACTGCATCCACTGCAACCTGCTAGTGTTTGGAAATAAAAAAAAAGATGTTGATATTATAATAATAATAATAATAACAAACTTTATTAATCCCAACAAGGGGAAACTTCAGTTCCAGTACATCTCGAAGAAGAAGGCCAGACAAACAATAATAACACAGAATACACACACATTTCGAGAAGTTACTGAGGTCAATGCTGCCGAGCGCCTTAGATGACCTGCGCCAGCGCACCTCTGTATAGCATGCAGATGGTCCACGTTGGGGGGTGGGGGTCGGGTTGGTGACAAAAAAAAGTTGTGTCTCTACACTGCGTACAATGTGTAGATACAAGGAAAAAAGACTACACCGTTTAACACAAAAAAGCACATATTTAGACAAAAATCAACTGTACATGAGGCTCAGGAGGGTGGGGAGAATTGGGGGGGGGAGCCCTCCATGAATCTGTCATTCAGGTGCAGCTCCGCGAGCCATGCACATCCTCCAGGCATCACACGGAGGAGGGAGGGGGGTTGTGGGGAAGCCAAGGTCAAGCAGGGGGTGAGTTGCAGTTATCAGCCCTGTGAACAGGTATGAAGTCAAAATCAGGATGTTCATAAGTCCAAAAGTCAGAACTGTTCAGCTACATTAACACTGGACATGTGACGCACTAAACGCGCATTCTCAACACCTGTTTAGCATATTGTGTTCACACTGTACTGTACTTGCCTGATACAACCGCATGTGCCTACAGTTGGAAGAGGTTTGGTGCAAAATGTCAAGGTGGTGCGAATCTCGTGAATCTTACTCCAGGCTTTTTCTTTCAAAGTTCTATTCCAATATATAAAAAAAAACTTGGTGCCATACAAATCTGGCAATGGTACAAAAATAAATAGCAACTAATCAATTTATCCTCCATGAACAATTTTCGAGCGGTCGGCACTTCTGTGTAGTAAGATGGACGCCATCCAAAGGTCTCTACCAAATTGCCCTGATTGGCCAAAGTTTAACCTGGGTTAAATTTCAACAGTTATTGCACGGAGAGCCTGAAAACGGTTGTAGAAACATGTGTAGCAACAAGAGTTTCGAACACGGACGCCTACAATTTGCATTTACGTGCGTTTACATACTTTTCATTGAAAGCAGTCGCTTAAAGCCATGTTGCCGAGACCACTGTGAACATAGCTGTACTTGTTCTAAGCAGCACTGCATACGCATTTCTAATCCAACTGACATTTAACCCTGTCTTATCCTATGTGCCTTCTTATGGACTACTTGGTCTATTACAGTCCAAGATTTCAGACAGAAGGGCTTCAGAATGTCCTTAAGAAGAAACTGTTAACTTCTTGGTTCTTTTGCTATCAGACATGGATTGTGTTTACCCATTCCTGACATGTTTTGATGGACGTCTTACATCTTCGTTAGAGTCGTCAGAAGTCACCTGTCAAACTTTGACAGGTGATGTCCGTTTTCTGCTGCAGGATGTTGCTCCAGGTATGGAAGCGTTGGCTCGCTTTCGGAAGAAACTGTTGCAAAATCATCCTCAAACGTCAAGCAAATTAGGACTTCAACCTTCATATCATCATTACTAAACATACATAAATAACAACGCAGAAAGGCACTTTGCAAAAATGCAAAATAGTTGCTGATCTTTATCCTCAAATTGTTTTTGTCCCAAACCTGTTTTCTTCTCTCCTCTAGGTGACTACTTGGACATTCTGGCGATCTCATGTGACAGTTTTGACGAAGAAACCAACCAGTTGATTGGGAGGACCCAAGGCAGGAAGAGCCACCTGGACAGCCTCTACAAAATCCGCAGCTGGTGCCAGCAGTACAAAGTGGCCTTCAAAATCAACTCGGTCATCAACACCTTCAACATCGACGAAGACATGACAGAGCAAATCCGGCAGCTGGACCCTGTCCGCTGGAAGGTAAAGGTGGGGAACACTATGGGTGCGAGCAGCTGGGAGCTGAAACCCCGCTCATCTTGAGCTTGTGTGAAGGTCTTCCAGTGTCTGTTGATTGACGGAGAAAATGCTGGAGAAACAGCCCTAAGAGAGGCGGAGAAGTTCGTCATTAGCGACCAGCAGTTTCAGGAGTTTCTCTGCCGGCACAGCGACGTCTCGTGTCTGGTTCCCGAGTCCAATGAGAAGGTAGGATATCAAGAAAATGATCTTTCTGTCATATAAGTATGACACTTGTTGATAAGAAGATATTGTTATGGATAGAAGAGATGTTGTTAATACCGAAGATATTTTGATCAACATTTTATTTTGGGAATTATACCAGAAAATTTAAATTTTTTTCTTTATTTTACACTTGAAAAATGTTTACTGTGTAATGATTGAAGTCCAGTGATTCTTTCCTCTTTAGTCATACTTTGCATCATGTCTATTTATGAACGTTTTCATCTGTGAAACTGCCAGGAATGGTCTTAACCCTTTTTGTAGTTTGATCAATTTGGGTAGCGGGAATCAACAGCAGCCGAATATAAATAAATAAATAAAAACATGTAAAAATAAATAAATAGAAAAACATGTAACAATACATATATATAAAACTACTGCTGAATTTGACCCCATGGGTTCTCACAGGGTTAAGAAAAGTGACTTTAAACATGACTCAAAAATGGGGCAGTTAAAAACTGATCACTAAATGGCGTGTTATATGATATCTATATATATATATATATATATATATATATATATATATATATATATATATATATATATATATATATATCATACTTACATTTGCGCTCAAAATTATATATATATATATATAGAGAGAGAGAGAGAGAGAGAGAGAGAGAGAGAGAGAGAGAGAGAGAGAGAGAGAGAGAGAGAGAGAGAGAGAGATAGATATCATACTTACATTTGCGCTCAAAATTCCTCTCAAATGGGGTGTAGAGTCAACATTCTCCGCTTGTAATCTACCAGCAATCTAGAAAAGTTGCAAACAAAAGGAAGCATGACCAAATAAGGACAAACCCCAAGGTACAACCATTGACTGTGTAAGAGAACTGGACTGAGTGAGTGTGATGTCATCTATAGAAAATGACACATAGTCAATTCAGTCGTCATTTGTTCGCAATATGGCGAGCCAAACCTCATTAGTAAGCAGTGATTGGTTTGAGTCGGTCTGTGTCAACGTTTCTATGGCAACCACTCTTGCCAATCAGGTGTGAGCTTATTTGAAGGCCACACCCCTTTCAGTTGAAATAACTACTAAAAAACGGGACCATAGTGCCTTGGATTTTAAAAGCAATTCGGACACCAGGACTCGAAACAGTCAAAACAGGGGAAGCGCATAATATGGACCAGCCCAGGAAGAAGGGAAAGACAAACTCAAAACATGACAGAACAAAAAGAGAACCAAAACACAAAAGCAAAGAAACTAAAACTGTAACAGAGGTAGGAGAGGGGGAATGATTGTTCTGACAAATAGAATGATGGAGTAAGAGCTGTTCATGTCTCTACAGAAGTCTATGGGATCTTGGCTGCTAGCAGCCAGTGGGTACTTCCTCTTTGGAACACGAGGGGGGAGGGATCACTCAGTCCAGTTCTTATATATAGTCAATGGCCTTGACTGTGACACATCAATGCAGCGTAATATATGAACTCCACTGGTAGATCTGATAAAAGCAGTTGGAGTGAAAGCATTAGGAAATGTGGAACTCCATTCATAAAAGAAAGTATATATAAATAACTGGACATATTTGGAAGGTGTAGGTGGAGTTTTTAAAGAGACCAAACTGTTGATGAGCCATTATCAGCAACATCTTTAAGGCATTTTTAGTTAAATGCATAATTTTACACCTGTTTATGTCTGATTTGTCCTTTTCTCCTCCTCAGATGAGGAATTCCTACCTGATCCTGGATGAATATGTAAGATCAGAACCTCCTAAAAGAAGCAAGTTTATCTCCATAATTAGGTTTTTAAGGAACGAACACACTGTATTTCCTCTTCGGCAGATGCGTTTCCTGGACTGTCGAGAGGGCAGCAAACGTCCGTCCAGATCCATCCTCGATGTGGGAGTGAAGGAAGCCATTTGCTTTAGCGGCTTTGATGAGAAGATGTTTCTTCAGAGAGGGGGGAAGTACGTTTGGAGCAAAGCAGACATGAAACTGGAGTGGTGACAGGAACTGCACCATGGCTGATCAAAAAAGAACAATTTGCACAATGTAAATAGACTTGCTGTTTTGACTGTGTGTAACTTTAGCAGAAGGATTCAGTTACGAATGTTAATAATGTGTTGATTTACAAAAAACTTGCTGGTGTATATTTTCATTTTTGCCATTCTGCCTTATGTTATTGTTTTTTCCTAATTTTTTTTGCTGATGCCTTTGGAAATAAGCTAAGTAGGCGAGTTCCATCGAATTTCTTGTAAAAAAATAAACTAAAAACCTGCATTTGAAAATTCCAAAGTGTACATAAGTTTGTGTTTGAGAAGAAAATAAAACCTCATACACTGTGCATGTTGAGTGTCTCTATAAGAAATGGCGCTAACCTCTGCGATCTTTATCTGGTCTTTATTTGGCATCTGGTACTTTATCTTTATTTGATCATGAAAAGGTAAAAATAATCCAAAAACCTTAATAATCTCTCTCTCTATGCCCAAATTGGACGTGGAAAGCATTTCAGATAAATTCAAATGTAGAATATTTCAATACTCAATAGAGTTTAAATAAAGTTTTGTTGCACTGGATTTCATATATGCGTATTTTTATTGACAAAATTTAAAATAACACAATTTGAAAATCTAAAACATAAGGCAATATAGCATCTCACATTTATAAAGCTAGAACAACTTTTAAGCAGCATAAGACATATTTATAAATACCAAACTATAAATAACAAAAACTTAAAACCGCAAAATTATTAAAATAAAAACAAAATAAAACATTTACTTGTAGCCTATTTTTTGTAGGAAACTGCAGAAGGCAGATAGTTTTTGAAATGCAAAAAAAATAGACTTTTCTTTCAGAAAACGACGTTTATTAATAAAAATTATACCTAAAATATTAAAATTGTTTAAAATAAACAAGAATTTCTTTCTTTTTTAAAACGACCAAATTGAATGTTAAATGTTGAGATTGTGTTTTTTGTTGAAAGCCACCTACATAAATCATTCCAGAAAATTGTAACCGTTTTGCTTTATGTTTGATAGAACGTAAATCTGATGCACGTGCCATTTGGTTTTGCTATTTCAGAAACGTGCAGTGTTTGACCAGCAGGGGGAGCACTCTTGTTTTAAATTGGTGAAACAAAAATAAAGGTATTGGTGCTCAGCTGTCCTCTAGGGGGCAGAGTTGGACGGCGGAACGACGGCAGAGTCTGTGGCAGACTAATGGCGTCTCTCCAGTGAGAAGCAGCTGATTTCCTACCGAGCACGGCAGCAGGAACGGTGGAGAGGTAAACACGCCGCCCCCGGATTTTTTTCTGAAACAAGATAGCCCGCTGCTTTGGCGCGAGGACTCTGCCACGGGCTGCACGCGCTGGGATATCTGGGAAATTGGTCGTTCCATCAGACAAAACAACAAGCCAAGCGAACGAAGAGGCGGCGCGAGCTCCCTAAGCTTTTATTTGTTCCATTTCTTCTTCGTATTTTATGTCTAAAATTGATTTAGTATTTTTGTCGTCGGTGCCTGCGTTTACCCGGGGCCTAAATTTGGGCCCAGTCGGCGACAGTAGCAGGTCAAATGTTTCCACCGCGATGTTTGACGGACACATAATGAGCATCCCCTCCCCAGAGATGTCCTGCCACTCCGCCTGACTGCCTTGCTCGTTAATCCAATTCAGCAGATCATCTTCTCCTGAGGTCACAGCATCGAGACGGCCTACTCTCAGCCAAACAGGTGAGACTTCTGTGCTCCTCTTCATCCTCTAAACATGATGTTTTTGCAGCAAACAGTTGGATTGTGGGAAAGAAATTAGCTGCAGGTGGTTGTTTTTGAGTGACATCACTCAACTCAGACTTTATGGGAGCTGAGACTTCTCCACAGCTGGTCAGACCTCCATTTTTCTATTCCAACTCCCACATCATGGGAGTAGAGTGACTCTGAAAGCAGGTGAGGAGACAAACAGCCCTCTTGCTGCCCCAGGGGTTGGGGGCTCTAAACTGTCCTCCACTCCTCCGATCTCCTGCTTCAGCCATCAAGGACGAGCAGAGCTTCCATGCCTTCTTCTATTTTTATTTATTTATTTTAGAAAACCCTCCCCATCAGAAGGAGGTAAACAACAGGAAAAAAAAAAAAAAAAAGCATCATCCTGCTTCTCCCTTCCAAGCCTGCAGAACGCTCAGAGGGGCCGTTAGCAACGGGGCCCCCCTTTCCAGAGGGAAGCCGTGATGGAATGAGGATAGGGTGACTTGATCTTGGTGCAGTGTCAGAGCTACAAACGTGTTGTTTTTAGGGTTCGGTAGCTCGTTCGCCTAGAGCTGCGAGACGGATCGCAGTCCGAAGTCTGCCACACATAGGGCACACGTAACAAAGCATCCTCCCTTCCCCTCAAACACAAAGCTATAAGTCCGGCTGCTCTACTCAGAGACACGGTCGCTCGGTACACCGGTCCGCTGGAGCGGACTACTTGTCTTCTATTTTGTTTATTTTTTTTGTTAAAGTCACTTCCCTCAGTTTATACTGGACATTATTTTTTCATCGGGGATGAGTCATTAGTTGGAAAATAAAATACGATATCATCGTCCATCCCGATGTTTTACTGTAAACATCGTCAACTGCCAATTTAAGGGACATCACCCAACCCTAGTTGTTTTCCACGCAGGATGGGCTCTTTCACAGTAAAAGCACTAAAAAAAATCATTCAAAATGCGAATTTGACCTTAGCTCAATTGTTGGTTGTTTAAATTTTGTGAACACATCGCGACCAACGCTTGAATTAAGGTCAAATTCGCAATATTAAAGCCAAAAGAAAAAAGTTTTTACTGTGCTTTTACTGTAAAAGGTTCTGTCCAGTGTGGAGTGGGAACCTCCAAACGCACCGGAAAACACGTTTGGCCACATTGAATAGAACCTTTCACAATAAAAGCACCAAGAAAACCTTTTCTTTTGACATCAAAATGCGAACTCAACCTTAACTTAAGTGTTGGTCGCGGTATCCTCCAATTTTGTGCCTTATTATATTTTTTATACTTTCACCGGTGCCTGAAGAGTAAATCGAAAATTTACCACAATATCGTCTTGTGCAATAAGCCGATAAGGTAACCTTATCACAGATGTCCCCAATATTGTTAGTGATCAATATTGCAATGAAGATAAAACTTGGGATAAATGAACAAAGAGCAAAACAACTAAACATATTATTTCCATTTCACTGCAACAGTTTAATTGAAATCAAAGTCAACATAACTTAAATTATAGTCCAAATGAGCCTTGTCTACATAGGAGGTGAATATCTACAATAAAAGGGCTCCATCTGAATTGTCAAATTCATAAAGGGATTTATTTGATACGTTAATCAATTCAAGCTGCCATAAGATTGTTTTAGCACATTTAAAGTAACTATTTATCTTAGTTTTTGCCGACTTTTGCCAAATCCGTATTGCACAGCTTGATATATACGATCAATTCACGATATCTTGTGCAGGCCTGGGTGATATAATGAATTTGCTCATTTCATTCTACCTGTTACTAAAGTATCAGATTGGGACTCAGTATTGACACTAAAAAATCAAATGACTCGGAATCGGCCCAAAGAAAGCTGATCGGGACATCCCTACTTAAATGTTTACACACATGATGTTTTTCCAAAGTAACCCATCGTTATTGTTGTCCATATTGGTTTTGGCCAATACTACCAGAAAGGTAGATATTTGTTCTTTGGGGCGTTAACCTGACACACCAGTTCTTACCCGTTTCCTATTGAGATGAAACTGCTGCAGGGAAGTAGAAATGATGCCTACTTGCTTTGCTAATTGTTTCCTTTATCGCAAGTCATATCGTGTTCACAATATTGATGTCTAATATCGCACATCGCAAGTTTTCCTCATACCCTGCAGCCCTAATGTAAAACCTTATTTAGACGTTACATTGATTTATAGGCGCATTTGGTGAATGTCTATACTAAAGCACCAATTATGGTCTGTAGTTCACAAAGCAGCACCTAATGTAAATTAGATTAGTAAAGTGACATCCGTTTAGCTTAACCTACACTACAGCGTTAATCCCTACTAGGGGTTTGCTATACTAATGAGTGTCTATTGGGTCTTTAAGAGGACTGAATGGAAAATGATCTCTTCAATACTTTTATTTTAGATTTTAAGGGACGAATAACAAAAAAAAGGATCAAATTCAATTCCATGAAGTTTAAAGTCCATGTTTTGTTTGCTTAAAAAAGTTGTCAAACCAGAGGATTCTGCTTGTAAATGATCTCAAAGATAGAAAGAAGTCATTTGAACCACAACTTCCTGCTTCTTATTAAATTTCTTCTTGATCCAGTAGGTGGAACCGTTTAGTTCTACATTTGTAAAGCCTTAGTCACATGCACCTGTACGGGGAGTTGACTCTTACAGGTGTTGTTGGCTTGTAGTAAAAAAGTAGTAAAAAAAAAAAGATCATGAACATATTGGCTCACAGAGCGACCTATGACCTTGATATTTCCTGCGGGCTACCTGCATGCGCCATACAGGTTTAGCCCTTTTTCACCCACAGACAGCCTGCATCCACGCGGGAGGGCAGTTGTGACTTGGGCCATAACGAATAAAAACTGCCTTTAGAGTTTATGCTTGCAGATGGATCCTCCAGTGGCGGTAGTTTACGGTCCACACTGTAAACGCTCTAGCGATGAGGGAGGGTGCGGCAGCAGAACCCGATGCTGAAAGTCCCAAAAAGTCCAAACTTGACAGTAATCCATAACTTTACATTCACAGGTTTGCTGTGAGTTCTGAAAAGCTGCTAAATGTAAAGACAAAGTTTCCAAATGAAAATCCCTGTATTTAAGCTAGTCTAGTACTTCAGCCGTGTGTTTATTCGTCCTTTAGCCGTACGTTTCCCCAGTACAGCTAAAGCAGAAGCACTTTGGACAAAGTCCTGAACGCTGTGTACGGTATAAATGCCGTTCTCACACACAAAAGCGTCAAAAAGCAGACTCAACCGGCTATATTGAGTATTTGGTGGATTCTTTTGCGTCCTAAAACATCTACATGCTGTCACATCGAACATCCGAGCTTTTATTCTTTATGACCTGGTAACATTCAGATGAGAACTCACTGAGGAGTCATTTGACTTCTTCCTTCAGTGCTGCCAGGTCACTGAGGGTGTATGCAATAGTTTAAAGGCAATTTCAGTTGGGGGAGGTGTGTGTGTGTGCGTGTGGGGGGGGGGGGGGGGGTACTTTTCAGGTGCGAGTCAGAGGGAGATGTTGACAAGTCAACGGCTTCTGAGTCCAAAATAGCTCAGCAAAGAACTCCAGCCACTTCAGCTCAGTGTGTTTGGGCTCCGTTCCAGGTATTGCTTGAAGATGAGGCGGGGTTATTATGAAAGAGGGGGAGGCTGCATTATGGGATGCTCAGGCTCTCAGCTGTGTGGCATTCTGAACATGCTTTGGTCCTCCCGGGCAGGTACGCCGTGTAAAAGGAGACGCTCTTACGCAATGCTCTTCAGAATCCGTGGACACTATCCAAGATTTGGCTTTTAGGCGGCGTAGGGGTTCACGGCCCGCCTTCAGGACTCAGAAAGCTAGCACCAGTCACATTTAACCAAAAGAAAAATAAACCTAAAGCTTCCAAGAACCATGTCACACAGCTACTAAATACATTTTGCGCATATTGCATGGATGAAAATACTTGGAAAAAGTGAGAAAAGTTGTATAACGAATGAACCACACTATAACAAGAATTATGAATAAAACACAAAGAACGCATAAATCAACGTAGAACATGAACCGTACGTGATTATAACGCTGTTTATATGCACTTCATTAGCGATTCCTGCGTCAATTAGATAGTTTAACCATGAAATGAGTGCCGTATACACAATACAAAAGTCATACATCGGTGGTAGACGCGTAAAAAGTCATTTAGACATACGCGGAATGCTCGTGGAAAGCGACAAATTTGCGCACACATTATGCAAAAATGACACAGTTGTTTAAGATTGACATAATAATTGCATATGAACGACGTAAAATATGCGCTAACTTCGTAATTTTTAACGACCAAAACGTTTTTAACGGCTCAAAAACAAATTCACGTAAAGACCCTTTGGCCGAAACCCTCCATGGACATCTGTGCATGACGACAAATGACAAACACAAGAAACACGTAGGACTTACGGATATCACGGATTGATCACAAAAGACTGAAATTTCATACATGAAAAAAGTACATGGTGGCTGTGAGACACGACCTTAAAATTTCTATAAATAATTTTAGCTTCTTTTTTGCTGTCTAGTGTCTCTTTAATAACTTTTAGGGTTCCTCTGGGTTTTCTTAGGAGATTTCCAAAACTATTGAGAATCATCATTAAATCCTTAATAATTTCTGTCCACGATAGACAAGTAACCGTATTAGTTTCAAGGTGCTAGAGGGTATTTTTGGTTAAAAACAATCGGTTTTTCCCCCCAGAAATTGAAACGTTTGACTCTGTTCTGTTTGAATTTGGTATTTCTTGAAACTGATATTACAGGTTCTGCTCATCTTAAAGTCGCAACATCTGTTCCATCTGGCTCCAATATCTTGATGAGTTCATTCAGAATAAGCAGGAGCAGATTTATTTCGATGTTTGGTGCTTTGGCGTTGAAGTTAGTTGGTAGATGTCGAATCCTACGCTCCTCCAAAGAGGCCGTTTCTCTTCCTTCCGTCACTGTTTTGGTGCAAACGGACAGGATGCCGGATCATTTGGGTTTCCTCTGAGTCGGCCCTTTGACGACAGCAGCTCGTCCGTCGGCAGCGAGGAATGTTAGTCCCGTCGGGAGGGGCCTGGGAAGTGAGCCGGAGACAAAACGCTGTTGTGCTGCAGCGTGCGCACAAGGAAGGCCCTTATGAGACGCCAGATCCTGGAATGACACCAACTCCGTACCGCTGTTTTGTCTGCAGAGCTGTAACTGAGTGACTTTGGGGAATAGCTGGGTTCACGGTGGGTAAGATCTGACAGACTCCACTCTGACGGACTCTCTGGAGCGTCTCTGCTCCCCGAAAAAGTAGAGCGGCTGCAGCACTCGTACTTTACGGCCATCTCTATAACATTTAAGTGATTAAAGTGTAATAAGAGGATAAGAATAAGCGTCAGGCGGGGCTGGTTAAAGCTAATGTGAACAGACACTTTGTCAGTTGTCTTAATTCTTTTTGAGTTTGTTGCATATTTAACTGTCATGTTGTGAGATGGTTGGAACTGTGGGACATTTGACACTTCGGTGGAGCGTTTTGTTTATGTCTTCTCATCTCTTCTGCTTTACGCTCGGTGTTTTACTGTTGATGGAGCGATACACTCGGTTCAGATTTGAGTTTTTGTGTCACGGGTTTGTTCGATTCGCACGGATCAACAAGAAAAAAAAACAAAATTCAGATTTTTTTTTTTCATTGGTTAATAAGAAAGTAACAGTGAAGACAAATCTTTCAATTTATACTTTTAAGCTAAGCCTTGTGCAAAGTAATAAATAGCTAATCTTTCTTCTTTTTAGCACAATACCCATTTGACACTTTAAATGTAGAACTAATGGTACACAGTACATACTTTCTCCATTATTTGGTTCAGCGTTGTAACGCATTTTGGTTTTAAACCGGGAATTGTGGCATCCCAAGAAGACACAGCTCGGTTGGTGCTTAAGTTAGGAGGCTTTCAGTCAACAATAATCCCATTGATCCAAATGGGACGGCTAATCAGTTTCACTGGTAGATTAAAAAAAAAAAACTGTCACACCTTTGTTTCTGCTTTTTCTTTCACACAAGTGGTTATCTACCTAAAAAATGTCTCAGTTCCAATAAAAGTCCACTTGGGGACAGTACGCAAGTTCTAACCGGAAAACAGCTATTCTACTGCTATACTTTGCACTTTCATGTAATTAGAAGCACCTCCACCTTCTTAGTAAGACTTCACCTAAAAGACATTGAAAAGTCTTTACTAACCTCTTAAGGCTCGAGCTGATATTTAGGCTAACCCTCTACACACGTACTCACAGGACCTTAGTTAAGCAGAATGAACTACTGTGGTATTATAGCCCAAAATGTGATGTCCATGCATGTGGACACCAGGTCTTAAGAGGTTAAGACTTGCTGTTTATCAGATGATAAATTGTCAATTAAAAAAGAGCTTATTTGGGATGTAGAAAAAACGCTGGGCGAGTCACAAGCTTCCTGCATCAAGCTCTCATCGATGGGGAGGGAAAGGGGGGGCAGGGTTGTCCACGCTCCAACAGTCCCACCCACGACTGTGAGACAAATTTCCAATGAACTACTGCCGCGCCACAAAAACTCTGGAAACCCTGGAAAACGGACGCTTTTTTGATTTTGGCTAAAATCAGCATAATAGTATTAAAATACGACAAGATATGCTTTTATCTCTAGAGCACTATTGGCAGGGGATTTTCACCTGAGCAAAACCATTTACATGAATTTTAACATGTTGCGCGTCAAGGAGTCTGTACCTTTACCAGGGAAGTCTCACATGTCCCAGGAATGGATGGACAAAAGACCAAGTTTCTCTTATCATTTTATTATTTTTTAGGATTTTTTTGTTTTCAAATTCCTAATTTTTCTGTATTTTTTGAGCATGTTTTTAGGAACTTCCTATGTATTTTTTTTTTAAGTTTGTCTCACTTCCAACAGTTGAAAATAAAAGAAAACGACTCTTATTTATCATGTATTGTCATGTTTTGATCTATTTTATATGACAAGTACTTTTTGTTGGGTATATTATATCGGTTAAAAGTTACCCGGCAAAGGGATGATGTAACTTTTTATCGTGAAAGTGTTCTAGGGTTAAAACAGATCAAACAAGTCTTTAATTTTGGTTGGATGTCTTATGTCACTGCGCATTGCCAGCTTTTGATTTAATACCGCTCTGTTGTTCCACGAAAAAAAGCAGTTGTCACTCAAGCGAACTGTAGTACAGTGTTTACACCAAGACCAAGGAAGTGGACCAGGGTTCACTTGTTTGATTTTAACTGAGGGTGCATTAATTTTGTCAGTTGTCATTTTTGGTTCTGATCAGGTGCAGATTTGATTTTTTTGGTTCAGTTTGTAATGTTTTCAAGCAGGTCCACTCATTTGTAATTTTCTCATGCATGTTACCAAAGTCTAATTAGATGACGGTTCAAATTCCCCCTTTTAGTAAATTATATTTGGTGAATTTCTCTCCCATTTTAGCTCCAATTCAAACTCCAAGAGTTCCTGAACCGCTAGCTTGTTAGCACACTTTTCCAACGCCATGAGGCAGGGAGAAGCTGATAGCAGAGTTGACCCTTTGACCCATTCATCTGTCAATAGAAAGGAGCTCATCGTGGAACTCCTGTCATCGTCACCTAGACAAGAACAATCTTGTAATGAACTTATGCCCAGTCTTATTTGACGTTCACACGGCACTGAAGAGACGGTTTCTTTTATAGCTTTTGTTGTTCCATTTTCTTTGCGTATTTCCTTTTCAAGGTTTCACAACCATCTGCAGTGTCGGTTCAATGTTCTTGTAAAAGTGCCTCATTTCAGATGGATAAATAAATGCTTAGGGCTTACCGCCAAAAGAAAGAAGTGTTGACTTTTGAGTAGGCTTTAACATAAAAAAATCTGGTCAAAGCTTTTACTGGGTAATGATTCGACAATGCTGCTTCACTCTCATTCCAATTCACTTCTTCTTTCCACTGAGGACGAGTTCAGACACTTTTTCCTCCCTTCCTCTTTTTTTTTTGCTTTGTAACACTTGTGGCAAACCTCTTCTGAAACTTGAGAAACTTCTGTTTCTGTTTGATCGCTTTGATGTTTTAATTTAATATAAAGATTAAAATCTTTAAAAAATGTTATTGCAAGCACTTGAAACAAACAGGCTGTAAAGACCCGTACAAAATTGATACTAAAAGTGTGTTAAAAGAAATGTGGTCGAGTTGATCCTCATTTCCTAAAATCAAACTATATTGGATACTTCTAGGGTGGGTATGTTTGATCTAATTTCTTTTTGATGACAGTCTGGTTCATTTAGATGAGTGTGAAAGTTCATTTGACCATTGGCACTGATCCGACAAACCCACCAAAATGAAAACTGTAAAAAGTTTTAAAAGAAGAACCTGGCGTGGTAGAATCATGGTGTGAATTTGGCCAATCTGTTCATCTTTGGGGTCTTTTTTCAAAGTAATAGTCAAAATAATTACAAGAAGATCTAATTGTCTTTCTTGGTACTTCTTTTGCCCTCCTGATTGGTCCTTTTGGCTGTTCATAACTCCCCCAACCAAGGAAGTGTTGTAACCATAGGTACTTAAAAGAACAGTGTGATTTTTGTGAGACGCATACGCAAATTTGTGGCTTTCCACAAACGTTCTACGTATAACAGACTTTTCCCGCATGTACCACCGTTGTATAACTTTGATATTGCGTATACGATGCACATATCACTTCAATAATCGCGCATGGTTCATGTTCTACGTTGATTTAAGTGTTCTTTGCGTCGTTTATTCGTACTTCTTCTGTGGTTTTAACGTGGTTCTTTCGTGATACATCTGTGAAAATTGACCAAAAACACCAAAACGTTTCGGACTTTTTCCACATAATTTCACGTATGACCAATTTTCATCAGTGCAATATACACGAAATGCATGCTCTACCTATGTGACATGACCATTATGCAGATAAAAGAATAACACAGTTTGTTGGAAAAACTTCCCATCAGCCTCTCTGACCCATGGCCTGCCCTCTTGGTTTCTCTAGGCATTCTGGGAAATTTTTCGCTTCACTTAATACACACTGTAATCCGCTGCGCAGTGATTCTTGCTTTGAAATGACATGACGTTCACACTTTTGACACCAAAGTCAGCTGCACCTGTGACCTTCTCGAGTTACATCTGCAGCTTCTCCGCAGCATCCGTCAGTCTGATGGTTTAAACGTCTTCTCTCTAAGCCGTCGCCTTAGCGTCCATTTCCATGACCTAAAGAGAGGGAATCTTCTGTCCAAAGAAAAGCCTTTTCAGTATTGCACAGCCTGTGTCTGAGCTCTCTAAAGGGTTATGAATTTAGGTTAGAATAACAGGCAGGTTCCTCTGGATCATTGCTCAGCACAGAATGGCTGAGGTGTGGTTTCATGTTCTAATTCAAGCTATGGCCTGCATAAGCCCATGACCTACATTCTGCTCTTATTGTTCTCAGAATAGAAGATGGCTTCAGCTTTATGAAGATGAATTTGGCAAATGTCAGTTATGGATGTTATAAAAACACCTCACGTAGATTAGTTTAGTTTAAAAGTGAAGATCACTGGTAATTGTGTGACATTTTTTGTGAATTATTGTAACTCCTATTATTTTACATTAAAATTTTTAATATTTTTGGTTGGCTAAACCAATCAAAATACAGTACTAGTACCCTAATTAACATATTTTCGCACTATAGGGTACAGCAGATGATATCGGTACTGTAAATGGTCTATTTTTGAAATGATGGCAAATATAAAGCGCATCGAACTATAAGGTGCAGTGAGTGAGATTAAAACATCAAAGATAAGTCCATTAGTCAGACTTTAACTGCGTTCACGATAACTTATTTGCAACACTACACGTTAGCCATGGTGGCGTATTTACAATAATGCGCAACCTTGCTTCCAACTTGTAAAAAACCAGACGCCGTGTACCTCTTAAAAATTGCCTCGACAAACAAACAAAAAAAGGCTTTTAAGTGCGCCTTATTATGCGTGACCAGTACTATAAGCTTATTTGTTAAATATTCAAGAAGATACAGAAAGAACGCGTTACTTTGATCTGTCATTGTTGGAAAAGAATCTTTATGAAGCTTTCTGTTCATCTTATAGGGTTCCGACCGGGGTTAGTTTCAAAGGAGCATATTGAGGTTAAAATTTTAGTCTAAAATAACATTTTCAAATAAGTTCCTTTTTTTTTATCCCTTTTTAAAAATCTGTTTATTGTGTCCATTATGAAAGAGTAAACCCCGCTTTTATTAAAGGGTAACTAAACACTCAATCCAATTTTTTTAGCTGTTTAGTTGTACTAATCTGTAAAGTGCTGACTTTTGCTTTTTGCCAAATTTTTCTGACAATTTAAAATAAATTTGTTTAATTTCTGAAATTAGTCTGAAACCATCTGTGTGCTGCCCCCTCGTGGTTGAAACGAGGAGGTAACATTGAACGTTGTAATTCATCAACCGATGTCATTTCTACGGCGCCCATGACCTGACGGGGAAAAAAATAATAATAATTCGTTCCCACCAAGTAATTGTGGCCTTTCTACTGGAAATAAACTTAAATGCTTAAATGAATGACTTATCACGTGAATTATTATTTTGTGGGAACGAATTAATTATTCCATGTGTAGGCGCCATGAATTAAGTGTGGTCTTTCTTATGGTGAATGAATATAGATTTGTTTTGATTATAGGTCATTGAGTTGGGTAATCAGCTGCTGGGTCACATGTTTGTGGGCGGTGACATTAATTGACTCACCTGTGGTTTTTCCCTGTGTAAGATGGAAGGGGGGTTGAGCTGGGTTGCCGTATTTTTTGTTGACCGGCTTATTCGCTTTTGTGCTTTTTTTTATTGATTCCTAGTTTTTTTTCTTTTTTGCTCACAATATAATAAGCGGATTTAATTACCTTCATTTTTCATTATTAAAACTTCAAAATACAAACTTCGTCATGCTCTATGGTTTTTTGAGTGCGTCATTCAATACCCGGACCCACCCAGCGTCAGGCTATCAGCTACTGTTTGGTTTTGAACAATTTAAGTCGCTACACCGTGGAAACAAACTATTATTTCTTGGGAACAAATTTTTTTTTTTTTTTTTTACCCCTGTCAGGTCACAGGCTCTGTAAATCTCAGAAGTTTCACGCTGTGCTCTTCAGCTCCAGTATAAAAGCTCTGCCCATCTTTAAACGTGTAACCCTCAGCTGCCCAAGCGGCGCCACCATTGGGGATTGCTGAGGCAGCATTTTGAGCCAGCGGCTCAAGAAGGTGGAGGAGAAGAATCCTCTCTGTGGAAACAGGCGACGCGTTGCTCTGTATTGCTATCCATTATTGAAGACGCGGTGTGACTGTATTTTACCTCAAGCTAACCCTGCCCCCCCTAGCCCCGCCCTTTTTTAAATCTGTGGGGTTATTCTCATCTGTCCTGTTGTTCCCCAATAAGAAACATTTTTTCCTTATCAGTCAGAAAGCTTTTTTTTTCTTCACTTTTTTCAACATCTTTTCTGCGCCGCAGATGGAAATCGGAGGCCTCACTAATTGGTCACGAGCTCCGTGGTCAGGGAGGAGGTGAAGGGAGGAGGTGAAGGGAGGAACAGCTCCCTGTTTATTATTGAACTGGAATGTGAAAATTAGCCACATTGACAAACTTAATTTTTTTTTTTTAAGCTGAATTTCACTTGTTCAAGGGTTGAAGCATCCCTCTCTTCTTTAATACTCATCTATTCATTGAATTACAGTTATGTGAAGAATTAGTTGTAGATCATCTGTATTTTGGTTCCGTATTTGGATGAAAACGTTCTTTTCTGGCCTCCAGCAGCACCTTAGTTAAAACACAAACTGGATGGCGTCGAGCGTCTCCTCCAGCAGCCCGGCTCGCTGGAAGCGAAGAACGCGATCTTACGCAACGGCGAGATGCGACATTATGTAATTGACACAGGCTCCTGAAACGGCCGACGCAGGTGAAAATGGAGCGTTGCGTTGTTTGCACGCGTCCATTAGCAGAGAAACTGGATCCTCCTGCACAGAGACTCGTGTTTGTGGGTCGCTGGCTGTTATGTTGAACTAACTGTCTGCGTGTTCAGAGGAAGATGGGAAAGGAACCTCCAAGGTCGGGCATTATGGGTAATATCTTTTCATTCCTTTTGTGTTTAACTCAATAAATGTTTCTTTTTAGGCACTGATGGCAGCAGTCAGACGGTTAACCAGGAGAGCCGTTCAGTTTTGTTTATTTTGTGTTTTCTAAAATGAAGTAATTGAATCTGGAATCACTGTTGTGGCTCCAATTTATCTATTCAATATAATTTTATTAAACTCACTCAGCTGTTGACATTTTTTTGATTAAGTGTTCCTTTTTTCTCTCAAGTTTAAGAAAAAAAAGAAGGAAAACTAGTAATTTAGTTGTATAAGACAAAAAAAAGTAGTTGAGCTAATGATGGTAGTTTAAAAAACTTTCATTTTAGGCTCCGACTAAACGTCATTTTTGTTGTCAATCTCTTTTTTTATCAGTCGGCATTTTTTTTAATGTTTTATTTTCTTAATTGGTTGTTTTTCTTTTTTATAAACAAAAGCTTAGGTTTCACAAAAGGATAAATGTTTAGTCCACTTTTTCAATAAGTTTTATTGTGTTGAACAGGTGGGTTGGGGGTTGATTGTAATATTTTTTAATGTAATATTTATTCTAATGTTGTGAATGGTTTTTGTTTTTAAATGTACAGCGCTTCAAAGTGCGCAAGGCATGAGACTCACCAATTTTGTTTGGTTTGGTTTGACTTGATTTGTCAACTCCAAGCCAACAGTCGGCAAACTTTAGTAGTTTTAAATCAAATATTGCTTCTCGGATTGAGGGTTACTTTGTGGTAGGGGATTAAAAATCTAAATTTTTGTCCTTATTCTTTTTAAAAATGAATTTAGCTTCTAAGAACTTTGGATTCTTTTTAATCTACTATAATTTCAGTTAAACAAAAACCGTTTGGTTTAATGGAGATCTGTTGGTCGTTATGTGGTCATCATAACTCATTCACCTTCAATTCAATTCAATTCAATTCAATTTTATTTTATTTGTATAGCCCAAAATCACAACAACAGTCGTCTCGATGGGCTTCGAAGTAAAACATGAACTCAAAAGGATCACGAATACAAAGAGTTCAATAGGAAAATACTAAAATGAACTAACAAACTGACTAAGCTATACTGGCATCCCTGCCCTTAGACCCCCCTTCGCGGTAAGGAAAAACTCCCAAAAAAAACGGATTCCGGAAAAAACGAAGAAACCTCAGGGGTGCCCACATGAAGGAGGGATCCTCCCCCAGGACGGACGGGCGATTTACCAGAACTCTTAGAGAAGAATTAACTTATCTAAATCTACAACTACATATATAAAAGTCCAGCAGACGAGCTTCATCCAGCCGTGGTTGTGGGGACAGTCAAAGGCGCGAGTCGAGCCGGAGACAGGAACCACAGCCAGGTGTAGGAGCAGGAGCAGAGACGAGGTACTCGGTCAGGCACAGAGCAGAGACGAGCCAGAGATGAGCCAGAGGCAGGATCCACAGCCAGGTGTAGGAGCAGGAGCAAAGGCGAGGTAAACGGTCAGGAACAGGAGCACGGATGAGCCAACTGGAGTCTGGAAGCACTCCCACTCCCCAGGAGGGGAGAGGAAAAGAGGGACAATACATGAATCGCACTGCACCAAACAGAGGCATGGAGAACTAAATGATAAATTATGATCAAGAATAGAGGAGAGGAAGGGTAGAAGTAAAAAAGGAAAGAGGACAGAACCCCAGTTCACCATAGTTACCCCAGCTTCAACTTCTAGCAGCCTTTTAAAAGAAATAGTTATTATTAAGTTTAATTTAAACAAATTAACATTAAGTTAAATAATCTCTGAATACTAACTTCATTTATTAGACTTAATGTTTGACTTTATCATACGTGTTCTATTCTTTATTTCTCACAAAATGTTCTTTTTTAAAAGAAGTGAAGTTTGTTTTTCTAAGAAGTCAGAAAAACGAGACCATTTTTAAAAAAATCAATATTTTCTGCATTAAATACCTGCCTGACTTTAGAAAATAACAATCAGAAAAGAATTATTAAATGTTGTTTTTCTTGGTGCAAAATGCATAAAAGCTTTTATTTTGAAGTGGAATGTCACAATCTCACTCAAAGGTCCTCTTTGTTGCTTTTTTTTACTTCACATTTCTTTGTTTTGCTGAATCCTTCTGATTTATTTTACTTGGTAAGCCGTTCGTTCAGACCAGACAACATCAGATTTTGTTTTTTGTTTTTCATCAATATTGAAAGAATTCCTGAATGTTTTGAATTATTTAGAGGAAAAAATGATCAGCTTTCTCGCCTGTTTTTTTGTTTTTGGTTGTTGTCTTTGAATTTGGCATCAGGATTCTCCTGATATTTCACCATGCTTCATAATCTTGTCAGAAAACGGCTGAATAAAAGGTTTTCGCTGGCTTCCATGTGGACATTTCCCCACAAGTTCACCTCCATCTGCTTTCAGCCGTTTGATATTTTTTAATAACTCTTGAGTTTACGAAGATTTTTGATGCCAACGGATCATAGAGGATTTCATCGCAGAAATGATGCAATCAGACAACAGCAGCATGGAAAGTTTTGATTGGTTTTATGGGTGTACATAGTTAAAACATAAAAATAAAATAGATTCAAGGATTCATGGAAGATGAGTCTTTAAAGTTCCTGCGCCGCACATGCAGAGCGGACTTGAGTCGGCAGAGCTCGGTTGGGAACTTTTTTCCTCCTGCTGTGTTTTTTTTCTGCCAAACTGCCACCAATGAAAACCAGCTACAAACTGGCCTTTCATTGCCGTGATATCCAAGCCCGCCCCTTCCCCAACCCCGTCTCCAAAATTCTCAGCCTGTTGCTAAGCAGCATAGAGAGAGCTCGACGGGGTCGCCGGTTGCACAGGAGCACTTCCTGTAAACAGCGGCGCGGCTGCTCTTTGCTCTCAGCTGCAGAGACAAGACGGACTAAAATAAACTGTTTCGGCTCTCAGCAAACACACAGAGAGGCCCGTCGGAGAAGAAAAGGAGACACTCTGCGGCTTCGCAAGGAGAGCTCCGAAAATCCTTTAGAAAAACAAAAAACTTATAGTTTGTTTTTTTCAGTAACGTCTCCAATATCTGCCTGAATAAATTTTTTATCACAAAATAAGCTACTAGTGGGTTTACAAAGACCAGTGACACAATTGGAAAAAGAAATGTGAACAGATTTTATTTTTTGAGCAGAAAGGAAACAACATTTTGGGAAAGTAAACAGTTCAGAAAAAGTAGAAAAAAGAATTCATGTACCTCTGAGAACATCTGTAAACAGCCTGGAAGAGTTTGACATTCCTGGAGCTTCTTTTGAGGATTTAAGTTAACACAATGACTGTATAAGTGAACTGGACTGAGTGACCCCTCCCCCATCTTAATCCAAACAGGAAGTGGCCGGTTGCTTCAAGAGGCCAAAATCCCAAGCAGCTATTGCTCAGTCATTTTTATGTTTTTTTTCATGAAACTTTTACTTTATGACAGTTATGAACTGACCAATCAGATTACTCGATAAAAGTAGGTGATCTCACGTTTGATTGACAGAATCTGCAGAGCCCGCTTTCAGTTGCTAGGGGTGTGGCCTTCCAACAAGACCGGTGAGAGTTGTTGCCACAGGAACGTTGAGTCAGACCAACTTGGACCAATCACTGACGTCATCTGGCTCCAACATGCTGGATTCCATATCGCGACGACTGAATTGACTTCATTTTGTTGGACCATTTAACAAAGTAGATGCCGCACGCTCTTTCATCACTGTTTGAAATACCGTAACTCATTGACCGTTTACATTAATCTAATTTTAACGGAAAGAAAAGCGGCTTGGCGCTGATGGGCACCACTTTGCTACCTTTCACCGCGGCCGTATCATCTGATTTACGGTGATGGCGTAAACACTTCAACATTGTTTGGTGATGCTCATTATCGCAAAGTTGCTTTTGTCAAATTCAGAATTCGTTGGAATAACGTTAATTGCGTAAACAATGAACAGTAAACAGTAACAGTAAACAGAGTTACGGTAGTTTAAAGTGTGGATGCCATGCTTTGAACAACTTTGTCAAATAAAAAAGCCCTTTAAACGCTGATTCTATTGATACCAATAGTTCGCGTCGAAAAAAATCCGAAGCATATGAATAATAGACATCTTTCGAAGGAATCAGAGATTTGGATCTGCCGCTAGAGCGCAGGCTGGAAGTGAACCCGATATGACCTGTGACGTCATGAAAGGCGTTGATTTTCGCAGTTCCGCTTCGGACAGCATGTAAACAAAACCGGTAGTCTTCGTTTCTCTCGTGTTTAAATCTGTTAATCATCAACATGCCAAGTCGTTGTGTGGCAGCTGGATGTAGCAATACATCTACTGAAAGTGTATCTGTGTATAAAATTCCCAAACAAGAAACGCTGCTGAAAAGGGGAAAGTTCAAGAAGGTGGACGGCGAAGGATTTTTCCCTCCAGATCTGCAGGAGAGAAGTCTGCGTTTTCGAAGGGACAAAAACCGGGACACAAACGAAGAATTTTGAACGGAGAGTTGGGAGGAGGATCTTGGCTTCTGAGTCGAGGAAAGGCGGGTGAGCTGGAAGCGAGCGAGCCGTTTTCTGGGTCGGAGAGGACGGCGCTGGAGTCGGGAGCGGAGGCTGCTAAGCTAGTGTGCATCACGATGGATCACATTGAGGCGAAGTAGTCGTGTTTTCTGTTGTCCTTGGATCCAACTGGAGTATTTCAACGCACTCAATGTTTTGCAAGAGAAGCAACAGGCCTGCAACGTTTTTTTTCTTTTGCTTTTGAGGTGCCGGTACCGTGAGTAAACTGAACTGTGTGTGTGTGAGCGCGCGCGCGCGCACGAGAAAAGGTTTCAAACGGGTAAAACTGTTAATGTTCCACAGTTGTTAATGGTATACAGTGACTTTGTTAACTAAAGAGTAGTACCATCTGGGAAACTTTTATTTTGTGACATTTATTTTGTAAATTGGGTTGAAAACCAGTGTTTACCTTTGTTTAGATTAGGCCAAAAGGGGACATTTTGAGTATATTTTAGGGTAAGTGGAGTAATTTAATTTTATACATTTTTTAGACTTACTGGAGTCTAGCCGAATCTTCATGCTGGCTATCGTCATGATCGGCATGATCACTAGACCTACTACTTTCTGCTATATCCTCCTCACTTTCGCAAAAGGGTTCGAATCGATACGGTTGCAAAAGTGACTCATCATCATGATAATCTCCGCAACTTTCCTCTTCATCTTTCTGTTCATCTGATGATAAATCGCTAATAGAGACGGTAGCATCACTCTGTGCTTCGCTATCGGTGCTAGCCATGTTGTCTGCCTTGTCTTCCTTTCGTTACGTCACAAACAGGGCGGCGCGAATTCGGCGGAATGCGTGAAGCCGGCGGCCGTCCTCGTTGTTTATATTGCGTTTTTCGCTATTTATTCTTTTTCGAAAAATATTAAAAACAATCGCAACATGAAATAGAAACTATTTACTATATTTTGGCTTATTAAAATAGGCCATGTCACCCACACTGAGGGTGAGGTGGATTTTCTACACAAGCCTGGCTGTATCTCACCAAGTTTAGCATCCAGCTTGCCAGACAGTTGGTTAGGGGTGCAAATCCCAGGCTAAATAGTTGTCAATCAGGATCATTAACCCAATTTTACAGCAAGTACATATTTCTGTATTTCCTTGAACCGGTGCACCACTTTCCAGTAGGAGATCACAACTAAGCCTCCTGTTTGCGTTTTATTTTTGCATATCGTTAATGAGACATGCGGTACATCCGTCCATGCTAACGTTCCTCTGTGACGTTGCAGCTCGGTGGTGGTGAAGATGACCACGGCGCGATACCGCCCCACGTGGGAGCTGGCCGTTGACCCCTTGGTCTCCTGCAAACTGTGCCTTGGAGAGTTCCCGCTGGAGCAGATGACCACTATCACACAGTGCCAATGTGTCTTCTGTACGCTGGTGAGTTCTTGCCCTCCGCCAACAGCAACAGACTTCATTTTTCCTTTTTTTTTGTTTTTTTTCAAGCTGTTAACAGATCAAGCTGGTCTCCACCAGCGCTTGTGTGTACAAACCACTAAGCTCGTCATGATGGATAAGAGATAAGAGTGGCGTGGATAATGCCTAAAAAATGACGAACGTCGTGGCAATGAGCGCTGAAATACGTGTTCACGTCCGGGCTACAGTCCAGACGGTCAAGAAGGAAAAAAGCTTTGTTTTTTTTCGTGTTTAAAGCACCAGTTTGGCATCGAATAAAATCCAAATGCCACCTATCCCTGATGCTCACCAGAGGTGGGACCGAGTGAATTCCTTTTCAACAACAGAGCAATATTATTTACACAGACCATGTATGCTTTTAATAGCTTTATTTATCTAAGTTTTGCAAGCGAATTGGGTAAATTGCCTCTAAGTTCATGCATCCCAACTTCAAAACACAGCACCACAAAGCACAGCAAAATGACCAAATCAAAAAATAAATAAACATCATCCTGGAGCTCCACCCACTAGCAGGCAAGACTCAACTGTTTCTGTCTCGCTGTCATCGCTCACGTCAAGTCTGACTCATGTCCAAGTCATGTGACTCGAGTCCACACCTCTGATGCTCACTAACTCACCTCTTCTCCACTTTAAAAAAAAAAAAAAAAAAGTCCTATATGATTCCACCCATTTGTAAAACCTATTAAATATAAACATTTTACGAAGACGTTTTAAGATGAATTACTAGCATTTCTAGTTCAAGTGCAGTGCATTGTGTTCTATATTTGCCTTTCTTAAAAGCATTGATACACACTGGTTTCTTGCTGCGTCGTCTGTGAAATGTCCAGCGCTCTGGTTTTGGAAATGTAGATCCGGACACCGGATAAAACGGCAACTGCTCTATATAGTGCATTTAAACTGGGAGTGGTGAGTAAATGCAAACACAGCCTAAAAGTGAACAATGAGCGCTAAGAATAGCTGCCACTTCCTCCAGCGCAGTCCATTTGACGACTGCAGGTTAACTCGCACTGACAAAGCCAAACAGAATTCCAAGCTGCTCTTTGGTCACAAAATGTAAAGAAGGTGTGTTTATTTGTTTATCCCCATGTTTAGTTTAAAACCAAACCAATTATAGCCTCTTAATTAATGCAACTTTCTTGCTAACCATGTAGATTTTGCGCATATTGCACAGATGGAAATTGGTCATAATTTACCAATAAATACGTGGAAAAAGTGAGAAAAGTTGTGACCTTTATGGGAAATTTTCACAGATGCATCTCAAAAGAACCATGTTAAAACCACAGAAGAAGTACAACTAAACCCTGCAAAGAACACGTCAATCAACGTAGAACATAAGCTATGCGCGATCATTGCGCTGTTTACATACAATTCATTAGTGAGTCAATTACGGAATTTGAACGTGATTTGTGCGCCGTGTGCGTGATCTAAAAGTTATACATTATTGGTCCATTAAAGGTTCGTTAGACATACGTGGAACAGTCGTGGAATGCTAAAAAATCTTCGCAAAAATCACGCACATTTCCATAAGATTTACACAACAATTGCCTATTACAACGTAAAATACACATAAGCTGCGTAATTCTCAATCGACCAAAAATTTTGAACAGCTCAAAACTGAATTTACGTAAAGACCCGTCGGCTGACGGCATCGACAAATGACGAACGCAAGAAACACATCTATGAATTACAGACATCATGCATGTATCACGAAAGACAGAAATTTCATACGTGAAAAATGCAAAAAACAAAAAAAAGTGTCTGTATAACACGGCCTCAAATAAGAACAATTAGCTGCTTAAGCTCCACCAAAAAAGCAGTCGTTTCTATGGCAACGGTTGCATTTCTTTGACGTTTATGGGGGCTGTGGCGTTTTTTTTTTGTTGTTTTTTTTTCTACTCTTATGGTGTTTTATTTTAATTACCCTCACCAGGATACGGGTTAGCATCAAAGCTCATGCTTGTTTTTAAACCAATATGCCATAGAGGAATTAGGACATGGATTCACCCACATCCTCCATATTATGTCAGCACGACATTCCAGCTCAGCGCTCCAAAATACAAAAGATCTGTGAAGCTCCCAGCAGCCCCTACGATCCTGACAGCTCTAAAAATTGTACCTGAGCTTTAATGCTCCTTTTTTCCCCCCTTTCCTTTAGTGCCTGAAGCAGTATGTGGAGCTCCTAATTAAAGAAGGCCTTGAAACTGCAATTAGCTGTCCGGACTCTGCCTGTCCCAAAAGAGGACACCTGCAAGAAAACGAGGTAAAGCTAAAGGATGGTTGAGTGACGTTCTCTGCTCTTAACGTCAAACGCAGTTCTTTATTTTTTTTCTCCTCTCCTTTAATACGACTCATCTGCTCAATCAGAGTGCAGCAGTTTCCATAAATAAGTCGGTTCATCGTCACGCTGTCTTGGCTGATACTAATGTTTTCACAGAGCCGTGCAAACACAACATTATCACGTAACTTTGGCAAATATAGAGACAGGGAACTGCAGTTTGAATTTTTACTTATAATCCCTGTTGCATGTGGGCTGTAGCATTCAAAAAAACGGCAACCGAAAGGTCAAGAAAAACACATTTTCTCGATCTGAACTGCCAGAGAATGAGGGCAGCAGTGTGATAAATCATTTATGTTCAAAGAGGGTAAATCGTCCAGTATTGAAGAATAATCTGAGTCCAATGCACTTTTTATACTTTTTATACTCTCACGTCTTTTTTTAAGTGTTGCCAGACTCCCGGGTACACCGGATGGGTTTTCTGTGTGCTAATGAACACAGACATGATGTGATCTGGATGAATCTCCTAAATCTTACTAACGTATGACCAGCCACCCCTGGTCGAACATTATTGTTAATGTACTATAAAGCTGTTTTGTCATTGGCTGCGTGCGCCTAACAGATCAAGAAAACATGTTTTTACTTTTTTTTTTTTTTTTTTTAATTGTTGGCTTTATGCTCACTTTAAAGTGATTTGTCTTTATCTGAAGAAGAAGACGAAGAAACAGGAAGAAAACAAATCCCAAGTATCTCTTACATCGTGTTCTACGCACACAGCCGTACTGATGCCATTTGTTCCAAACTCAACGCACAGCAGACGCCCAAAAACTCCCAGATTTAAGAAGTGGCATCACCAGAAAGCCAGTCTTAGTTGACAAAACTCTTGCAGTTGATGTAAATAAATCAAACCTCTACTGCTTTGCTTCATTTCAGAAAAGAATAAACTGCACCCACTGCTTTATGGTATAAATTTGCTCTTGAGAATGATTAGACGCTTTAGCATTCGACTATATCACGTTTTTTAAGGAGGAAGTGACAAATTCTCCCTTGTTTTTTTTTAACTAGCTTGCTAACGTTGGCAACACAACACTTGATCCAGGTAATTAGCTGCAGCTAATAGCAGGAATATCTCACAATCCGGCCCATTGTCTCAAAATAGTTAAAAAAAAAACCTTTAAAGACATCTCAGGTGTTTTTAAAATGTCGATTGGAGGAAAATGGAAAACATTTTAATTATCGGGCCTGCACAATAAATCCTTCATTGGTTGTTTGGTACCATGTAGGTTTGAGCACAAATTCTAGCTAAAATCAATAGAAAAATGCTAAAATCCACTTGGAATTAAGCCTGCACAATAAATCGCAGATTCATCGTTATCGCGACATCAAGCTGTGCAATACACATATGGCAAAAGACGGCCAAAATTGCAAGAAATGGTAACCTTAAATGTGCGAGAAATAAACACCACAAATGTGTGATTTATTGTGCAGGCATTTTACCTTATTTCTTTTATTGATCTTAGCTAGAATTTGTGCTCAAAACTACACAATGATAGATAAAACTGTGTGTGGAGCACTTTTCGTGCTCCACACACAGTTTTATCTATCATTGTGTATCTATCATGTCAAAACTGATGTTGAATTAATCAGATGTGGGAGTTTTCTGCTTTTCACTTCCAGTTCTCCTTCCTGTCTGTAGATCGAGTGCATGGTGGCCACAGATATGATGCAGAGGTACAAGAAGCTCCAGTTTGAAAGGGGTGAGTCTGCTGGCTGCGTCACCGATGGCTGCAGAGTTGTCAAGTGGGTGGATGCCTTGGAAGACGCTGTTTTAGTTTTTTTTTTTAGTTTTTATTTTACCGACTCACTGAAAGGTCAAGAGCCTTTTGTCTTGCGTCATCTGTGTGGGTTGTTGTCTGGTGCTTTTCATTTCCAAAAGGACGAATCACAACAAACTGCCTTTTGTGTCCTAGTTTTCCTAATTTTACCTCTAGAAAAAAAAAAAAAAAAAAAAACCTTAAATAAAAGTTGGAGATAGATGCTAGCTTTGCTAATTCCACGTTTAGTTTTTAGCTTCGTAAAATAAACTGCAAACAGGAAGCTTAGCTGGACCTTTTGGGGTTTTTTGGGGTTGTTTTTTTTCATGCTAACCCCCTACCAATCACACAAAAGAACCAAGTTCAGACGTCTTCAAGGCTCAGATTCAATCCAAGCGCGTGGAGATTCAGCATTTGATTAATTAGATTTCAGGTCAGATTCAAATTCAGATCAGGAAGCGGCGTTTTAGAGTTTGAAATAGTGAGAATAAGCTAACGGTTCACTGATATGTCTGTTTACCAAAATACTTGTCTGAGTAATTATTTCGAGTATCAATACTTTTGTTTTTGATCGAAAAATGTTTTTTAGACTATTTATACAGCACAGCAGACGGACTTAGGAATTTCAGCGGCTGAAAGCAGAAAACATCTCATCGTTTTTACAAGATACAAGAAAAACCAAACAAACACTGAACAAATAAAGATTGCAACTAAAGTTGGGCTTTAGGGGCAAAAACAGAAAAAATCCTCCATATTTTGTAACTTAATACAAATTTGGATTTATAGTTTTTTATTTATAAAAACAGTGCTAGCCATTTTCCTCCAAAGGCAGAATCTGAAATCTGTAATTCCTTTTCCAGATCCCATAAACGATACATTTGAATTTATGAATGAAATGGCTGAATTGTTCTGTTGCTAAACTCGACACATTTTCTTTAGTTCTGGAACTTTCTCTCGTCTAAGTGATGCTTCCATTCAGATCTTTAAAAATCTTCTTCTTCTTCTTCTGTGCCGTCAGAGGTTCTTCTGGACCCGTGCCGGACGTGGTGCCCGTCTTCCTCCTGTCAGGCCGTCTGCCAGGTAAAGGAGGCGGAGTCTCCAGCCCTGCCGCAGTTGGTCCGATGCTCCGTCTGCACTCTAGAGTTCTGCTCGGCGTGCAAGGCCAACTGGCACCCGGGGCAGGCCTGCCAGGAGAGCAACCTGCCCATAACGTCCTTCCTGCCCGGAGAGAACAGGTTAGAAGGGCTTAAATTCAAAAGGGTGAAGAGCGTAGATCCTGGAGGGAATGGGAGCTTTAAACCGGGGGCAGACGAACGTCTGGACCGGACCTGTTTCTCTGCCATATCCTCTTATTGTGGAAATGACATTAGTGCCACACGGCATCAATGAGAGGCGGAGCCAGAGCTGTTTGGTTTGACTAACAGAAACAAGCAGAAAGAAAAGGAAAGTTAAGTTAAAAAGAAAAGAAAAAAAACATAGAATTTAGACGCCAAAATGTTTGGCAGAGTCTTAGAGCCTCCATCAAAGAAAAAAAATCATATTTCAGTATAAAGTCATAAAACTCTTAAGGAGAGAAGCGATGCTGTTGTAATTTAATTCATCATTTTTTCTTATAAATTTGTTTTTGTAAAATTGTTGAATATTTCTTTCATAATTCAAAATTTTAAAAATTTTCTCTACAATTTTAATCAAATACAATTTTTACTTTCTCTTTCTACGATTAAATTCCCGTAAAAGTTTGATATTTTTTTGTTTGTTTTCAATTTAATTTTTTTAAACTTTGACACATTTCTCTGTTTTTATACTCATCAATTCTTAACCTTTTTCTCTTTTACTTTATTCTTAAAGGAGTTTTATTATTTTCTTATTTTTCTTTACAACTTTAATCTGGTCAAATTTTGATTTTTTTTTTTTTTCTCCTCACGACTTTCTGACTTTAGTTTCAAAAATGTATTTATTTATTTGTTTGTCTTTTGTAGAGGCCTTTAATACTCCTTAGTAAAACTAAGGAACAAGTAAACTTGATGAATTAATTTGTCTTTGGACATAAATAAACAAAATAAATCATAAAAAAATAAATGTTTTTCTATTTGCTTAAACCAGAGTAGCAGTTTCTATGAATAATAAACAAAATCCTGTCTGCTGGTTGTTCCAAAGATCCAACCAGGAGATCTGGACCCAGGTTCAGGTTGGTTACCATGGTGACGTGCAAAAACCTCCGGTTCACACAAATTACTGAAAGTTTTTTTTTCTTTTTTCTTTTTAATTTCTGTTTTAGATTCGGAAATGAATAAAATCCTTTCTTGTTTAGTTTGTTTGCTCCGCTCACTCCTCCTGCCCTCCACCTCCCCCCTCCAGCTCCTTCTACAAGTCGGAGGAGGACGACGCGCCCATCAAGCGCTGCCCCAAGTGCAAAGTGTACATCGAGCGGGACGAGGGCTGCGCGCAGATGATGTGCAAGAACTGCAAACACGCCTTCTGCTGGTACTGCCTGGAGTCCCTGGATGTGAGTTGAAGCCGCGGTTGGAACGCTGTGATAGGAGAAGCGTTCTAGTGGAACTAGTTCTAGTGGCTCAACCTTGACTTTTAGGACAGGAAACCGGATTTATGGCGCCGCTTGTCTGGTGAAAGCTGACAGCTGAAGGTGGATAAAAGGGACTTGTTGTTATGTAACCAGACCGCACAGGTCTTATTAAAAAGAAAGAGAAAAGCAGCAATTTAGCAGGAACAAGCACCCGCTGCTCTGAAAGTGCTCCCGCTAAGGCTTTGATGTGTTTGCTCGCCGCAGGACGACTTCCTGCTCATCCACTACGACAAAGGACCCTGCAGGAACAAGCTGGGCCACTCCAGGGCATCCGTCATCTGGCACAGAACGCAGGTGAGAACATCTCCTCCTCCTCTTCCGTGCCTTTGTAGACCAGCACACGTGACACCCCCCCCCCCCCCCCTCCCTGATTGGTTTGTTCCAGAGCAGCATCTGCTCGCCATCCGGCTTTTCCCAACTCTGCCTGTTCAGAAGGTTGACGTGACGAGCGTCACTCCACATCTGTGTTTGTGAGAAAGGAGATTTGGGTGAAAAATGGAGCCTGTTCTGCTGACGCTTTCCTTTGGGACGTCCGTCGGGTTACAAAAGAGTCAAAGTCTCCCAACAAAATATCAAGAGACAAACAGACTGAGAAAGAATTTAAAATAAAGAAAAAATGATGTCCAAGTACAGATTTAAATGAAGCCGATCCATATTAGCAACATCTTCAGCAAAATCTTATAGGAAATAAAAGTAAAGAATGGATCCAAAACAGAAAAGATCTTAGATTAATGGGAATTTGAAAAAGATTTCAACATTTAAACGGGCAGAAAAGACGGAACAAGATTCAACCGGGATCTGGAGTTTCCTGGTTTAGAAAAAGAACTGCAGCAGGAAAGACTGAAGAAGGAGGAAAAGGAAAACGAAAGTCTTAAAGGGAAGAAAGAAAGAGGGGAAAAAGACGTAAGAGAAAAGGAAACGAGAAAGAGGAAACTGTAGGGAAGGAAAGAGACTGTAATAAAGTAAGAAAAGAAGGAAAGCAATACAGAGAGAGAAAGAAGGGAGGAAATGCAGGAGAAAAGAGGGAAATATGGAAGGAGACGACAAAGAAAAGAAGTTGATACAGAATAAGAGAAAGAGAGAGAAGGAAGAAAAGATGGATTGAAAGAAGTAAAGATGTAAAGGTGGAAGGAAGGAAGGGGGGAAGGGAAAGAGGAAGGAATTAAAGACAAAAGGAAATATGGACAGAGAGAAGAAAAGAAAGAGAAAGAAAAGGGATTGATGAAAGGAAGAAGGAGGGAAGATGGAAGCCCAGGTTTTATTTTCCCGACCATCTCTGACGCCGTTTCCGCTGGAATACCGCGGCATTCCCCGGACCGGAGCTGGAACTCCTCCTTCATGTCTGGCCTTTGGTTGGACAGGAAGTCAGTTTGTTTGTCCCCACATCTTCTCAGTGTCTCATCTCGCCTCCCTTTTAAAAAAAAGAAAAAACTTTATTTCTTCATTCAGAAAACAGCCATCATTCGTTTTAGCCTCTTCCCTTCAAACCCGTCAGAACTTCAGGACGAGGCTTCCTGTGTCCAGCACCAGCAAACCCGCTGGCATCTCCACACGGAAACGCTGAGTCATACCACTGCAGTTCAACTGGTGGAGGCGGATAATTCTTCTCTTTTGTCTTTCCCACATTTTGTTTTTTTGCTTTTTTACACCTAAAATAGCCTCCTTTTCACTTCCTCACGGTCAAACCGCTTCCTGACGCATTTTCCTCCTCAGTTTAGCTTATTTCCTTAAAGCAGGAAGGACTACGGAGTCCATCGCCTCTCAGAAACCTCCCCTCCTGTCCTTAAAAATAGAGGAAACGGCAAAAATCCCCATTACATATGACTGCTGTTGATCACAGCCATATGGCTGACCGTGAATGCGCTGGTCTCTTCCGCCCCCATGTGGTCAAACAGGTGAACTGCATTGCATCTTCAATCAACGAAGCAACTAAACAAACACATTCTTACTTTTCACAAATGTGTGCAAAATTTGATCCTGTAGATTAACCCTTGTGCTATCTTAGATGACCCCACCCTTACATAGACGTGTTCTCCCTACCATGACAAAGGTGGATAAAGGTGGAAAGATTTCATGTAATCCTTGGACACCAGTGAAGATCAAAAATCATTGAAGAAAAAAGATTCAGTGCACTTTCTAGTGGGTCTAGATGACCCAACTCCCAATGGTAAAGTGTCTAGGATAGGACTAGGGTTACAAACAATTCTTTTTTAAATAATAAACGCAAGAGTTAAAAATAAAGCAAAATAAAATGCTTGAAAATCAGTGGGAAGAAGAATTAACCCACCCCTTGTGTTTTGCATATTTCTATTTACAGTTTTTTGACTAAATATGTACAATTTTATTGTTTGATTGTAAAATTGAGTAAAATCCAAGTTAAAATTTATTAACATTTTTTTTATTTCTTACATTTTTTTTTCGTATCTAAGCGAAAAACAAACATCAATAACTTTAAAAGATTTTATTATTGGGATGAGCCCTGACCTCTAGTGGTAAATGTTTACTATTGCACCTTCATTTTATTGCTCTCAGTTTTCCTAATTTATTAAAATATAAATGTACACCGATAAAATTTAGTCAGGTTTAAGTTGTCTTCAGTTGTTTTTTATTTAGAACAACAAAAAAGATGCAATACACAGACACGAACAGAAATAGAATTAACTTATAAAATTAAACAGTTTTCTTATAAATATACAGAAACAGCCCCGACACAAAAGAACACGCCTCGTGTCTTTAAATGGAGACGTTAAAGTGTTAAACTTCAGTAAAAATCTTCCTAACGTGCTTTTGCAGGTGGTGGGTATCTTCGCTGGTTTCGGCCTCCTTCTGCTCGTCGCCTCCCCCTTCCTCCTCCTGGCCACGCCCATCGTCCTCTGCTGCAAGTGCAAGTGCAGCAAAGGCGACGACGACCCGCTGCCAACCTAAGCAGCGGCGCCGGCCTTCACGGGTTTACAGCCGCGCCACGGACGGGCCATGTTCATCATCTCCTTCCTCCTCTTCCTCTGTCCGGTTCTTTTCCCCCTCAGTTCCCATCCTCCTCCAGCTTTAAGTGGCCTCCACGTTTTCAGGCCACGCCCACCGCTTTTGGGATCCATTCACTCTTCACGAGGAGGACATGAGAGACAATCCGGATGTAAAGAAGGTGAGCGGAAAGGAGACTCTGATGATGCCGGACACCTGACGGCGTCACGGGCGGCGCCGCTGCATTTGGGGGGGGGGGGGCTTTTGAAATGTGGACAATACAGGAGCCTCTGGAAAAAGGGGGAGGAGCTTCTATCGCTAAGATTGTCCGCCGTAAATGACAAAGCTTTTCCGCCAACACTAAATTCTGTAGCTGTGCGGGTTCAGCGGTAGCAGCGGAGAGTTGCACCACGCATGTTTGGTGTAACTCCACACACACACACACACAGCATGGTGTCTTAGTCGGGGGCGGGACCGGTTCAATGTACAGCAAGCCCTCTTGATGATGTCAATGTTTTATAATCCCGCGCTATAAATAGACATGTGCTCCGAGTGTTGTCACTTGTTTTTCCGCTCAGAAACGGGGGAAGCCACTCAAAAAAAAAAGAAAAAAAAAGTTTTTTATTTCCGTTTATGCAAAAAACAACTCGTTTTGTTCGTCTTTGCTCCATTTAACTGCTTTATGCAGGGACTGAGTGGCATTCCACCTAAAAAAAAAAGCATCGATTCATGAGGGGATTTTTGGAAATCCTGTCCAAATGCTGAGAGGAAAATTTCAAAATAAAGTTTAAAAAAAAAAAAGGAAAAATGGTGACAATTCAGTCATCATAACAAAAAGCCTTAAATGCAGAAAAGCCCAAACAGTCAAACACTTGTAAACCCAGGGAAAGCATCTTCAAGCTTTTCAAAATGTTGTCAAAAAGATTTATGATGTCACTATTTAAATAACCATACAAGTTAGAAACACTAAAACAAATCTAAAAAGATTTTTTGTGATAAATTAAAAAATTTCTTTCCTTTTATTTTGAAAATCTTATTACCATCTACCATTATCACAGCCAAACGGAGCCCTTATCATGATCACAACTCCTAAAGTATAGGTCACTCTCCCTTTGATCGAAAACTTGCTTTAATGCTAACGGCTGTTTTGTCAGCAAAACGTTTTTTTTTCTGTTTGCTGGAAAGACGTAAAACAAAAACAAAAAAAAACGGTCCACGTTAAAGAATGTTCAGTGTTTGGGTTTCAGAAACTGTTCTGTGAAACTTTATCTATGCAAGTTTGTACATCAGCGTTTCTATGGTGATTTTTAGCTGTTCTGAAGCTGCAGAATGTCCACACACGCGCACAGCAGCTTTATTTTGAAGGGAAACTCCTCTTTTTTTTAGGGCATTTTTTTAATGGTAAAATCAAACAAAAAGATTTAAAATTTCTCCAGGATAGTTACAGAAGGTTGTTGCGAAAATTGCTGTAAAATCTTCAAACGTTGAAACCCCAAAGTGGAAACAGCGAATCAAAAGAAGGCAAAACGGAAACAAATGTTCTCAAAAGTCTTTTCCTCTTAGGCTTTTCTTTTGAAATGTCAGTGTGCAGTAACTCCACTTTACCACAGGGGGCTCTCTAACTTTAGCCTTCCAAAAAAAAAAAAAAAAAAAAGTTTTTTTTATTAGTTAATTTCCATTTATTTCTATTCTGCTTGAAATGGGGGTTTGTTCTAACAAACTTTATGCTTTAACTGCTGCGAGGATCCAAACTTCAACATCCTTTGTTTGTTTCGGTAAACGGTGGCTTTGGATGGACATGATCTGAGGAAACAGAATTTCCATTCGATCTTTCTCTCTCTTATTTTAAATAAATCCAATACATTTGCTCCGCCTTTCGAGGTTTATTTTTTATGGTTTCCATGTAGCATTGTACAAAAATTACCAAAATGGCCGGTCGGGTAGCTAGCATGCGACTTTTTTTTTTTTTTTTTGTAGCTCTGAGCTTTACGAGCTCCTTGTACCTTGTGCTGCTTTCACTGACCTACGTACAACAAGCATGATGTACGGCTCTCCTGCGTTTTTTCATTAGCTTCTTTTCTACAAATGTGTTTTTGTTTTGTTTTTTATCGCTAAAGCCTTCATACTTTTTACGACAATCGTGCCATGATTGATGTCTGGAAGACACTGAGCTGTCAAGTCTGCGTTTCGGGCCATGATGAAGCGTCTGTGGCCGTTTGGTACGAACAAGCCTGGTTCGTCAAAGTTCAAGAGGTCAAACTGCAGCACTTCTTTAGAAGACTTTTTCAAGTTTTTTTTATTTAGAACAATTTGTCGCCTCTGGAGTTAGCGATATGGGCGGACTTTCTTTGCATGCAACAAACCCGAAGCGCAAACAATCACAGCGCATATTTTTGGTTCCGTTTCAGGGCACGAGAACGCTAGACTCAAAAAAACCTGCGCACTACTTTTTGCACACTAAAAAACAAACAAACATTTTGGCTCAGTAACTCAGTTTAGGCTTTTGAGCACATGGTTTCAGCTGCATGACTTTTCTCTAACGTATTAAATATTTGTCTTCTTAAAAAAAAAGAAAAGGGTAGCAGCATTCTTTTTGTTTTTTTTTCATTTTGACGTTCATTCAACCAGGAAGTTTATTTTTCTGTCACTTTCGTGTACAGTTTGAATCACAAACGTGTGTTTGTTTTGCATCATGTGGTGAATTATTGCCGTGTTGGTTGTCACTCACCGTCTCCAACCGGGAAATTTTCTTTTTGTAAGTACGCAAAACTTTCAAAATCTTTCAATATCTACATCTCCACCAACACTGTGACACCAGGCACTTTTAGTTTATTTTTTTGTGTCTTTCCGAAACCTTTACATTTTTTTTCATCCATCTGGTTTATTAAATTTGAGAAATGGCTCCCTCTGGTGTTGAAAGTGTGTACTTTCTGCCTGTGCAGGAAGATCTGTGTTGTAAATCTTCTACATTAGTGGAAAAACTCATCACAAAATTAAACAAAAAGTGAAACAAACAATTGTGGAATGCGTCATTTAAAGAATTTATTATGTTTAATAACTCTAAAATAACAATAAGAAGCTTCTGTTATGTAGTTTTGATCCTCAGTTCTGTTTTTGGTCACCCTCTCCTCATGGAGCTTCTGGAGGACATCGTCCTCATTTCCTGTCTGCTCCCCTCGCCCCGCCTTTTCGTCTCCAGGACAACAGGTCGCTCTCCTTTTGTGTCCACTTCCTGCCAGATGCTGGAAACCCTGAAAATGAAAGTGCAAACGCCGGGCGATGCATCATCCCTCGCCCAGCTGCTCCCGGCTTGAAAGTTTTTTCCGCCAATCGCCGGGCAGGACCGCGGGAAGTGGCCATCTGTGGGCGCCATGGCGACGTGGGGGAGGGGCACTGAAGCTGATGTGTTATCTGGGGGCAAATGAAGCATGACGGAGGCGTGAATCACCTGGAAGACAAAAGAACCTGAGGACGGAGCGCGGCCTTTCCACCTGCTCGCCGGCGAACACGTGCGCTGGCCGCTCGCCCACCAGCTCGCTCACCTCCCAGCAGCCCCGCTGCCAAGTCCTTCCTCCTGCTCCTCATTAGCATCTTCTCTGCTGCGCTGGACTCAAACCTCTAACCCTCCACCAGCCATGATGTCCGACTTCTTGCAGGCTGTTGAGCGAAATCTTTTAGTGCTTTTAAAGCAAATAAAACATCAAAGGTGTTCAGTTTAAGATCTTTGAACCTTTAAACCTCCTTTTCTGGAAATCAGGAACTCAATTCCTCCCATCTGTGTGCAGAAACTCAAACCCTCGCCGTTTGAGCCGTTCGTCTGCCAGAAGAGGGAAGTAGAGCGCCGTAAGACTGCCTACAGGCTTCAGCCATGCCTCTTAGAAGAGACGATGTACACTTTATGTCGGCGTCATTCTGGCAGCTTTTTACATAAAACGAGAACAAACCGATCTCCCTCAGAGCGTCCGGTGATGTTGACCATGTTTGTTTCATCAAACTTCCACACAACTCTGTCCAGAAGACACGAAACGGTCTCATCTGTTGAGGAACACGAATGCTTTCACGAGCGGATGATCCACTAGAAAAACCTCTGTTGGTTTAACTTTAAAGTTCTTGCCTTCATTATGATCAGAATATGTCTAAAATAGCTTCTTTTTTTTTCTCATTAAAGATTCTGAAAAAAACAAAAGTTCCAAAACTTGACGTAAAAAAAGTTGAACACGGTTTTGTTTGTTCACCTACAAATATAATTTTTCATTGACGTTTTACTCAAATGTGTTCGTCAGTACTTCCCAAAACCAACATATGGAGCATGATGATGCATTCAAATCAGAAGATGAGGACAATTTAAAGCCCCCCTCCCATGACATTTGGGTTTTCAATGAGTCATGCTGGCATGTTTCTGATTATGGAGGACATAATATGAAGACTTAAGATTGCATTTCTGAGTTTGTATTCATTCAAATGGTTATGAATCAGAAAAAATGACATTTAAGAAAGATTTTATTTGTGATGTAATACAGTGGGCGGGCCACTAGCTCTCTGCTCCGCCCCATTCTGGTGCGTCCACCTGTAGACGGCTTCGTTTTCCTCGTCTGAGCTGGAATATTACATAAAACCACGGTCGCTCAGCTCCAAAGTTGCTCGCCATTTTTTTTGCACCGGTAATGTTGGGTTGGGGGGGGTGAGGGGCTGTAAGCTAGCGGGAGAGCGTGTAGGGGCGGGCCACAAATGTCTAATGACCTCCTTCCGTTTTTGCAGAAACTATGTCCTGAAACAACACAGATGTTTTAATTTTAGCTAAATATGGCATAATCATATTTCAAGGACCACTGGAAACGCTTTGAAAATGGATCAGAGTGGGTCTTTAATACATATTTCAAATAATTCACATCACCAAATGTGACCTTTACTCCTGGAAGTTGCACATCTTCTGTACCTTTGCAAATGCCCCTGTTTTGGAAATCTTTATTTTGAATTTCAAAATGATAAAAAACAAGGACTAATATACATTATATATATATATATATTATATTACAAATAAAATTCATTTGAATTAATTACCTTTTGTCTTTTCAGACGTGCGGATTTAGAAATCTTCAAATGCATCCAGTTCTTCATTGTTGGGTCTTTTTGAATTGACTGATTTAGTGAAAAAACAAATCTCACAATCTACTTGGATCTCACTGGTCAGAAATCTTTAGGTTTTTATCTTTTTTCTGTTGGTTTTGTACTTTGAAGTCCTCAGCCCTCCTACAGATTCTATAATCACTGCTGTACAGACTTGGAGCCAAGTACGGGAAAACACAACGTGGGCTTTTATTGACAGTTTTCTTTGGAATGGTTTTGTCTTTTTGTCATCAGAGTCCAAAATAGTCCATCCTTTGGACATTGACAAAACTGCAATCAAAGTGAGATCAAATATCTTAAAAACTACCCTATACATGCTTTTTTTCTAATGATAAAATAATTCTTCTCAGTAGCTTTTATGCTAGAGAATGTTTATGGTACTTAATTATCTCAATAAGATATTAAAGCTTGTTAAAGCTCAAGTTAAGACTTTTTTATTTAGGAAAGCTTTTAGCTGACTTTTGCTTGTGTTCACTTTTGCCTGTTTGTTTATTTCTATGCCTGTGTGCGTTTTATTGGGTATCGCAACTGATTTTATAAAAAATAAAAAATAAAATAAAAAAAAGAATTCCAGATTCGTCAATCCTGACTGAACAATATGATTCAACACACTCTTGATTTCCTCCAGAATGACATGCATTCTGTCTTATGGAGTTTGTTGTCAAAAGCTTGGAAATCCACTTATTTGCTCCATCTCTTGATCCCATACGTTTGTACCCTGACTGTTGCGAAGCAATTCTGCCTTTTCTTTTTCATCAATCTGTCTGATATGCTGGAAAACGAACTCCGACAAGTCAAAAAACACAGCTGAGTTTCCGCGGAAACAAGGCGAGGTGGCCCGAGTTGGAAGACCGGCTCGAGCGATGGATTAACGATCAGAGAACAGCTGCCTACAGCCTACAGTCACCATTCGACTGAAGCCAGTAATGCTTGCAGAAGAAATGAAAATTGAACATTTTCAAGGAGGTCCGTCTTGGTGCTTTCGTTTTGTGAAACGCTGTCATCTTTCCATCCGGGCAACGACTACGGTGGCGTAGCAACTTCCAGCGGATTACAATGAAAAGCTGTCCATCTTCCGCTCCTTTCACTAAGATTGGGAGGCAGCGCTGAGTGAGTTTGTAAAAGGATTGTGGATGCTTGGGCTAATGTTTGTGCTTGCACTGTTGTTCCAGCTTTCGCATAAGCCGGCATCGATCATGAGTAGCCGCACGGCAACGAGACGGAGTCTGACAATGACGAAAGGGAACCTGGTGTGTTTGATAGAAATTAGAATAGCATTGCTGTTCATTTCAGATACAGAAGATGAGGACTTTGATGGATTTTTGGATGCTCACTGATGACTGAAAAAAATAAAAAAATAAATCCGAACCAACTCAGTTTAGCTCCAGCTGCATTTTTAAAATGCACACTAGCATGCATGTTTTTTTACTGGTATGTGTTAATGTGCTTGCACCTTAAAAACCGGGGCTACTTTTGTGTGTTTCAAATACCAAAGTAGCACTGCGCCCTATAATCCAGTCGTGAAAATACATTAAAAAAAAATTTAAAAGGGCGACTTTGGACATCTCTATTTATCACTTCACAATCAAGAGAACATTGTCAAGACAATTGAAACCCATTTACTCGCTTGTTGCTGGAGTGGTCCTTGACTTAGCTCCCATGACTGTTCAACTGCATGGTTGCCATCTCCCGATCTAGTGGGCTCAAGATGATGTTTGGAATGTCTTCTCTTTACATGATGGTAAAGTTATACACTCAAAATTCCTTAGTATACTCATCAATTCCGGAACCGGGTCGCGGGGGCAGCAGACTGAGCAGAGATGCCCAGACTTCCTTCGCCTCAGCCACTTCCTCCAACTCCTCTGGGGGGACCCCGAGGCGTATTCTCTCCAGCGTGTCCTGGATCTTCCCCGGGGCCTCCACCCAGTGGGACATGCCCGGAACACCTCCCCAGGTAGGCGTCCAGGAGGCATCCGGACTAGCTGCCCGAGCCACTTTAACTGGCTCCTTTCGATGTGGACGAGAAGCGGTTCTACTCCGAGCCCTCCGCGGGTGACCGAGCTTCTCACCCTATCTCTAAGGGAGCGCACCGCCACCCTACGGAGGAAGCTCATTTCAGCCGCTTGTCCTGTTGGCTTCATCGAGCCAGGACCTCCAGCGTACATTAGGGTGGTTTGCGGCCGAGTGTGAAGCGGTTGGGATCAGGGTCAGCACCGCTAAATCTGAGACCATGGTTCTCGACCGGAGAAAGGTAATTTGCCATCTCTCTGTGGGTGGAGTGTCCCTGCCCCAGGTGGAGGAGTTTTAATACCTTGGTGTATTCTTCACGAGTGAGGGAAGACCTGAGCGTGAAATTGACAGGCGGATCGGAGCGGCGTCCGTAGTTATGCGGTCGCTGTATCGGTCCGTCGTGGTGAAGAGAGAGCTGAGCCAAAAAGCAAAGGTTTCAATTTATCGGTCGATCTTCGTTCCAATACTCACCTTTGGTCATGAGCTCTGGGTCATGACCGAAAGAACGAGGTCCCGAATACAAGCGGCTGAAATGAGCTTCCTCCGCAGGGTGGCTGGGCGCTCCCTTAGAGATGGGGTGAAAAGCTCAGTCACCTGCGAAGAGCTCTGAGTAGAACCGCTTCTCCTCCACATCGAAAGGAGACAGTTAAGGTGGCTCAGGCATCTAGTCCGGATGCCTCCTGGACGCCTCCCTGGAGAGGTGTTCCGGGCATGTCCCACTGGGTGGAGGCCCCGGGGAAGATCCAGGAACACGCTGGAGAGACTACCTCTCTCGGCTGGCCTGGGAACGCCTTGGGGTCCCCCCAGAGGGGCTGGAGGGAAGTGGCTGGGGCGAGGGAAGTGTGGGCATCACTGCTTAGACTGCTGCCCCTGCGACCCGGTCCCGGATGCGCGGAGGAAGATGGATGGATGGATGGATGGAGATGGCTGACCATTACACCACCCTGCAGCCCCCAGTCGATGGATTCATTTTCCCATACTTGTAGAGTGATATCTGCCTGTGCGTAATGTTAAATTACATATTCCCTGACGTGTTCGCTTACTATGTGTTAGCTCATGTGTTAGTTCACAAGTTAGCATATGTGTTAGCTTACATAGTAGCTTATGTGTTAGTTTACAAGTTGGCTTACATGTTAGCTTATGTCTTATCTACTATAATTTCTGATGGTTATAAGTTAGCATACATTTTTGCTAACAAGTTAGCATATGTGTTATCTTACATGTTAGCTAACATGTTACCTTACTATGTGCCTTTTTCTGTTTTCCTACATGTTAGCAAATGTGTGAAATTGCATGTATGTTGCCTTATTACGTGTCTTTTTCTGTGGTCCGACAAGTTGTCTTACAAGTTATCATACGTGTTAGCTTGCATGTTAGCTTATTATGTGCTTTTTTCTGTTTCTACGTGTTAGTTACAAGTCAGCTCATGTGTTAGCTTACATTTTCACTTAATATTTAGGTTGGGTGTTGGCTTATGTTTTAGTTAACCTCTGTTTGCATGCTGGCTTATTTTATCTTACATTTTGGCTTAGACTTGCATGAAGTTGCGACGGCTAACACCCACAGTTGCCGTGTGATTATTCCTTCGCATTTGCTCTTACAGCCCATTTTATAAACTATGTGAATAACTCAAAACAGTTTAGCCGAAGCGTTGCTTCTGTTTATAAAATATTGCGATTGGAAGCGCTATCCACCGGACCTTTGTCTTTGTTTCAACAACAGGAAAGTTCAACTTCTTACCTGTCTTTAGCATCTTTGCCATCAGTTTTAACCATGTAAATGGAGATTTGATTTTCCATAACTGCACAGAAACACCTGTACTGTATCTGTAGATACTTTTCGCTCAGGCTTCTTTCCTTTTTCCGCGGGTTTGGTTTGGGAGCAGCTAGCCTTGGGTCTTCCACCTGAGCCTCCTTACCTCTCCAGCAAACGGCCTGCTGGGAAAAAAGAGGGTGCCTAGTCCAAGTTCTCGAAAGAGCCTCGGGGAAACCTCAGCTGCTTCCTGTCAAGACGACAGACCTGAGAACGCCAAAGACGGGTAATGTTGCAAACACTGAACACTCAGGTAGATGAGGTGCGGTCATAGTAGGTCCAGGTTGATTTAGAAAAAAAAATTTGATGGGCTAAATACGCTTCCAGCTCTTTTTGTCAGTCGTGTCAATTTTTAAAAAAAAATCTGGAGTTGATTTGCGCTTGATAAGTGGAATCGACTGTCATTGGAGATGACGTACCTTTCCTAGCCCCTACTGCTCCTTTTACCAGCACAGCTCCCAGCCATGCACCTGTTCCACAGCCTGCTCTACCCTCTCTCCCTCTCTCTCTCTCTCACACACACACACACACACACACAGGGACACTTCCGCGTCTGTGCCTTCAACTCGTTCCGTTCTCGTTAAACACTGTGAGATTTGACAGGTTTCGACTGTGAACGTTTCCTGACAGATAAACAACAGCTTGACATTAATGGCTGCTCTATTGCAGACACAAAGGTGTCCCTCATGGCTGATAACAATGCAGAAGGTAGCTTTGATTGATGGCTCGGACCCGTGGTGCAAAGCCGTGTGAGGTCACTGCCAGATGAATGCGACTAAATACTTGTAAACTAAAATGTTTACATTTCTTTCCCAGTGTCCAGGAAAAACAAGCCTTTTTGCCTTCATAAATTGGATTCAACTGTCTTAAAAATATATACAATTTACCATAACAATATGTATATTTGATTTAATAAATCTTTATTAAATCAAAAACTGAGGCTCTTTATGGGATTAAAAAACAGACTAAACTATCAAAAGTATAAGGCCCTGCCCTTTTGACTAACATCTACACCTAACACTAAAAAGGAGAAATCCCCAACAACTTGTTGCCTATTTTTGTGATTGTACCCCCCACCCACCCCCACCCCTACTCTTTAATCATCCTTCAAATTCTTCATTCCTTTCTTCTGTACTCTTATCCCCCATCCCTAACATCTCCTATCTTTTTTTCTTTTGCAAGCGGTCAAACAAGCAAAATGTATACAAACAAAATCAATCTAAACAAAGTTTAGCCTCAAATACAGAAGGGGTTTATACAAATATACACCTTGTGTGTCAGAAGATTCATAACCCCCATTGTAACAGTAACATCTGTCCAACACAAGAAACCTTCAGCTCTGTTTTAGTTGCTCATCTGCTGGACAGGACAAGTTTAAAAAAATAATCATTTTAATCACTATATGCTAATTTAGCTAAACAAAAAAAAAGTAAAAAGAAAATCTGAAACTAGTTAGTTGATTCAAGCACAATTGCTAAATTAATGCAAAAAAAACAAAATTGGGAAAGTTAAAGTTGGTTGAACACTGACTTGGTAATACTAACTTAGAGGCCAAATTCTGAATTAGAAAGAAGTTAGCTAAATAGTAAAAATAAGATTGATACAGGCTAACTGGATTAAAAGTTTGCTTAATGATTAGAGATGTTGCTAATAAATGTTGTCATGTAAAAGGGATGAAAACAGCCAAACAAATGGGGGAAAAGCTCGGATAGGCCGACCAGTTAAAGGCTTAATAAGGCGCAACATAAAAAGGAAATAAGGAGTTAACTAAGTAACTTTGAGTAATTTAAAAACAACAAAAACTTGACTGAAGTGTTAAGAAAAAATGAACGTTATATAATGATGAATGCTAAGGAAATAGTAGATTACTTTCTTAACTACAAAAAAGTCAAACGTCTTATTGTAGCTGAGTAAAGTGCAGTGGTTGATCCTGCAGGACAGTTTTGGCATTGAATCTAGAAATACTATAAATAAAAATGTGAAACCAGGTTTTTTTTCTGCACCTCCCTCTTTAGCACCTTCTCCTTTGCCCTCTTCCTGTAAGTCAGCTCCGTACCGCTGCTTTTGATTTTGTTCAGGCGAGCAGTCTCTCTGCCGTTCGTGCCTCTCGCGTGCCCTCTGTCAACAGAAAACTTTCAGAATTTAACAGGCCGTGAAAGGGCGGCACAGATGGTAACATCCTTAGGTGGTAATTATCAACCCACTTCCTTTTGAAAAGAAAAAAAAAAAACAAAATAAACAAGCGAAGGTGTTGCAGACAGGTCAACCGATGCCGCTGACATGTTGGAGCTCTCAAACAGACATGCGGGAAAGGACGCCTTCTGGCAGCGCCGTGACAGTGTCATGGGTCAAGACGCCATAAGAGGATGATTTTTGGCTCCAGTGCACATCAAGGAGATCTATATTAAAACTTCCTTCCATTAATTTATTAAAGCGATGAAACCATATTTCTATGTTATCAATCAACAACCAAAAAATTCCACAGTGATTATGTTTATACTGACTTTAAATGGAAATAATGTAAATATTTAGGATGTGTGACGGCTGATTTGAGTCCTCAATTTAGAGAAATTTAACGCCGAACATGGTGAGAGGCGCCGTCCAAAGCGCCCGCCGCATGCAAAAATATGTTAATGCTGCTCCTATTAGAATCTTTGTCTGGTTGTCATTCTCACATGGGGCACATCAAAGCCATATGACCTGATTTTGCACCTGCTGTTTAATTAAATTTACAAGACAGACACAGTCTCCACTCCCGGTGATCTACAAATCTGGCTTTATTACCCCGCCACTGCAATTTACAAGGCAATTTACTGCTGGGCGGTAATGGGGCCTGCCAAAGTGTTCCCTCTGAAAAGACGCGCAAACATGCACACCAACAAGTTATCCCAATCCCCCCACCCACGTCCTGAGGGGCGGGGCCAAGAAGACTTGAATGAAACCAGAGGATGAGCAGGTGGGTGCGGGGGACCAGAAAAGCCGTGTGTCATGGCGCCTGAGTGATCCAGGTACAGAGAACCAAACGGAAGTGCAGACAAACTTTCAGGACTCAAACCGGAATTCTTCTGCTGGTTTGGTGACCGAATGACGAACCAGGCTGTATAAAAGATGTTTCAAAGAAACGTGGTACATCCTGACAGGAGTTCTGCAATTCCAATTAATGATTCCCTTTTGTTCAATAACTCCATCGCAAAAATGTCGGAAAAGTGGCCAAAAACCTATCTTGAACCATATTAATAGTAGTAATAAAAATAGTAATAATAATAATAATAGATCCAATTTTTCTGTGCTTATCCAGAGCTCTAAACTCCTACAATGTGTCCATAGTTCATTCACTCTTCATTCATACTTGGTGATGGTAAGCCACTGATGAAGCCATCCCCAGGGATGTGGCTGCCTGTACGCAGGGGAGAGGTGGCGGGAATCAGATAACGTTTATTGTTTTTCTTGAAAATGGTAGTTTTTGTTAAATAACAAAAAAATGTAACTAAAAAAAACTATCGGTGCATTGTAACATGTAGTGCACTTGAACTTTATTAAATATACCTGAGTATATGTACAGCAAGTATATGCATCCTAGGATGTGTACTAACCCAATGATTCTTCAGACTAAATTGGAACATTTTAAGTTTAAAATACATAGACGGTATATAAAAAGTAAACTTCAAGTGCAAGTCACTTGTAGTATAGACTAAGTATACCTGTTGCCAAATATAGACCACAATGCATTGTATTTAAACATGGGGAGATTGTGTAAACAGAGAGCTCTCAGCAACAGTGATGGGAAGATGGGGTGGGGGGGTTGCTCTGCACCAACAACACAGGCAAATTTCTAATGACTGACGCTACGCAGAAACCATGTTCTAGAAGACATTTTTTTTTATTTACCAGTAAGCTACAAATGACAATCACAATTAAAAGACCATTGGGAATGTGTTTGGATAAAAGATAAGTAAGTGACATTTAAAACTTTATTTAAAGTTTATTTATCCTCATTTTACATTGCAGATTAGATTTAGTTCAGTGATTCATGAAGGGGAATAAAAGTTAAAAATGTAGAGCCAATGGCCCCCTTTGGTACACCTTTTTCCAGTGCCCCTACATGACCTTCATATAGAATCACAATTTGTGAAATGTGTCGAAAAATAATTTGACTTAACCTGAAGTTTATGAAAGAGATTCATGACTTAAATAGTCTTTTCCACGGTCTGATTGCCTAAAAGATTTGGACTCCTGCTATATATATAGATTCACCTGAACGCCCATGAGTGTGCTCTCAAATTTGCGATGGCATGTGAATCTAAGATGCCCTCGGTTGCTGTAGAGTGTGCATCACAAGCAATCCATAATAGATGATGAAATTTGGCAAGCCGTCCAGCCTTATGGTCCTTTCCTCCTCCTGCAGCTGCTTGTTTTCCCAGAACTCATCTGTGCTGCTGACCAAGAGTTGTGTGCGCATGTGTATCTGAGAGAGACAGAAACTGTGTCCGTATGTCACTGGCTTTGCCCACGAGCGCTCCACGAGCGCTTTTCCATCCCTCAATATGTCAGACTCAAATATGAGAACGGGCAACTTTTTCAGTGCCCGGACCGACATGAGCACATATGGTGGCGAAGCAGAGGGAGAATGTCAAAGATGTGTGGAAAGGCCAAAGAGGAGTTGCAAAGTGACAAAGCTGCACAGACCATAGATCTGAGTCACGCTGTGGTGACAAACGCAGCGTCAGATGATGTCCACTTATCAATGTCAAATACCATTTTTAGCGTTTTTTCTTATATGTTCATAAATCATAAGACATTTTTGTTGAATGCGAATATGTCTACTTGAGCAAATTTAAACTTTGTTGCTGGTAGTAAGACGTTATAGAACTTTCACCTTTCGGCACGCAGACATCTCTAAGACTCCAGTACTCTTCACTTATCTAGACTGTAAAATCAGAAAACCTATCATTGATTTACCAAGAAGCACAGAAGTGAATTTTAGGCCAAATTCTGGTGTTTTATTCACCAGAATTGTAGGTTTTAAATGTTTAAATATGACATGTTGCTTCATGTCTTCATCATAAATTCAACTAAATTCAGTTTCATCACAGAGGGTCAGTTTGTAACTCGGATTGGCCCAAAGACTTCTACTAAGGATGAATCAGAATAGCTTTATGCTATAGCTTTAAATCCGAATAGCTTTATGCTATAGCTTTAAATCCGAATAGCTTTATGCTTCCAGATAGAGAGATGTGGATGAATAGTGTCTCTAATTTTAGACGATACTACCACTCGAGGATGTCACCAACAGTCGCGGGTCATCTGCCTTAGCGCGTAGCTACTTGCACTCGGAAAATACTTACCATCAGTTTACTAACTTTAAAAAGTCAGGCGAAAAAAATGTCATTTTTTGTGCTTCAGAGAACACCCATGTGAAGAAATGCGTTTTCTCCTCCACGACACGGCTCACCCTACCCAAAAGTCCTTACGAACTAGCAACATAGTGAAGTGTTGGGTAAGAAGTTCGTACACCACTACAGCTTCAAATGCCCTCACCTGAAGGGGTAGGGGAATAGTTTGGCCTTAAAGTGAAAAGTTAAATAGTATAAATATTTAATGGATGATTGTAAGCTGTTGACAGAAATGTACACTTTTGCTTACATTTTAGCTTACAATGTGCTTTTCTATGCAGACTGATCAGATAGGTGTTAAAGATCACGGAGCGACATACATGTTATCTTACATGCTAGCTTACGAGTCAGCTTACATGTTAGCATAGGTTATAGAAGGAAGTTACCAACCAGGTGTCACTCGAGGCGAGTATTCCTTCAAGTTTGCTGTTTCAGGTCATTTTAAACTGTTAAGTGACTCAAAAGGGTTTTTAGTTACCTCTCACTATTTAAATCCATCTCGCTGTAGAGAACCTGTCTTGCTATGCCACTTTGCAAGCTGAAACAGTAGCCTTAGGCTATAAAAACGTGTTTTTTTTTCTTCAAAGTTATTGACCCACACTGAGCTACGCGTCTGTCTTTGCAGCATCCATACCAGCAGCAATCCGTAGTGCGCCGTGATTGATGGGATAGGTTGGGCTGCTAAGGTAGGATGCCTGTGTGCAAGCTGTACAGCAGCTGTTTTCTCAAAGCTTGGGGAGCGAGCAAAGACGGGGAGAGGTGGAGAGAAAAGGTCGAACAGAAAGCGAAGGGAGGGCAGGAGGAGAAAGAGAGGAGGGGAGCGCCGGTCTACCTTCCTCATGTCCTTCAGGCAAACCAGGTGTCTGGAGCTCCACGCTGGGCCATACCAGAGAAGCTGGCACGGCTGCTTTCAAACAGGTCCTCCTCATCACTCTCCTTCTCCTCAAGGATGGCCGCAATTAACACGCGCTCGGAGTGCGCGCGGCGTAGAGAAAACACGCCGAAAATGACAACGCCCCGGGCCACAGCACATGGAACGCGAACAGACAGAGGGAGAAGGAAGGAGAGGGAAACAAAAACGGAGAGAGCCAGAGAAGTACACCAGAGAGGCGGTTTTATAAAGGTGCAGGTGCAGAATTTGAGTGACTGCCAGGCGGCACTCTCCTTTTGGTTCCGTATTAACGTTGTCAGCTTTTTGCCTCCCCTCTCCTCATCTGCGCCGCTCCGTTCCTCGCCGTGTTCTGCTGTTTGCTCGTTTCTGAGTGCTCCCCTCTCGCCCAGGGTGTATCCGAGACACAGATGTACAGGAAAGTTTGGCAGAAACGAGGAGGCTTGGAGCAACACTGCGTTTTTTCTTTTTTCTTTGTAAAGAATAGTTTTGAAAAGTTTCAAAAGTTTAAGCCGAGTTTGTGTAGAAGTGGGCTTGAGGTGGGTGGGATCTAGGAATCGGAGTAGCATTGGCTCGGTTGGTTTACCAGGTGAATGGGGGTTTGGAACATTAGATTGGAACTAGGCCTGCACAATAGATCGCAAATTTATCGTTATCACAATATAAAGCTGTGCAATATGCATTTCACAAAAGGCGGCAAAAATCGCAATAAATGGTAACCTTAAATATGCTAAAACAATCTTATGGCAGCTTGGAAGTATTTAACGAATCAACCAAATCCCTTTATGTATTTGACCATTGAATGGACTCCTTTACAATCGGATGGAGCCCTTTTATGTCAGATGTTCGTTTCCTATGTAGATGTGGGTCATTTGGAATGTCATTTTTAAACTCTTGCAGTGAAATGGAAATTATGTTTTTGGTTGTTTTGCTATATGTTCATCATATCGTCATCACTTTTAACTGCGTTTTAGATGTGAAATTATGGATGGCAAATAATTTTCTGCAGCTCAACCAGGAAAAAACTGAAATTTTAGTTATCGGTTCCTGAAGCCAAGAGAGAGAAACGGTTTCTGAAGTTAAACGAACTTTCATTAACCCATTCAGAAATGGTCAGAAACCTGGAGGCGGGCTCACATCACCCAAATTTTAAAATCCCTGCATTGGCTCCCCATATGCTTCAGGGTTGATTTTAAGATACTCTTAACTGTTTTTAAATGTCTTGACGGTCTTGCGCCTTCTTATTTATCCAATCTTTTATTTCCGGTGCGTCCTCAGTTGGGACCTCTCCCTCTGGGTCGCTCTGGATGGGAACCTACATCACTGCTTAGCTGTGGTGGAGCGGTCCCCGCCTGTGATGCTACATTTGGCTGGTTATGTGGCGGTTCACAGAGAGGAAGGTTCCAATTATTAGCGTTTCCAACATCTTGCTTTCGTGCTCAGCCTATTTCTCATTGTCTTTCCCCATCAGTTAGGGGGGTGGGAGGTGTGAAAGAAGAGGGGGGTTTTGTATAGGTACGGGGAGGGGGGCCCTATTTTAAATTTTTATTTTTGTGCTTGTTTTTAGATTATTTATTTTGTTTTGTTTTAATGTAAAGCACTTTGTGTTATACTTATATTTGAAAAGTGCTTTATAAATAAAGTTTGATTGATCGCAATTTTAATCACTAATATCGCATATCGCAAGTCTTCCTCTAATCGTGCAGCCCTATTTGGAACAGGTTTTGACTGTCTTAGTTAATTTTAAGAAACCAGAAGGTTTACAGTGTTTAGCTCTTAGAATGAAAATCCCAGAATTCTTCAGTTTGCATTGCCAATAACTATTTTGGTAACCTAATAAAAATGATAAGAATTTTAACAAACCAGTCAACGACGGCCACCATTAAATTCTTGTTTGGGAAAAAGCTTAAAAAAAAGACAAAATGTAAGGTGTTTTAGTAGAGTGCATTGTTGTGTCATTTTAATAATTGCGCGTTCCAAGGATGCTTTCCTAAACGCGCATTTAGCATCCAGTGCTAGCTTTGTGTGAAATGTTGAAGCGGTGGAAATCTCGTGAATTTTGCTCCAGGCCTTTTCTTCCCCTATTCCGATTTATGAAAGCCTTGGAGTCATAATTCCGGCTGGACGCGAACCCCATTTTCAAGCATGTCCGTGAAATAAAAGGGACGCCATCCAAAAATCAGAATCCCTGATTGGTCAAAGTTCCACCTCTCATTAGACGCGTGTTTCTTAAGTAGAGCTGTAGGGCCGTCATAGTGGGGCCGCTTGAACGTAAGAATTCTGAACGCGGAAGCCCAAAAACGTGCAAATATGCATGTTTACATAGACTTTTCGTTGAAAGTGGTCGCTTGAACGTGCGTCGCCTCAAACGGTTTGGACATAGTTTGAAGGTTTGACCAGTCATTGGATTTACTGATGCAAATCCTTGGCTAACAAAATGTTTAGGTTTTGTCCTGAACAAAAAAAGATGTAAGGTTTTCAAAATCATTCCAGGTATACCATATTGACCAGAACAAACCTGCATGGGAAAAGGTACATGAAATCAAATTCTTCTCCTGATCATGTGACATCTCCAAAACAATGCATATTCATGACTCCAAATGATGTTAACATAGGTGGAGAGACGACTAAGTAACACAACTGGGGGAAACACAATCCTCATTCTTCTTCTATTAAAAGAAAACCCACAGTCTGTTGGAGGCATGCAGAGGAAAAGCAGTGTGGTGCAAGCCTCCAACAGCAGTGCAGCTGTAAAATCCACCATCTGGGCTGCAACAACCTGCAGCGGCGCAGCGACAACCTCTGCTCCCTGCACTGCTGCTAAAGTCTGGCAACTTCAAAGTTCTTCTGGGAACTTCAAAATGACAGAGTCTTGGTAACAAATGAACAGGGATGGTCTGCTTTGTGGAAGCTGGTCGGAAGCTTTTAAAGGAGCTACAGTGGAGAGTTAGGATCCCAAACTACCATTTGTTACCCTTTAACACCAGAGATGTTTCCAACGACATCTAAGTAATCCACGCACTTTGACCTTCTGTAACTTTTTTCTTTTCTTTTTTTACTTGTCCTGTCCAACAGCTGAGAAGACAGATCAGAGCTGAGGGCCTCTTGTGTTGGATAGTTTTTACTGTTACAACAAGAGTTATGGATCTTCAGACGGAGTATATTTTTATAAACCCCTTTTGTATTTGTGGCAATGCTTTATTTATGATAATTATATCTGAATGCCTTTCTTGTTGGACCGGACAGAAGAAAAGAAGAGAGAGAGTGGGATGTTAGATGGGGGATGAGGGGTTAGAATGGGAGAGATGAGGCAGTCGATGATACAAACATAGAGAAAAGCAGCTTTCCATATCGGCTCTGCACCGCATCCGCTCAAATGTCGGTAATTGCATAAACGGTTTAAGAGTTTCAGTAGTCGGTTGAATGTCAACAATGGAGCTAAAGCACAAAATATAGGGTTAAGGCCCATAGATCATAGTCACCCGTGCACACACAGATAGGGACTTGACTATCAATTTATACTACCATCGACCATGCGGGGGTTCAGTGTCTTGCCTAAAGACAGTTCAACACATGGGCATGGCAAGGTTTGAAATTAAGCCACTAGCTTCCAAATAGAGGTTGACCGCTCTACCTCTGACCCCAACGTACTTCCGCACAGTTTGGTTGATACCAGTATTCTTTGGTGCGTCTACTTTGTTTTGGCGTGTGTAAACATTTCACCTTATGTCTTTATGTCGAATTTTTCCCTTTATAGCACTTTTCTACATTCCCTTAACCAAAGCAAAGTGACCAAAGCACTTCATGGTCACACATTCACACACTGATGACGGTGTGGGTACCGGATGTTCTCGGGTTGCCGGATGTTCTCGGGGTCCTTCGGGGTCCTTCGACCAATGATGACGTCACACTAGTTGATTGGCTGTAAGTTGCCACGACCAATGAGTTAACGTCGCTAAGTTTTTTTAAAAACTTTATTGACAATTGCGGTATCATACATTAACAATGACATTAACGTTAACAACGAACAATAACAATGTAATCAATATTGCCTCGAAGATCAGTCACCATTGCCAAATATAACATATTGACATAGAAAATAAAGAATAGAGGGGAAAAAAAGAAACAATGAACATAACACACAAATAAATAAAAACATAAGTAAAATAAAATAAAGGAACATAGAAAAAATCTAAGTAGTCTAATACTAGTTAAGTTAGGGGGACTCGTGAAGTTTTTATTTCTGAACAAAACTAAGCAATTTCAAGCCATTCTTCTTTTTCATATAATGAAGTGATTGAAAGCAAAAACAGAGCTCTTTATTAAATGTTAGAAAAGTGGTTTGGTCTTCAAAACTTGACCTCACCAAGATGGCGGTGCTCTCCTCCCATGAGGAACCACGTGATGTCTCCTCTAGTGATATAACTCATTGGAAGGACCCTGAAGGACCCCGAGAACATTCGGCAACCCGAGAACATCCGGTACCTACAACGGCTCTGGTACAAAATGCTGGCGTGAACCTATAACCACAAGGAGTAATGTGGGGTTCAGTGTATTGCCCAAGGACACTTCGATACATAAGTAGGTAAAGAATGAATTTTTCTTCCATGAACGGTTGGTACTTCTGAAAAGAAGGCTACCCATACATCACTACCAAATTGGGGTCCCTGACTGCTCAAAGTACAATTGGTTTAACTTTCAACACGCAATCAATGGGCACATGTTTCATACGTAGAGTTGTTGTTGCAGCACATAAACATGAGTTTTGGACATGGAAGCCCAAAAGGTGCATATACACGCGTTTCATGGACTTTTTGTTGAAAGTAGTCACTTTGAAGCACGTTGCTGAGGGCGATGTGAACATAGCTTAAACATTGACCAGTTATCAAATTCATTGATGTAGTTCTTTTGTTTTTAAAAATCCTTGCCCAACAGTCTTTTCTTGAACAAAAAATATTTAATGAAAAAAAAGGATATAATTCCAGGTCATTTTAAAATGTAATTTTCAAATGGTTGGCACCTCCGTGTATTAAAAAGGACGCCATCCATATGTCACTTCAAAGTCCAAGTCCCTGATTGGCCAAAAGTTCAACTAGTTTAACTTTTGCCGTGTGTTAAGTGGGAATGCGTTTTTGCCCAAAGATGGATTTAAAAACTTTGTGGCGACACGTGAACGCGAAAGCTTTTAATTTGGAAGCCCGGAACGAGCATTAACGTGTTTACGTAGACTTTTCATTGGAAGTGGTCACTTCAACGCACGTTTCCAAGCTGTAAATGTAGCATTAGACTACTGGGTGTGAAGAAGACTACATTTGTTGAGTCACAGCTAATAAGTTCAGCTTTCATTTTATTTTGACTTTGGCATAAAATGAAGATTCTCTGTAAATGAGTCGTTTTGGAAAACTTCAAGTTGCTTTTTCATAGTGTACGATTGCTCGTGCTCAGAAGACAAACGAGCTTTTTGTCCTCATTTGTTTTTTTTTTTGGAGTGATGAAAGTGTTCTAGTTCTCCATGAGCGATAAGTCCTGGTTGGACAGAAGCTGGGCTCGGAGTGGAAAAAAGTTTCACAAATGGCCAAATGTCACTAATTAGTTTGAACTCAGCATTTCGGATGGAGCCAGTTGGTGTGGCGGGCTGGTGGTGTTGGCAGGGGGGCAGGGGGGGGGAGAGAAATGGATGGGCTGTGCCTCCAAATGTAAATTAAACAAAAGGCGGGAGTTCACATGACAGCTTTGGAGGGGCAGGGCTGGAGCCTTCAGATTTTTTTTGTGTGTGAGATGGAGAACAAGTGGAGCACAGTGCACCAAACATTGGCACATGGCGAACAGCTCAGAGGCAGCGGAGGCAAAATAACTTCTGTTCTAGGGAACAACAAAGGAGGAACAGACAGCGTGGCCTGCAACTTTTTTCTTTTTTTGTTGCTCCTTATTATTCTGTGATTTCGTAATCAAGAGGATGGGATCTGATCTACAAACCGTGGACAGCTGGTTCATTTCCACCACCGGGCCTTGTGGGAGATGTAGTTTCTTCTCTAAACGACATATGCAAATCCCAACTGTCCCTCCCCTCTCTCTCAATAATTGCCGACTTTTCAGTAACAGAAGGAGGCCCATTTGCATGTGTGTCTGTGAAGCCTCTGCTCTCGTCCGGGTCCAGCCTTATTTCGAGAGATAAATAAAAGATGCAGAGTTCTTCTGAAGGAGCCCGGCAGACGGTCGGCACAGACAGGCAGATATGGAGGCATTCTTCAGAGAATCTGTGGCATCCTTTTTTTTTTTTTTGTTTTCCGTTTGGGTTTCACAGAGTTCAAATACTCTGTGTTGTAGGCGTACAGATTGCGTCCTTCCACCCGCCCCCTAAGTGACACGTAAAAAGCCTCCCCCATCTGCCTGACAGATTTGCGCGGGGTAAATCTTTGGCTGAGAGAGACAGGTGGGGACGGACGGACTGAAGGACAAGTGCCACTCAGCACCGCTCAGCTGTCAGCGCAGAGCAGAGCGGGAAGCTAACTTTGCCGGGGCGACAAGCTGCGCGTGGCAACGCAACACAACTTCTTTCCCCCCGAACTGAGACAACAACCTGCACCCTCGGCGGAGTCCTACACCTGTCTGTAATCTGCTCGAAGCTCCACAGGGCAGGAAACAGGCATGCTGATCGCACACCCTGACAGCCTGCATCAGGGTAAATTATGATAATGGCATGCAATCATCTGTCTGGTGCCATTTGACTCGACAAAAACACTTAAACACTCCATCTATTTCTCTAAGTGGGAAGAGAAGAGGCCATCTTGGATGGGTGGGCCTGTGGGGTTTGTTTGACGGGAACAGAGGAGTGGAGACCCGGTGACGCTGCAGCCACATCCCACAGTCTGTTCAGTGTCTTCACGACACGCCGGCATTCTGGATGCACCGCCACACCGGCTCCCAACCAAACTTTGTACTTGTTTCAGATTTGGGGGAAAGTTTTGAGTCTGGTTTGAAAGTTTTTATTGACATTACGATCTGTTTGACTTATTTTTGAGGCACTGATCAGGGAGGGGCTACTGCAGGCCCCTGCATGATTTCCAAATATCTAAGCCCCACTCGTGGTGTGTCCAGCCAATTAAAACGTGCCAGTGTGTTGTATGCAGTATGTTGGAAAACATGCAGGAATGCGTCCCCCTGGAGTTTCCCATCCCCAATTTTGTCCGTTGTATAACTTTTTTATACATTAAATGCAAAATATGAACTACAAAGAAATTAAAAATGAACAGATATGATCACAAAGCCTTTCAAAAAAAATGAAAAAGCATCTCCCCATTAACATTTTCAGGAAAATACTTGGCGGCGATGCAGATTTTATCGATAGCCGCGTCTAAAATATGTTGCTTAAAAAGTTTTAAAGTCCCATTAGCTGTCACACACCTGGTGAGTTGCAGACACAGCCGTGCGCAGGAACCATTTGGTGATCTAACTCCTTTGATGCTGAGTGTCGAGCAGGAAGGTCTTTGGTGTGAACAGGCTGTAGATTTGAACTCGCAACCTTGCAGTCAGGGCGGATACTCTACCACAAGACCACTACATAGAATAGTTACCCCGACCAAAATACCATTAGGAATGCTTTTAGCCTGATCACATTAGAGTTGATGCACCCTGAGATGTAATGTATGTTCTATCGAATCAATGTCCCCATTCAAACCAAGAATCAATAGTTAAATGAAGTCATGATGAAATGGATCTTCGGGCAGTCCGCAGCAGCTGCTCCGCCTCCATCACCACCGCACGCGCATGTGGCGCTCCTATACCGTCATTGAAACTCTAGACCGTCTTTGTGTCAGACACAATCGATACAAACCGTGTTTGATGGGCAGGTTTCCCTTTTTCCCCAATCGTCTTGTCAGATTGTTGATAGAACGGGATCCAATGAAATCGCTGCTGTAGCTAGCGAAGGTATTCTAAAAGCCACAGATGTGATTTAATGAGAACAATTGAGACAAAAGGATACTTTTTAAGAGCTGGATTTGGTTGGTTATTTAGGAATCACCAACCTGACAAACCAACTTTAAAAGGGAACATCTTAGAGAAATGAAAGCAACGTTTATTTTGAGCAGTTAGGTACGTATTATAACATTATTTAAACAGTAAAAGTCTTGTGGCAGTTAAACTCCAGAGGTTGGCCTGAAAAGTTCAGATCAGGCGTAGTTACTCAGTTAAAGATGGCGCCAATGACCTGATGAAGACTGGATTGGAATGTGGAAACGCCAACAATATCAAGACTGAAAATGATAGAAATGGTTATTTATAGACTGGAAAACACAGACGTTGAAGCCTTTGGACTAAAGCACAAGTATAAAAGTGACGGCCGCACAAGGTAGAAGTGGGATTTAGGAATCCAATCCAGCGGGATTAGTTCCAATCTTTATTCATTTTCTGGTTTGTGGTCGTTACAATGATGTAGTGGTTAGCACTCCTGCCTCACAGTAATAATGTCATGGTTCCAATCCCAACTTGGTCCCTCTTGTGTGGAATTTGCAGAATCTCCTCATGGAGCTGTGGCTTTGCTCCCGCAGCCCAAAAACGTGCTCAGGCCTGAAGGCCCGCATTCCTGCATGTGTTTGAACATGCCATGCTCTGGCATGTTCTAATTGGCTGGACACACCTTGAGTAGGGCTTGTATGTCTGGAAATCATGCAGACACACCGGTCCTTGAAGCCTGGAGTTGCCCATACCTGTCTTAGATCAATAGGTGTTTCTAGATTGTTCCCTTGGTGTAAATATTCGTGTGTGGTTGTGTGGCCCTGCAATAGACTCACAACCTGTCTAAGGTGTACCCAACCTTCACCCTACAGAAGCTGGGCTAGGCTCCAGCAACCCTACTGAGCGAGTTTAGATAATGGACCGACGGATGAATGGTTGTTGTTACAGATAATATGGTACCAAACCGATAGTGATTATAGCCGCTTGGTCTGGTCCAGGTTTTGGTCCATACTAAATAAAGGTGTGACACTTGCTTACAACCCATTCCAACCAACAATACTGACCAACAACCCAAAGCAAACTTCTTTAAACTAACACTCTGAGGGAAGAAGTAGTTTTTCTTCAAAAATACTTTTGAGCAAAAAACCCAAGTGATAAACTAAATGAATCTCTTTTCTACACATTTTGGAAAAACTAAACAAAAGGCAGGATATTAGTGATACCTGGATTGTGCTGAGATTTCTTCTAGATCAAAAATGATGAAACACACAGTAACATTGACCAAAACAATTGAGATTTTTCATATTTTGCAGCGGTCTTTAACAAAAGACCTCTGGCTACAAATGGCTACAAATCTTGAATCGTCGATTCTTTGTTGAAATGCATGTTATTGAACACATGTCCGTGTTAAAAGACGGACATTAGGAGGATTAGAATCCAGTTTTACAACTGGTAGTTAAAAGGGTTGGACAGATGGATTATTTAAACACCTCAGGCCTGTCTCAAAATAAGCAAAGGGACTGGAGGAACAAGTTTGAAACCCATCCAGTGTAAAAGTTCTAACCAACCAGACACACCTGATCTGAAAGAACATCCTGCAGTTAGAGCATCTTTTTGCATTTGATAGTGTCAAAGTGACGTGTTTGTCATCTCTCACGTCTTCAGTAGGCATTTACATCAGAAACAGACATGCAGGACTTGAGTTTGTCTTAACTGTGATCTCTGCTATGCTTTATTTTGGTAAAACAGCAGTTCTTCGTTTGGAAGCCGACATTTGTTGGAGCAAATGGACTCGTACCATATATTCATTTTAGAAGTGACAGATGGACAGGGCAAACAACACCGCGCAACGAGAAACAACACTTCATATTGCATAGCTGCGAACCACCTGCCTTTGCCTTTCATATAAATATATGTATATTTATGCTCTCCCCCTCTGCATTATTTATGACAAAAGCTGGAGAAAAGATGCCACGTGAAAATCCCTGTCTGTGGTTTCCTCCTCCGTCCAAAGCACATTTCCACCAACTCTTTGAACACACGTTCAGAAGTTATTACAAAGTAATACAAACCAACAGAAGTTCATGTTGAGGTAAAGGAGATCCAAGCCATGGCCGGGTCTGGGGTTTGGTGAGATAAATGTCACTTTTAACCCTCCGATGGCCTATGCAGCACAAATGAAGCAGCCGCTCGCCTCTTATCATCAGCTGCACACCCACACGCTCTGCACTCAGCCTTTCGCTCTAGAACAATTAGCTTTATGGTGGCTTCAAGCCTGTGAAATGTCATTCTGCCAGGTGAACTAGCTATTATATCACAAAGACCCACAGCTGAGTCAATTATACAGCACAGGGTTTGGGGGGGGGGGGCAGGAGAGAGACCGGAGGACCGTGAACCAGGGCAATGAATTCATGGGATCATCAAATAACAGTCCAGAAACTCCGATGGAGGCCATGAGGAAAGGGAGGAGGCCAGGAAGCGAGAGCAACGATGGTTCAGTAGGTTGTCAGTGGTATGGTAATATGACATTTACAGCAGAATAGAATCGAGACCTTAAACACCTAGAAGGCCTCACGTGTCTGCATGATCTCCACCCGTAGGTGGGACAACACTGGTCGAAACTCTTTTAGGAGACTCTTATGTAGACTTTCCAAGGTCTGATCCCATCATCCTCCATACTATTGTAGAATGACAGGGAGACACTCTGTAGTGAGCATCGCTAATCATGCAAAACCAAAGTATTGGTACCTCCAAGGAGAGATGATCACAGTCCCTTTTTGTCTTTTAACACTTGTGCTATCTTAGATGACCCCACCCTTACATTGACGTGTTCTCCCTACCATGACAAAGGTGGATAAAGGTTGAAAGATTTTATGTAATCCATGGATACCAGTGAAGATCACAAATCATTGAAGGAAAAGGGTTCAGAGCACTGTCTAGTGGGTCTAGATGACCCAACTCCCAATGGTAAAGTGCCTAGGATAGCACAAGGGTTATAGTGGAAGTTTAAGCATTTCATGTCAAGTCTCAGTCTTTGACGATGAAAATAGGACTGGGGTAATACTACTCTAAGAATCTTCTACCAGTGTAAAATAGGCAGTCTTGATGGAAAACGTGTCCCATCATGTGGTGACATTTTTTTCTGTTTGATTCAAAGGTGGGCAGAGTGAAGTAAAAACTGTGAGATGACTTCTAAAAGAGGGCTTCGTCACAGATGCTGTCCTCTCAGCAGAGTGACCAGATGGAGCCTGATGTGCAGGGCACATGAAGGTGGCCCCCGTGGGACCTCACAACCCTCCCCTTTTCACCCCCCGAACTGGGGCTCTAGCTGGGCAAACGGACCGGCTCCTCGCCTCTCGCCTGCTGTGAAGTGCGCCTCCCTTCCTCTCCCGTCCGCCCCATCCCTCCTGCGGCGGTCGTTGCCCAAATGCCAACACGTCCCACCTGGGCTTAGCCATGCCTATCCCTTCTGTCGGGGGGGAGGGAGCTGGCGTGACACGCAATGCCGAGAGCACTCACCCCTGACATGAACACAATGGTCCAAGGACTATCTCGCTGGCTGGCTGGGCGAGGTATAGATAATACTGTTAATCGCACAGAGTGGCAAACAGCTTTGCAGAACAATGAGCAGGCGGCAGAGCGGTGACTGGAAAATGTCCCTCAACTCTTCTTCACGCACACACAAAGACCCACAACTCTAAAGATATGTTGGAGAGAGCGCACGAGCATACGTACACATACGACAAGTACATGTGCGACAAGTACAAACCCTTAATTTCGTGTTATGGGACAGAATCTGAAACCCGAAAATGATTATTTTAGGCCATAACTGTGTAAAGATATGAAATGTGTTTCAGTGTTTCAAATATCTTTGGAAATGCATGACCTTTTTAGATGGTAACACTTTTACAGACTCAGAGGGGGAAAAAAAACTCAGTAGAGATTTCCGTTTAAGGAAAACCAGGGTTCGATTCCCAAGGGGTGCTATGAGGTTAATCCAGTGTGGGCTTGGACAAGACCCCTCACGCTACTACCTATGTAGCCACAAGGGAGGCCCAAGTCTGGGGCTCCTAGTGCCGGTCCCCAGCCTGGATAAAATACAGGGTTGCGTCTAGAAAGGGCATCCGGCGTCAAAATGTCTGCCAAACCAAATGTTCGAATCGGTGAAAGCTGATATGCCGAAAGGTGGACGACAACATGTAGAGCGTTCCTTTTATTCTTTTGCCAAAACCAAAAATGTGGCACATGTGCATCATTTATTATGATAAGATAGTGGTCTTGTTGCTTAGCAGATTTTTTGAGTACAATTTTGCAAGTTTTTTTTTTTTTTTTGTGGCGCATTTTATGTTGTGTCCTTATTGGCTATAGCCTATTGTCAATCAATCTCCTCCATGCAATGTCTCATGTTCCCAATGCCCTCAGGTTGCCAAATCTACATCAATCTTTGAATGCGATCAGATCTTTGCAGCCTTAAAAAAATTATAATCCTACTTTACGGATTTCACTTATCACGGGTTGATAAACGAAGAAACAAAAAAAACAACAACAAAGTCTTGTTTTTTTTTTTAAATGTTCTAGACGTTTAGATTTGGCGGTAATGCCGTTCTTTCTAGTCCTTAAAAGATATTTATACTGGGAAGCGGTGGATGCAATTTATTTTTTTCCATGAACAGAAACACAACTTGCATCCAGATGATCGAAACAGCAGTAGAGGTTTTGATCAAGATTGATGGAAGACATCAAATCTCACCCATTTTAGCCTCTTTTCAATGTCAAACCTGGAAAAGGCAATTTAGAATTGGGAACGCTAACAAATGCAGCTTTAAAGAGCAAAGCTCCATCTTATTGCAGACTTCACAGTTAAATCTTTTCATATTAAAGCCTCCCTTTGTAATTTATTTTCTCTACGTTTAAATATCACACATTGATTGGATGTTTGGGGGGAAAAAAAGTTGTAGAAACCCAAAACCTACACTTTGTGGGAGTTGACCTCGCATCGCCTAACACAAACTCTGTAGGGTGAAACAAGAGGATCATGGGAACACTAACAATAATAAATGCTGTCTTTTTCATTTGGATTAGATATTATTTATACAGGATAACATAACATGTTCAGATAATTAAGGGTAACTTGGTGTCCCAAGTGTCTACACAGATTCTGTGTGTGTTGTCTTTCTGTCGTCCGTCACCATTGACAGACTGCTGAAGCCAAATGCGGTTCCTCACTGCTCAGATGCTGTCAGGCTGAGTGGCAGCCACCCCAGCTATCCTACATCTGGGGTGCGAGGGGGTATGTGTCGCAAATTGTCACACGTCCTCTTTTTTATCACCTGCTGACATTCATATTCATGTCACTATGCCTCTCTGGCCTGAGAAGGGATTCGTTTAGCTCTCTGACCAGTAAGGTTTTGTTCTGCCTTTGAGCTGATAAAATCAGAACAATGACTCTGTGACCACAAGAGACCTCAGCAGGAAGAAACTTGTGTGGTTTACCGTAGAAGAGCCCTGGTTTGAATCCCAATCGGGCTCTTTCTTTACAGAGTTTCCATGTTTTCTTTGGCTTTTTTTTAGGACAATTAGTGACTCTAAATCGTCTTTTATGAGTGAGTGAATGTGGCTTTGCCCTAAAAGTAGCCAATTTAGACTGTGGCAACCCCAATGACCCCTCACAGGACAAAGCAGGAATAGAGGATGAATGGCCTGTAACACAGCAAATACAAGCAATGACATAAAAAAACAAAACAATTACAACGTTTACCGCAGGAGCTTTGGCGTAACACAAACCTTTGAATTCGAGTAACTTGTGAACTTTTTTACGCAATAACGTAATTGTGACGCAGAGAAAAGCATCTTTGTGCCGATATGCGATACCTTACAGCAGTGAAGTGTTTAAGCAATCAACATAAAATAGCTTATTCTAACACACAGTTATACTGGCGCAGAATCTTTCGGAATTACGTTAACTGCGTAAACGTTTGATGAGTTAAGGAAGTTCAAAGAGCGTCTTTTAATTTGCGGTTGTCTGTGACTCCAGTGTTAACCGCTTTATTCCTCCAGCCAAATTTAAATGTGTGTGGAGTCCATTAGCTAAGAATATTTGGCTCAACACGAGTCACTAATCTGAAATTGTGTATTTGTCATATAAGTAAAATACAAATGCCGTGTGGACTCAGCTTGTACTTTTTTACCAACCAATTATGATGCATGATACTGCTGGAAGACATTTTCTAAAACACTAATTTCAATGATCAAGAAAGAAAGTGTCACCGGAGTCTGAAAACAATTGACTGTATAGAAGAACTGGACTGAGTGAGTGTGATGTTATACGTAAAAAACGACTTGCTTCCAGCTCAGAAACAATTACTTAATTTCAGTCGCCATTTTTTTAAATACTATCAACCCTGCCTTGTTGGAACCAGAAAACCATCGGTGAGCAATGATTGGTCCGAGTTGGTCTGAGTCATCATTTCTATGACAATTACTCTTGCCAATCATAAATAAGCATGCTGGAAGTCTCTGCCCCTAACATCTGAAAGCGGGCTTGAGAGAATCTGTCAATCAAACGCTTTGAATGCTCGAGGTAGGAGCTGGCAGGAACCAAGCACTTTTATGGAGGCATCTGTTGGCCAGTTCATAACTTGAATAACTTAAACTACAGAGGAAGTATCTTGACAAAAATTAGGATTAGCAAAAACATCTTAAAAAGACTACGTGTCCCCTGATAAAATCCAATGAGGGCAAAGCCCCAAGAAGACGAAGGTCCAACCACAGTAGGAGTCTTCATCAGATAAAGAGCATCAATCAACAGCCCTCATTGAGGGCCTGCGCTGCTACCGTACGATTTCTAACCATCAAACGTTGGCAATGGGACAGCAACAAGGGGGCAGGGGATGGCAGTCTAAAATATGCAGATCCTTAGACAATTTCTGGGACCTTGGAGAGCCCCCTATCAGTCAATAATCATGCTGCTGCCGTCCTGACACCCGCCTGTTACTGGACTGCCATCGCGCGAACTCCAAATGTGCCCGGCCGGACACTGACAGATGTCAAAAAAAATGGTCTAGTTGCCGTTAAATTTGACATTTTTCTTAAAACCTCTGCAGCTGCTGCTCAGCGTGTCTAAATGTGACAGCCACTTCCTGATGAAAAACTGGCATGTGGGTCATTTGGGACATGTGACTGTAGTTTCAATATGAGACAATATGTGGACGATAACTTATTCTTCATATTTGCTCAACTGGTACAAAAACATTATCCCTTTTTTTCCATTCATTCAAAAAATCCTAATCAGTATGTTTCTTTTCTGACGCATGCTAACCTCCATGATGGGATTTGGCTCCTGTGTGTGTGTGTGTTTACTCCTGTGTGTGTTAGTTGGTGTGTGTGTGAATCACACAGGGGGGGGGGGCTTCTCTTCCCTGTTTGGCTCCCACTTTGGCAGCCCGGTGTAGTCTGCCATGCATACGGAAACATGCAGGAGTGGGCCTGGAATCAAGGTCAGGCCTGGAAAACGATGTCGAGACACTCCCGAGGCCCCCGACTTTCTGCTGAGCTTGGCACCGCACGGGCCCCCCTGAGGCTTCAGCCAGGAGTCACCCATCATGCTCATCCACGCAAACCTGTAATGAGCTGCTGGAAGACGGTCCAAGTCGGCGAAAGCGTTGGGAGAGTGTTGGCGTGCGGGCTCCGCTGAGGAAACGACATGATCTTTTGGCACGGCTCTGAGGCCAGCCCCACCCTCGGTTCAGGGGGAACTCACTGCAGGAGCAAGAAGTGCCGAAAAGTTCATCAACAAACTGAGGGAACGAGATGCAGCCCAACGGAAAAGTGCCTTTTTTTTTTTATGACGAGTAAACACAACACGGCATCTCGAACAAATTCCAAATCCTTTGGTTTGTGTTCAGAGCAACCCAAGTGGCGATGAGAGCCGAGAGGGGCATCGGCTGAAACCACAAAGAGATCCCACTTTTGTGCTGACCTTAAAAGGAACAGCGCACTGTGCAAACATCTGGTCCATCAGCTGGATCCTATGCATCAGCGGGCACAGGGACACACGGGGACAGGTTGGAGGCTGCTTTTGACAGCAACAGTTAATTTCCAACATAATCAATTTATGTGCAGCTCCATAATAACCATCTGTGTTCTGCACGAGGAGGACAGTCCTGAGGAAGGGAACAGGAGCTGGCTGCTCCTTCTGGAAATGGGGGGGAGATCAACAGAAAAACAAACAAAAAAGGAAGCAAGAAAGATTACATTTGGTGACCTCCTTGAAGAACTTTGCAACAACTGGGGTCAACGAGGTCAAGGAAAATGTGTGTCTTGCGGCTTTCCATTGCCGCATGCAAAAAACACGACATGATGTAGGCCTCCTCCACATCTCCCTGGTCCTCCTGGAAGGTTCGCTCCTCTGGCAGTGGCAGCCCCGTCCTCCCCCTCATCCACCTCCGTTGTCAGAACTTACCAAGGAGGGTGTCACTCAGGCGATTACTGAATCACCTCGGCGAGCCAATTACACCGCACGCTGTCAAAAGCAATCGCAAGCGGAGGCTCACGCTCAGACACCCACAGCTCGGCTGGTGTGGAGCGCAACACCAAAATTGAATTACGCTCCGGTGACCCCTCACCCCCACTACATGCACTTTTCATAGGAGTAATCAGCATAATTCACCTGCTGCCATGGATGGATTCTCTTTCTTTGACCTTAGGAGAAAGGGGGGAGGTTTTTTTTTATTATTTGGTCAGTTTCTTGCATGACGTCTAAACAAAAGCAGCAGAAAACAACAGTATCTTAGCTTTAAAATGTAAAATAGTTGTGTGATCACATTAAAAGCTAAGCACTAACTAAAATTCCTTTGGGATAAAAAGGCAAAGTAGGTATAAATTAATGCAAAAATGCCCACATTTGAGCTCATCTTTAAGTTCATCCTTCAACCCGAGTTTTGGCTAAATTCTGTCGACGATCGTAATTCTTCAACTATTTTCGCAACGAATGTAATTCCAGCTGATTCTGAAGCGTGGGGAAAGCAGCTTTGCGCTGATATATTACACTTTAGTAAAGGTCATGTCTCACACCCAATACGTACATTTGGTGCATTTTTCACGTGTGAAATTTCAGTTTTTCGTGATACATGCGTAATATCCGTATTTATTAAGTGTTTCTTGCGTTCGTCATTCGTCGATGTGCGCAGATGTCCGTCGAGGGTTTTGGACGATGGTTCATTATGTGAATTTTGTTTTGAGCTGTTAAAACAGTTTGGTTGGTTGAGAATTATGCAGTTTATGCATATTTTACGTAGTTTATACCTAATGCTGCACGATATGAGGAAAACTCGCGATATGCGATTGAGGCGATTAATATTGCGATAACGATATAACTTGCAGTATATAAACAAAGAACAAAAAAACCAAAAACATCATTCCCATTTCGTTGCAACAAATTAAAATTTATACCCCAAATGACCCTTGTCGACATAGTAGGTGAACATCTAACATAATAGGGCTCCATCTGATTGGTCAACAACGTAAAGGGGTCCATCCGATTGGTCAAATGCATAAAGGGATTTGTTTGATTCGTTAAATACTTCAAGTTGCCATAACATTGTTTTAGCACATTTAAAGTAACCATGTATTGCTGTTTTAACTGTCTTTCGCGATATGCATATTGCACAGCTTGATACTGCGATAACGATAAATTTGCGGTAAATTGCGCAGGCCTATTTATACCCAATTATGTCAATCTTAGACAGCTGTGCAGCATTAATAAAAGATGGATATGCAAATTTGTGGCTTTCCTTGACCGTTCCACGTATGTCTAACGGACATTTCCCGTGTGTACCACTGATGTGTAACTTTTATCACGTATACAGCGCACATATCATGCACAGTAAGTGTTCTACGTTGATTTACGTGTTCTTTGAGTGATTTATTCCTACTTCTTCCGTGGTTTTAATGTGGTTCATTCGTGATAAGTGTGAACATTTTACGTCAAGACCACAACTTTTTTCACGTATATTCAAATATGCCCAATTTTCCTCTGTGCAATTTGCCCAAAATGTACGTAGTGGCTGTGTGACACGGTGTGAATGAAACTCCATGCAAATCAGCAGATTTTTCCGTGGAGAAAAGCAGATTTTCATATCCGTAAGTAAGTCAATCTTTATTCATGTAGCTCTTTTCTCAGAGGATGACTCACAAAGTGCTTCACAATGTTAAAACAATATACAATCAGAGAAAGAATACAGAATGGAACAGGGAGTCTAAAGCAGGTAAAACCCTGGAGACTTTTTTTGTTGAAACAAGTAATTGCATTTGCAGTTGCAAAGGGTGATCAGCTCAAGATCAGACTGTGTTGCGTAGCGGCGCAAAGTTGAAATGAAAAGCCACTTTCCCTGCATTGGAATCATTTTATTCAAGTTTATTGCGTCAACAATTGAAAAGGTAACAGTTGTGTGTTATTTGATTAGGGATGGATGTCGTAGAGGTTTTAACGGTACTACTACTCTCACTGATACTGCTTATCGATCCCATATTTTAACGATACTTATCGATACTTTTTGAGGACGAAAAATAAATAAATAAATAACAAATTAAGAACATAAAGTGTTTTATTTCCTCATTATGCAACATTGTTTTTTTAACAAAACATTTTACTTTATACATATTTCCAACTTGAAGTGTAAAATACATGAAAAAATAAGTGAGTTAAAGAAAAATAAACAGCAATGTTTTGACATATTGCTGTCATGATGTAAATATAAAACAAATTAAATAAACTGTTCACTCTAAAATGAATTGCAGTCGCACATGGTGGAGTATGCGGGCTGATTGCAGAAAGCCGCTTGTACCTCTTTTTTTTTTCTAAGTTCTGCATGTGGTGCGTGATTTGAACTATAAGAAACACATTAAACACAATCAGCTAAAGCTCTAGTGTTAAAGTCCCACTCTTATCTTTTGATCATCTTTTTATTTATTTGATCTATTTTTTAATTCTGATCATGCTGTTATTAGCCAAATATATATATATATATATAAAAAACTGTTTTGTAGCAACACTACTTGTAAAAAAATTGCCTCTGAGCTGTGTTGGGACCATTGGCCAACCCACTCTCTCTTCCCTCCCCATTGCTGAGAGCTCTCTGTTTACACTCTCTCCTGCTAGCTTACCCCCCCCCCCCCCCCCCCCCACACACACACACACACACGCACACACCCAACCTAACATTACCGGTGCAACAAAGCAATGTTGGAGCTATTCTACAGTTTTGAGCCAGGTGCCAGTATGTATGCCCACCCAGCGTGTTTTCTGTCACAAGTACAAATACTATCTTTTTCCTCTGTTCTTGATCTAGTGGTTTGAATAAAGAAACACTCAGAAAGGCAATTTTCATCTTTACATGTCGTCCTTCTTCTGGAAATTACCACAGGAGCATGTCAGAAACACCAAAAACAGGATTTCAATGGAAGTGGGTTTTTTGAGGCTTTAATATTGTGGTATCAAAACATACTCAGAAATATCATCTTAATACACATTTTGTGCCAAACCTTCATTATGCTACATGCAAGAAGAGCGAGAAAACCTCAATATATAAAGTTTTAACTCCGCAGCTACATAAATAAATATAAAATAAAATAGTATATATATATATATATATATATATATATATATATATATATATATATATATATATATATATATATATATATATATAATTGTCCGTCTTTTGTAAAGAAAAGAATTTTCTACGTTTTATAAAAGTAGGAATAGAATACGAGTAATTTTCAGCATAAATGGGTCCAAGCTTGCATCAATCCCTACCTGTCCTATTGAACCTCAGGTGCTTTTGGAAATACATTGATTTTTAATCCAACGCTTCTAGTGGATCCAATCTACTCTTAAAGCTTGGTGTAGTCCTTTCGGTCATGCATTATACATGTGCTGGGTGGATGTCCATGTGTCCCTGTACATCCTCTGCCGTCCTAATTGACATGCAGCGGGCCCGAGCAGCTGTGAAGCTTTGAGTGTGTGTGTGTGTGTGTTTAGTGTGTGTAGCTCTCAGTAAAGCCCCTGCATCCTCCAGGCCACCTGGACATAATGGCCTTCAGCTGCCACCATCACCACCGACACGAGCGGCGGCGAGAGCTTTAGCGAGGGAGCCATTTCTAGCACGTGCGTGGACCCGCCGCCGAACAAAACAAGCAAAACAAAACATTTGTTGTTCTGAAGCTGCCATTGAGATGAAACTTTTATTCCCCCCGTCAAACGATAAAGTTTTCAGGTGTGCGAAGGCACCCCCCCCCCCAACATTACTGTGTCTTGCCCCCCTCCCCCCCCCCCATCCCTTTCCTATATCAGAAGCCTTTGATTCCGTCCTGCTTCTCAATTCTTCATGGAACTCCAGCATTTCAAAGAGTTCTTCCTCCCCCTCTGTCCTCCTCCTCCTCCTCCTTCCCAGGCGGAGCGCCGGCCAAGTCTGGGAGAGGGACTGCCCATCAGAGGTTGGCTGCTATCAGCAGGGGGGCTGCATGTCTCCAATTCAGGTCAGCCTTGGCTACAGACGGGGACTTAAAAGCGAGCCACAACGCTTTCTGTGATCCCAGTAAGCACGCTTGTTAGTGGAATTGATAACGGACCCATACACCTGGGTCCTCTGAAGTTGGCATGGCGTTTTAAAGGGGAAGACGGCGAGCCGGGGCAGCCGTGCAAACGAGCGGAGCCAAGGAAAGGAAAAGGGACGATGGGTGGGTGGTGGTAAAGGAGAGAGGGAGGGGGGAAAGGTCTTTTTGGCATGTGACGAAACAGAATATGTTTGAGGGAGCGACCTAGAACATTGTGAAATTATGTACAAATACGGGGCATATGGCGTGGAATCATTCGGAGAATCCCAAATAAGTTTTGGCTCTGTGATGTTAACGCCCCCCCCCCTTCCCGTAATGTTTTTCGCGCAGAGTCTTAATAAACATCTAAAAGCGCGCCTTCGTCTTCCGCTCCCGTGCATGCTGGGTAAAGTACGTCCCCGGCGACGCAGGCAGCCGTCTGCAGCGCCACATTTATGATAATCAGAGTATAATTCATTTATCGGGTCTACCTTTTCGCCATGTGTTGACCCCACGGCCACGTTGCCAGCTCACATCTGGCTGCATGGTACGCTGCTCAGTCCTGGATGGGATTTGCCCCCGGTGATGGGGCATCTGGGAGGCCAGATGAGGCTGGGGCTTGATGAGGGCTTTGTCTATTATAGATATGGGGCTTTATGGAGACATTGACAGCTGCACATTGACAGTCTCCTGAGCAGGAAGCCTACTTCAGCAGTTGTGCTCTTTCTGTCGTCGAGAACAAAGCGTACCAAAGCAGTTCACTCATTTCTGTTCTTTAACGCCTCCGTTTTTGATCTTAAAGACCCGCTCCAATGAAAATCCTGTTTTTGGTGTTTTTAGCGTGTTCTTGTGGCATTTTTCTAATGATGGATGATTTATATAAACCAAATTAAGCTTATATTTGCATTTAAGACTTTCTTTATATAAACCGTTGTAAATCAAAAGTACATAGCAAAAAAGGCCGCCTGACAAAATTCGTATCTTTTTCGTAGAAAAGATGCTGGGCTGGCCACAACCTCGTTGCTTGGCTCCATTCTGCTGCATCCACTTGCAGACGACTAGATCCATGTACGTCTTTGGTTTCTTTGTCTAAACTGCCGCCTTGCTTTAACACTATGGTCACATGCCACCATTCGGCGACCTAAACGTTCTTTAGCAAATTTGGCACGGCGGCATTTGTAATCTGGAGGTGGCAGATAATTTTTTTGGCATCGGTCAGTAGCCGCCCGGGCACATTTGGAGGCAGTGCGGTGGCAGTCCAGTGACAGGCGGGTGGCAGGAAGGCATCAGCGTGAAAATCGACTGATAGAAGGGTCTCCAAGGTTCCATAAGTCATCTGATGATTGGTATATTTCAGACTGCCAGCCTCTAGCCACCCCCCTACCCCTGTGCTGCTGTCCCACTGCCACTGTCTGATGGTTTCAAATCGTAGGGTAGCCGCGCGCACTCCACAAGTCTTGGGCCGGGGAGCCAGTAAAGAATGGACATCAATCTGGCGATCCCGACCGCCGTGGGTCCAAATGGGGAGACTGAATTAATGCTCTTCATCCTATAAAGATTCTGTGGTTGGACCTTCGTTTTCTTGGGCTTGGCCCTTGATGGGTTTTTTTGGTGGCATGCACCTAAAAATTTGTAAATTGACAAGATTATCATGTGTGCTCAGAAACTGAGTTGGGAATGCCCAGGCTACTGGGTGGCTGGCGGCCTGTGGCATTTGATGTGGACGGCGGCCGTCCGGAAACATTGTCCAATCAGAGCTGCTGCTGGTTGGAAATCCGGCTGCCGCCACCCCGTTGGGCGCCCTGCTGTCGCCTGTTTTCTTAACCGCGTCATGGCCGCCTCACTGACCGCTGCCTGACTACAGCCGTCTACATTCATGACCATGCTAATAATTTTCCAAAAATCGGGTGGCGGCATAAAATCGTAAACATTTTGCCGATGCCTCCCCATGGTGTTGTAGTGACCGTAGCGTAAACTGCACGGCTGGATAGCTCCAATATTGGTCGCCATTTTCATTGGACCAGTACTGTCAGGTTGGGGGTCTGAGGCAGGGTCTGGTCTTCCGGGGGCCCTTAGGCAAAATTTAATTTGTGGGCCTTCTAACTGATCAGAAGCACCAACAAAGCACAACTGTTGTTGTAATATAAATGAGATCTCTCTATTAATACATTTTGTGAATGTATTATTGTTGCTGCCAAAGAATTGAGTATATTGGCTGCATGATGGATGCACATTTAGTGGTGCCAAACCAATTTTAAAAGTGCAAAGAAATGACAAATGTATGTAAATATAGATATATATCTTTTAATGTAACATTTTGCAACTTATTAAAAAACAGCAACTTAATAGAAAACCAAATAACGATAAAACAATCCAAAATAAATAACACAACAGCTTAATGAGGGTGATTTTGGAAAGTCAAAGTCTAAAAAGGACCTCTTTGCACCAAATCTATTCTTACTGGATCAGAGAGTGTGGTTGGCCATTCAGCTGGTCCAATTGGATTTGAGGTTGGTGGAATTTTGGATCCAGTAGGCTCCTCCTCTTCCATCCACGCCTCTCTTGGAGCCTCTGGAACACAAGATACAGAACTTCAACAAAAGCAAACAGTGAAGAGTCAAACAGTCTAATCAAATCTACATAACAGTTGCTGTGATGCTGGAAGCAGAATGTTGGAAAGAAGTGCCTTCACTTTTGTGCATGTGCGTGTAAATGTATGACTATTTTTCAAGTAATATTGAAACAATACGTTTGATATAGGTTCCATATTGGGTAGATTTGAATTTACCAGCAGCAGCATCAACGTTTTCCCTTTAAACAGAAGATGTGATGACAGGAGTTTCTTCTGCAGCTAAAAAAACAAGAACTATTATTATACAATAATCAATGATAAAGCTAACAAAATAACCATAGCAGAATACTACTAATAGTTTAGTGGCTCATTTAAAATCTGTGTGCAGGTTTTTCACAATGTCATAATCTTTTTATATATTTATGAGAGATTTATTGTTTGATTGTGTATTTACACAAGGTCATATTTTTTATCTGAATATGAACCATTTGGGACTCCGCTCTTTATGAAAAAGAAGTGGGTATGCAGACACTGTTTTTTAAATAACTTTACAAGCTATTAAATTAGGTATTAACTGAGATTCCATCTTCAGTGATGTCAGGAACATCATGGGATGTGGAGGCTGCACCACCTCCAATACTTTTTGAGAGCAGAAGAAACTGTCGGCTTAGAAGGAATTGTGCAAAAGATCCTTATTATGTAAAACCGAAACTGCAAAATACCAATAAATGTACCCATTTATAAATAATAAATGTGAACAATAATTTGAGTATGTGTGGAAATATAAGCATTTATAAATGAGAACATTTATTTCCTATTTGTTTTTGGCAGTTTTGATTCTCCATATTCCGTGCCAATGCAAGATTTTAAGTCATGCTATAACAGATAAACAGCAGTTTTTATACTGACATACCAGCCGCCATACCATCATCATTTACTTTTCTCTGCTCTCCGCCGTTTTAGAAGGTCATGTCCGACCTCATCTTCTCGGAAACTTGGGTATCAGAATTATTTTTGAGTTTTCCATTGGAAATTACGACAAACGGGGTCGTTTGTGTGCAAACGTAACCTTTTTTCTGAGTAGTGAGTGAGAGAGGATATTCAGTAGTGAGTGTGAGAGGATTTTCACATGTGTATGTGAATGAATATATTTTCAGTTGTATGTATACAAGCATTTCACTAGTGTGTGTGAGAGATTTCATACGTGTTTATGAATGCTAATTCTGAATAATGTCCTACACGGCACCTCATAAATCCTTGCTAAGAGTGGCATGACGTCATTATTTGGGTTGCCAGATTGGTTCAGGTGTGTTGAAAGGGGGGGATCATTAAAGTGCAGGCAACATTCTTTTGCACAAAGATTAGAGTTTAGATTGGGACCTTTTTTTTTTTTACGCCACTTCGGGGCCCTGTTGGTGATGGCGGGGGCCTACGGCCTAATCGTGTGTAGGGAGGGCCGGCCATGGTCTGAGGGGCTGTAAGCTAGCGGTAGAACATGTAAACAAAGTGATGATGGGAAGTGTGGGAGGCTTACACCACACAAACAGTCCCGACCACAACTCATTTAGGTTTAAAAACAACATAATCAAAATTAAACGACCACAGGGAACGATTTAAAAATAGATCAATAGATGATAAGAGTGAGTCTTAAGTGAGCTTTATTACACGTTACATTTTTTTATATTTCAAAACTAATCATTTTTTTGAGCACACACATCCCCAGAATAGATATAACCGAGTTTTTTTAATAACATGGGTTAAAAAAAATCGCTCTGTAATTGGCGCATCTCTTTCTGAGTAAGAGGTTGTGGGTGCTGGATTGGGGGGGTTTGAAGAGCAAACGTAAGCGAAAGATAGCTGCGTCTACAGACCACGCCGCGCTGACATTCTCCAACCTTCCCTCCTGCCCCGCCATTTGTGAAGGATTTGGGGATTTCATAATTTCCTGTTCTTTCTGAAAGGGGGATGGCAGCACCTGGTCCACACAGCTGTACTTCATTTAGAGAGCAATTTGAAAAGAGCGAGGGGGAGAGGAGAGGAGCGAAGCAGCCTTGTCATTAAGGGCTCCAGAATGGCCTCCGTTTGTTAGACACATGGCACAGAGTTAATGCCGCTGAATGGGGGGAATCGGGCGCTGTTGATGCTGTCACAAATTTCTCATAAGTGCTATGACATCTGAAAAAAGCCACTCCAAGAGCAGCGAGGGGGAGGGAGGGTTAAAATTTTCCTTAGCAAAGATGGAGCTTTTTTTATTTACTTTTTATGTATTTTTTTTGTTGGTAATTGACAGCTGCGGTTAGGATGTAAGCATGTGTTTCTGTCTGTTGAGATGGATATTCTATTTGTGTACCAATTCATCTTTCATCCACCTTGAAGTTTGTTGTTTATGCAGGTGATGGAAGCGCTGGGGGTTTGCATCAGCGTCTTGACAATGAGAATAATAACCAGACTGTTGGTAAACTAAGGTGATGCAAAGGTTTGTTGTGCGGATGTGCAGCTGCCTCGCCTCCTCGCAGTTGATCTAATTGATTTTGACATGCACATGTGCAGGGGGGAGAAAAGCTAAAAAAAAATAGTCAGGCAGGATCAAAGGCAAACGCTTTATTGCCACATCACAGGGCCCCTGCTGCATTTTGAATTCTACCAATCTGTCCAAACAGTCAGATAAAATCCTGCGATGAAGAGATGCGCCTCTCCACCCTCCTCTCTCTCTCTCCAGCTTCTTATACCGCCGCCACCGCCGTCTCTGCCTCGCCGCTCTCGGAGTCATCCTCAAGTGGTAATAAGTGATCCAAGAGCCACCGGGGCAGTATGAAAACACTGATCCGCAGAGGTAGAAACAACTTCCACAACAACTTGTCAGAGACCTGACAGATGTGCGAAGACTCAAACGGGAGGTGGAGCAATGAAAAGTTTGCGAGTTTGCTCTGCATTGGCAGGAAATTGGTCTCTTAAACCGGATTTTCAACTCAAGTGTCGGTTTCCAATCAGCGAGTGATTGTCAGTCGGTGTAAAAAAAAAATGGATTAATGAAACTTGGAGAGATAAAGGTTGAGCAAAAAGTAAATAAAGTGCCATAAATGTATGCAGTTACATAGGCTGAGCGTCGAACATGGACGAAGATTGATTTCTGCTGTCAAAGTTGTGGCAGCTTGATTTCTAAAGAAAATTTAACACAAAAAAATGTTGTGCTTTAGGTTTTTTGTATATGCAAAAGCTAATTTTTGGACATGATTTTCCCTTGTTTTAGTCTTTTGTGGAGTATGCTAACACTAGCCAATTGGAAGAACCATGGAGAAGCGTTAAGCTAATTCTTTTTTTCACCTACTTAGTTTTTGGTTTTAGCTATAGCATGCTAACATTAGCCAACTGTTAAAAATGTACTGAAGCATTAAGGTAATTGTTTGCTTTGAATGACTGAGTTTTTGCTTTACTTGTAGTATGTGACCACTAACCAATTAGAAGAATTCGAGACGGTTTAAAAATCTTCTTTCACTTTCAGCTTCTCCCATCAGGGGTCGCCATAGGGAAACAACTCTCCCTTGAGGATGAGTCGCATGGGTAACTTGGCAATTGTTTTATGCTGGATGCCCTTCCTGACGCAATCCTCTCAATCCAACCGGGTTTGGGACTAGCACAGCAGCAGAGAAGGGAACAGGGTTCGAACCCCGGATTCTAACCCTGGTTTCACGGAAGGCGCCGCAAACCAGCACGAGCTAAACCGGCCCCCAGCTGTTTAAAAATAAAGGTTCTTTTTTCCCCTACTAAGCCATTGGTTTTGGATGCTAACTCCAAACAAGCATGGTGAGGCATTAAAACTATTGACCTTTTTTTTTTTTAACCTTCTTAGCTTTTGGTCTTAGCTCCAGCATGCTAGCGCTAGCCAATTGCAATGTAGACGCTTAAACTAATTGCTCTTTTTTATCTTATACTGAGCTTTTGGTTTTAGCTATAGCATGCTAATTCAAGCCAATTGGTAAAAGCACACTAAAGCATTGAGCTAATAGTAGTTTTTTAGTCTACTGAGCTTTTCATCATTGCTATAGCATGCTAACTTTTGTCAATTAGAAGAACCATGCTAAACCATTAGCCACTTGTTTTTTGTTTTGTTTTTTCACTTACTGAGCATCTGATTTTAGCTAGAGAATGCCAACATTAGCTAACTGGAAGAAGCATGCTAAAGCATTAAGCTAACAGTGCTTTTTTCCACCTACTGAGATTTTGCCTTTAGCTGGAGCATATTAACACTAGCCAATTGGAAGATATAATCTATTCAGCCATCCATTTTTCAAACTGGTCAATTCCTTTTAGGCTGAAGGGATTGCTGGAGCCTATTCCAGCTACTGTTTGGCATAGGTAGGGTCCACTCTACAGCAATGGTCCCCAACATTTTTCAGACAGCGGACCGGTTTAACAGGGCCAAAATAATTTTTAGCTTCTGGTTTCTGAAAAACCTCCACATTCATATGATTTACAAGAAATGTAGTAGAAAAAAACCTGAATACATTCTATTTTTTTCCCTTTTTAATTGCAGATGACGAGGATTCGGTGAAAGAAAAATCACACAACCGTTGTAAAACAGGTATTTTCAAAATATAAAAATAAACATGAATGTCTGCATCTTTATTATCTGCCTACATTCTGGAATCAGTATTGTCTCAACAAATCCGTATGTCCAGGAAAACTCCCGGTTATGTCTAAATAGCAGCTTTATGTTTCTTTGAAGGCGAAGACCCTTATTCGGTTTCCTCACTGTCTCTTTTCTCCCCGAAGAAACTTTACAAATAAGTTTTTTTGTTTGTTTTTATTTAGCTTTCTAGCTAGACTGATGTGCAGAACAGAATCCAGTAGTTTTCCAAAAAATAAAAATCTTCCTTCAGGATAAAAAAATAAACAAAACTAAAATAATAGAAGCTAGCAAATGCATTTGCGGTACCGGACCACTGCCCTACATGCCTGCAGGTCGCCGGTTGGTTGCATGGCTCATGCTAAAGCGTTAAGCTAATTGTCCTTTTTTTCCCTAACCTGCTAAGGGTTTGGATTTAGCCAGAGCATGTTAACACAACTCCAACATCACCATGATGGACACATTTGTCTTAAAACAAACAATCAAAAAATGATGGAAAGTTTAAAGGGCTAGGTAGCTATTAGCTAACGTTTACCCCCATTTAAGACAAGAGCAGTTCATTTTTCTTCGAACATAGCAAAATCTTGATGCAATGCAATTAAGCTATAATATTTTGGATTCTGTCCAGTACACATTTTCTTACAAAAATACACAAAAATTATAGACTGCAAAACAAAAGTTTTCAAGTTGTTTCCTTAAACTCCTGAAATCCATTTACTTTTCATATTTTGAAATCAAATGAAACTTTACTTACAAAAAGAATACTTGCACAGATTGAAGCGGTTTTTAATTAAAAACAACAGTCAGAAATAAAATCAAAAAAACCCAACCCACCTTTACTCTCACTTAACACATACAATGAATTCTTCTATAAAAGTAAATTCTAAAAGAATTTTAGATTTTTTTTTTTAATTCCGAAACTTTTAGCACTTTATGAAATCCAACAACACGTTATTTTGTGTCATTCTGGTCTGACGATCTATTATCACTTTGATGTTTGTTGTTTCAATTTAAAAAAAGCTATCCTGGTGTTAAACAGTTGTCCTTTTTAACTACAGTCAAATGTCTATATTTTTCATGTTTAAAAAAAATCCATTTCAAGTTTATAAGAAGAGGGAGTGTGTACATCCTTTGTTTTCACACCTTTGTGTTTTGAGGTGTGTGTATCGCAGATGTCTTTTTCAGAACGTTGCCGTCATGAGGGCTCAGTGAGCTGTGAGCCTGTGTTTTGCATTCACACATAATGGGATGTTACTGAAAGCGTCTAACTATGTCTGTGGGCAGAGTGTAATAACTGCACCACAATTGGACTAACCATGCAGAGAGAAAATCAGAACGGCACGCACACACACACCTGGCAGGTGTGTGAGGAGGCTGAGTAATATGAAGCCACGCAGGCTCCCACAAGCGACCGTTCGCACAGAGCTGAGTCTCACAAATGAGTCAGAGAGTGCAAGCCTCCTCAGCCACCAAATTGTGCGGTACTTTCGCTCGCCGACTCTTCATTTGCTCCCAAAACAATGACAGCTAGATTCCTCGGGAAGTACCGGACCACGGAGGATCCAAAAACATAAAAAAAACATCTTGATGTGAAAACTTGTGAGAGCGCTGCTTGTCAAGAGTGCCTTTGGCAGGGCAGTGGTGGTAGTGATGGCTGTGGGTGGTGTTGCAGGGTGGAGGGGGTCAGGGAGATGGGAAGGGGGGGCTGTTGGCTGCTCCTCTCCCTCCTGTCAGCCCCCTCTCTCGGCCAGGCGTGCAGGCTGTGTTGGGCGGCCCGGTTCCTCGGCAGCAGATGCGAGCCCTCATGTCAGAGGCAGGCAGTGGCCCGCCGGAGCGCCGCTCCCGCTCATACCTCATTGAGCCATCTCCCCTAGCAGATGGCGCGCTGCTGCGGGCGCTCCTCTCCCCGATAATTACCAGGCCTCGCCACAGATGGAAATGTCAGTCAGCCTCACAGGTCCTGGTTCCTGCCACTGCCTCCGTCCGCGGCCTCTCTACCTAAGCCGGGCGCTGCCAACACTCACCATGTGTTCTGTGACTGCTGACTAGGCAGGCAACAAAAGAGAAATCCACCCGCATGAATATTGATGCGGGGACGTTAGGTGGCTCCATGCAGACCAAACGGGCACTGGCACACACTTGGCCAGGTGGAGGCTGTGACACCGGGTTCCAACCTTTTTTTGTCTCCGGCTTCTTGGGGGTGTCAGCGCCAGGACTTTGAAGGCGCCGTCGGCGCAGCAGAACTAGGCTTTGATCAGTGTAGAAGCAAAAGGGGAAAAAAAGTGATACCGCCTTCCACAGTTTTTGAATGACATATTTAGAAGATTAGGATAACTGTGTTTGCAAAATGGATTAATTCTAGCAGATGCCAGGACTAACCCCCACTTATCTGTGATAAGGTGACCAGATGTCTCCGCTTGGCAACGGCAACACACTCAGACTTTTATTACTCGGCGCCAAAGCTTCCCCCGAGAAATTTCTCCACGCGTTTACAGATAATCTACCTTTGCCGAGAACACGGCGACGGGGTTTTGCCTCTTTGTATGTTTGTCCATGTACGAACTCCTGCAGATGTGTTGTTGGGTTGTAGGAAGCTCAAGAAGATTAAACTAAAGTAAATACCTTTGTGCCGCAGCGCCGCGATGGCAGCGGGGTGGGCGGGTGGAAGACAAACTAAGTAGTGGTTTATTGGTAATGTCTTCCTGGCATTTAGTTCTTATGACGATGTTTCCCAACAGACGAATGATTTTCTCATCAGAAAAGGCGCTGTTCCCTCATTATTTTGTCTAGTTTTAGTCATAAATGTGAGTTTCTACAACAATATTTTGATAAAGTTGGAGTTTTTGATCCCTTTTGGAGAGAAAATATCCCTAAATTCATTTTAACTGAAGCTTCTATTGCTGGTCTGAAGTTTATTGACTAATAAGTTTTAGTTTTCATCCATTTTGAACCTTCTAACCACAACAGAGGCTGCTGATCACAAACAGCACAAACACAAACTTGCGCTGGTGAACTACGAGGTGGAAGTGAGTCATAAGTACACCTCGCTGTTTGCTTTGCACCCCCCCTGACAGTTTGGAGCTGCAGCCACAGAGCCCACAGCGCAGGTGGCGTGGAGGCCAAGCTACTGCAGAGCAATGCTCGGGTTCTCCGGTGCAGGTCTGGAGAGGCGCATCAGTGAACCCTGAAGGTAGAACCCCGACTGTTCCAGTAGTTCTAGAACTCTCCACCTAAGAACGACAAATGACTCAACTGGACGGTTCATAGTAGAAATGATCAGTATTTGGTTAAAGATACAGTAGATTATAATGTAAAGTGAAATTTAAGCACTTCATGTACAAGACGTAGTGTTGAATATGAGTCACACCACCAGGGATGTGTGGTGCATTCAAGCACCGAGCTGAATTCTGGTTCCTCAACACACTTTTAGCATTCGGTGTTCACACAGGTCTGTCGCTACCCGATACTAGCGCATGAACTCACAGTTGGTGTGAAAGGTCAAAGCGGTGCAACCCTCACGATCCTTGCTTCAGGCTTTTTCTTTCACAGCTTTATTCCGATATTTGAAAGACTTGGTGTTGTATAATTCCAGCCGGACACAAATCACGACAATTCTTTTCTCCTTCGTGATCGATTGACAAACGTTTGGCACTTCCACATTTTAAAAAGGACGCCATCCGTACGTCACTACCCAATCCGAATCCCTGACTGGTCAAAGTTCAACTGGTTTGCCTTTTGAAGCCAGTTCTATCGCCATGGGTTTTGGACGAAGAGTCCAAAAACGGTCTTAAAAACTTGTGTAGCGACATGTGAATGCAAGAGTTGTAAACGTTTGCTACTTCCGCACTTTGAAAAAGACAGCAAACAAACGTCACTACCAAATTCGAGTTCCCTGATTGGTCAAAGCTAAACTGGTTTAACTTTCAGCGTGTGTTTAAACGCTGTGCGTTTGGTATGTGGAGGCCAAAAAAATACTTAAAAACTTGTGTAGCTATGTGTGAATACGAGAGTTTTGGATTTGAAAGCCCAAAACGCTGACATGCCTTTATATAGAATTTACATTGGAAGTGTTCCCTTAAAAGTGGGTTCCTAATCTCGGTGTAAAAATAGCTGTTTAGGTTTTTATTAATGCAGATGCAAATTGTGCACGATTGACTTTTCTATCAAAAAGATCAAAACTAAAACTCCCCCATCTTTATATTTTTATTTTTACATTACGTGTTACTTTTCTATCTCCGCCCTTGCTATGTCCTTCAGCTATAAGGACAGTTGTGACTAAGCCATACCATGATGCTTCAAAATAAAGGCTTTGAAGAACCGGACAAATAATATTTGGACATCTATCCTTTCTGTTGGAGCAACACCGGTGACAAATTTGATGGTTTGAAGGACACAAAGGATCTTATTTCCTTTAAGTTCTCGTTTTTTTGAGTTTGTGCGGCAGTCGGAGGTGAATCTGGAAAATAATGACGCAACCAGGCTGAAACACAGTTAGCTAAAAAGCTGCAGGCACCTCAGCATCTGAAAAGTAAAAGGATTTTTCTCCCATTTCCAGTGCTGCCGAATAATTTCAGCACTGAACAGAGTAAAAAAGCCTTGTTTTCATCTTTTCTTTCTCACTCTTGTGTAGATGGTCTGCAGTGCTCCGTCTAACCTCTGATCATAATTAAAAGTGCTCTGATGAGACTCAAGATATTACACCTTTGTGTTGCACACACACAGGATGGCTTCAGTCTTCCTCTCTCTGTCTTTCTTCTTTTTGTCTTGAGCTGACAAAGCTGCCCCCCCCCCCCTTCATTTCCATTCTGCCCATTATGCAAATGAGGACGGATCACATATTGGTTCATACGAGTGAAACAAGTGCAGAGGCCAGGTCTTCTTTGGGACCAAGTGGAAATTTGCACTTAAAAGCCATTTTGTCGAGTAAAACAATGGTCCAGGTGCTGTGCCCTTGACCAAGGGCCTCGCCGTCTCCTGCGAGGCGGAAAGTTGGTGTCACACCTGTTTCGGCCCCCTTCCTGTGAGCTCCTGGCTGGCTTTGTTCCGTTTGGCCCTTAATCGAGTAAAGATAGAAAATAATGAAACGTCTCTCTCTTTTTCACCCCGGGTTTCTAGCTAATGTGTACGCCGTTCAAATTTAGCTCTGACAAGGGTAAAAAATCTCCAGCTTCCTTTTTTTTTGTTGCTATCAAATGCCACACCAATGAATTCAAAATGTTAACTTTTAGTCTGAGTGAATAAAGTCCTTAAAGTCCACCTGAGACAGTTTTCTGTTGTCAAGGTTCCACTCCGGTTGATGTCTTAATGACAAATGCTAACTGTTAGCAGCTAGTTAATGTTAAATGGACCCTCCGCTCTAGCAAGAATCTAGCTAAATCTAAAAAATTAGCATCCTTAATGAATAACGAATTACACTAAACTCTACAAAAGTGGCGTCTGGCTTCAAAATAAAAGCCCTTTATTGAGAATTTGTACACCTCATCTGTTAACACAGCTGCAAACCTAACAAGGTGCATTCTGGGACCTTAGATAAACTTTTATTTTTTAACTCAAACACAGTTAGCTGTATTCACCTAGAATAAAAAAGAAAGTTGTTTTAATTCAAGTTGTCAAATCATGTATCCATTCAAAAAAAGTTTTGCTCTTACTTTGAAAGAAAAGTTCCTCAAATTAAACAAGTAGTCGCTAACGACGACCATTATGGAGATACAGTCATTTATATGCTGGCCCTTTTTGGAATAATCTATTCTAAATATAAAAGTTAAAATCGTAAATGATTTAATCATGATTAGGATCATAAGCAAGGTTTGTTTCAAACTGGATCATTTGCCAAATTCTCATTCAAATGTACAGTATTTGGTATTTTCTTGATTTAACCCCTCTATAGCTGTCATGGTTACCACATCTAAAGCAGGCTGTGTGTTCATTTGTGGTTTAAAATGTGATTGTTTCACTTAATTATAAAAGAACACTCCCTTGTTCTCTCTAGTGAACTGACAGGGCTCCAGTTGTTTTTTTAACAGGCTTCAATCTGGAAGTAGGCATTAAGGTATGATTCTCTGTTTTTGACCCAGTTTAAATGCTCACTGTCCTGCATTTACTCGAGAGGGAAAAATAAAACAAAATCTGAAATTATGGGACCTTTTTTTATTATTGTCTCTATGAAAATTAGAAAAATATCACTAAGTTCAGGAGGCCCAATCTGGCATCCTACTTATCACGCTGCAGCTTCATCTGTCTGCTGGTGTAACCACTGCGGGTGCGACAGTCCATGATGTATCCTGCCTTTGCCCAACAGTAGTTTGGATAGGCTCCAGCAACCGCGCGGCCCCAGCGGGTTAACAAAATAGACGTGTGTCCAGGACAAAAACGCTCACATTGGATGTGTATTCTACCCGTGGATCGAGTCACTGAAACAGTCAGATGCCCCAAGCTGAGTCCCTGATTGGTAGATGTGACGCGGAGCTCTAGCCAGAGTTCAATATTTGAACTCTGGCTGCGCCCCCCAAATTGTGCTGGCCGCCGTTCGGTGTGAACTCAGCTTTAAGGCTAAAAAGCTGGTGGAGATTGTAACTAAAATCCTCTGAGTTACTTTGGCTGCAGACTCTTAGTCATCCATCACAGCCATGAACTGTCCAGCAAAAGTGAGATGATCCAATGACATCACCACGACTCCTGTGGCTCAATGTAAACGTTCTGGAGCCCCTCCCCTTTCACAGTCTGACTTCTCATTTGAGAAAATCTCCTGAAAGTCTCCGGTTTTAAATCAGCAGCGATTAAACTCATCATCTGACCGCGTCGTGCTCAAAGCCGTAAAGATAGTTTGGAATTCCCACACAGAGCCCGGCTCCCCCTTTAGGGTCTGAGTGTAATTATATTTTCCTATTAGTTCGATAAGATTTGCCGAAACAATGTTTGCAGCTGAGATTTTTAAAGCATTTAAGGAGGCAATTATTTTTGGGCCGATGAAAGTGTCCTTCTATCAACACGGATCATCCTGTGCAATTAACATTTGCCACAGACGTAGAAAAAAAAAAATCCGTCCCTGCAGTTTGACGGGGGGGGGGAAGCTGCTCTGCCGTTCTGTGCACATTTGCATTGCGCTCACATAAGATTCATTTTAGTCCTAACATCATATGCGCTTGGGGTTTTTTTTTTTTTCCTGCACGGCATGAGGGGCCTGCTGCTTCAACAGCCTGTCCTAGAAGAGAAGCCTTCTGCAGAAGACGGAGCGAAAACAGGAAGGAGAGAGTAGCGGAGGGGCGAGCGAGAGAAAGTAAGAGTTGGGTGACCTTGTTACCAGTTGGGTTGACTTGGACAGGCTGGTAGGAGGTTGCTGTCTACGGGGAGGGACAGACAGATGCTCGCTCCTCTCCCTGGGCAAAACATCTCGCCTGGTGCAGGCAGCGCGCAATCTGGCCCGGGCAGCTGTAACCCTAATGATCACTGGTGGCGCTGCACCTGACCAGCCGACCAGCTCCTCGCCGATTCCCAACACCGCCCTCCCTCTCCTGTTTGACCTCCAACGCCTGAAAAACTGGAAAATAGTTGTGCGTGGAGGAGGCGGAGGAGCTCAGAGAAAAAGGAGGTTATGGGTGATGAGAGGAGGAACGAACAGGTGGAGAAAGTATTGAAGATTGTGGCTCAGAGAAGAACCACGAAAACACAGTCAACTTGGAAAAAGGGAAATAAAAATACGTCTTTTAGATCACTTTTTGATGCAAAATGTACATTACTTTTGAGAAAAACAGGAAGGAAAATCTCACAAAAACATCTAAATTTCAAATGTATGTGATGCAGGAACACAAATATTCCAGTTTCAAACATTTTCCATCCCAGCCTAATAAAAAAGACTGCTGTTGTCATGGTAATACTGCCGCATGATGAGATTTCAGCATCACCACAAAACTCGTTTAGTTAAGTTTAGTTAAAAAATATTTTAAAAAAGAGGCAGTGACAAATGTGAAAAAAAATATTTTTGACACATTTGAAGAAGACAAAAATCACAAAATAAAATATTCTTGTGCTCAAATTTTCTCAAGAAAAACAAGAATATGACCTATAATCTTCCTTTAAAATCAATTTGCGTTATTGGTGTGCATAGAAATGTTGAAAATGAAGGTTTGGATGTCTAGAAAGCTAATCAGCAATCAAATAAATTGGATTCCAGGTGTATAAATATAACTGGATCACATTATTAAAGCATTACATGGAATCTGATGTCACTTTAATTGATTCAAATCAACTAAAAACCGACCAAACCCCCAAATTTTAATCCTAATTTCAGCAAGTTTTTTTTCTGTAAATTTGTAAGACTCATCATAAATCAAAGCTGAGCTTCAGTTTTTGTTTTTGTTGTTTGTAATAAGCAGCAGCTAAAACATTTCTGAGCTTAATAAGCCTTCATTCATTGCATGTCGTGTCCTTTGGAGCAAACAGAGTTGACCCGAACCGGTCACGAAGGCTTCCAGACCGGCGGGAAGGGAAGCGCTCACTTGCTCCGGTCAGGACTTTCAAAAGGGGGTGCTAGTCAGCTTCCTTTGGCTCCTCTGCCTGCAGACACAACTCTGCTTCTCTGCCCTGCAGAGATGTTGCACAGAGAGATTGCACAGACATTCCACCGTATTTCACTGAAAACATGCGTTGATCCCCTAATTTGACACTAAGAAAGTCGGTATTTTTGTTGCTATTGCCAGGATTTTACTTGTTTGTGAGCTTTAGAGCATCCATGTGTGAGCTGGAAAGTGCAAGCAGGCGGGGAAAGGGGGGGGGTCTGCGGCTGCATTCGGAGGTCGACGCCGGCCAAGAATGTGTCCCCGGCTGCTGTTTTGTGTTTCTGCTTCACCCGGGCGACACCGGTGACACAGACATTTCCCAGCAGGCTTTTCCTGCAGTCCCCGACGGCCGCCGCTGGTCTTCCGGGAAGCCTCTTTCTCATCTCCGGGCCGGGCCCCCCACCTTAGCCCGAACTGTCAGAACCACACGACCCCAGAGGAGCTTCACAAACTGCGCTGGACGCAAACAGCGTTCCCGGGTTTCCAGCGCTGCAGGGACTGCTATCCATCAAACACTGAAGCTTAAAGCTCCTTATTTTGATGCTCTGCAGCTCAATTTAAGATAACGGCTTAAAACAAAAGGTTTTGTGCCTAAATATGAACTCCTATAACCATCCGTATTGTATTTGATAAAGGCATTCATTAGTATGATCAAAACCTTTCTTAAAAAAGACTCATTGTATGGAACATGTTCTCTGCCCTGTAGTTAATTATCCCTCCACTAGGGGCAGTTGGAGGATTTTTGTTCTGCTCATTTCAAAATGACTGCTTTTAAAAAATCTCAAAAGTTTTGCTAGCTTTCAAAATGCATTGGTACGAGAAAAATAGTCCAAATTATGAGACGAAAGTCAATTTTATACGAGAATAAAATCATAAACTTTTACGATTTGAAAAAGTCCTACTTTTAGAAGGAAAAATTCAGTTGTACTTTTGTGAAAATGTGGTAGTACATTGAAAATTTCACTCTGATTTCTCCAAATTGTAACTAAAATTGAAAATATAATTCACAATAGTCTTTTTTTAAAAAATGGATGAGCTAAATGTAAGATTTTGTTTTCGGAAAAGCGCGACTTTTACCTTGTAGCACTACGACTTTTTGAAGCATAAATATACAACTTTATTCTCCCCAAAAGATGACATTTTTATTCATAATTTGACCTTTGTTCTTGAAGAATTTCGACTTTTTCCGCTTAATTTTATGACCTGATCAATTAATTTGTTGCTGATTATTTCCCTATAATGCATATTAAAGATGTGTCGATCAAATTGAGGCAGGGCTTTTTGCCCTGAACACTAATGTCAAAATATTTGCATTTTACTTCGATCATCTTTTGATCTGTTGTGAAAGATCAGAGTTTTTATTTATTCATGACTTTTCGGTTTTAAGCCAAAATTAAGAAAAACCTGTGTCGTTTTTTAGGACATAGTTTCTGCAGAGCTGCATGGATCTAGCGCAGTGATCTAAAAACATTTCCCATCTCCAGGATATCAGCTCTGTGTTCATCCAAACAGGTCCTGATAAAACACTGAGTAGTTAGGAATATGAAAGATCAAAAAATATTTTTTTCTATGCCTTTGTGATTCTATTAAAGACGTTTTGATAAGAATGACGGTAGTGCGATTTAGCCACAGCTTCAGCTCTGTTTTTGGAAAAGTCCCGCCCCTTTAACTGTCTCCACCAATTATTCTTGGAGGCTTAATCGTACGTCATCAGTCTGACCAATCAGAAGTGGTTAAAGTCTTTACTTCCTTGTTACGATTTAGCTCGTAAAGTCTCTCAGTTCCAACAAAAACACCAGCTAAAGCTCGTCTTTAGCAGTGCAGCTTCCAGCAGGATCCGGTGTCAGACCGTGGAACAAGTAAACAAAACAAAGAAAACCAAGAGAAGCGAGTCTGTCTGGCATCACTCAATCTCCCATGATGCATTGTGTTAAAGTAACAGCATCTTGTTACACGTCTTGAAACCACAATGAACACACATCAGTTTTGAAATCTTCTTGATGAAATCAGAGGGAAACAGTTTAGTCCTCCTTTAGGTTTGTGTGTATTAACAGCCAAACATCCCAGAGTTTGGTTCAAGTCATCTTTCTAACTGAAACACTTTTCTAATAACGTCTGGATTATTTTATATGTTAAACTTAAGGAGAAGTAATAACAACATTTAAGAAACAGGATTAAGGTGAAGTGGCCAACAGACACAATTAAACTAAAATGGAAACATTTTTGTTAAAGTTTTCAAAGACTTCATCTTTGATTAAGACAAAAGAAAAACTAATAAAACTTCAACATGGTCACTTTTTGTGTAGCTACAGAAAACATAATGATAGTCTTTTTGTGTAAATTGTATCAAACATATTTTGATCATACAATTGTTCAAAAATGACAGTTGCCTTTGCACTAACATTGAAATAAATATAAAAAAAGTAAATCACTATTTAAAAAGAATATATTTGTTTTTTTGTGAGGTTACATAAAATTGCAGGTTAATAAATTGAAGGGGAAAAAACAACTACCAGGGTAAAATGTCAAATAATTTAGTTAAAAATTATTACTAAAAAACTAACTGAACTTTTATTACATCATTTAGAAAAAACAGCTGCAACTTCCAGCTTTTTCTTCCACAGGTATCCCAAAAATGCACATGAGATTGTGGAGGGACTGTACATCAATACAGACTATAGAGTTTCTCCTTATTTAATTTTTGGATGCTGGCGTGCCACAGGATTTTTGTCACCGATCTAGCGGATGGGGCGGAGCAGGGAGCTTTTACGCATTTTTTACAACACAAATACGATTTTTCCTACGACATTTTTTTTACCTGATACTGATTCACAACATAAATACTCCAAATTCAATCCTAGGTTTATTTTTCTGTATTGATGTCCTCCATTATCAGAAAAATGCCACAAAAACATGTTTAAAACACCAAAAACGCCATTTTCTTTGTAATAACTTTTTAACCTAGCATTGCTTTTTTGCAAAAACAAGCGTTTTTGCAAAATGTCCATCCATATTATATGGATATCCATATTTTATCCATATCTTATCCATATTTTATTAAAAAAGGATTATTATTAGTATTCTTTCTGATATGATGTTGAATTTTCTGTCATCCCTGTGATCTACTGGGCTCTACAGGGTTAAGTGCATTCAGTTGATCCCACCTCATTTGTGTCGGAAGTAAACACAGAAAGATGTAACGGCGAACCACAGAGCGCCAAGGATCGGACGCTTACATCCTCTTTCAGCAGGCCTTCCCTTCTGTTCCCGTCGTGTTTTCTTTATCGGCCCGCCGTCATCCGGCAGCCCTGCACATGACCAAATTAGTCACAGTATCAGCTGTTATCTGCCTGCGGATTGTGTCGGGCCTTCGGTCGCTCGCTTCCCGACCCTCCGCTGCCCCCCGCCGCCCCTCACTGAGGAAACCCAGACGGCAAAACCCTGAGTTTCAGCAGACTCTGCTCAGCTCTGGTGTGAGGAAAACACCCGCTTCCTTTTAAGGTGGCCGGCCTCGCTGCAGTTTATAAATATAGAGGGAATGAATTATACTTTTATATACCAAGTGAGGGTAATTGCATAAAACACTCTGGAAAGCAGAAGGAAAATGTCGAAGAACACTCTGGTGCAGTCGTCCAGATTTCTCGTTTTGCAAAGATTAAGCTAGCTTTAGCATTTGAACTGACAAGTTGAGTGTAAGAAGAGATTTATTACAATCTTTAAAACAACTTTTTAAGAAACGTTACAGTATTTTCCGCACTATAAGGAGCACTTAAAAGCCTTAAATAAAAAAAGTAAGCAATAGAAGTTAGAAGTTAGCATAGTCAACTTTGACATTTGATTTAATGATATCAATCAAATTAATTACTGTGTTTTTTTTCAAATTCCAAACACTTTGGACGTTATTGTGAATACGCTAAAGCGGCTAATGTGTTGCGGTGACGGATTATGTTTTAAGGTGTTACTAACAATGTTGGGAGGTAGCATTGTCATAGTAATGTTTTTTCAGTGGTATCAGTCCGTTCATTTTTCTTTCCGAATTTCAAACAAGTCTAAATCTTATTACGAATACGCTAATGCAGCAACATGTTGGCGTGTGTTGGATTGTGTTTTTTTTTTTTTTTACATCTTTTTTAGATGTTACTAGCAAGGTTAGGAGTTAGGAGTTTTCACATAAATGTTTTTCGGTGGTATCAGTCTTTCGTTTGTTTTTCCGAGTTTCAAACAAGTCTGAATGTTATCTTGAATACGCTTATTCACCTAATGTGTTAGCTTGTGTTGGAGTGTGATTTTTTGTTTTTTTTTTTTGGGGGGGGGGGGGGGGGGGGGGGGGGGGGGGAGGGTTTGCTAACAAAGTTAAGAGTTAGCATGGTCCCAGTAACATTTGTTTCACTGGTATCAGTCAGTTTTTACATGTTGCTAAAAAGGTTGGGAGTTACTCTAACACGGCTAATGCAAAGAAGGTGTAGCGTATCACAATCGAGTTCTCGAGTTACTGGAAACACATTTGTATGTCAGACTGACGTACAAACGTATCTCAGACTCTTTTGTTTTGCTTTTGTGGCTCGTGGGGCGCAAAGTGTTCTAAAATCTGACAGAAGGGCCGGACCAGGGGCAGGTAGGTGAAGTCTTTGGTAGCCCAACTCACAAAAGAAAGAAAAGGAAAAAAAATTGAAGTAGAGATTTTAAAACAGAACATCTTGGAAATCTTTGATATATAACTGGGGCTTTTTTTTCTCATTTTGGTGCTTTTTCCACCGTCTGGTTGAGGTCCCTTAGGGAAAAAAAGCAACTTTGGAGAAATGCTGCGCTCATGTAGGGTTGGAGTGATCGGAAAAAGCCTATGACATAAACTAGACTACCACACAAAAAATGTCTGACTCGGAAAAACACGCCACAAAAACAACAATGCAGACTAACTTTTTGCACCTTAACAAAGGTCAATTTATTTGTAGAGCCCCATCTATGGGGCGACACCAGAATTACATGAGAAATTAAACATTATTATCATTAAGGATTATCAATATTATTGATTCCATCTTGGGGGGTCGATATAAAGAGATTAACGGGCTGCAGTTTGCCCACCCCTGGTGGATCTGTGCATCTTATAGCTCGGTGCTACTTTTTTGTGACATAAATCCGAAAACAGACTACTTTTTGACGGTGCAGGCATTAGTGTGGAAAATGTGGTAAAAAAAGTTTGTTGGAGCTTTTAATCTGCTTTTTTCTTTTTAAAAAGGGAATATTTTACTCACACGTTTAAATATACATGTGTTATACATGTGTGCATAAACACACCGGGATGTACACTGACTCAACACAAGATGCTAGAGAGGCCCCAGTTGAGACGGGGAGAGGAGGATGTCAGGGGGACAGGATGGACGCGAAGAGGTGCCAGAGACCACAGCACACCGCCGGTGCCAAGCAGAACCGAGCGCCCGCTGCTATCCAAACATAAATAAAGTGCTCTTGGCTGCCGGCAGTCACCAGTGTGTGCGCCACGCGTCCGCCAAACATGTTCTAACAAAGTTAAAAACAGGACAAATTCCATGCAATGGCTGGCTGGAAATAAATATGTGCCACGTCTTGGAGAGCTGGGGTGTGAATCAGATGGTCGGTCGGTTAAGTTTCATAACTTCAGGATAGAGTAGTCTTTTTTTTTTTTTTCCTTCAGATTCTCAGATGCCTGAAGGGAAAACTTCTTTCTAGCTGAGCAGGATGCCAACGGTGAACCGAAGCATATGAGCGATTAAGAGATGCTTTTAACTAAGAAAGTTAACATTACGCTTTTATTTATTTATTTATTTTTTGCTGGCATCTAATCTCTGAATTCCCATCATCCTCGCAGAGAAGAAAAAAAAATCCCCCCATTTACCGTTGAAACCTCACGAACCGCGCACTCATTAGCATCCAAGTCCCAATGCTTCTTGAACGATGCGTCGGTGCTGCCGACGGGCTGATTGCCATGGCAACATAGCACTTCCTCTACCAAGGAGCTGAACTGTGCCGATCAGCCAAAACAAGTCCACAGCGATCCTGCCCAAACAATCAAAACTCATTCGGAATAATCAATAATTGATGAGAAAACTGTAGTTCCACCCTTTAACACTGGAGATGTTGCTAGCAATAGCTAAATAACAAATGATCTTTAATATACCGTGACCTTTCCACCATTCACGCAATCCACGTGTAAATCAGGATTTTGATATAAGCTTTGCACCAATACGAAACGTAAAATATAACAAAAAACATCGCAAAGATTAATCTTGATTATGTAAGCGCTTCACCACAGTATAGTGATTCATATCAACGCTAAACGCTTTTGTCCCTGCTTCAGAATTCGATGGAATTACTTTGTTACTAGGGGTGTAACGATTAATCGATGATAGGGGTGTGTATTGGAAAGAGTCTGGCGATACAATATGTATCCGGACATGGTACTGGAACACAGGAACCACACCAAAAACGTCTGGTTTTTCAAAGAATATAGTTTCTGCAGAGCGGCAGGAGTTTATTGGAAATTCACCTCTGAGTTGTGGGCGTGACCGGTGATGTGGAGGATTCACGCCCCCCTTTCCTGTCCCCGTTGCCAAGAGCTCTCCGTTTACATTCAGTCCTGCTAGCTTACAGCCCCCTCACACATCCAACCCAACATTACCGGTGCAACAAAAATGGCAAGCAATGTACATGGATCTATTCGAAGCAGGGAGTTTGTGACCACTCAGCGCATTTTCTTAGTTAGTTTTCTTTATATATGTCCTTCATCATCAGCAAAACATCACAAGAAGATGTTAAAACACAATTTTATATCAGAGTGGGTCTTTAAAGTGTTACTTGGCAAAAATTCAAATGTTTGTCAACAACAAAACCTTTTTTTTTTTTTCGTTAAGAATTTCTGTTACCGGGGTTTTCCAAAGGAACGGAAATGGCCGCCCAAATGCTTGCCAGCGTGGCCCGGCGTCCTCTGACCGGGTGTCCGGTCACACCGAGCGTTTTAGTGAAATCCATCCACTGGCAGCGGAGGCCGGTTGGCTGACTCTCTGGCTGACCGACCGACCGACTGGCTGGCTGGCTGGCTGGCTGAGTGAAACCTTGGCCGGCTCCTGATCGCTGTGATGTGAGGATTTCTTCCGGCATAGGCCACTCAGCTCCATTCCCAAGATGTGACTCCAGCAGGAAGTAACACATTAGCAGAACAATCCGCTTCCTTGTCAGGGGGCTTTGGACCACCGCAGCCTGCCCATTAACATCGCTGGGAGATTTGGTCAGCTGATACGGCCTGACACATGAAAGGAGCCCGAGAGGGTCTTCCAGTCCAAACAAAGACCCCATGCTGAGGTGTTTATGTCTTTAAATGAATACGACGGGAGAAAAAAAGAAAGAGACTAAAGACAAGATTAAACAGGAAATACGTTCAAAGAAAAACAACAAACACATGATTAAAATGAGGATTTGTTCTTTTTTTTTTTTTTTTTAGAAAAATGCCTCCATGATGAAAACAATCCACATTACATCTTTGTAGGATGTTTGCATGGATGAGTAGATTTTTTTCTTTAAATACACTTAATTTTGTGGCTTTGTTTTGTTTTGTTCTGATTGAAAGCTTTTTTTCAGGTTAAAATCTTGAGGATCATGCGACCACCTTCAGGGATGTCGTGAAATGGAACGTACCATTGTCGTGCTCGTGGTGCATGTATCGGGAAGAAGGCAGGTTACAGGCACTTATGATGCTGTCGGCGCTCCCTGGTCGTTTATAAGGTGCAAGTCCTGGTCTCTTACTGGCCAAGCACGGGTTGTAGAGGTGCAGTGACGGTACGGTCAGGTGAGGAAAGTGAGGCACAGCCTCACCTGTCATGATCGTGATAAAATAGAAAAAGGTAAATTAAGTAAATATTATTTTACACTGATCTGTGTGAAATATACATTTTCATTCAACTCAACACGTTTCTGAGGTTAAAATCACTGAATTTGAGTGTTGAGCGATCACAGACGGAGCTGAATCTCCGGGTGAGGCTCTGAAGTGCTGCGCCTCATGGCTGATGGCAGGGCTCAACGCTAACAGAGACGTATGCCGAAAACGCCGCTATAGGCCCGCAGAAAAGACTTTAGGTGAGGGAAGCCTCACCAGCAGGGGGCAGACGTGAGCTGACAGCTGCTTTGTAGCTACACTGTCGCCGTAGAAACAGAACAGACTAAGGACGTCTTTCTCCATTGAGAGGGAGATAAGGAAGACTTTCCAACAGATCATAGAGCTTTTTGTGGAGAAGGATCGACACACGGACTCAAAAAGTAAGGCCAAATATGGTTTACAATGTCTGTTTAAACATCGGAGTAAGTGAAAAGAAAATGTAAGTAAAATCATTTATTTTATATTTATAATTATTTTCACAGACGACATTTGATAACTGATTAAAGCAGCAGAGTTTGAAGTTGGAAAAATACCAGAAATAGTCACTGAGGGTGAAATGTGTGCTGAACACATCTGTATACTTTCATTTGTTTACAGTACATATGAATGATTTATACACAAGAAGAGTGTTTTATCCATGTCTATAAAAGAAATCATCTCTGTAGGACAAATATGTTCTTGTGTGTATTTTATAAGCTGTTAGCTGCTGTTGGATGAATGGGGAAATATTCAGTTCTTTCATTGTAAATCTGACTCCAGAGGAGTCAGTGCCTCACCAGCCATCAACCTCACCGCACGTCACTGTAGAGGTGATACTTAAGTACGCAAACTACACTGTGATTGGCTGGTTTCCTCATTTCTAACAGTCAGGCTGCATACAAGAAGCCCACACTTATCATATAACAGCACTCACAGGCTCCTTGCAGCGTCTGCAGAATTTAAAAGGCCTATATCATGCTATTCTAAGCCTTTAATAGGAACCAATATTCATTTACATCCTCATATATTACCTTTGGCACACTAAAGAACGCATTTTTTTAATGAAATGTGAGTTATTTTCGCAGCAAATTTCCGATATGGATGTCAGAGGAGATTTCTGAGGCACCGCCTTTCACTCCTTGTGGGTGCTGCCCATTCAATGACGTCCTCTTAGATTCGGCCTCTGCAGCGTGTCTGTGTTTCACCCACGAAAGGCTGACGAGATCTCTACAAACTTGATATTTCGTGCGAGCCACCTACGTGCACCGTACAGGTTTTCACTCGCTGACAGCTCTTACCGACCTGTGAGGAAGGTTGTGACTAAGGCCTTACAGGTTGATCAGCCTGACTCCCAAAAGAAAGACAGAAATTCCGTTTTGAAGCCTCCATTGTCCCTGCAGTGGTGATTGTGGAAAGTCATCTTCACCATTTCTGTTCACAAAAAAATGTAAAGGTTAAAATAACTGTTTTCATTTTTGAAACAACAATTTTTGAATCAGAAACATTTTAGTCTCGCCTACCATTTGTTTTTTGTTTATTATTTCGGTTCTATAAATATTAGACTCTGATCATAAAAATATAGAAGTAAGGAACTGAAAAATAACCAGCACAAAGACAATCTCCTTCTTTCTGTCCTCTTGTTCACTTCCCCCACCTCTCCCTGAGGTCTCCGGTGGGGAGGAGAGCGCCGCCGTATGTGTGGCAGGTGGACTTCCTGTCTTTGTAATTAGAACCAAATTAGGTTAAACTGCATTTCTTCCCTCGGCGCGCCAGTCGATGGAGAGCCGGTGCCCCTGCACCTCCGGGCGGACAGAATTAGCCAGGCCTCACACTGGGAGCCTAATGGACAACAGCGAGCGCCGTAAAGTGCTTCTCCATCCCACGCTCTGTCATCATAAAAACATGGCGTTATGCAGCTCCTGAGTGGGTTTTTGTTGTTCGACGGGGGCAGGTGGGGCTGGGATCCGGCTATCGTTTTGGGGTGGGCAGCAGAGCCCTAATTGAAGACTGATGGATTTCCATAATGTTCCTCCAAACACCTGCCTCCTTTATCTGCTCTCTCAGAGAAGATGCTGCCGCACGCCAGCCTTTTTGTTGTGAGTAACGAGCCGATCTGGCGTTTTTCAAACCACGCAACCACTGACAGCGCCGTTTTTTCGGCAGCAAATGTACCTGAGAACCTGTGAAAATTCAGCCCGTTTGGACTGCCAACGTCGACCCAAAACATCACAGCTCCTTTGCAGTCGCTGTTCCTATCTTAAATCTTAAACCCACACTTTCAAACCTGGTTGGTTTTGAGGAACTTGTCCCTCATTCGTCCGTTTGGTGACGGAGGGGGGTTGAGGGCGTGTGACCTAACACGGAATCTGAAAGCTGGGAGGCCAGGGGCTAATGGTGAAGCTCCCCAGGCTGTCAGATGTGACTGGCAGAGTTAACTGCTCCACAGAGATGGCCAAAGAGGAAGAGGGGGAGGAGCCAAGGGGAGAGTGAGAGAGGGCGGTGCAGAGAAGGTTGGGGGATTGGGGGGGGGGGGGGGGGGTCCTCCTCCAGTGGTTAAGGGCAGACCCTGCCAGCTGGAAAATAATCGCTGCGTCGGGGAAGGGAGAGGAAAACAGCCTCGCATGATTGACTCGTCATTGATCATGATCTTAATTGCATGCAGCCGAATCCCATGGGGGTGATTTGTCCACTTGGCACGTGTGCCTGTAAGTTTGAGCTACCCTGTGTGTGTGTGTGTGTGTGTGTGTGTGTGTGTGTTTGGTCACTTACCACACTTATCTGTCCTTAAAGGCCGTGTCTCACAGCGTACATTTTGCGCGTGTTCCATGGATGAAATTTCTGTCTTTCGTGTTAAATGCGTGATATACGGAATTCCTAAGTGTTTCTTGCGTTCGTCGATGTCCGTCGAGTGTTTCGGCTGACGGGTCTTTATGTCAATTCAGTTTTTAGCTGTTCCAAATTTTTGGTCGGTTGAGAATTACACAGTTGTTACACGAAGTTTATTCGCAATTTTTATGTAAATCTTAAAACATTGTGAGTGATTTTTGTGAGATGCAAACACAAATTTGTGGATTTCTACAACGTCTAATGGACATTTCCCGCATGTACCACCCATACACAACCTTTATATAATGTATACGGCGCATATATCACATTCAAATGACGTAGCTGACGCACAAATCACTAACGAATTATATATGAAAAGCACAATAATCACGCACAGTTCATGTTCTATGTTGATTCTTATGTTCTTTGGGTGGTTTATTAGTACTTTTTCGGTGGTTTAAACGTGGTTGATTTGTGATACATCAGTAAAAACATCACGTAAAGAGCAAACTTTTCTCACTTTTTCCACGTTTTCTAACGTGTTACCGATCTTCCTCCATGGATGATGTACGTAGTGCCATTGTGACACTGCTTATAGGTCAGCATTTCTAATTAATCAAAATGAAGATCAAACGAGCACGACCGAATTCATCAAATTTTTCAGTAGTCACACAAGTTTTAGCAGTGTAACACGGATGTTCATTTCAATGAATGCAGGAATGATTCCTAGCATCGAGTTGTTTAAACTTTAAAACAAATGACTGAGAAGAATTTGAATTTCATTTAAAGGCTTCCAAAGACGAAGACTTTCCGAGTCCAGCGGATTTGATTCAAAGGCAACTTCATTTTATAGAATCGTATCGTCAAATGACAAGAAATCAAATCAAATCAGACCAACCTTTATTATTTATATAGAACTTTTCCTACATAGCGTAAGAAAAAAGTGCTGTACACCAAAAAAAAAATAAAACAAAACAGACACAGCAATTTATAGTTGGACTAGTTAGTAGACTAGTTTCAGAGGATCTTGGGGTCCGCGAAAGTTAAGGTTAATGATAAAATATTTAAAAACCATTAAAATGTCTTTATTTTACTCGTCATCTACTGAGGCATCTGTTTGTTTTATTCACATTTCAACATTTTCTATCTGAAAAAGTTAAAAGCTACCTCTGCAGTATCGTACCATCACAGGCGCTTTTTGGGTTATCTGCCTCTGTGGAAGGTTGTAGAGATTAACAGGTACATCTCAGGGGGAGTGCAGGTGTTTCTCTCCCTTTAATATTTTTTTTTTTTCAGAACTTGATCGGAAAAGTAGAATAGAATAGAACAATAGAATAGAATGGGTCTTTAATAATCCCCATGGAAATTTAAAAGAGTGACTTTAAAAATTAAAAACAACTTAGAACTAAACACTTTTTTCTTCATGATCTTTTATTTGTTGAGTGGCAACCCAAGCAGCCAAATACTGACCTTTCTTTAAAGCCCTCCTTTAGCATTTACACACAGCAGATTTAAATGAGTAGAGTCTTCTGAGGGTTAACACAAAGGTTAACAGCTGCAATGGGATCGTCAATGCCAACAGAATTGTGTAATAGAAGGGACAAAGAGACGCGCCGGCCTTTGCTTTTTAAAGATCACAAATATGAAACACAATGAACATTTTGAAGATCTGCCTTTTTATCAATGATCGCCTTTTTATTAATTTCTGAAGAGGACCAAATATTTTGTCGGAAAAAAACAAAAGGATCATATGTACATCCAGAAATGAAGACATAAGTTATTTAGTCACGGTGAGTCTTTTTATCTAACATATAACCTTAAAGGCCCGTACACACCGGGACGAATATTCGCCAGGCGTTATTCGCCAGCGTTTTTCGCCACGTTTTTTGTGTTCACACCCAGGCGATTTTCGCTGACGATGAGTGGAGTGAACATGCAATTTCATTCCCTGACATAAGATGGCGCTTAATGTAAAACAGAAATACTCCTGTACACAAGGTAGCGCTGCGCAACTTTACGCTTCTTAAAGTCGCTTTTCACTCAGAAGAAGAGAGCAAGTATTTACACGCTTGTCAGAATCAAACAAAGAAAAAACATGAATATTTCAAGCACCAGTAGCTCCAACTGGTGCTTGGTTCGGGGATATTTTAGAATGTCCGTCATTATTGCTTCGCGGCTGTGTAGACGCTACTTGGCGTCTATCTTCTTCGCTGGTATGTGTGCTCAGCAAGGCAGTTTTGTGTTTGAGCGCCCCCAAGTTGTGTTTTACTGTAACTTCAGAAGCTCCAGACACGTGAGCAAAAGCACCATTCTCATTGGTCGAGTAGATTTCGACGCGACGCGTCGGAAAAAAAAAACGAACCCGAGGCGTTTTTTTTTTTGACGCTTTAACGCGTGGCGTTTTTTCGCGTCGGTGTGCACACTCTCGTTGGTGCCCTTTGTTTAGTCACGAGGCGTTAAACGTCGGCGAAAATCGCAGGCGAAATTCGTCCCGGTGTGAACAGGCCTTAAGATGTAGTTTCTACAAACCTCTATTATAACTTTTAACTTTTGGGAGAGAAAATATATGTCGACCCAAAGAAAGTATGACTGAATGAAGTCTACAATCTAAACATTTATTTAAGTTTTTGTACTAGCAAAGTTTCAAATTTTGATAGTTGGGCACAACTATCAAAACTGCTAGTTTTGCTTATATGTCTGTCTAGCAAACTAGCAGTTTTGATAGTTGTGCTAAGATAAAGAACTACCAAGCTTTGCTAGTGGTGCCAACGTACTGCGTTGGTTGGCTAGTTGAGCAACATCCTGCTAGATGGCGCTAGCCTGAATCTACCTATTGAATTTTCCATACTACACACCAGATTATAAGGCACATCTTCAGTTAATAAGTTCTTTTTAAAGTACTTTCATTTACAATAAATGGCGCACTGAACTGTTGGCGGATGTTGGGATAGAGCAATCTTCCGTTTTTATTCTAGTTGTGCTTAGCTAGAGAACTAGCAAGTTTTGCTAGTAGTGCCTAACCAACGTACTTTTTTGGAGGAAGGAGACCAGTCCCCCATCCGGAGTTGAAGGGACATGACCCTCTCATCCACCGAGGTAAACTCCAGGACTTGGCGGCTGAGCTGAGGGCTCACGAGTAAGCCCACACCAGCCGCCGCCTTTCAACATGAGCAACTCCAGAATGGTAGAGTCCAACCCGTCTCTAAGGACTGAGTTTCAGAGCCCAGACCGTGCGTGGATGTGAGCTCAACTATATCTAGCCGGTACCTCTCAACCTCCTGCACAAGCTCAGGCTTCTTCCCTCCCAGAGAAGTGACATTCCATATTCTAAAAGCCAAGTTCCAGATTGGGGTGTGGGACGCAGAGGCAACCATCTTTGCCACCTAAACCGCATTGCACCGGCCCCATTCTGACCTCTCCTACAGGTGGTGGGCCCAAGGGAGAGTTATCCCACGTTGTTTCTTCGAGCTGGACTCGACTAGGTCCCATTGGAAAAGCCCGGTTCAGCAGGCAACAATGCGGAATCTTGAGAAGGAACTCTCATGAAGGGGGTTCTGAACCGTTCTTTTTCTGGCTCGTCACCCAGGACCTGTCTGCCATGGGAGACCCTACCAGGGATAAGAGACCCAGACTCCGGGGACCACTCCAGCTCTCCAACCCCTTCAACACGTTATGGTGGCAGTTCACAGAGGGGAGGAAACTGACAAGTTTAGCTAATTAGGTACAACTAGTAAACTAGCAAGTTGTAATAATTATGTGCAATTAGGGAACTAACAATCTTTGCTAATTGGGTACAACTAGGGAAGTAGCAAGTTTGCTAACTAGCAAACTAACAATTTTTCCTTGTTGGGCACAGCGAGCAAACTGCCAAGTTTAGCAACTTTGCTAGTTAGGCACTACTAGCTAGCTTTCCTTGTTGCTTCCAACTGAGTAAAACTACTGAATTTAGTTCAGCGGAAAGTTCTGTTCATCTGTCATTAAAAACTACAAATTTACATATTGGATTTTTTTGTGTTATTTATTTTGTGATTTGTGTATAACAGATCATAAAAATATTAAATGATTTGGGAAATTTTAGCTGATAAATAATTATGTTTCTATTTGGTAGAAGCATTTATTTTTTCTACATATCTACATGAGAATATGGCCTATCAGGTAGTTCTTTGTTGATTAAAAACTGGAAAAAAAGAAGTTAAGGTTCTACAAAAGAAGCCTGCGACTCCCTTTAATGTGGCTCCCATTAGGGTGCTGCAACGCTTGCAGCCCGCTCCAGCATCCTTTAGAAGACGCCCCTGCCAACAACTGGTGGGAGAGCCGCAGCATGCCAGCTGCCAAACATGACATTTGCTGGCTGGGCCGCTGAACCCCAGTGGGTGACATCTGCAGAGCAGCCTTTCATTCCCTCGCTGGGTACCTGTGTGGCCCCAGGCCCCCGAGAGCCAGGATGAATGCATTCACTCTTCCTCCCAGCTGGGTTCCTCATAGCCACAGGGCCACAGCTTTGACACACGTGCTTGCAGACAGATATGCAGTGCACACGCGTATTAATATGCAAGCTCACACAATCAAATGCTCACTCATATACTCCTAACTAAAGAACACCACCTCCACACAACAAACAGCTTCCAGCGTCAACATCTGCAGCTCTGGGGACTCCTTTTGTTTCCCCCTGTTGTTTCATCATCAGGGGCTGGCAGTCAGGTTGGGCTGCTTTTGTTATTTCAACCTCAGACCCTGCTGCAACTGTCAGCTGGAGATGCTATCTAATCCTCAGCAGAGCTTGATGAAAAATGCAAATACAAGCTGAGACCAGAGACGGTGAATACAAAAAAAACAAGCTGAGAAAAGAAATACACGTGTAGAATACTTGGAAAATATTCCACTTAAAATGTAAAAATTACCGTGTTTTAGGGGAAAATCCGATAAAAACAACCATGATTTGGTTTTGATCATGTATTTTCTGGGTGTGTGTCTGGTTAATATAACATTTTTCCCTTCTTAAATGATCATTCATCACACTATTATAACATGTCTAATCATCCACAAAGCCTATGATGATGTAACTGGCAAGTATTAATGACTGTCTGATGTGTTTATTAACGGAGGCAAAATGTTCCTGTTTCTCTGCTCTATCTCTTTAATCAGGCTCGATCTTTGACCACTTGTTGTTGCGAGCGGTTCCGTGTACGGGTTCCGATCCCGCCTGACATCCCATTAGCCCCCCGCATTAGGAAATTTCTAATCACTGTGCCACTGGGACCCGGGGACTCGCAGCTCCTTTTTCACTTAACCTCCAGCAGGAGAGATCAGACTCTGCTTCTCAATGTTTGTCCCTAATTACCTTCCCACAGTGAGCTGCCACACGCAATTTAATCAAATTCTCATCCCCTCTCATCTTTAACATCTCTCAAAGCAATCACACATGCACACAGTCGATGGGTAATATCAGCAACCTGTACATTTCCCACTGGTGTAGTAATCACTGTTTGGATCTTAACACTCATTTTTTCTGGTTTGAATCTCTTGTTGGGTTACATTTTAAGCACCAGCAATCTGTTTTACAAATATAGTCAATGTAATCTATTCGTTTAAGAAAAAAACTAGAATATTGCCTATGTTTTTTATTCAAAATAGTCATAAATGTCTCATTTAAAAAGAAATTTGTACTAATGTATTTAGCTTTTGACTATTTTTATACCTCATCTTGACAAGAAAAAAAACTATAGAGCCCTAAAATTACTAATTTAGTTTGTTTTTGTTGCGACTAGTTTGTTAGCCACTTAGCTAGTTCCGTGTTTTTTTTACTGCACTATAAAGATGTAGTTTAAAAAAAATGTCTGCCTTACAATCGTGAGTGTCTTATGGAATATTTCTGGTTGCGTCTACCTATGTTGAAGCAATTTTAAGAGATACACGACACTCTGTCAAAATGTTTGTGTGTTATTGTAAATATGCTAATGTGGCTAATGTTGCTAATGCAGCTAACATGTTGCGGTGTTAGAGTGGGTTCTTTTGATGTATTACTAACAAGGTTAGGAGTTAGCATAGTTTTTGTTTTGTTTTAGTGGTATCACTCTGTTTTTTTAAGTATTGAGATCTGGGTGGGGAGTTACAGATATTGGTTATACGCTAACGTGTAATTTGGTATTACTGTGAACGCACACTAATGACTGACAGATGAACTTTTCTCTTTTTTTCTCGTGATTTGCGCCTTACAGTAAAGTGCGCCATTTACTGTATATTAGGGTTGTGCCGATGGACGATATCATCGTCCATCGTGATGGGTGACTGACATCCCGATGGAGAGACCACCATCGTGATGCCACGGCCCCACCACGTTGCGCGTCGACACCATAAGCCGTGGTTACATGTACAAAATATCTTAATGGGATCAATGGTCGGATTAGAATCCAACCGTGTACATGGGCCCAGAAAAATGTTTTCAGAATATAAAAACGTTCACTAAGGTCACAATTTCGGTCGGAATAAATCATTCGCACATGCGCAGTATTCGCACATGCGCAGTTTGAAAACCGGAAGAGGATACAACTTCCGCCGAGCGGCTTTTTTTCCAAACTTTATTGAATGTAACAATTCAATACAAAAAAAAAAAAAAAAAATTTTCAATACAAAACGATAACAGCGCCGAGCTGCTATATACATTGACATTTCAGCTCGGTAAAATACGAGATGATCTTCTAAACGTGCTTTTAATAATGTTACGGTTATTATGAAACACCTGTTCGCTCATCATTTGAATTTTAATCCGTGTGGTCAGTGCTTTTTCTGAACGAAGCCAGGATTAGCAGTATGCTAACACGGGCTAACAACATTAGCTTTGGGTGGCGCTGCATCCTGTGAATAACATCAGCCTTTATTTAGTCGGGACACGACTGGAAACACAAATCCACGTGATTGTTTGAATGTTTTCTAAGGACTGAGCGACATTTCTGCTTTGATGCTCAAACCGCTGTGTGTGCTGACGATCCGAGCTGTGCTCAGACACACACTTTTAGACCCGGTTCTGAGTTTGATAGCTCGTACCCCTAGAGCTGCGGGACGGATCGCAGTCTTAAATCTCCCACACATACCGCTCATGTACCCCCCCCTTCCCATCAAACACAAAGCTGTAATCCGCACTCCGCCGGTCCACTCCGCCAGTTAAGTGCGGGAGCGGACTACTTCTTTTCTATCTTGCTTGTTACTTTTTCTGTTAAAGTCACTTCCCTCAGTTTATACTGGATCATCGCGGATTAACCATTAGTTGGGAAATAAAATGAAAAAAGCAAAATAACGAATAGCAGTTATATAAGAACGAAAAATGCAAAAATACCCCCCCCCCCCCCCCGACGATGTCATCGTCCATCCCGATGGTTGACAGCAAACATCGTCAACGGCCAATTTAGGGGACATCGCCCAACCCTACTGTATATGACAGGACTTTGAAAAGAACCTATTCACTGAGGATGTGCCTTATAATTTGGTGTGCAGGACAGAAAATTCAATGGTCTATCCCAGTAGAATACGGCTAGCGCCACCATCCCTTTGCTGTCTAAATTAGAAATTCTATGTCTAAATTATAGAAATTAGAAATATATGCTTTTGAATTGGTAGCTCTGAATGTGTCTGACTAAAAACTACAGCAAAAAGTCACAGAAAGCCAGGCTCCAGTGTAGGCTAGACCTTGTTAAGTAGTCTTAGGGCTATAAACACCAGGGCTGAATGAACTGGGTTTATCACCCCCATTCGTCACACAGCATGGTGGCTGCCGGCCACCAAGACGGAGAGGGCATTCCTAACAGAGAGACTGAGCTGCCTGGACAAAAAGAACATAGGAGCTCTGATTTTTCCAGCAATCAATACTTTAATTGAAACACACACAAAAAAACAGTTTTCTACCATCATCCTAATTTAAAAAAAAAAGTTTACATTTTTGCTCGTTCCTAATAATAACCAAAAAATCAAAATGGTTGTTTTATTTTGAAAGTTAAAATTCAAACAATAAAAAATTTGTGACAGCCCTGATTCCGCGTAGGAACCTTGCAAACATCTCACCTTCCTGTTCTACACTCATTCCTGCTGCAATAGACACTGCAAACCAGTGCATCTCACCGGAGCGATGCTTGCAGAACAAAACTAGCTTAACAGTTCGGCGACTCTATCGTTCTTACTATCAGCAGATGGAAAACTGCAAAGTGAAAACGAGTGGAGGACATTTTCATTAAAAATGCTGTACTCTTGGGTTTGCAAAAAGTGTGCAACAACTTGTCAGAAGGAGGACATATATAAATAAAAATTAGCTTCAAATTTCATTTCTGAGTTTTTCTTTCTTCTAATCTTGAATCAGGAGCAATTTGAAAAAGAGCAAATTTATTAAGTAGAAAATATGCAAGGCAGGCCACAAGGGCCCTGCTCAGCTGTCATCTATGGGTGTCGGGAAGGGCAAATTTCTAATGAACTACTGCTGCTCTGCAGAAACTATGTCTTAGAAAACGACAAAATAAAAAGCATAATCATAATCAATTACATTGAACTTATATTTAAAATTGTCATATATATTGAAAAAGTACTATTCAGAATTTTTGCCACAATATATGAAAGCTAAGCATACTTCAAAAAGAGTAATACTTCTTAATGTTTTAATCTATTGGACCAGAGGAAAACAAACAAAGCAAGCCAAAGTTTCAGTTTTATAAAAACTTTAAAGAAAATGTACTTTACTTGCATATGTTTTTTTTTATATTTCACCCTTTATAAAGTTTAATTAGTTAAAATAAAATGTTAAAATTATGTCCCAAACATGTATTTGAATTAAATGCAAACATTGATTTAGACAGCTTGTATCTAAAGTAAATACTGAATTAGTATAGCAGGCGTGTTTTTGTTCACACATGTGTATTTGCACGTTTGCATCCTGATGTGTGTTAAAGATGGCCTCCCCGTGTGCTACCCTATGTAACAGTCTTGGTCCTCATTATCATTTCTCTGAGGGCCTGTTCTGGTGTTGTGAGCGCCACCAGAGGGGCCCTCGTCGCGGCGGGAGAGGTGTTGGAGGCGGCCCGGGGCCCGCTGTGCTCCTTCCTTCCCCACGCCGCGGGGCGCCAGGCACAGCGTGTACCACTGGCAAGCCGACCCTGACGACGAGGCTGCCAGCACAGCCAACGCCGTGTTTGAACAGGGCAGGGGGCTGCCGCGTCACGCTGAAACGCACACATGCAGGAAGGCCAGGGAGAAAAAAAACAGGCGTGAATGCACACAAACTCCTGGTGGGTCTGACACATGTTCAGAAGACGCTGCCGAGGGAAAACTGTGTGCAGGTCGAAACACAACCACTCAACACGTTTGATGTTCGGTGGAAAGTAGCTGCGTTGCTCTATGCCGACCTGAAACAATAAATAGAACATGCATGCTGATCTTATATACTATTAATGCGGTAAAGGATGCAATCTTTTAAAAAGTTTGAACTAAATGTCACAGCAGATCAACCTGTCATCCTGGATGCAGTAGTTTAGCCCCTCCCCCTGACTCCAGCATTTCAGATGGTTGCGTGTTGCGCATTAAGCTTTAAATCGCTCGTATGTTCAGCTCTGAGGTGTGTCTCTGAACTATAAAATATTAAACCAGTGAATTCAATGAGATGTCACATTCTGTGCTTAATTCATTCGGTACTCCGACACTGCACTGTTGATTCTTTAAACAGGAAAAGAGAAGTCAAAATTAGCTTCAACTTTATGTTTGCATTAAAAACAACCGTTTAGTCCATTGAATTTCAACTTTTCCATTGTTTAGATCCATTATTTGGGAAAAATCTACAAAGAAAGGAAAAGTCAAAGCACTTTTCCGTATAGGTATGGACATAAAACTAAAAACATTTTTCATTCTACTTTATCACTCTTTTTTTGAATTGAAGGTGGTTTAACACACTGTATTTTTCTGAATATAAGTTGCATTTTTTTGCTAATTTGACCAGAGGTACGAGTTAGATGTGATTTTTTTTTTCTTCAATAAATAGCATCAACCCTCAGAGGGCGCTGTAGGTGAGTGTATCAGTTATTTGTACTGAGAGCAGCACAGAAAAAGAATTGCAGCTCAGTCTTACGCATGGCTTGGTGGAATTGTCCCAAAGCTACACAGACAAATTGAGTTTTTTAAAGTGATATAAAGAGTTCTGTTGACTTGCTAGCGTGACGTCTTAGCGTGACTTGTTGTGCTAATATGCTAAATTCCTTCTATGTTTCATATAGCTAAATAAGCAACAATGTGTTCCGCTATGTTCACACCGGACTCTGCAATGTTCGTTTTGGCGACCAAATCCGATGAATTCTATGAAAATGTGTGTTTTGGGCTTCTGCGTTCAAAACCTTTGTGTGTTTGCATCGCCATGCACATTTTTAAGTCAGTTTTTGGACAAAACGCACGGCCATTGAGCTCATGTTAAAAGTTAAGCCACTTGAACTTTAACCTATCAGAGACTCAGATTTGGTAGAGATGTATAGATAACTCCTACTTCAAAATACGGACTTGCAAACATTCGAAAATTCATACGAAGGAAAAAAATAATAATTCTGGTTCATGTATGGCTGGAATTATACAACATCAAGTCTTTCATATATCGGAATTGAGCTGTAAAATTTAAAGCCTGGACCAAAATACACGATATTTCACACCAAGATTCTTTCAGCTACATGCGCTAGTATTGGGTAGGGACGGTCCAGTGTGAACACGTATGCTAAAAGCATGTTCAAGAACCCAGTTTAGCATGTTCTTGGATGTGAAAAAGTGTAGATAAAGTGCGACTTACATATTAGTTTTTCTTCTTTATCAAGCATTGTTTTGGCTGCTGCGACTTACCCCAAATTTACACTGTTCTCTCTGTGGTGTGTCTCCGTTGCGTGGGGTGTCCCTCTCAAGACCCTCAGATAATTTACATTAACTCCGTTGTGTTTCTAGTCCATCTCCCCGGATCTCGGAGAAGTGGTTTGTCCCGTCATCCCTGTGCTGAGTAGGTCGTCCTGCTCTCTTCACTCATCCAACATTGAAACGATCAAACTCCATGCCCTCTCCTTCCTAGCTGAATGTTTCGATTGATTAATGAACATTTTATTTTTTTGTGTCAATGCAACGCAACAGAGACGCATCACAGACGGACCAGTGGAAATCAGCCTCTATGCTCTTTTCCAAAGAAATATGGAAAAGTACAAGTTAGTTATTCTACATTCCTGGTATTAATCTGAAGACATGATTAAGGGGATACATTTGACATTTTCTTCTCTTTATCTTCATCAATTACACCAACCCCCATCATGTCCTCCTTCAGTAAATCTATGAACCTCCTCTTTGGTCTTCTACAAGGCCTCCTTGCTGGTAGCTCCAACCTCAGCCTCTTTTTTTTACCAAAATAATAACCCTTGTGCTATCTTGTGGGGTCCAGATGACCCCACTCCCAACGGTAACGTGCCTCCGAGGCACAATCGCTTTCCCTGCATTAATCAGCAGCGCATCAACCATGAACTGTTTCTCTGATGGATTCATTCCTGATCCCCCCCCATCTTCATCACTCCCAAAGAGAACCTCATCATCTTCGGCTCTACCTCCTATTGATTTCTTAACTACGTAGATGCTCTCATCACAGTCTTCTACACCTTTCTTTTTATAATTGCTGACACTCTTGTCACACATCTCACCCTGAAACCTTCCTCCACCCATTCCAACCTGCTTGCAGACGCCTCTTTCTAAAATGTAAACAAACTCCAGTTAACAGCTTTGTATTTTTACCTGATCGGTCTGGATGAACGGTAGTCTGTATCCGTGAATGTATCCAGATTTTCATCGGATTTTTCTTGACTCTACTATACCAGTCAGAAATGAAGAAACATATACTTTTCTTTTCTAATCACACAATGTCATACCTTGATGATGGATTGCTAAAAATAAACAAAAAACACAGAATCTTGCTGGAAACCCAACGTTTGATCCAAGCATCATATAAAATGCAGATTCTGCTCCAAACACACCTAAACAAACCAAATACATACAGTACAGACCAAAAGTTTGGACACACTTTCTCATTCAGAGTTTTCTTTATTTTTATGACTATGAAAATTGTAGAGTCACATTTAAGGCATCTAAACTATGAATTAACACATGTGGAATTATAAACAGAACAAAAAAGTGTGAAACAACTGCAAATGTGTCATATTGTAGGTTCTTCATAGTAGCCACCTTTTGCTTTGATTGCTGCTTTGCACACTCTTGGCATTCTCTTGATGAGCTTCTAGAGGTAGTAATGAAATGGTCTTCCAACAGTCTTGAAGGAGTTCCCAGAGATGCTTAGCACTTGTTGGCCCTTTTGCCTTCACTCTGCGGTCCAGCTCACCCCAAACCATCTCGATTGGGTTCAGGTCCGGTGACTGTGGAGGCCAGGTCATCTGGCGCGGCACCCCATCCCTCTACTTCTTGGTCAAATAGCCCGTACACAGCCTGGAGGTTTGTTTGGGGTCATTGTCCTGTTGAAAAAGAAATGATGGTCCAACTAAACGCAAAGCAGATGGAACAGCATGCTGCTGCAAGATGCTGTGTTAGCCATGGTGGTTCAGGATGCCTTCAATTTTGAATAAATCCCCAGCAGTGTCACCAGCAAAGCACCCCCACCACCATCACACCTCCTCCTCCATGCTTCACGGTGGGAACCAGGCACGTAGAGTCCATCCATTCACCTTTTCTGCCTCGCACAAAGGCACGTTGATTGGAAACAAAAATCTCCAATTTGGACTCATCAGACCAAAGCACAGATTTCCACTGGTCTAATGTCCATTCCATGTGTTCTTTAGCCCAAACAAGTCTCTTCTGCTTGTTGCCTTTCTTTAGCAGTGGTCTGTACTTTACATCAACTTAAAAACATTCAAGTGGAAAAATGAAATGATGTACAGCAAAGGGACTCAACTGACGTTAAAGATAAACCAGAGAAGAACAAAACAGAACAACCAAAACAACCCAAAATTCCAATAACAATCAGATTAACAGAACTGAATACAGAATGTTTCAATATATTCAGATTACTTTAACTATAATCAGGTTACACATCTCAGATTGCACACATCATAACCAGATTACTTAAATTTTAACCAGATTAAAAGATGTAATAAGGCTATAATTAGATTACGGTAACTACAATAGGGTTTTCAAACTGCTATTATACTGTTACCAGATTACTGACATTTTAATCGGATTACAAAATGGAAACGGGCTATAATCACATTACATAAACTACAATCCGATTGCAAAATGTTTTATCCACATTTTATCCATATTACTCAAATTTTAATCAGATTACAAAATGTTATACTATAATCACAATATGCAAATTGTGATTACACACTTACTAATAAGATTCCTTAAATTTTAATTATTTTATGAAGTCATGAGACAAATCAATTACACAATTGTAATCGGATTACAAACAATTTAATCAGATTACTAAAATATATTGTTTGCAAGAACTGTAATAAACTTATACAGACTGTTTTAAAGTCACTGAAAGTGAATTCTCTGAAAACTTTGTGGGAAGGCTAAATGCAGAAATCTGCCTAAAGTTTTTTTGTTCACCCTTCTGATCTCTGATCTTATTTAGTGCAAAGAAGAGTCCCAACTGATTGTGATCAGATTGTTTTCATATTTCCAAAGAGACTTGTAAAAATAAAATCATTTACTAAATAATAATATAAAAAATTGTTTTAGTAAATTTGAAAACAATACCCTCGCTATATCGCGGTTCCTCTTTCGTGGTCTCGCAGAACTTTTTCAGAGCAGCTTTATATGTTTTGTTTTTAACAGCGCACTGTGTTCTGATTGGCTATTGATCGTGTCAATCAATCTCATCAGTCCAGCTTGACAGAGTTACATTAATCTTCCATCGCGATCAGATCTTTGTTTTCATTCTATAATACTGGACTTCTTTTTCTATGAAGTTTTAGCCTTTAAGAGTTTCAACAAGAGAGAAAAGTGTGAAACTGTTCCTGTCTGTCAGAGGAACATGAATAAAGTGTGTAGTGAGGGGATATACTGCCTCTGACGTCTTATTCGCAGATTTTACCATCGCGATACACGAGGCAACAGTGTGTAAAATATCTCGATATTTCACTGAATCAATTTATTCCTCCACCCCTAAGGCTATCTTTTCTGGACCGCATCCGTTGGAGGTGAGGCCCCGGTTCTGAACGCCGGCGCAGGCTTGTACCGTACAGACAGACACAAAGTATGGAAGCCCACACAGATCAAGTTCCAAAACACAGAAACAAGAGCGTTGAGTCAGTCCAACAGTCCACCTCTGTTCTGCAGACATATCAACAGCCCTAACAGTCTCTCCCCCCCAATCTTCAACTCTCCCAGGCAGACAGAGGAGACTCTGGGAGGGGGGAGGATTGGGTTACCATGACATAAATCTCCACGTCTTCGTCTTCTGTACGAGCAGAAGTTGGGCAGCGGGGCGTAGAAGCTCTGAGAACCGCTGTCTTTGGGAATGCTGGCATGTTCTCTGGAGAAGATAGAGGAGATAGGCCTGGCGCCTCTAGTGATGGTTTCCACCCCCCTCCCCCGCCTCTTCTTCTCTCACCGTCTCTGCTTATCTCAGTGAAGCCACAATAGGGTTTTGTACGCTGCAGCAAAGCGGAAAGGACGCAAAGGCTTCAGATGGCAGTCGAGTACGATACGCAGGACAGAGGACTGAAGAACACCCCCCCTCTCTGTTCCTCGCCACCAAACGGCACAAAGCAAAGCCCCACACATCTGTAGCAGATGAAGCAGCTCCATTTCTGCTTTTGTAGTGAATACTTACGGGGAAAGATGCACCATTTTGGGAGGTGGTCTTGTACTAAGGGGATAAACCAAATGTCAGTTTTAGCGACACACAACAAATATGAACAAATATGTGACTCTACTTAACATTTCTTGGGTTTTTATAGCCATAAACATTAGCTGTTCACATCTTTACAACCTTGATGTGTGTGCAGGCCAGAGGCTGCATCTTTTCAAGTTTTGGGCAAAGAAGGTAAATTTTAGAGCCCAGTAAAAGGAAAGGAACCCAGAGACGCTCCAGTCTCTGAGAGAATTATTTTAAAAAGTGTATATATTTTTCACCTAATCTTTCTCGCTTATCGACTAAAAGCCTCCTTGGAGACTTAAGAGGTTAAAGGGAAAAAAAAAACTCTGCCATCGTAGACTCATCCCTTACCAAACAAAGTGTACTGGAATTTGATGTTAGAACATGAAAACATTTCATTTAATATTTTTATTTTCCATGTCGAATTTTGAATGCCGTACTGTATATGAAGTGATTTTTGTGCCATTATTCCAAGCACAACATACTGTTTTAAGCATAAAACTTTACAGTGCCAATGCCGCGGAAAATATTTTTTTCTAAGCTTTCTGAGTATTCTTTTAGGCACCAGTCCCTCCAAACCCACAAAACGAGCGGACTCTCACATTGTGACGTAGATAAGTGTGAACAGCCCCTGCCAGCACCGCCCCCCCCCAGCCTAACAAACACACCCACATTCTCCACGGAGCTAACGGTGTTTGGCAAAAACGCTTTGCTTTTATATGCACGATATACACACCCATCTTTGAAAAGGTTCAGATGTTCTCAACCACGAAAACAGACAAGGCCGGGTAGGAAAAGAGCTCATGAAAATAACTGTTTCATAAAAAGATTGTTCTTTAGTGTGGCCATCCATCCATCCATCCATCCATCCATCCATCCATCCATCCATCCATCCATCCATCCATTTTCTTCCTCTTATCCGGGACCAGGTCGCAGGGGCAGCAGTCTAAGCAGAGATGCCCAGACTTCCTTCGCCCCAGCCACTTCCTCCAGCTCTTCTGGGGGGACCCCAAGGTGGCGTAGTCTCTCCAGCGTGTCCTTGGTCTTCCCCAGTGCCTCCACTCAGTGGGGTATACCCAGAACACCTCTCCAGGGAGGCGTCTAGGAGGCATCCGGACCAGATGCCTGAGCCACCTCAACTAACTCCTTTCGATGTGGAGGAGAAGCGGTTCTACTCCGAGATCTCCCCGGGTGACTGAGCTGCTCACCCCATCTCTAAGGGCGCCCCAAATGTAATATACTATCGTAAACATTGATGTTAACTATAAAAGGCTGAATAATACCATCATATAGGCCCTATTTAAAATTTAGGGTTGGGGAAAAAATGTGTTGTACTTAAAAATAATTATTTTGCAATTGAAACACTTGTAAATAAACTCAACTTCAGGTTTTCCCTTTTTACGGACTAGAAGTACCATCAATATGACAAGAAACAAAGGCTGGCGAGGTTCAAATCTATGTGTGCTGTTCAGACAGCGATCCACCTGCTAGACCTGCTGATTTGGATTACAGGGTTGCTGGAGCCTATCCCTGACACTCTTTGTATGTACCCCGCCTTCAAACTCAGAGTGGCAGGGATAGGCTCCAGCAACCTTGTGATACAAAAAAGGATCGCTGGGTTGCTGGAGCCTATCCCTGCCACTCTTTGTATGTACCCCGCCTTCAAACTCAGAGTGGCAGGGATAGGCTCCAGCAACCTTGTGATACAAAAAAGGATCGCTGGGTTGCTGGAGCCTATCCCTGCCACTCTTAAGTTTGAAGGTGGAGTACAAACTATCAAATCTTTACCAAGTTTTCACATTTTGTATCTGTCCACTCACAATGACACAGCTGCATATAAATGACCATAAAAGTTCATCTCCAGAGAAAGAAAACCGTTTCGTCTTTTCCTCATGAGAGGACCCTGTGTGGGTTCAGCTGGCGTTCAACTGGACGTTGCACCCCACCCCGCCCCGCTCCTCCTCCTCTTCCTCAGCTCTCAGCAGAGAATCAAAGGCTGCTGGGTGGGGGGGTATTTGGTGAGAGGACTGACTGTTGAAACAGATGCTGGTATGCGCGTGCCACCTATGTCAACATGGCCGGTCTCCGGACCCGATGTTGCTCACAGATAGGACCCGGCCCACAGAGCCGCCGAGTCTAGACTCCAGATGTTCTCCCGCGCCGACTCACACAGACGAGGACCAACGCCAGCCCAAAGTAATCATTTCACCAAACGACTGCGGCTTGTTGTGCACAGAGCTGGACAACAGCTCCATGACGGCGTTTAGGAGGTATCGACTGTCAGAGGTGATCCCTGCTGTACAGTAAGTGGGAACCAAGTGCCGAAAAACTCGACTGAGGACATTTGGAAGCATTTAGACCGTTGAAAACCACTCATCACACAACTCACATTGGAATAAACACACTAAATCTGTTCCACCCAAAAACATTCACAAATACACATTTTCCCCCTTTTTATCAGAATTTGTTTTCGTAAAATGTCGTTTTACAGTTTTTAAAATACCAGCCACTTCTCTCCAAACTCTCCTCAAATAAACATAGACATATGCTGACTGCATATGCTCAGCACTGCTTTATTTAGACCGCTCCGTAACGACACGACAATGAGAGTGTTCTTGTGAAAAAGACACACGGGTGACTCGAAACAAGACGGAGACTCGCAGAGAGGAAAAGTAAAGCGTTTCGGAGAGAAAAACCGCTCTTTTACTCTCCCCGCCCGCCGCTTGTGGGTACACTGCCGATCCAGCTATTTTTTTTTTTTTTTTCTGGTTTGTTAATTGTTTGTCACCCACCAGGTGCCATCTGTCTGCAGTCCCCGAGTCCCTGAGCCATGTGGGCCGGCCCGGCGCCTGCCAACGTCACTGACCTGCAGCAACCGTCCACACCTCCGTCACACACCTCCTGATCCGTCTGGGATAAATAGCATCTCCCTCAACTTCTGTGCTGCCGTCGCTGCTTCCCAATCTGTCCTGTGTTAGAACGGAAAGAGCACGCGAGGTGACGGAGGGACGGAGAGAAAGAGACAAATGACAACAAGGAAGGGATAGATGGATGGAACGAGATATAAGCATTTAAAGAGTTGATCGATATAAGCCGGATTTTACGATTTTGTCCAACAATGATCGGAACTAACTGCTAAATGACACCCCTCCCCCCCACCAACACCACCAGCACCACCACATAGGCAGGGGAGGTCACCTTCATGTGGGCCTGATGTTGGGGCAGCTGCATGCTGAAAAATGAGATCAGCTGCTTTGCTTGCTGGGACGTATGCAGCAGCCCGAAGCAACCCGGGGCTCGGTGCAGCAACCAGCATACGGCAACCCCAGTGAAATAGATCCCACCCCCACCCCTTACCCCCAAGCCTGTCTGCCTACCTGCCATCCTGGGGCATGTTGGGTCACCTTGACGACTGGGGAGCCGCAACTCGCTTCAGGGGCAAAGATAGAAGCAGGATGGGTAATGAGGCATTGCAATGCAAGTGGAGCAGCTTTAAGTAGAAGAAGAAAAAAAATCACATACAAGCTTTGCAGTTTGGGTTTAGAAGAGGACGACGATGTTTTATTTTGGTAAAAACACAAACTAGTAGAAACAGTGCTGCTTTGTTCACACCGAGCATGCTTTCAAGAACACACTTGAAGAATGCGTTCTTGAACGAATTTTTTGCACATGGTGTTCACATCGGACTGTCACTAACCAATACCAGCGCACTGAGTCAGAAGACACAAATTATGAACATTTTTTATACGGTTGGCACTCCCAGAAATTAATGAGGACATCATCCATTCCTCACCACCACATCCGAGTCTCTGATTGGTCAAAGTCTGACCTGGTTTAACTTTCAACGTGCGTTCAATGGCCACGCTTTTTATACAAAGAGCCTAAAAACGGCCGTAGAAATTTGTGTAGCTATGGGTGAATGCACACTAAAAAAAAAAAAAAAAAAAAAGATTTTTTTGGCCTTGTAAATATTATTTTAGTTATCTATGTAAATCCTACATATAACACCAATTCTGCGCTTTTACTTAAAATAGCTTGTTTTCATGTAGTGCATTACTTGGTCATTTTTTGTAATTATAAGTCCTCTGTTTTGTATGGAAATTCCATCCAAGTAATATTTACTAAACCAGTTCATTGGCTTAATTATTTGATATTTTCAAGTAAATGTAAATAAGTTACATCGGTGATTCTGTACTGGGAGCACAGCGTCAAAGCCCCGCCCCTCATTTGAGTGGTCTTTCGTCAGACGGACAGACAGGTGCGCATGTTCCATATTTCAAATGATGGCGGACTGTGTTGACTGCGACGTGGATCACAAAGGTAAGTTTGACGTGAAACAAACTTTGTATGTTCCTGTTGGCTCACCTAATTAAGTTAGTCCTCACTTAAAGCAGCTGCGCTAGCAAATGGTGTATTTTCTTGCTAGCTAGCAAAGTTAACGAGCTAGCTAACTTTGCCATCACTGTATGTCCGTTTTGCCTGGAAATGCCCCGTTATACTTGAAGGTGTATTTTTACCCAAGCAAACCGTGTTAAAGTTCATGGTGGAAGGAAGGAGTGAATTTCATGATACACGTTTTGCAAAAAAAAAAAAAAAAGTCATGTTGTCTCCCCTCCCCCGCCGTAGCTTGTTGATACAACCCAATAAAATGACCGAAGTCTAGTTTAAAATAATTCCATTTTTGCACGGCTCCCATTAAATGTATTTAGAAAAAAAACAAAAACGTGGCGGTCTCTGTCTACAGCACTCAATTTCACTCAAGTCTCCACGTCGACCTGTTTCAAATGCGACACCGAGCTGACGCATTATATAGAGCATAATAGTATTTCAGTTATACCTTTTTTTACTGATTTGATCCCTCGTTTTTTTTTTAGCTGCAGTGTTTTTCCCCGTCGGGACCATTCACACTGGGCATAGTTCTGGTCTACCATCACATTGACAGCTCCTGCCTGGGTGACTAGAGGGCTCTGCACCGCTGTGTGCCCAGGCCAGGGTTGTGTGTGTTGACCCCCTCCTGGCATGGATGGCCCCCAAACATGTCTTTGTCTCAGGGTCAGCCCCTGTGAACCATGTTGTGTAACTTGACATATGAATATTGTTTAAATTACACGAAATTGAGTATAACTCTTTCTTCTTATTTGAAATTTTTTTTCTTGGAATCTATTCTTAATTCTTTCTAATTACAGCTTATTTATTTTCTCAGGATGTCAGCCGAGAAGCAGTGAAGGAGGACTGCAGTAATCGCTTCAAGATTGTCGTGGTCCATCCCAATGAAAGAGCAGACGACCAAGACCCTGTATGTGTCAGTCATCATTGAGGACTGCAGAAGTGTGACAAACGCTGGCCTTCTACTCATGGGTGTCATCCACACCAGTGGTCCCCAACCTTTTTGTCACCGCGGACCGGTACAACTCAAGACACGTTTACCGCGGACCGGTGGGGGTGGGGGGTGGGGGGGGGGTTGTTGAGGTGCAACGCAAGGCACGTTTACCGTGGACCGGAGGTGGTATTTTCTCTTTAGTAATAACAATAATAATAATAAACGTAAATCCACTGTGTAATCATGTGCAACTTTATTAGCGGTGTCCTTGTAACGTCACACCAACAACAGAACATCACATGAGCAACATCGTTTCTACCCCAACCCAATGCGACACACTCTGGATGCTATGGTAATGTTTAAACATCCCTTCAAAATATGTTTGTTTGGTGTCGCGACTTTGACGTGCGTTAAGTGTGACGGATGTAACAGAGAGAATCCGGTCTCTTTTCAAAATAAAATGTTTTTTCGAAGAAAAAAAAACAATAAAATTGAAATTATTTTTTCTTTCTGTGCGTCCCGCGGCCCGGTGGTTGGGGACCACTGATCTACACGAGTGCTGTCAACTTAAGTTATCCGATGAAATTGAAATGTGTGTCTGAATTATTTTTAAATTCTACACTGCTTTACTTTTGAGGTTGATTTCTGTACTTCCTTCTTGCATCTACTAGACTTATGTATATTTGCACTGTTTTGAAATTTGCTAACAAGACATTCTATGGCCGTGTGTATGTGCAATGTTATGTAGATGTTTTACCTATAGAACTTCTAATGTTAAATAAAAATGTATTTCAAATATTCCTTAAACTGCAATTATGTGTTTTGGGAAAACATAGACTCATATTAATTAGAATAGTGAAAATATGTACTTAATTCAATTATTATTAACTAATATATCATTCATAAATATTACTTAATAATTACATAGAATATAACAAAGTAAAAAGGAGGAAGATCACCAAAGAAACATAAGCAACATTTACTTAGGGTTTTGTAATTAGATGCAATCATAATAATCTTTAGTGAAATGTACTTGTGTATTTTTCAGAAACAGTAAATGTTTCTAGTAAGTACATTTTACCTAAAATTAGCCCAAGTAAAATTTACATGCCTTTTCTGTGTGGAAAAACGTTCCTAGATAATTTTAAGTAAATGACACTCCACATTTCTTTCAGTGCCCGATTACATAGACTTTTCATTGGAAGTTGTCCCTAAAACGCACATTGACACATTGAGTGTGTGAATGTAGCTTAAGTGTTTGTGTACGGGTCAAAACCCAACAAGAAAAAGACAAAAGTGCTTCAATCCAACTCATGAAACATCGAAAAATATAAACGGATATAAAAGGAAAAGTAAAACCTCACCGTGATAACGTGGCATCCCATAATCCCACTGGGATTCTGTGGCCGTCTTTTTGGTTTGTTTTTGGTCAAGATTCAAGATTCAAAGGGTTTATTATCATATGCACAGTAAAGAAACGGGTTTCCCTGCACAATGAAATTCTTTCTTTGCTGTCTTCTCCAAATGCCAAACGTATAGAGCACGCAAACACAACGTCCACTGCTTGCAATCAATGCAAAACTCCAAGTCTGGAGCTGCATTCACACCCAATGTGATTCTCGCGGTAGAGCCCGCCAGTTTAGTCAAAGATATCATAAATGATCGTAAAGCCAACATCTACGTAGAAAAGAAGCTAAGGGAAGACTTATGGATGTCATTTGTTTTGCATGATTCTATCTTTTTCACAGGGTTCATGTTAAGCGGCCATTTCTTTACGTTTCTGATTTTTCTGTTAGCTGAGCCCGAAAACTGACTTAAAAACTCGCGTGAACGCGACAGTTTTGAACGTGGAAGCCCGAAATACGCTTTTACATAGACGAAATGGGCATTTAAACTCGTGTTGCAGAGGCCGGCGTGAATGTAGCATGTGCATGGTAAGTGTGGACCAAACAGCGCAGTGTGAAAGTTTCCTAAAAGTGTGAACAAGTTAACAAGAAACCTATCCGTCAGCCTGGAACTAAAGCTGCTTCTGCCTCATTCTTTCCTTATTCCTTCTGTGTACAATTGGAAACAGCCCTTGATAAATACAAACTATTAAGTCTTGGAAAGTCTTCTAAAATTCCACAGGCACATGCGTCACCCTGGTATTAAGCTGTAAAACCATATTGCAGAAAAGTGGACCACAGTAAAATGCAGGTTTGTGAACATGATGTATGATCGGAGGGTTCTCTGTAATACCAGTCCAGGCGCGTTTGGCTGCAGAGGCTGTCAGGCCCGTTCTAAAACCCTTATCAGAGCCAGATCCCACCGGCCAGATTTCCAGTAACACTAATGGTACCAGAGCAGGGGTTGAAGCTGAGGCTAAGACTGGAGCTGGAGCCAGAGCTGCCAGGGGAGGGCCGCCAACAAATGAATACCATCACCAGGGCCTCATCGAGGTCCCACATCCAGCTCCAGCTGGACTGAAGAAGAACAAGGCGAACGACTGGCAGTGATCTCACTCAGGGCATCTCAAGGGGTAAGGCGAGTCGGCTCCACCTGGAACTTATAGGAGGAAATCATCTTTTAATCTTTGAAATGGAAGCTTGGACATGTTAGTGTCACTAATTATAATTGAAAAAATTGTGTTCTATTAAAGACAACAAGCCCATCCCTTGCAATTATAATTTCCCATGGAGTTCAGTCAAACTGAGACACATGTCATCCGGAACGTCATTCCCTCCGTGCATCCGCAGCATCTCTAAGGCATGTCAGGCAAAGGGAAGGGAGGTATTCCAATGACGGAGAGCAGCGCTCGACCACGGCGTCTAATCCAAACCACAGCTTCCTGACATTCGCTTCACTCATCACATGAAGCTTAAGCAGCCAGAACTTTGATTTATTTAGACATGACCTATTAAATCAACTCGCTGGCAAACACCAACAGTTTATGAAGCGTTGGACAAAAAACAAAGAGTGAGCGTTACTTAATTAGACACAGATGAGCGTAATTTACGTGGGAATTGATTCGATTTTTTGTCTTCCCTGATCAGGAATTACAGAGAAAAAAAGTCAAAACATTATCGCTTCTGTCAAACCAAATAAAGAAAAATTGTACAAGGCTTCAGTCTGATGCTAAATACACACTGGACATGGGTTGTGCAATCAGAATGTGGCTTCATGAACGGCCGTTTAGTATATGGTGTTCAAATAGGTTTGTTGCTACCCAATACTAGCGCATGGACTTACGGTACAAATCTCATGAATCTCACGTCCGGTTTTCTCTCTCACAACTGTACGTATGAAAGACTGAACTCCGTCCAGGCACAAACTGTAATTGTTCATGTCTTCTTCATGATCAATTTTCAAAGTATTGGTACTTGAAAATGACGCCACTCATAAGTCACTTCCAAACTGAGTCTCTGATTGGTCAAAGTTTAACTGGTTTAACTCTTGTCGCATGTTCAACGGCCATTCGTTTTGTGCGTAGAGTGCGAAGACTGACCTAAACTTTGTGCTATCTTAGATGACCCCACCCTTACATTGACGTGTTATCCCTACCATGACAAAGGTGGATAAAGGTGGAAAGATTTCATGTGATCCATGGACACCAGTGAAGATCACAAATGATTAAAGAAAAAAGGTTCAGAGCACTGTCTAGTGGGTCTAGATGACCCAACTCTCAATGTTAAAGTGCCTATGATGGCACAAGGGTTAAAAATGCGCGTAGTGTTGAGTGGATGCAGGAGTGTTAAACACGGAAGCCCAAAACCCTGGAATGCGAGTTCCAGTGTTTTGGGAACTCGTTTTTTCGAACTTGTTTTTTGAAAAATAAGTCAAAGAAGAACCTGACGTGTGTTGTGACAAAAGAATAAAAAAGCCAAAAGCTAAAGGAGATGAAAGAATTTCAAATGCACACTGAAAGGAAACAGGAGCTGAGCTCCAACGCAGTTCTATCAACGGCTTTGTGCTCCCCGGTGGTGTGGTGTCCCAAATCTGACTGCTCTTGACGTCTAACAAGTTTAATACTGCATCACCGTCGGGCACGATTGAATTTCTGGAGCAACAACTGGTCTCCTCCTGTCTGGGGAACATGGATCCTTATTTTAACCCACCCCCCCGCAAAAAAAAAAAACCAAAAACGACAGAGGTCTAATGGAGAAATGATGTAGGAAGAACGTTTGGCCGGTATTTGCATCATCGACCGACAGACTACCAGGTAAGTCAGTCGGAGGGGAACACAGGAAGCCGGGGGGGGGGGGGGGGGGGGGGCTGTCACCATCTCCGGCCTGTTTGGATAAGACCTCTGGAACATGTGGGAGAATCAGCGTGAGGCATCGCACCTGGAGGAAAAGACAACTAAATCCAGCCCCCTGTACATCGGGCTCCGGCTCCAACAAGTCTAGTCAGCATCTGGAATGGATATCTGGGCATACAGGCGACTTCGCAGCCCCTTCGGTGCTTCTCACTCTAGATTTGTTTAAACATACATGTCTTAGAAAGGGAGCTAGAGCTCCATTTGAATATTAACACTTATAAATAAATGCCCCATAAACATTTACTGCATCTTTATATTTACCATCTGCATTATAATTAAAAGATGTAACTAGATAAAAATCCAAATAGGATTAGGAAGACCGGGGTTTCTGCATGGCATTAACCCTTGTGCTATCCTAGGCACTTTACCATTGGGAGTTGGGTCATCTAGACCCACTAGACAGTGCTCTGAACCTTTTTTCTTCAATGATTTGTGATCTTCACTGGTGTCCATGGATTACATGAAATCTTTCCACCTTTATCCACCTTTGTCATGGTAGGGAGAACACGTCAATGTAAGGGTGGGGTCATCTAAGATTTTGGGCTGGAAAACTGCAACACTATCTGGCAATCCTGCACAGAGAACGAGAGGAGTATTTCAACGGGAGCTTCAAGACGTGGACGACCGGCGCTTACAGAAAGCTCCTCTGTGGTCCCCATGAACCCTCAAACTAGAAAAACAGAGTCATCGATATTTGACAGACTTATTCTGCTGAAAAAGCTCTTCACGAAATAAAGAAGTCATTCTGAAAAACAGCAATGTGAAATAAAAACAAAGCTACTTTGAAAAATCTTGATTTTGAAATCCGAGGTTCTGAAAAAAAACAGAATTCTAATAATCTTCAACATGATTAAAAATGAATATTTTGAAATGCTTTTATAAAATAATTAAACAGGTTAAAAATAATTAAACAGGTTTTTAAAGCAAAATTAAATATTTTTAATAATATAATGGCTTATTCAACCCACATTTTATAAAAGCAGAAAGACTGTCAACATTGAGGCAAAGTCAGGTAAACTAAGACACATTTACATATTTAATCTGTTTACAGAAAGTCCATTCTAACTGCTAAAGACAAAACTTTTTTTAAATACAATAAAACGGCTTTGAAAAGTCTAGCATCTCTTTTGCCGATTGCGGCTGTAAAACAAAAAAACATCAGTTGTATTTAAAATGTTTCCACTGGATTAATATTTCCTTTTAGATTTAGATCTTTGTTTCTTGAATTTTTTGTAACTAAAAAGAAATAAATGTAAAAAACATTACGGAATACATCTTTTGATCTTTTTTAAAAGCATTCCCAGTGGTCCTTTGATGATGATGTCATTTTGAGCCCCCAAAAAACCTGCATTGTTTTCTTTTCTAGGACACAGTTCCTACAGAGCGGCAGAAGTTCAGCACGAGTTTTTTTTTTTTTTTTAGTTGTGGGCGGGACTATTGAGACGGAGTGAGCCCGCCCCTACTTCTCGTCATCCCTTTGTTTACACTCTCTATCGCCAACGCCCTCAACGTAACATTCCCGGTCAAACAAAAGTAGTGAGGAATATTGTCGCAATCCAGATACCAGCTCAGACAAGGAAAACAAAGACGTACACGGATCTAGTCATCTTCTACGTCACAACTGCAATCATATTAAAACGCTATTTTTCATCTCGTCCTCTTTTACAACACTTTGATTAAATGCAATTAAAATCTTCAGTTTTTTTTAATGTATGTCCTCATCAGAAAAGAACACGCCAAAAACACAATTTTCATTGGACTGGGTCTTATTGGGTGATTATTTGAGGCTGTTTTTGGAGCTGGAAGAACCCCCCCGGTCACGTGTTTGTTTACACAGCACTGCTCACCCACCCGTCATCGGCGGCTACAGGCCTTTTTTTTTTCTTTTAAATCCCTCACACAAAGTCAAAGCTAGATTGAGCTGGCGACAACCGCGATAAGATCCTCAAACACGGCCTCTTGACGTAGAGCTTCCTCTTAGTTTTCTCAGTAGCGCATTCACAAGTTCAGAAATGATCCTCTGCTTTCTGCCTTAAACTTCGCACCACAAAAAGCAGCCAAGCGCCGCTTTAAAAAAAAATGTTTGGAGGAAAAATCCTGCATGTGTCCCTAGACGGAAGGAAAGAGATACGACACTCATTAACATTCCACTCATGACCTCAGTATTACATCCACAGCAAGGGAGAGCATATATTTGCCTTTCACATTTCTTGCCTGGGATGAGGGAAATGATGGAGCATTATGTGTATCAGCATGCGAGTGTGTGTGAACGAGATAGAGAGAAGGAGAGAGCAGCAAAAAGACGGATAAAACAGCTCAGTGATACGACATAATCTATCTGGAGCCATGTCTCAATATCACAATATTTCACACTTTTTCCACGTATCTCCGATTTGGCAGTGGGAGCCTTCTCCTCAGATCAGCGGAGTTATTTCTGCCTGGATGCTGCAGGACCGAGATACAGTTTGCAACAGCACAGATGGGAGAGGCTATAGCTCCGGTACCCGCGGTATCACATGCAAAAATGTTTGGTATGTTTTAACACAGATAAAGCTGACATATTCCGAGGCGCTTCGCAGACAATACCCATGAAGGAACAATCTCCCATCTGGCAGTGCAGTCTCTCTGAAATCCTCTCTGTCATGCTCAATGTGAAAAGGAGAGACAAAACATTCCTCTGTCTGTGTACCCTTCCTTATCAAGGCCGTACCTTGGGCCTTCTCGATATCGGTAAAACATCAACCAACAGATCGGGAGTTTGAAAAAGATCTTCTCATGGGTTGATTCTCCCTCTTGGTAGAAAAAAAGCACACAACTCGTCCTTGGGAAGAATCAAATCAATCAGCTTTTAACCGATTCTAGCCAGTCTACCCGCTGCCTTTACTAATGTATATGCTGTACTACTTCTGTCCACATGATGGTGCAGAGGACAAGTCACCCCTACATGAGTCCTGACGCTTTCTTCCTCATAAATGTCCAAACTGAAGACTTCAAACATGACATGTCAATACGCATAATTACTAATATGGATGAAGGTGTTCAGAAACATGGGTGCCCAGACAGACAGACAGACAGACATATGAACAGACAGCTAGACTGACTGACTGACTGACTGACTGACTGACTGACTGACTGACTGACTGACTGACTGACTGACTGACTGACTGACTGACTGACTGACTGACTGACTGACTGACTGACTGACTGACTGACTGCAAAGACGCCCAAATTTGTTAAAGGGCCAATCAATTCACCTGCATTTGAAATTTATTATAACAATAAATGCTAGAGAACCATTTATTGAATGTTTTTTGATAAACTTTCATTAATTCCCCTAGAACAAAACACATCTAAATACTTTTTTAAAACCAAAAATACTGTTAATTTCATATTTGAAGACCAGTAAAAAGTAAATGTAAAGGTAAACATGTGAACAGCCTCCAATATAAAATCATAACGGTAACGCTTTCTTTTACAGTACAGTACTTACAGTGTACTTAAGTGGTATTTACATGGTATTTATAGTGTAACTACTGGGTACTTTCAGGGTACTTACATGGTACTTTTTATGGAATTTACCGGGTACTTACAGTGTGTTTACATGGTACTTTCTACGGGACTTTACTGGGTACTTACATGGTACTTTTTGTGTCTACTATGTACTTACATGGTACTTACTGTATATTTATATGGTCCTATTTGGTTCATACCTATGTGGTACATACTGGGTATTTATAATATTCTTACTGGGTATTTACATGTTGTGCAAAGGTGTCTTTTATGGTACTTACCACATGTAAGAACAAGGTAAGTACAAATAAAGTACCTTGACCTTTAGGTCTGCACTCGCTGCATGTTTCATGGTATTTACCATCAATTTACCACAGAAACTACCCCTTAAGTACACTGAAACTGTAACTGTAAAAGAAAGTCAGCCCTATTTCCACTCAACTACATGGTACTTTCATTACTAAATACCGGGTATGTTCACTTGAATAGTACTTGGTACTTACCCCTTAAGTACACTGAAACTGTAACTGTAAAAGAAAGTCAGCCCTATTTCCACTCTATTACATGGTACTTTCAGTAGTAAATGCTGGGTATGTACACGTATTACCTTCCCGTACAGTGTACATGAACACACTTGGTCTTCTGACCTCACCACATGAGACAATGCTAACCTGTTGGTAAGGGTAAAGTAACTACATTGTAAAAAAAATATACTGGCCTGATTACTTCTTGTAACATGAGGCAAGTTTAAAGAGAAACAAGACAGCAGTGAAAACAACAATCTTTAATATGATACATGTCTGCAGCATACAAAGTGTCATCACCATGAAATAGGTTTTAAGTACAAAACAGTACAAAGGAGCATTCCAAAAAACACATTATTGGCCTGAGGGTTGTGCTTTTTGTCCATCAAAATTCCTTCAGCAGAGTTTGGTAACGGTGCAGGACTTCTTCAGGGTTTGTAACTGCAAGAAAATTCACAATATGAGCTCAAATGAACATAAAAAGCATAACGACTTTGATGAAGTACAAAATAAATTTTACTTATTTAATCATTTCTGTAATGAGTTTGATAAATCTCTATGAATTGTTTTTATCGCTTTGACTGTAATGCTTGAAATTAATCAAGTACTATCCTCATTTAAAAACATGATAATAAATTATTCAAAACTTAACTTTTTAAAAATATTGTTCTAAAAATGAACTTGTTTTAATATATATTATATAATGTCAGGAAAATATGTAAAACAACAAGGCTAAATATTTACTTTTAATACTAAAAACACCCCGAGTGTGTGTTTTTGTTAAGTAGGTCGGGGCAAGTAAAGTTGCAAATTCCCAGCGCACTTGAATGCAGCACAACTACCCCCAAAGTGAACGTGCAGATTAATCCGGAGAGCCTCGAGGCGCGCGCAACAGTTTGAATTTCTCTTCATCTGGCAGGTAAGCCAGTGTTTTTGTTTTTTTTAAATATTGGATAAATTACATGCAAATATTTAAATTGATCAAACTTTATAAAGAAGCTAACCTCGTGATTTCAAGCCACTATCTCTGTGTTTGAAACGTGACGTAAGAGCATGTCTACCTTACTCCAATAATTTCAGTTATTTCATGTATACATTTTCAAAGTTTGTAATGAAAATCTACAAACATTGTTTTTACTTACCAGGTGAGTGGCACCTGTAAAACAAACACGTAGCCTAAATGATAAAGTCTGTTGTTCTGTGCTCGTTTGACTGAGCGCACGTCTTTCTGGGAAAATCAAAGAAAGGCGTTTATTTAAAATAATGATGACGTACTTCCGTCTTTTTACCGCTTTAGATCACTAATGGTGAAGAAGACATTCCAGACGAATCCGTGAAGTCACAGGAGAGTAAGCTAAAGTAAGTTAAATCCTCCAAGTGGACATATTATTTACATTAATGAAGAGTTTAACTGCCTTTTCCCCATTTTCTTTTCTTTCGCCGTTTTTATTTTATTTTTATTTATTTATTTATTTTCAAATATGATAGAGACAACAATACCACCCAACAGTGAATGTAACTGTTTGAAAATTAAAACATATTTTTGTGAATAACTGTGTTGAATTTGAAATTGCCTATTTATTTATTTTTTCCTTTTCTTTTACACTGCAATGTTTTTCATGCTAATGCAAATTGTAGGTGCAAATAATATTTATAAAGAAGAAATACTCACAGCAATTGCCAATTAAAACATTGCTTTTGCCATTCTTTGTCTAAACAAATTAGATTTTTTTATGGCAATTTTGATTTTTTTTCTTTGATTTCTTTTTTGTTGTTCTTGTTTATGTAACTAAAATATAAAGTTGTGAATAATTTATTGTCATGTTCATAAATGAGGATAATTGATTAATTTCAAGCATTACAGTCAAAGCGATAAAGAATTCACAGAAATTTATCAAACTCATTACAGAAATGATTAAATAAATAAAATATATTTTGTACTTCATCAAAGTCGTTATGCTTTTTATGTTCATTTGAGCTCATATTGTGAATTTTCTTGCAGTTACAAACCCTGAAGAAGTCCTGCACCGTTACCAAACTCTGCTGAAGGAATTTTGATGGACAAAAAGCACGACCCTCAGGCCAATAATGTGTTTTTTGGAATGCTCCTTTGTACTGTTTTGTACTTAAAACCTATTTCATGGTGATGACACTTTGTATGCTGCAGACATGTATCATATTAAAGATTGTTGTTTTCACTGCTGTCTTGTTTCTCTTTAAACTTGCCTCATGTTACAAGAAGTAATCAGGCCAGTATATTTTTTTACAATGTAGTTACTTTACCCTTACCAACAGGTTAGCATTGTCTCATGTGGTGAGGTCAGAAGACCAAGTGTGTATGTACACTGTACGGGATGGTAATACGTGTACATACCCAGCATTTACTACTGAAAGTACAATGTAATAGAGTGGAAATAGGGCTGACTTTCTTTTACAGTTACAGTTTCATTGTACTTAACGGGTAAGTACCAAGTACTATTCAAGTGAACATACCCGGTATTTAGTAATGAAAGTACCATGTAGTTGAGTGGAAATAGGGCTGACTTTCTTTTACAGTTACAGTTTCAGTGTACTTAAGGGGTAAGTACCAAGTACTATTCAAGTGAACATACCCGGTATTTAGTAATGAAAGTACCATGTAGTTGAGTGGAAATAGGGCTGACTTTCTTTTACAGTTACAGTTTCAGTGTACTTAAGGGGTAGTTTATGTGGTAAATTGATGGTAAATACCATGAAACGTGCAGCGAGTGCAGACCTAAAGGTCAAGGTACTTTATTTGTACTTACCTTGTTCTTACATGTGGTAAGTACCATAAAAGACACCTTTGCACAACATGTAAATACCCAGTAAGAATATTATAAATACCCAGTATGTACCACATAGGTACCAAATAGGACCATATAAATATACAGTAAGTACCATGTAAGTACAGAGTAGACACAAAAAGTACCATGTAAGTACCCAGTAAAGTCCCATAGAAAGTACCATGTAAACACACTGTAAGTACCCAGTAAATTCCATAAAAAGTACCATGTAAGTACCCTGAAAGTACCCAGTAGTTACACTATAAGTACCATGTAAATACCACTTAAGTACACTGTAAGTACTGTACTGTAAAAGAAAGCGTTACCAAAACACATTATTGGCCTGAGGGTCGTGCTTTTTGTCCATCAAAATTCCTTCAGCAGAGTTTGGTAACGGTGCAGGACTTCTTCAGGGTTTGTAACTGCAAGAAAATTCACAATATGAGCTCAAATGAACATAAAAAGCATAACGACTTTGATGAAGTACAAAATATATTTTATTTATTTAATCATTTCTGTAATGAGTTTGATAAATTTCTGTGAATTCTTTATCGCTTTGACTGTAATGCTTGAAATTAATCAATTATCCTCATTTATGAACATGACAATAAATTATTCACAACTTTATATTTTAGTTACATAAACAAGAACAACAAAAAAGAAATCAAAGAAAAAAAATCAAAATTGCCATAAAAAAATCTAATTTGTTTAGACAAAGAATGGCAAAAGCAATGTTTTAATTGGCAATTGCTGTGAGTATTTCTTCTTTATAAATATTATTTGCACCTACAATTTGCATTAGCATGAAAAACATTGCAGTGTAAAAGAAAAGGAAAAAATAAATAAATAGGCAATTTCAAATTCAACACAGTTATTCACAAAAATATGTTTTAATTTTCAAACAGTTACATTCACTGTTGGGTGGTATTGTTGTCTCTATCATATTTGAAAATAAATAAATAAATAAAAATAAAATAAAAACGGCGAAAGAAAAGAAAATGGGGAAAAGGCAGTTAAACTCTTCATTAATGTAAATAATATGTCCACTTGGAGGATTTAACTTACTTTAGCTTACTCTCCTGTGACTTCACGGATTCGTCTGGAATGTCTTCTTCACCATTAGTGATCTAAAGCGGTAAAAAGACGGAAGTACGTCATCATTATTTTAAATAAACGCCTTTCTTTGATTTTCCCAGAAAGACGTGCGCTCAGTCAAACGAGCACAGAACAACAGACTTTATCATTTAGGCTACGTGTTTGTTTTACAGGTGCCACTCACCTGGTAAGTAAAAACAATGTTTGTAGATTTTCATTACAAACTTTGAAAATGTATACATGAAATAACTGAAATTATTGGAGTAAGGTAGACATGCTCTTACGTCACGTTTCAAACACAGAGATAGTGGCTTGAAATCACGAGGTTAGCTTCTTTATAAAGTTTGATCAATTTAAATATTTGCATGTAATTTATCCAATATTTAAAAAAAACAAAAACACTGGCTTACCTGCCAGATGAAGAGAAATTCAAACTGTTGCGCGCGCCTCGAGGCTCTCCGGATTAATCTGCACGTTCACTTTGGGGGTAGTTGTGCTGCATTCAAGTGCGCTGGGAATTTGCAACTTTACTTGCCCCGACCTACTTAACAAAAACACACACTCGGGGTGTTTTTAGTATTAAAAGTAAATATTTAGCCTTGTTGTTTTACATATTTTCCTGACATTATATAATATATATTAAAACAAGTTCATTTTTAGAACAATATTTTTAAAAAGTTAAGTTTTGAATAATTTATTATCATGTTTTTAAATGAGGATAGTACTTGATTAATTTCAAGCATTACAGTCAAAGCGATAAAAACAATTCATAGAGATTTATCAAACTCATTACAGAAATGATTAAATAAGTAAAATTTATTTTGTACTTCATCAAAGTCGTTATGCTTTTTATGTTCATTTGAGCTCATATTGTGAATTTTCTTGCAGTTACAAACCCTGAAGAAGTCCTGCACCGTTACCAAACTCTGCTGAAGGAATTTTGATGGACAAAAAGCACAACCCTCAGGCCAATAATGTGTTTTTTGGAATGCTCCTTTGTACTGTTTTGTACTTAAAACCTATTTCATGGTGATGACACTTTGTATGCTGCAGACATGTATCATATTAAAGATTGTTGTTTTCACTGCTGTCTTGTTTCTCTTTAAACTTGCCTCATGTTACAAGAAGTAATCAGGCCAGTATATTTTTTTTACAATGTAGTTACTTTACCCTTACCAACAGGTTAGCATTGTCTCATGTGGTGAGGTCAGAAGACCAAGTGTGTTCATGTACACTGTACGGGAAGGTAATACGTGTACATACCCAGCATTTACTACTGAAAGTACCATGTAATAGAGTGGAAATAGGGCTGACTTTCTTTTACAGTTACAGTTTCAGTGTACTTAAGGGGTAAGTACCAAGTACTATTCAAGTGAACATACCCGGTATTTAGTAATGAAAGTACCATGTAGTTGAGTGGAAATAGGGCTGACTTTCTTTTACAGTTACAGTTTCAGTGTACTTAAGGGGTAGTTTCTGTGGTAAATTGATGGTAAATACCATGAAACATGCAGCGAGTGCAGACCTAAAGGTCAAGGTACTTTATTTGTACTTACCTTGTTCTTACATGTGGTAAGTACCATAAAAGACACCTTTGCACAACATGTAAATACCCAGTAAGAATATTATAAATACCCAGTATGTACCACATAGGTATGAACCAAATAGGACCATATAAATATACAGTAAGTACCATGTAAGTACATAGTAGACACAAAAAGTACCATGTAAGTACCCAGTAAAGTCCCGTAGAAAGTACCATGTAAACACACTGTAAGTACCCGGTAAATTCCATAAAAAGTACCATGTAAGTACCCTGAAAGTACCCAGTAGTTACACTATAAATACCATGTAAATACCACTTAAGTACACTGTAAGTACTGTACTGTAAAAGAAAGCGTTACCATCATAACTTCTCAAATCATGTAGAAAATTTCCTTTTCATGTACTTAAATACACAGAAAAGCAGATTTTATAGTGAACCTCACAATAATTTTGAATTAAACAGATACAAATGATTATTTCCATGAATATGTAGGATCACAACATGATACAAAGTTTCTGTCATTAGCCTCTACATCTACAGTTAGGAGTCTAAAGCTGGACTCATGTCAGACTGGTTTCTTTGACATGACAATGAGTTGACTGGACTCAAATGGCATAATGTCTATATGGACCAAAGTCTTTAAGGAATGTTTCCAGCACCATGTTGATACCGAGGATTAAGGCAGTTCTGTACAACACATAAATACATACATACACACATATATATATTATATTAATATGTATAAAGACATACACACAGCACATGTATACATACTTTATATGTTTATATAGTTTTATTTTTTGATACCCACACTTCCTTCACCTTTGGCCGGTTTATTGCAATTAATGTATTGGACTTTGTTCTTTATTTATAAATCTTTTTTTTAATCATTTATTACTAAAGACACCCTTTGTTTTCTTTTATTCTTATTTGTCCCCTATTAATAAAAGCATCATAGCTTGAACTGATTTTTTGGGTTTTTTTTTTGTCTGCAGCAAAAGAAATCTCCAACTGTGACTCTAAGTTGGCAACTTTCTGAATGAGTTCACCTTCAAACTCAGTTTGATGTTCTGTTTGAACACTCCAACGTTCCTTAAGACAGCAGGGAAGTAGTTTTGTGGTTTGGAACAGAGAACTTTACAACAGTGCTGTGTAACTACCAACTTCTCTCCTGCATGGCAATATTTTTGTTGTCAGGCGCCTATAATTACTGGCTGAGCTACTGCTAGCAATTAACAATGTAAGTCAGTATCAAATCCTCCAAAGCAAACTGCTTAAAAAAAAAACCTTCACATTGTTCAACATTCTTAACAAGGCTGCGGGACATCCTAGTGCCGCTTGGATTACTGTGTTTAGATAGAGTCGGGATGGGGGGGAAAAAATCTGCATTACATTGTTGTGCCTGTTGGTGTTTTTTTCTTTTTTTCTGCTCTGAAATGCTCCTATATCCAATCCTTAATGACAAACAAGAAAGCTTTTCTGACTGAAAACAATTCTTGCACTTCAAGCCATAACAATAATCGTGACAAGAGCATTTTCACCAAAAGGGAAGACATTTCACGCACCGGGAGCCTTTTGTGATGGTTTTTTTCCTCCCTGCTGCTTACCCACCCTTCCTTCTCCCTGTCGCTTTCCCTTTGTGTACGTAAATCATCTCTTCCCCGCGGCCTGTCTGTGATCATGTTGATGGGAAACAAAGAAATCATCTTGAATGGCACATTAATTTCCTTCTTTCTCCCCCTGCCCTCTGCCTAATGAAATCCCCTCTGCCATGGGGCTTGAAGAGCCACACTGGCAAGCCATCACCAACCAGTAAATATGTTTACCTTGGAGCACTAGGCTAATGGACTGTTTACTGGGGGAAGAGCGAAGGGGGTTACAGAGAGCAGACATACTAGATCTTGGGTCGTGTGCTCCTCAGACCATATGACAGCTCCTCTGTGTTTCTCCACAAAACCTGATTTGCTGAGGTCATCAAACAAAGAGCTCAGGTGGAGCAGCAGGCCGGTTAATGAAAGAAAGAAAAATGCATTACCAGTTAATATAAAATTATTTTTGCTGTAAGTTTGTAAGAGCAACAATTTTTAGCTAAAAAGTCACATGGAGGAAAGCTAAAAAAGAAATGTAAAAAATATACCTAAATGATCAAAGGGGAAAAAAAAGGAAAACAAATCAAAAGGGCAGGGGAAATTTAAAAAGATATAAGGAACTGTTGCGGTTGAGAGAAAAGTCAGTCCAAAGTTGACGTAGCTTTTATACTGTGTGACCACAAAACCCAACAAACTGGACCTGATTTGCTGATTTCACAAACACAGCTCAAATAAAGCAGCAGGAATTTCAATCCGGTTAGTAAAAAAATGAAAAATGTGCTACCAACTATTTATTTTTGTTCTTTCAGTTATTGAGAACAACAGTTTTTAACCAAAAAGTAAAAAGGATGAAAGGTAAAGGAGAAATTAAGAACATCTAGATTTAGCTATGTAAGCTAGCTCGCTAGCTAAGAGATCAAAGGGAAAACAGAGGAAAGGGCGGGAAAATTGTTTTAGAGATAAAAGAAAGTCAGTATTTAAAGTTGTATTTGAAAGTTAGTATAAAGTTGTTTGAAGTTCAATAATTGTATTTCAGAGCAAAATCTTGTCATTCATTTAGGATCTTCAATATTGCAACATCTGGTTGGCCTTAAAAGTGTGATATTTTGTTACATGCATGTGGTAAATTGGGGGGGGGGGGGGGGGGGGGGGGCTTTTCTGCCTGTCAGGTGCCCTCTGTTGGGGTCACAGCAGGGAATCATGTCCGTCCATTTCAGGTAAAATTTGGTAACTGAACGAATAAGACATTTTAAAAACTGTGTCACTAGCCAGTCTACTCTATTGGCTAGTATTAGCAGACTAAATCTGAACCTTGACCAAAATCCAGATGCACTGAAGTAAAAAGTAATTCTCTGTGCGATGTCATTAGTTTCTTTTGGTTCTTTGTATACTAGACTCTGATGTCTGCTGCTTTTTTTGCCACCATACTTAGTGTCTTTGTCTTGTTTGTTAGGCCTGCCCTGTTTACTTGCAGGTAGGTCTTCGTGTCAGCAACTTTGCTGATCTTGCCAGGTACTTGCCCCAAAGCAGTGTTTCAGTTGCTTCATCTTGTTTTGCCTTAATTGTTCTGACTAGTAAAAGCTGTTCATGTTTCCAGTAAATGTAATTGAAAAAACGTGATTATGTTCCTTTTATGTAGGTTTCCCTACAGTCATGCTAGTAGCACTGAAATGCAGTTTTGTATCAATAGATTCCACACAACACACTGATTTATCTTCCCTGGACAACTGTACAACACCAAGCTTTGGTGTTTTCAATGTCTATTTCTTCACCTTTTTAGCTTTTGGTAGTCCATTTAGAGCTTCCATCTGGTAAAAAGACATGTTTTTTTGGTTGCACAGGACCGCCCATCGCCCTTCATTATCAACATTGGTTAACTACTCAAGCTGAGTCTCACTCGTTTTTTTGTTGGACGTTTTTCATAGAAGAATGTAGGTTTCTTAAGCCAGTGGCTGTGCATCACGTCAACACCGGGCGCTGTCCAACTTCTGGGACGCTGATGTTGGATGTGTACAACAATGATGGTCAGCATTTCTCTCTGTGGTCACTTCTCAGACCCATCATGCCTGGAGCACTCGCATCATGTGATGCTTCTTTCTCACGTTTTTTTTACAGTATTTTTACAACTAAATATTGGGTGGATCAACTGTTGCTATGACCATATTTTACACAGTTCAGGACAGAACAGTATATTTATCATTCCCATCACTGCTTCTTTAGATGAGTGGTTCATGGATAACTGGATTTATGTGGCACATTTCTAGATTACAAAATCTCTATATAAGTAATCGTTCAGAATTTAAACAAAAAACGCAACACACTAGTAAATATGATGGAGGGAAAAACTCAACACACAACATAATAAAAAGGTCAGATTAAGCTTTTTAGGTAAAATATATTTTACTAAAGATTTAGAAGTTAAGGAATAAAAATTTTCTGTAGATTTCTTATCGTAAATTCCGGGCTGTAGTGCGCACCTGATTACAAGCCGCACCCTTTACATTTTTAAAGGGTAAGCTATTTTAAACACAAAAAAGCCACATCTTTATGTTAGCCGCATGCGCCCACGTCTAAACATGTTGTAGCTCTTCAACAGTCTCAGAGGGGGAGCGGCAAACACATTCTCCTTTCCGGTATTATAGCCTGTTTATTTAAACACACTCACATTCAGCCAAACAGCATAGATGTCACTTCTGCTCACAGCCATCTCAGTCATGGTGAGGAACTTAGCGAGTCTTAGGGGCTGGAAGCGGGGCTAACCCCCGGGTCGCCACACTATGTTGTAGATTGAGGATGTGTATGTGTGCGTATGTAAGAAGGAGGAGGGAGCGCGTGCAGCGCAAGAGGGAGTGAGAGCAAGAGCAGCGAAAGTGTGTTGGGGGTGTGTGCATGGCCGGCCCTCCCAATACGCGAATTACGCAGCCGCGTAGGGCCCCCGTCACCACCAGGGCCCCGAAGTGGTGAAAAAAATAAAATAAAAAAAGACCCAAATCTGGCAACGCATTTCATAGAACATGTTGCCCGCACTTTAATGACCCCCCCCCCCCCCCCTTCAACACACCTGAACCAATCTGGCAACCTAAATAATGACGTGACGCCACTCTTAGCAACGATTGGTCAACATCATTGCATCTGAGCCTGGCACAGTGTGCATTTACGAGCGCATTTTGTTTCAATAAAGTTGGGAAAAAGAAACAAAAACAGCGCATCATGTCACACTGTTTAAAGCGACAACAAGAGAACACCATGCCACAGAGACTTTATCCATCAAGTGCTGAAAAAAGATGAAGAACTTAAACATCACTCACAAGGTAAGTCTGGAGGATGTTGGGGCTGTGTTTTTACATGTTCCTGCCTGTCTGTGCAGCTGCGCCATTTACGGAAAAGAATAATCGATTCGAGGTAAAATTTGCACATAAACGACCCCGTTTGTCGTAACTTTCCAATGGAAAACTCGAAAATAATTCTGATACCAAAGTTTCCAAGATGAGGTCTGACATGATCTTTCAAAACGGCGGAGAGCAGAGAAAAGTAAATAATGATGATGGTATGGTGGATGATCAATGTTTTAACTCACATTATCGTATTGTTTCCTCTTTTTGCCAACACATATTTAGTGTGCTTTGCATTTTCCGGTTAATGTCAGTATAAAAACTTCTGTTTATCTGTTATAGACAGTCAGGTATTCTTTTTCAACAATGAGTGTGTCTAAAATCTTGCATTGCCATGGATGGAGAATCAAAACTGCCAAATACAAATAGGAAATAATGGTTCTCATTTATAAATGACAAACAGAATAAATGTACAAATTTTAAAATTGTGAACATACAAAATAATAGATAAGTGAAGTGTATACATGCTTATATTTCCATTTATACTCAAATTATTGTTCAATTTATTATTTATAAATGTGAACATTTTTAACATATTTATTCTTTGTATTTTGCAGTTTTGGTTTTACATAATGATGATGTTTTGCACAGTTCCGTCTCAGCCAACAGTTTCTTCTGCTCTTCTTCTTCTGTGAAGCATCCACACCCCCAGATGTTCCTGTCATCACTGAAGATGTCATCTCAGGTCATTTTAATAACTTGTAAATTGATTTAGAAAACAGTGTCTGCATAACCCCTTTTTTTCATAAACAGCAGCTGAAGAGTATGGAGTCCCAAATTGTTCGTGATGAAATAAATAAATATGACTTCGTGCAAATATACAATAAACCAATAAATCTCTTATAAATATATAAAAAGATCATGAAATTGAATGTTGGAAACTTCTTTCCAACATTCTGCTTCCAGCATCACAGCAACTGTTATGTAGATTTGATTAGACTATTTGACTCTTCACTGTTTGCTTTTGTTGAAGTTCTGTATCTTATGTTCCAGAGGCTCCAAGAGAGGCGTGGATGGAAGAGGAACCTACTGGATCCAAAATTCCACCAACCTCAAATCTAATTGGTCCAGCTGAATGGCCAACCACACTCTCTGATCCAGTAAGAATTGATTTGGTGCAAAGAGGTCCTTTTTAGACTGATAAAGACTCTGACTTTCCAAAATCCCCCTCATTGAGCTGTTGTGTTCTGTGTGGGGGCATAATGTTACATTAAATATACATATCTATATACATTTATCATTCACATTTTTTTCCTTTCACTTTTAAAATTGGTTTGGCACCACTTAATGTGCTTCCAACATGCAGGCAATATACTGTATTCAATTCTTCGGCAGCAACAATAATACACGACTACAAGAACCGTTAAACGTTAAGGCACACGATAAATATTTACAGTGGGGCAAAAAAGTATTAACTATGAGAGACAAAATGAGGGGAAAAATCCAGAAAGTCACATTGTTTGGTTTTTTAAAAATGTATTTGTAAATTGTAGTTGAAAATAAGTATTTGGTCAATTACAACAGTTGAGCTCAATACTTTGTTTTATACTCTTTGTTGACAATGACAGCATTCAAATGTTTTCTATAAGTCTTCACAAGCTTTTCACAAGCTGTTGTTAGTATTTGTCCCATTCCTCCATGCAGATCTCCTCTAGAGCAGTGATGGCTTTGTTTAGCTAATGTGAAAGAAGCAACGAACTTTAGTAAAAACATTCAAGGAATCGACTGGGAAATAAGAGCGCTGGTTCAATTACAAAAGAATTTTGGTTTGGTTTAGCCAGAGTGTAAATGCAAACAGACCAGAGAATCAAAAGGAAACACGCTGTAGAAAGTATAAAGTGTATAAAGTAGGCAGTGAGGAGTTTTACTGCCATAAACGTCTGTAATCAGACTCTGTGGATTTCACCGATCACGGTTATTTTTAGAACTTAACTCCTGCAAGAAACGAGGGAACTCTGTACTGGTGTAAAGGTAACGCAGATATATGTGTAGCTGCAGCAGAAAACATGGAAATTTGCTTTTTTTCATTATTAATGGATGAGAAACAGACATGCAGGACACAACTGCTCAGTTTTAGCCCAAACTGTGAGACGTGAGGAGCTGCAGCTTCAAAGTCTCCGCGGGACAAAGACGGAAGAGGATCAACTATTTATTGTTCTTTCTTTTTAATGTATCAGTATATTTTTACCTGACTTTATGTCTTTGAAAATCACACAGTTATTTGGTCACTTTTTATTTCATAAATAGTGTTATTTATTTTATTCAAAGAATCATGAATTAATAAAACTTTATTACAGGGCTTTACAATAAAACAAAGATAAAAGAAGTTTAAAGAAAAAGATGTATTGTGGCCTCACAAAAAAAGTTTGGGGGCCCCGCTCTAGCATCCATGCGGTGTTGGAAGATTTGTTGTTTTTCATTCTTACGATGATTCAAACACCTCATGAATGCAACATTTCTCTAAGTTTTACACGAGGTACATCTAGCCATTGGTGCAATTGGCTCTAAAATGAGAACACAAGTTTTAACCTAAACACTCTAAAATGCTCTGTTTTAAAAATCTAATTTTCAATCGAAATCTTTTCATCGATGTTCCATTTTATTTCTTTCCCACTCCAAGCAGCTGCTCCTGGTCCGGCCGTTCTATCCAATTCTAGAACCCTATGTGGCCCGCGAGCAAAAATAATTGCCCACCCCTGCTTTAGAGTATTAAAATGTGACCTATTTTCATAAAGAACAAAAGAATAAATATTTGCGGCGGAATCTGCTGGAACGGTTGAAGAGTTACGGTCGTTTCAAAAGGGTCGACACCAGAGCTAAAGCTCCGGCATTGCAGTGTGAGGCTCAGTGGAAAGGATTTGTTTCAGTAAACAAAAAAAAGTGCTCGTTTCAGGTAATACTGCCCCATAGTGATGAGCTGTTGTAACTGCATGCAGTTTGCTCCGTTTGAACTGCAGAACTATCTTAATATGAGCGCACTTTGCGTTTTGCTCCTGCAATTGATTTAAATCTCTGAGCGTTAAACTGAAAACATCTGCCGAACAAGCATCCGGGGAGCTCCCTGTGATACTAGATATATGTTGTATCTAGATATTGACACGGTCATGAATTTTCATGTCAAGAGTCTCAGCAGGAAACTGCTGAAGGCTGCGTGTTTTTTTTTTTACACATCTATAATGGTACAACCCCACCAGCAGCAACAGCTTTGCATCTTCATCTACTGCAGTCCTCCTTTTCATCAAATCCTCTTTCCTGATCAGCTGCTCTCTTTCATTCATTTCAGATTGCTCCTCCATCCCAACACACCTTCTTTTGCCGCCCCTCCCCCCCCTTTAGCCCCTCACCACACACACACACTCCCTTTATGCTGGCAGACTCCATCGATTGATTTCCCCTCGCTGTGACACATTTGGTGCAGCTGCATGTGGCCTATTAATTATATCCACAGCAGAATCTTGTCACGCTCTTCTTTTTTTCTAACAATAACGCCCCCCCCCCCCCCCCCTGTTGCCTCTCTCTGCACCACCACCTTAACGCCACCCACGACAATTGCTTGCTTCCAAACAAGACGCCTGTCATCTCCCAGGCTGCATCCACGACCCGGCAGATCCCAACTCTAACCGCTGGGTTTATGGAATCGAGGGGTCAAGGGGGGGGTCAAACCTGAAGCAGCGGTTTCTCAACGCTAGTTGCCCCGAGACTTCATTTGGAGCGAGCTTGGGCTTGAAAAGCTTCCCCGTCGAACGCGCGGCGAGACGGCGAGCTCGCAGCGGGACACAGCAACACTCATCAGGGGCGGCTTTTCTCTCCATTGTGCCGAAGCGCCTCTGTGTGCGGATGCATCTGGCAAACAATACAGTAAGCCTCCGCTGCAGGCCTCTTATAGCCTAAAACCCTGCCTTTTTATATTTAGCTCGTAATCACTATAATTTCTAAATTAGACACAGGCAGGCCAAGCACACATTCCTTCTGTACAATCGCCTCCAACGCTTGTCCCGTCTCCTCCAGAGGCGGAGAGACGTGCTAAATATTAGAGTCAAAGATGAAAACAAGCGGAGCATGTGAAACAGCTGCTGTTGAGGATACAGCGGAGGGGCGGGAGACGCAGATTAAGAGAAGATTACAGAGCCTTTTCCCCTCCAGGGCCTCCATATTCCAGATTGACAATGACGTGGGATTGGGAGATCAACCTGGAGATTTTCATTTGAAAAGATGTTTTCCATCAGAGATTACCGACTGTTATGATTCGTTAACTTTGTTTTTTTTATTTGTTGGTTTTGTTTTCCCTCCCGCTTTTTAGAGGCGGCCAGGATTAGGAGCAAGAACGAGACGGAGGGATGCGCCTTTCCGGGCTGGGAAAAGGACGAGAGGATGAAGAGATTCCGGAAGCGACTCTACGCCTTGGCTCCGACAAAGCTAAAGGCCTCATGCGTTATTTAGTGGCCATAAGACTGAGCACGGCTGCCCCACCAATACATAAATCATGGGATCATCTGGATGGCAGGCTTTCTGTGGATTTTCATGGATGCAACATTGCATAAGAACAAAAAAATGTTCCAAAGATTGCTTTAAAAAAATGGAATCTACAAAAGAACATAGTTAGATATTAGTAATAGTTAGATATAAGATGAACTCTATAGATCTTGTCTGATTAGTCTGATAGGTATAATGGATGATTTTTAGTAAATCTGGTTGTTTGAAAGCCGTTATCCTTTAAGGCCGTGCGAACAGCAGCTGGGTACATTTTTTGCGTTTCCACATATAAAATTTCGATCTTTCGCGATACATACATCATATACGTGTTTGTTTCTTGCATTCGTCGATCTGCGCTTATTATGTCTGTCGAGGGTTTCGGCCGATAGGTCTTTACGTGAATTGGTTATGAGGAATTCAAAATGTTTGGTCGGTTGATTATGCAGCCTATGCATATTTTTTTACGTCGTTTATACACAATTATTAAGTGTGTAAATTTTTTGTGAGATGCATAGGCAAATTTTTGGCTATCCACGACCGTTCCACGTATGTTCAACAGACTTTTCACGCATGTACCACTGATGTATGACTTTTTATATCCTGTAAACGGCTCACAAATCCCATTGAAATTACATAATTGATGCACAAATCACTGATAAATTGCAAATAAAAAATGCAATAATCGCACACGGTTTGTGTTCTACGTTGTTTACATGTTCGTTGCATGATTTTTTTGTGCTGGTTTCAACATGGTTCATTCCTGATACATCTGTGAAAATGTCATGTAAAGACCAACATTTTGTAACTTTTTCCACGTAAATTCATGCATGACCAATTTTCATTTGTGCAATATGTCTGTACATGCTAAATGTACATACATACATGCCGTATACTTTTCTACCTTTTTCGAAGGCCCAAAGCAGTTTACCGTCACAGTCCCATTAACCCATGCATACACACATTCACACACACACTCACCCCCCCCCCCCCCCCCCCCACACACACACACACACACCCACACACATTCACACACTGGTGGCGCTCAGCTGCTGAACACTGGCACCAACCTTCCACCAGAGGCAAGGTGGGGTTCAGTGTCTTGCCCAAGGACACTTGGTCGGGCAAGGTGGAAATCAAACCCACAATCTTATGATTGGAGGTCAACCGCCCTACCACTGTACCACGGCGGCCCCCCTGTATGTAGTGACTGTCTGACATGGGCTGTACGTTATACTTTCCGATGATTAAAAATACAATAACAGCTGTTTAAAAAAGGAACTACTGGTCTGTTGAGTGAAGGCAATAACATGAAAAACATTCATAACAGCGAAGATTCCCTCAGGCGGCTGATGTGAGCGATTGTTTGTGCATTTTTTGTCTCGTAACGTGTGAAGGTTCGATCCCATGCTGCTGTGTGAGCTTGCACATGAATGTGCCTTTCACAGATGATCCAAAGAGGAAAAATCCCACAGGGTGAATCAATAGATGAAGCTGGATAATGGAAGCCCGCTCAGACAGCTGCGTTCCGGCGAGCCTGGAGTGATGAGCGAGTGGATGGACGTCTGTCTGAGGACGCGTTCACACCGGTCTGTTTGGGCCGCAGCAGGTTCCTTCCCTGGTCTGGTTTGCTTCGTTGGGTAGGATTCAAAGAACAAAAGGAAACGTTTCATCAGTAAACATTCTGTTGGCAGTGAAGGTCGCTGTCAGGCGGATTTTTGACTTTTGTACCTTTTTTTATTTTTCGGTTTAGGAAAATGTTTTTTGTGATGCTTCCAGACACTTTCTACGGAGCCCATCATCTGACATGGGTAAAAAAAAAAAAAATTCCTGTTCCCACGGAATAGCAATTTGATATACATTTATCCTGTTGTATTTGAATGCACCACAGTTACAGGGACAGATTGATTGGTTGAGATGCATTCTGGGATAAATACCATAGCTCATAGCTCTTTGAACGACTGTAACTCTTCAATCCTTTACGCAGTTAATGTAAACCAAATGATTTTGATGTGCAGAAAAGCGCCTTCGGAATCCCTTTGATTTACGTTAATTGCGTAAATACCACATCTCTTTGAACAACTGTAACTCTTTGTCTGTTTACACAATTAACACAATTTCCCAGTATGGTGCAAAGCCGCTGTTCTCCGCACCAGAATTAGCTGATTTATTTTGACTGCTTAAGCACTTTACGACTGTAAAGTATTTACCTAAACCGTCGGATTTCGGTGGTCCGCACCAGTTCTAAGTCAGCTGCTAGGTGCCGGCCGAGGCTGACGCGTTTCTCTGCTTGAGACGCCGCTGGAACTGTGTTAATTTTGTAAATGATTGAAAAGTTACGATAGTTAAGGCTGCGTCACTACAGCCACTACGTACAGTACACTATGCTCATTTTCCACATAGAAAATTTCGGTTTTTGTGTTACATGTGTGATGTATGATATTTAAGTGTTCGTTCGTCATTCGTCGATCTCTGTTTTTTGCGAGATGCATACAGGGATTTGTGGCTTTCCCCGCCCATTCCACGTATGTCAAACCAACATTTTACACCGAACTTTAATATCGGTGCAGCTATCAGGTTATAAATCTTTACATATAATCACGCATGGTTCATGTTGTACTTTGATTTACGTGTTCGCTGCGGGCTTTATTTGTAGTTCTTTTGTGGTTTTTAATGTGGTTCATTCATGATTCGTGTGTGAAAATTTCACGTAAAGACCAAAACGTTTCTCACTTTTTACACTTATATTCACGTATGACCAATTTTCCTCCGCGCAATATGCGCAAATTGCACGTAGTGGCTGTGTGACACGGCTTTTGACAAGTTGATGTGTTAGCCCGCTAGCTTATTTGTTAGCAGTCATCCCTTGGCGTGTGCCAAGACACTGAGACAAAACAACATACAACCAGACAGAACCCAGTGGATCGCTCTTAAAACATTCTTATGACCTCTTTTTTTTATACATTTTTTTACCCAAAAGAATCATTCATGTTATAGATCACACCTCCCTTTTTTAACCTAATAAAAAAACAATTGGATATTTTAAAATATTAAATTGTTTTTACCGAGAATCGCTCTCCACCCAACCCCCACGCCAGACTCTCTTCAATCGAAACCAATACAAATAAATCCTTTATCTCATTTTCTTAAGTGTCCCCCTCATTGATCTTTAGCTTTGGATGTAGCAAATAGTCAATAAATAACAGCAAAATGCTCCCAGCCTGATGGAAATTACCAGCGGATCACAGTCCTGCATCAAAGCATGAATGATAAATCCCCTCAAATTTTGTAGTCCAATTAAAACGTATTATTTTCCAAAGATCAGAACTGAAGCGTGCAATTAAATATCTGCTGATAGGCATGAATTATTGTGAAGGGAGAAAAAATATTTTATTTTTTTGCACGCGAGAATAAATCAGCAGATAAAAGCAAAAGCTTTTTTCTTTTTTTAAACTTTTTTTCGATGAGTCCAGCCTGCAGTTTATCTCCCCCCCCCCTTCCACCCCTCGCTCCCCTTCGGTGTGGATGCTTCAGTTGTGGTGCCACGACTGATAACGAGCTGACAGAGACATGCAGAAAAATATTCTTTAATTAAAGAGCCATGAAGAATGACTGAAGGTTTGTGTGCCACAGACACTCACACGCGTGTGAGCGCATGACCCACACTTCCTCTGCAGGCTCGATCTGCTGTGGCTAATGAGGACGGACACCGGACCACAGAAAAAAAACAAACTAACCGTTTCACATCATTATTAAAATCAACCTCTAATTTTGAAAATATTTGCATATTCAGAGACGACTGGCTATTTTGTTGTTGCTTTGGGCCGATGCAAGTTTCTGGGATACAGCGAAAAGGCAGAAATGCTTTAAACTGTCTTCCGTCAAATTGATCTTATTTCGTTGTGTCTGAATATTAGTGCGACATATATTTATGGGTTTTTATCTGTGTGTAATCGTTGTGTAAAAATTCCAATAAAAGATAAAATAATCTGCTGTATTTTGTCCAAAAGTGTCAAAAATGTTGTCAAAACTTTATCTTTTTAACGAAAAATTAAAATTTTGCGCTATATCACATTTGTTATTTATTATAATTGTTTTTGTTTGTGAGAGTTTTTTACTTAGATTTACTGATTGATACTCTAATAATTTTCATGCAGACTTTCATTGTTACTAAAATGACAGTTTGTGAGAACACTTATGGATTATTTGTACACGTGCTTTTATTTTGACATCTGTGCATTTTTTTCTATAAATAACAATATTTATAAAAGACACAAATATCAATTTATGATCCAGTAAAAGTTACAGTTTTTGTCATATTTTATATTAGAGAAGACAACTATAATAACAAATGAATAACAAATACTATGCAGTTTCTTCCCTGCAGTCCACTAATCATTTTTATCTCTGCTTAAATGTTAAAGGCAGTTTTTATTTTCTTATTTTAAAAGTTTCCATAAAAAAAATGTATTTTGTGTGTCAAAGCTTTAGGAAACTTTTAGGAGTAAAAAAAAAAATCTTTATTAACCAGCAAAAACTTTACAAAAATGTTTGAAAAATGCCCCAAATTTTTTTGCTTCCAGTACATTTTATTCCGTACGTGACAGAAAGAATTGTAGACACAAATAAAAGAAAAAAAACCATCAATAAAAGCAACAAAAACAAACTTTTTCTTTTGTAACCTTAATTAAAGTTTAAAAGGAAAATTGGAAATTTTCAAAATAAAGTAAAACTATATACATATATTTAAAAAAAAAGAATTAAAAAAGTGGGTAAATAAAAGTTAAAATTAAAGTTAACTTTACAGCATTCCTTTTAATAAAAATAACTTTATTAAATTACTATTGTACACAGTTGTTTTAATGTTTAAAAAGAGGCAGATCTGATTTCAAAATAACACACTTTAAGGGTCAGGGGTCGCTGGAGCCTACCAAGCTACTGCTGGGGGAAGTTGGGGCTCATCGCAGGACCCTTAAATCACAAATACAACTTTTTTCAAAAAGTCTCCAATGTTTTCATTTATTCTAGAGGACGTCCAAATGTTAGCTAAAAGCTGGACGTCTTTTACGAAGAAGCAGCGTTTGTGATTCTGCTTTGTCTTTGTCTGCCTTTCATGTGAAGCAGGGATGGCCTGTAGCAAAGGCCGTCTCTTTCTGCATGAATGCATGCGGCTTTAGCCTCCTGTCATTTAGTCATTTACTGTCCTACTTACAGTCTGGGAGAGCGGAATACATGTCTTTTTTTTTTCCTCCTTTTTTGTTTGTCGGCCGTGACCTTTAGGGGTTACCTTCCAGTCAAAGAAGATTTTTACGAAATAAATAATAGGAGTTTTTTTCCTTTTAAGATTACCAAGGGTTTTGGGATTTTTTTTGGGCCACAGGATTTAAAACTTAGCTGCCAATTTGTTAAAAAGTGCTAAATATTGTTATTATACGAGTTATAGCGCCAGTTTGCAAACATTTATTTAAATTGTATTTTTGGCTTTTAAGTGCTAAATTTAGAAAAATTAATAACTGGTAAGTCGTAAATTTTAGATTTTAAATCTTGCAGTTTTACTTTTTTTTTTGTTGGTGGTCCTAAATCTCTGCCACAATAAGGAAAAAAGAAAACTTTTGTTTGAGCGACCTTCAGTCTACAACCACAACAGAGATTTCGTTGACCTTTGACCTAGGAAAGAGGCCACCATCTTCAATTAAAAAATTAAAAGAACCTTAGTACCAGCTACAACTTTCCCTCCTTGAGCATCATTGGGAAAGTATTTGAGAAAAACTGTTGATCTTTAACGTTTGTAGGTTTGGAACGGTGTAGGCGTGGCGAGCTCGCAAAAGTGGCGTCCCGCTATTGCTCGCACATTTTTTATCAAAATTTTAATACATTGTACATTAATCCCTGGCTAAAGGTGAATGAAACGATATGACATATGGTTTGAACATATTAGGAATGTGGGCGCGGTTAACACAAAACCTCTGTTGCCGAGGAAAATCCAAAAATGTACTTTTGCAGATTCTTCTAAAAATTGCACAGACCTATTTGTCATGCCCAGACGACCAAAAAATGAAATGGTTGCTATGGAGATAAAACAAGCAAAAAACCGCAATTTTTTTATTAGTTGGTCCGGTGCGGCTCTGACCGGGGTGGCAGGGGCAGAGAGGGGGGAGTGAGGGGTCAGCATCTGAGGGGGCCGCAGGGTTGGGGGCGAGTAGTAGATATGAGACGAATTTTACTTTGTTTTTCACTTCAGGTTTTGCCATAATTGTGTCATTCTGGGTTCAGGTTTAGGGTTTCTGACCCAAACCTCTGCATTCCCCGGACATTGAAACACCTGTGGTCCTAGAGGCTCACCCACCCAGGGGCCAATCAGATCCATGCCTTCTTAACAGTCCAAATCAGATGTGTTTCAGGTGGAACGGTGAGGAGTTTCAATCAAAAATGTATGTCGTCTTGTTTTCTTTTTTTTATCCAGTATCTAAAAGTCCTGCTGGAGATCATGTTTGGACACCGGTGCGTTTCTAAATGTTACATATTTTTTTCTGTTTTGACAAATTTGGCCACATTTACGCTCGAAAACCTTTCATTTTCTCCTTTTTTTTCCCGGGTAAATATTATGAACTTTGCACTTCCCGTCACTTTGTTCAGAAAATGTCCAAAAAGCGGTTAAGATCAGTCCAAATCAAACTGAATGTCTGACAAAAGCTCTGTAAAGTCACTTAAAGCCTGGTGTAGTCGGTTTGGACTGCCTTTCTAGAATCGAGACTCCATCTGGCACTACTGGTCTCTGTGTGATACAATATTTAGCTTTAAAAAACAAGAATGCAGTAATTATTATTATATTTAACATTTTCTCTCAAAGATTTTTCTTTTTATTTCAAAAATACTCTCCTCCAATCTAAAAAATGAATCATTCAGAATTAATAGTCATAATTTTACAGATTTTTTATTGAAACAGATTTGATTGTGGTCACATCAATAGAACGTCCGGAGTCAGTTGTCCAAAAATTAAAAATGGAGTCTAAAATATGGACAATTTGTGCAAATGATAGTCGGAACGGTTTATTCTGTTCGAACAGAGGCTGGATGGAAAGCTACTGGAGGTTTCCACAGTCTCTACTTTTTTACCATTATCAAAATCCTTTGACTTTGTTGCATTTTTTTGAAGTATATTTAAATTTAAAATGTGATTAATGTTTTTCCACAAATGAAGATCCTTTTTGGCTCAAATCTTCACTACATTTTGTTTAACCCTTGTGCTATCCTAGGCACTTTAACATTGGGAGTTGGGTCATCTAGACCCACTAGACAGTGCGCTGAACCTTTTTTCTTCAATGATTTGGGATCTTCACTGGTGTCCATGGATTACATGAAATCTTTCCACCTTTATCCACCTTTGTCATGGTAGGGAGAACACGCCAATGCAAGGATGGGGTCATCTAAGATAGCACAAGGGTTAATATCCAGGTGCGAATCTACAGAGGACAAGGGGGAAAGCTGCCCCCCCCACCAGTAAATGCACCCCCCCATATTGGATGAGTCAAAATTAGTATTTTATTGATAAAGATTTAAAAGAAAACATCAATATAAGCTTCTTTAAGCATTGCAAAAATGACAAACAAATTTTTTTTAATGAAATTTTGTGCCCTACGTTTATGAATTTTGATCCTTTCATTTGCCTCCCGTTGAGCTGTTCTCATTTGCCACCCTTCCAAAGTCTTCTGCCCCCCACCCTTATAAATTTGGTTTAACCATTAGAAAAAAGTCAAAATCATTATTTTGTGATCAACTTTTGTAGGTTTTATGTTTTTTTCCCCCCATAAATCAGATATCAGGAAAACACTACCCGTCCGAGTGTCTCAGGGCTCCTTTGTGTCTCCGTCCTGTCCTCGCTCGTGTCTCCGTCCCGTCCTTTCATCCTCCAACTGGTTTCGGCAGATGGCCACCCTCCCCGAGTGCGGCCCCCGCTGGTGGTCTCTTGTTCCTGTTAAGAGGAACTTCTTCTTTCCGCGTCCGCCTGCTGCCTCATGGAAGCCGAGGAGCGGAGACCGGATCCCGATCAGAAAAATACTATTAATTTGTGACTTTAATCCCTAAGGTACAGACCAATGTAGAGAAAAGGGTTTTTTTAAGTCATAACTTTTTTTTAACTTTTATTTATTCCTTTTTATTGATTAAAAAAATCTGAGTTAGGCACAATAATACATTTATTATTCATTGCATTTTTTTTATTGAGTTCTGTTATAGTTTCAATTCTTGAAGTGATGTAACCGATGTTACTCTTTTTTTTATTCACATTTATAGTAACACAATCTTTTAAACCATTTATGGATTTTTTTGTACACCTTTTATTTTGACAGATGAGAAATAGCTGCAATTTTCTTATAAACAATAGTTAATAAGAAACTGTCAAAAACTTGTATTCGTTTTCAATTAAGGGTCACTGTTTTTGTCATATTTTGAATAAGGATATGATTGTAATAACTAATATTGCACAATTTCTTCTTTTTTGTCCACTTCATGTTTAGAGACCCACTCCAGTGAAAATGGTATTTTTGACAAATTGCAATTTTCGTCATGATGAAGGACATCAAATTAAGCTTAAAATGTCTTTTTCTAGTATTTCTTTATGGAAATTATGAGTCAAGTGCAGACGTAACAGATGGCGTTTAAAAAAGGTTGTATTTGTGACGCCATCAAAAGTTCTTCGGTATATCGCGCCTCATTTTTTTTTGCACCGCCAATGTTAGGTTGGGGGCGAAAGGAGCTGTAAGCTTTGTGGGCGGGTTCTCTATCCGCCAACAGTCCAGCCCACAATTAAGATGTGAAATTCCAATAAACTCCTGCCGCTCTAGAGAAACTATGTTCTAGAAAATGCAAGAAAGTTTTTTTTATTATTATTATTATTTTGGCTTTATTTTTCATATTTTCTCATTTTAAGCAGTTATTTCGCTTTTTTTCTTTAAAATGATTGTACTTTTTGTGTTTTAAACATTTATGAAACTTTTTAAATATTTATATATATATTAAAAAAAGATACACAAAAAAGGAACATTTTGTACGACAGTGTCATAAATATTCCAAATGTTTGAGGAACTCTTATGTTGGCGACACGGATGACGTCCTCAACACCAAAGAACTCTAACTTCTTTCCTGCAACCCGATCTTCTGAACGGAGATGATACTCGGCGCCGTGTCCCCGCCAAAGCAGGTCAACAAAGCGGCAGGAGCATATGGGTCATATCAGACCCACTTAGAACGGGTCAGGGCTCACTGTACATTGAATTGTACTGAACTGCTCGAGTGTGCGTTGTGGTGTGGGTTAGTGCGCATCAGCTATACGGGAAGTAATTGAACCATGGCGCTGAAGCAATCAATCCAGCAGACATCTGGCTAGTGAAGGTATGTAAAGCATGCGTGTGTGTGTGTGTGTGTGAGGGGGGCAAAGGTATTGTTCCGAGTCTTCTGAGTCATGTAACATTGCACGGGCTTTGTAATCAAAGACGAGAGTTCCTGTAATATTTTATTCATCGCTACATCAAAGATACATTCAAGGGCGATGGCGAGAACGCTGACATTTATGCTTTGTTTCTTTTTAGTTTTGTTCTTTTTTTTTTGACAAAATTTCTCCATTTCCCTGAAAACCCCATGACCTAAACCATCGTTTAAAACCAAAAAAAAAAAATCACACCCAAAAAAAAAAGAAGTAGAAGACAGATAGACACATGCACAAATACAGAAGTAGGAAAAGATGAGTGTTGGTGTGAATAGGAGGGAGACAGAGTATGTTGAATCCCACTCAGACCACCTGCTCATCAGTTCCTCTGGCATAACAGATACTGTCATTGTCCACACAAACACACACGCACACACACACACACACAGACAGACTAAGCTCAAATATAAAAATCTCCCGGTGCGCTAACAGAAAGCCTTTCCCAGTCCCTCCCACATCAGATGCTGGGCACACAGACTTGATTTAAAACTGTTAGATGCCATTCAATATGTGCCTGGTTTGGAGCCAAGCGTCGGACGGTTCTGAAAGGTTCTACCTGCGCACATACTTGTCTTAACTTTTCGCGACAAATGCCCACATTTATTCAAAACGAGCTCCAAAAGATCTACCAATACATACATGTATACAGTTTATACAATAAGATAATTTCTTATAAAATTATAATTGGAAATGGTCCCACTGAAATACACAGACTTGTTGTGAAAATCACATTTCAAGACAAATCAGACAATTATTTTGAGTTACATTGATACATTTACGTGCATTTGTCATTTTTCCTTCAACGCCTTGTTGAATTGGATGTGTGTGTTCATTGTTGCCATTTCAACGACGCAGCAGCGCACAGTGTACCAATAATATAGATAGACAGAATAGGGGTGGGATTATATAAGTTTGCTTCCTTCCACTCCCTTTCAAGCAATCTTTAATTTTATGTCTAATTATTCTAAGTTTGATACATCTTTGTATGAATGTATAACTGCTGATGTTGTTGTTTTGTGCATTATTCTTATTTGATTGCTTGAAATAAACCATTTCAAATCAAATCAAATCAAATATAATCCTTTCATGCATTTGGTTCAAAGTTCCTTTTTGGGTGACTGACTTCAGGCCATATTTTCATTTTGCATTTTACAGTTACAGTTTTGCGCACATTGCATGAATGATAATTGGTCATATGTGACTGTCATACGTGAGAAAAAGTGAGAAAAGTTCTGATCTTTGTGTAACATTTTCAAGAATGAAACATATTAAAACCACGGAAGAAGTATTAATAAACCATGCAAAGAACACGAAAATCAACGTAAAACATAAACCATGCGTGATTATTGTGCTGTTTATATGCAATGCATAAGTGATTCATACGGCAATCATATAGTTTTACCTTAATATGTGCGCCGTATACTAGATATAAAAGTAATGCATCGATGGCACACGCGTGAAAAGTCTGTTAGACCTACATAGACATATGTGGAAGAGTCCTGGAAAGCCACGAATTTGCATATGCATCTCTCAAAAGTCACGCACAATTGTGTAAGATTTAGGCAATAATTGTATATAAACCACGTAAAATATGTGTAAACTGCGTAATTCTCAATTGACCAAAAATTTTGAAGAGCTCAAAACCGGATTCAGGTAAAGACTTGTCGGCTGAAACCCTAGACGGACGTCTGCGCTCATCAACAAATGACAAACGCATGAAATAATCACGCATGTATCACAAAAAAACCAAAATCTCACACGAGGAAAATGCACAAAATATACGTAGTGACGTGTTCGACTGAAGGACACGCATTTGCAGTGACAAATGTATAAGAAGACACTCGATTGGCTAGTTTGCATGTCAATCAAGTAGCATACTTCTGGGTTACCTTTGGGTTATGAATTGGTTATTAGACTATGGCTTATAGGTCAAAACTAAATGTAACAACTGACTGAAATTTATGTCAACATTAGTCAAAATAATGACATTTAAGTTTGCTATTTTCTAGCAAATACAGGGCAAAGACTGGGTACAGCCATGTCAAATTGCCGCCCGATGACTAAAAATGCAAGTTGTGTTTTTTTGTAACCCTTGTGCTATCTTAGATGACCCCACCCTTACATTGACGTGTTCTCCCTACCATGACAAAGGTGGATAATGGTGGAAAGATTTCATGTAATCCAGTGACACCAGTAAAGATCACAAATCATTGAAGAAAAAAAGTTCAGGGCACTGTTTAGTGGGTCTAAATGACCCAAGTCCCAATGTCAAAGTGCCTAGGATAGCACAAGGGTTAAACAATGAAAAATATGCTTCAAATATTTTGTTAGCATTTTGATTGTCTGAACCAGCAGACACACTTATGAATTTCACCGAGTAACTGCTGATACAACCAGCCTGACACCAGCAAACTCAGATTGTCTTAACTTTAGAACAAGTTTGATAAAATATTGCTTTATTCGAATTGATTTTCGTTGGGTTAGGCTTTAAGTCTCTTTTAACTGTGTACCGATCCCACCGTGTCCAAAATTCATTCCCTTTTCATGGGATTCCAATAAAGCGACAGGTGCAACTATGCATCATCTGCACCCCTGTCGATGAAAAAAGTCCACATGCAGTCACAAAGAAAAGCAAATAAAAGAAAAAAAATAGCACAATAGACTGTAACACACACATACACAAGCACTCTCCAATCTAGCTGTGTTTTGTTTTGCTGCAGAATACACGTGCGGGGATACTCAGGTACCCAAGGTAATGGCACCTGGGGTTATTCGGACCTAAATGGCAGCTCTGGCTCCGCTGCAGCTAACAAAGTGCCTGTATGAGCACGACAGAGACTAATGCGCCTGTGCACACAATGTCTCGCTCAACTACAAAGGACAGGTGTGTGCGTGTCACTAAATTGTCCCACTGTTGTCTGGGGCTCTCCGAGTGGCAGGCCCTGTCCATTAGCCGCAATTTAAGAGAATGATCAGAGTGCTTGAAAGGGGCCACATCAAACAGGTCTGGAGAATCCCAGGTGCCCGACGCAAACGCAGGCATCAGCAATAACCAAGCCCACTTACAGACCTAATGTATTCTGTGAGAGAAATGAAGATGTTCCTCCTCCATCCAAGGCTCTTTTGTTCTGGATCAGACGGGCGGGAGGGACTGTTTCTAAGTTCACATGATGTCTAGGTGATGAGGCAAGCAAAAAGCAATTATCTTTCTGAGATGCATATTAATATTTTCCTAATGGAAGGCTGATGGTCCTGTTATGGAAAAGTAATAATACAAAAGCTAATGTCAAGTATCCTCTGATCTCTCACCCAAATATTTTCCCTTTGAAGCTGCAGTGATGAAGCAAATGTCGAAATTATGCCTTCTGCTTTCGGAGAGCCACACAAAGGATGCAGAGGTAAAGGTGAAAACCTTCAAATGACACCCGTCTGCGTCCCTTTAGCTTTACCCCAAAGAAAGACATTTAACTAAAGTTGGTTCTATGAGAAGAGGTGTGACAGTATGATTTGAGCAAAATAATAGATAAATGAAGACAAAGTTCTAAATTTCACTAGAAATGGTACCTCAGATGGAATACACTAAAGCCTTGTTTCCACTGAGCCATAGGAATGGTACGGTCCAACGTTTCCATTGTAAAATAGACACATTAGGCTGGACTGAATTATACCATTTTTGGCCCCCCGTTGGTTGTAGGTCCATTGAAAAATGGAACAGACCAGTTAGGGTGGAGCTATTGTTGAAACCTGTTGATTGGCTGAAGGTCATTTCGACAAGAGAAAGCTCCAAAGCAGTATCCCTCTTCGCCGCCCGCGATCTTCCCTCAAACAACATGAAATAACTTGTATATATGAAGTGTCAAAAGCCAAGCTGATAAAATGATTTGATCTCCATTACTGTTGTTGATAGCCAATCGGTCTACACCTCACATGCGCTGTGATGTTCCAACTTTAAGTGAGAATGCTTACCTGAATAGCACGGACCATTTCAAACCGTACCGTTCCGCTCAGTGGAAACGAGGCTTTATTCAATCTTTTATTTCCCTGAAGGTCTGTCACTGAGGTAACAATCCAAACCACTCATTACAGTACAGTAGGTCATGGTGTATCCTTAGGCTGTAACGACTATTCCAATGGTCGGATATCAGGATCCGTTCCAGAAAAATATAGTACGAATTTTTGTACTTAGTTAAAATGCACAACAGGCCATGTAATCATCACTTAAAACTGCAGAATAATGTTGGATTTGAAATGTATAAACTAAACAAACCGTATACGTCACAGGAAGTGAAGCATCTTCAACGCAAAGATATCAAGGTTTGTAGAGAACCAAGAAAATTGACTGAATTAAATTACTGAAAGGAACAGATTTGCTTCATATATATAGTCGGCATTTTGAATTAAAAACATAATTAATCCGGAAGTTAGGAATAGTATGAATGTTTTGTGTCATTATGTGACTGTCTGCTATGGTGGAGAAGCTGTACTGCTACAGATCTGTAAAGTGTTCTTGTAGACTGTGGGAGTTTGTTGGTATTTCCACTAAAATAAAAAAAAGTCAGTTTGTAAAGCATGTCTACTGGAAGAACTGTTGTCAGTTAAGATTAGAGGACCGTGACTTTTGTCAAATTGTTACAAAACCTATTTTTATTTTGTGATGTTCATTTACTATCTTACTCTCTTATCTACTCGAAAACCTTTAACATTGTTTAAAATGACAAATTCCATTTCTTCCATTTAAAATCTTTGTTTTCATTTGTTATGTTTTGTTGATTATGATGTCCTGTTCTCAAAAAATGATGGTGATTTAGTTCTTATTATTGCTATTTTTATACATCCAGTAAAAAGACATTTATTTAGCAACCAGTTAGACAGAAGATAATTCATATGTAGAACCACGGTTTTATGTGTGAACTGTCATTGTTGATTTGTGAATCGAATTGGATCGCCACCAAAGTAACGATCCAAAGCCCCATGTAAGTCTTTCCATTTGTTCACTGACCAACAAAACAAGGAAGAAATGCTAAAATGATACATTATGATGATGTCCTTTCTAAATCCTCTATGATCCGACTCAAAATGACTCATGGGTTTGATATCGTCATTTTAGACGATCACAGGCTAGATAGGTTTAGCGTCAAACCAATTCTGTATTGGGACAGAACTGTGTTCTCCTTCATCTTTATAACCCATGTAGTGTAAAAAGGACACGAAACTAGACTAACATGTTTCAGATTACCAAGTGTGATTGGTAACACCACCCATACGCTTAAATCCTGATCTGGTTTTTGAAGTAGCTAGATTTTGTTTACTTCTTCGCAAAATATTATTTTTCGAAGATTATGCTGATCCTATCTAACAGTGTAACAAGCCTATATGTGTTAAAATGTATAATAGGTCATGCAGGATCTAGAAGCGGCTTAACCCTTGTGCTATCTTAGATGACCCCACCCTTACATTGACGTGTTCTCCCTACCATGACAAAGGTGGATAAAGGTGGAAAGATTTCATGTAATCCATGGACACCAGTGAAGATCAAAAATCATTGAAGAAAAAAGGTTCAGAGGACTGTCTAGAGGGTCTAGATGACCCAACTCCCAATGTTAAAGTGCCTAGGATAGCACAAGGGTTAATTACGTGGAGGAAAAGCAAAGGAAAATCAACTTGGGAAAGTTCTGATCAGCGATCACAAGCGTAGAATTGCTGGTCAGGAAATCAGAGGGAAGGTTGGAGGACGTACTGTTGTCCTAAAATCTTTAAGTTGCTTTCATGAAATCAGCAGAATGGGGCTACTTCATTAGATTGGGACAGAGTTGTGATACAAACAGTACTATGAGTCCATCATTATAAAATTTTTCCATGGATGTTTGAAGCCTATGTGCTGTGTATCATTTCTCCTATTAAAAGTAGGACACAGCCAAAACAGGACAGCAGAAACGGGACCAAAAGGACACCACGTCCCAGGTTACCTTGTTGATTTACGACCAGAAGTCTGCCCCTGCAGTGACCTTTATAGGTGTTGCCCAGGCTGGGATACGGAGCTCGGGATGGGATGACAAAGCTTCCCTCAGAAGGTCAAGCCCTGCCCTGCAGCCACATTTTCTGAAACTCATCACAAGCCCGTTGCAAACCATTCCAACTGCTCTTACTTCTTCTGGGAAATGTGTCTAGCTGCAGGCCAAAGGATTGTGACACCAAAGCAATCATAACCACCTGCTCATTGACGTGCGCAAAAGGGCGCTGAGCTCTTTCCTCAGGTCTACTTCTCAGCCTGAAACTAATAAGCTTTGCACGTAGCTGATCCATCCCGGTTCATTCATCAGGCTCCTATAGTTATCAGTCACATTGCACTATAAAATACTCGAAATTCAAACTCAAAACACGAGACTAGGACGTCAAAGAAACCAGAGGAGGCTTTTGACCGTGGCTGCTGGGCTTCACATGCATCCAGCACAAAGAGATGTAGAAAAAGGGAAAGGTTGACAGGGATACCGGGTCCTTTTACACTGACAGGTGTGCAACACTGACTGGCCCTCTGAAAAGCATCCATTTCCTTAGCAACTGGACGTCAGCTCAATTCAGCCAGGCGATTTCAGCAGATGGCTCGGTAAATACCTTGCCATGTGTTCACGGAGAGAAACTACAATGCATCATGACGCAACATGCACATTTACCCTGAGTCGCACACTATTTTTAAACCGGACGTGCCACAGCCTCCCTGTTCTTCTTTTAACTCCTTTTAAAATACAAAATGCACGTCAATACAATAACATTGATGTTCTGAGGCGTGTTTAATAGTGTGCACAGTCTTTGTACCGATAGAAATCATCTTTAAATGATTAACTTTAGTTAAATTAGGCTAAATATGTATTTTTATTTTGACAATCAGTTTGAGCACCACATCTCCAAACATTTCAAAATAAGTTTAAGCAAAGTTTAAGCAAAATAGAAAAGCATCCTTTCAGACCAGAAACAAAGTTCAGAGAACCATTGTGGAAGCCTTATAGGAAACTTACAAGAGGCTGAGGTCTTGTGCTAAAGCATTAACCTTTAGTCCCCATTCTTCTCTGTTTACTATTGTTCTCGCTCTCTGCTACCCAGCTGTGGTGTTTCTGTATAAAGACAACAGTTCACGACCCTAACCTACGATAAATGTAACTGTCACCCACTGTTTTTTGGTGTTTTTCTATCTTTTTAGTCTGTTGTTCTTTTTTATACTGATTCATATATTCCCCCACTGTTTGCTTTCTAGTTTTGTTAAGCTAAAACAAGCTAGTTAGACTACGCTAATAGCCAATTTTGGCTAACTTGCAGTTAGCATTTTTAAATTTGATGTTCTCCAAATCGTGAATACAAATTCTTCAACAAACTGTTACCGTATTTTCACGACTATAGGGCAGACTGGGTTATAGGGTGCTGTCTCAGTTATGGGTTATTTTTCGGTACTTAACACACAAAAGGCACGGGCATATGAAATCATACCGGTAAAACATGCATGCTAGTGTGTGTTTAAAAAAGGAGAAAAACTGAGTTGCTTGTGCTTTATTTTTTGTTTTTTCAGTCATCATTTTGCATCCAAAAATGCATCAAAGTCCTCATCTTCTGTATCTGAAATGAACAGCAATGCTAGTCTAATTTCTATCAAACACGCCAGGTTCCCTTTCGTCATTGTCAGAGTCCGTGTCGTTGCCGTGTGGCTTATTATGAACGATGCCGGCTTTTGCGAAAACTGGAAGAACAGTGCAAGCAGACACATTAGCCTAAGCTTCCACAATCCATTCACAAATGCGGCGTTGTCTTCCAGAACAATAAAAGACATGCCCCGTTGTGTATCGCTACCGTGCTGCTCCCGTTCTTCACAGTGTGACTCACTTGGATGTCGAAACTCAGCGTCGGTATTGTGGCTGGACGTGTTTGTCGGTGATCCTTTTACTGCAGTAGGAGTGGAAGATGAACAGCTTTTCATTGTCATTGGCTCGAAGTCGCTGCGGCACCGTAATCCTCGCCCGGATGGAAAGATGACTGCATTTTATAAACGTGCCTCCAAAGCATGTTAACGTTGGGAGTTGGGTCACCTAGACCCCACTAGACAGTGCTCTGAACCTTTTTTCTTGAATGATTTGTGATCTTCACTGGTGTCCATGGATTACATGAAATCCTCTTCACCTTTATCCACCTTTGTCATGGTAGGGAGAACACGTCAATGTAAGGCTGGGGTCATCTGGACCCCACAAGATAGCAAAATATCACTTTATTAAACTTAACTTTCTGAACTGTATTACTTAATTACGTATACATCTTGTCAATCCCCAGTCCTTTGAAACACTCATCAACAGTAAAATGTGTTGCAAACTTCGTATCTGTCTGTCTGTCTGTCTGTCTGTCTGTCTGTCTGTCTGTCTGTCTGTCTGTCTGTCTGTCTGTCTGTCTGTCTGTCTGTCTGTCTGTCTGTCTGTCTGTCTGTCTGTCTGTCTGTCTGTCTGTCTGTCTGTCTGTCTGTCTGTCTGTCTGTCTGTCTGTCTGTCTGTCTGTCTGTCTGTCTGTCTGTCTGTCTGTCTGTCTGTCTGTCTGTCTGTCTGTCTGTCTGTCTGTCTGTCTGTCTGTCTGTCTGTCTGTCTGTCTGTCTGTCTGTCTGTCTGTCTGTCTGTCTGTCTGTCTGTCTGTCTGTCTGTCTGTCTGTCTGTCTGTCTGTCTGTCTGTCTGTCTGTCTGTCTGTCTGTCTGTCTGTCTGTCTGTCTGTCTGTCTGTCTGTCTGTCTGTCTGTCTGTCTGTCTGTCTGTCTGTCTGTCTGTCTGTCTGTCTGTCTGTCTGTCTGTCTGTCTGTCTGTCTGTCTGTCTGTCTGTCTGTCTGTCTGTCTGTCTGTCTGTCTGTCTGTCTGTCTGTCTGTCTGTCTGTCTGTCTGTCTGTCTGTCTGTCTGTCTGTCTGTCTGTCTGTCTGTCTGTCTGTCTGTCTGTCTGTCTGTCTGTCTGTCTGTCTGTCTGTCTGTCTGTCTGTCTGTCTGTCTGTCTGTCTGTCTGTCTGTCTGTCTGTCTGTCTGTCTGTCTGTCTGTCTGTCTGTCTGTCTGTCTGTCTGTCTGTCTGTCTGTCTGTCTGTCTGTCTGTCTGTCTGTCTGTCTGTCTGTCTGTCTGTCTGTCTGTCTGTCTGTCTGTCTGTCTGTCTGTCTGTCTGTCTGTCTGTCTGTCTGTCTGTCTGTCTGTCTGTCTGTCTGTCTGTCTGTCTAAATAATGCTAATACATTGTATTATGTAAAACTCTTTTTCTTTTAAAGACAGCCAGTGCTCATCAGCTCTTAAGGTGGTTGCTGGAGCGTCTGGCTAACAGCTTTCTGTGCATCCCTGTTGCCCCAGCTCCTGTACAGCATGTCAATGCACAGAGGCAGAGCTTTGTGTCTTCTTCCCTGCCCACTTGCCTGTTCGCCGCTCGGCTCCCCATATGCCGCTCCCATGCGCTCTGCTCATCCCGCCACTGGGAGCTTGATTAAGCCTGACTTGTCACCAAATTACACACACAAAGTTTACATGCATTCCCCAGCTCTCCAGCTGTTGCAGATTTGTTGCAAAGAATAAATCTTGAAGCAGTTGACTGAGCAGGTCTGGGATGTCTGCCGCCTCATTGATAGGAAGAGATGGGAAAAGGGCGGGAGGCGGAGGGGGAATCGAGTGAAAGAGAGACGTATATTGAAAGCAAAACAGACAGGCACAGACGATGTGACAGAAGCTAGGATGATTCTCAAACAAACCTGTGGTTTTTTTTTGTTTTTTTACTAACTTTGATCAGCTGGATGTATTTCATACAAGATAAATAAAAAAAAAATCCAAACAGATATGACCCCTTATCAAACACACGTTAAACAAAATTGACTAAAAGTGTAGGATATACAGGATAGTTAAGAATTCATAAACTAACAAACATTGAATATAAAATCCTGTGTAAAATCCTTAGTATGATTCTGCGACCACCATGCTTAACAGTAGCAATGATGTGTACTGTTATAATTGTTTCCCCTTTTTTTGCCAAATATGGGGCTAGATTATCAAATAAAACAACTGAAGTTATTTTTGCATTAAATTCAGACTGCAGTTTTGAAAAACCTCTGTAAATTGCAGAAAACATTCTCTTTGCTGATGAAACCAATCTTTTTATTTCAGATAAAAATGTTAGTCATCTAATAGATAAATGTGCAAAATATATGCAGTGGCTGTGTGACGTGTCACAATGCTATTCATGTGCTAAATAAATAAATAAAATAAAGCAAGTTAACCCTTGTGCTATCTTGTGGGGTCCAGATGACCCCACCCTTACACTAACGTGTTATCCCTACCATGATAAAGGTGGAGAGGATTTCATGTAATCCATGGACACCAGTGAAGATCACAAATCATTGAAGAAAAAAGGTTCAGAGCACTGTCTAGTGGGTCTAGATGACCCAACTCCCAACGTTAACATGCCAACGTTGACGATAGCACAAGGGATAAAAAAGCATTTAAAGGAAAAGAGGGACCAAAGGAAACATGGAAACCTGACTCATGGACAAATTGGTTTTATGTTGCTTTTTTGGTAAAAAACAAAAAAATTGCAATACTTCTGACTGTTTTAACAGTTAATCAGTCATTTGTTTTTGCTGGTTTGAATGGGACATTTCCTCATACATGTATGAGTTTTTAGGGTACTCCAGTTGCCTCCCACAGTCTAAAAACATGCTTCATAGGTTAATTGGTGAATCTAAAATGGTAACCATTAAACTACCAACCATTAAAATGGTATCCAGTGAGTGTGTGCTTGTGTGGCTTGTGACGGACTGGCTACCCATCCTCTGCTAGGATAGGCTCCAGCAACCATGTGACCCTGCAGGGGATTAAGCGGCTTTGGAAGATGGATTGGTGAATGTAAATTTTGTTGGAATATTCTATAAAATATTCCCACCAGCTCTACAAAAGAAGGGAACAAAAATCTTGAGCAACCCCACATCATGAATCCTCCATCACTGTGCCTTACAGTAAATCTGGGGTGTGTTGTTGAAGTAACATTGTTTATTTCAAGTAGAGTTCTGCAAACATTTACACTGTTTTTATTTATTTATTTATTTAGTTTTAATATGAGAACAGTTATCCTCCAGAAGTGAAGTGTGATTTATTACAGAGGGAGCACTGGATGGTTAAAAACTCAATTTAGCCATAAGAGGTGACGAAAGAAAGCAGATTTCTCAGAAGTCAGCGTTTGAAACAGGGCCGTTTTCCTTTGAAATCCCAAATAAAGGCGCATTATTCTCCCTTCTTCCTTGTTCTGCTTCACTGTTTATGATTTTTCTCTCTGATAACCTAAATGGCTGTGCTGGTAATTGCCGCGTGGGCATCATTACCCAAGAAAGCCCGAATAAGACGCAGTAATGAGCAAAAGCCCTGGAGCTCGCTAGACCGTTGATCAATACCATTAAACAACGTGCACTTTGAGATGAGCTGCGTTTGAGAGCGCTTGGCGCTCAGATGGATATTCCTCATAGCACTAATGGCTTTGAACCGGGCCTCCATTACCATGTATAAAATGCAGCGTATTATCATAATCAAATCTCAGTTTTTTTCCTATTGGAGATAATATGAACAGACATGAGGTTGCTAATGTAATTAAGCTTATATTATAATTACAATCCCCTGATCACATGACCTCTTCTCCTAACAAAGCTGAATAAATAGTCCCTCTACCCCGACTGTTGTCGTTTGTATGGAAACAGAAGAGCTTCATTCAGAATTCAAACTAAAATACCTGAACTTATTGTAGGTATTTCGACGCATGGCTCATTCCTGTCATTGTCAGACCTATCTGGAATGTAGTGATGGGTGAGTTTAATTACAAACATTTTAATTTGCATCTTGGGACTCCATCCATCACATCCCGCTCAGCCGGCAGCTCTCCGGAGCGCCCTATAAATAAATAAGAACCCGATTGTGAGGCCCGGGAAATGATTACAATTTCCCTTACAATTACACAGGATGCTAATGGCTACTGTATTGATTGCACTGCCCTTTGAGATCAAGGTCATATGAAAATGTAATCAAAGGAGCTTTAAGGATTCCTGCTGAGCCATGAAATTAGAAAAACACATATACGGGGTTAAGTTTGGCTGCAAACTATTCAGCTTTTCATCAACCCTTTCAAAATAAAGCTGGCCTCCGCTAACAAATGCAAACAAGTATTGTCCGTCATTAATATGCATCTATTGTGCGATTCCCTCTCATTAATATGTTATTAATGTTTGACGTTGGACCCTAATGGATTGATTGATGAGAGGATGAACCCGATCGGTCGCATTCGTCACCACTGGGTTGGCGGCGATGCTGCTTCCGAGCTGCAGATGGTTCTACTGTACGGCAGGATGAAACAAAGGCATCATAAATAACCATTTAAGCCGGGAAGCATTTGCTGTCATTCATGTTTTGGATTCATTTCCACAACTCAGATTTTAAAAATTCATTCTTTAATTTAAGCAGATGCTCAGCCTCGTCCATCAGTTCTGCAGTTCCGTCAAGTCATTAAAAGCACATTTTTTCCCCAAATGAAGCTCAAGTTTTATGCGCTTCGGGGAATTTTTTTTGTTCCAAAGAGGCCGTAAATGAGTTAGAAATTTGTTTCAATCCTGTCTGAATGCAAATATATTTTGATTTGAGTGAGTATTTGCAGTACATTGGTGAGCACAGAGGTCATCACCAGGTTTGCAGACGTCTATAGAGGGGATTTCATCCCATTCCTCTTTACTGATCATCTTAGAGGCAATAAGGCTCCTCTACACTGACACTTCGGGTGTCAAACCTCTCAGGTAACCCCTGTGCTATCTTAGATGACCCCACCCTTACATTGACGTGTTCTCCTTACCATGTCAAATGTGGATAAAGGTGGAAAGATTTCATGTAATCCATGGACACCAGTGAAGGTCACAAATCATTAAAGAAAAAAGGTTCAGAGCACTGTCTAGTGGGTCTAGATGACCCAACTCCCAATGGTTAAGTGCCTAGGATAGCACAAGGGTTAAATGGAAAAAAGGGTGGAGACTGAATGCAGCAGCCATTTCTTTGTTTCTTCGGTCCAGCCTATTGTAACGCTTGTGCTATCCTAGGCGCTTTTTCATTGGGAGTGGGGTCATCTAGACCCCACAAGACACTGCTCTGAACCTTTTTTCTTTAATGATTTGTGAACCTCGCTGGTGTCCATGGATTACATGAAATCGTCTTCTTGTATAATCCAACATTTTTTTCATAATTTTCCTGTAGTAAAAGTTACTCAAGTTATAACCTGACCAATGAGATGCCTCAATAAAAAATGTAGTCTCACGTCTAACATTCTAAACATTTGATTGACAGATTCTCCCGGTTTCAATTGATAGGAGTGTGGACTGCCAACAAAGCCCTTTTCTGATCTGCGAGAGGGTTACCATAGAAACGGTGACTCAGACCCTCATGGTTTACTGATGAAGTCAGGCTCCAACATCGCAAATGTGGCGACTGAATTGTCTTCATTTCATTTTAAAGAATTTCCCCATTGTGGGATGGATAAAGTTTAATTAATCTAATCTAATTACATTGTACCCAGAAGTAAGTCATCTTCTATGGGTGATGTCACAATCACTCAGTCCAGTTCTCATGTACAGTCAGACCCATTTTAAGGCCCTGGTTCACTGACAATTTTGGTCTCACCTTTGGTCTTCACATCTGAATCCTTACAATGGTCTGATAGTTGCAGCTATTGACCGAGTGAGTGTTATGTCACCGATAAAGATGACTTACTTCCGGTTCAGACGAAATGAGGTCAATTCAATCGTTATTTTTTACCACCATGTTGGAGCCAGACGTCATCAGTAAGCAGTGAGTCTGAGTCAATGTTTCTATGGCAACCACTGAATCAGGAGTGAGCTTGTTGGAAGTCCACACCGCTACCACATGAAAGCAGCTACACAAACTCTGTCATTAAAACGCTTTAAATATTTGAGGTGAAAAATGTTATCAGGGCATATGATTGGTCAGTTTATAACTTGAAAAGAAAAAGTAGGATTAGCAAGAACTTATTAAAAAAATTTAGCAGAGCAAGAATGGTCGTAGTGTAAAATAGAATGACTGACTTAAAGCTGTTTATTTCTCAATAGAAGTCTATGGGATTTTGGCATCTTGGAGCCAGTGGGTACTTCCTGTTTGGAACATGAGGGAAGCTGGGTAACTCTGCCCAGTTCTTATATACAGTGAACGGTTGCGACAGATTCTCATTGAGCCAAACTACTGTTATTTTCTTTTGTTTTTGAATAATGTCAGAAAATCTAGTTGCCTTCTCTACTGGTCTTGAAGTCCATTCCAGCCGCATACAGCCTTGGTTGATTTCTTCAGTGGGCAGGTGACCTTTATGTCGGTAAGAAGCTGGCGCAAGGAGCACAGCCACTTAAATTTGGGTGTCCAATGTTTTTTAGTGGTTGTCTAATTTGCCTTAGCTCACAAAATCAAGAGCAGATCCGTAGTAGCTGGCAGCTGACTGGAGTCTGGAAAAAACAAACTGCACCTTTGCTTATCCTAATTGCTGCTACTGTCATTGTCACATTTGCACTTTTACAACAGCCACTCGACATCTTGTGTTTTTGTGTGTATGATGTGAGTGAATTGTTTTTGTTTCCTCTATACTTTTGGGCATTCGGAGCAGACAGCAAAGAAAGAATTTCATTGTGCAGGGAAACCCGTTTCTTTACTGTGCATATGATAATAAACCCTTTGAATCTTGAATCTTGAATCTAGTAAGTACGTCTATATCATTTGCTATGTGGAGGGATTCAAACCGAAAGTCTGCTCTGGTCCACGCCCTCCACACATCTCCAAAGCTCTGTGAAAAACCGTCAGGCTCCACCGTGGTTCTGCTAAAGCGCCTTCGGAAGATATCGCCAACACGTCCCCCCCAAAAAAAAATTTCCATTAATGGCGGCTCAACTCCTCGGCAGCAACTCTGTGATAGGTTAATCCCTGTATCACACTTCACCACCAGTTCACTAAGCGGCTTAAAAGGACACATTAGAACGATGACAATGACCTGCTAATGGTGTTACATTTCTCTGAAGCATTATGAGCTATCTTTGTCACGTTTATCTTCTAATGAGATCTGTCAATTGAGGCGGGGGGGTTGGGGTGGAGGTTGTGGTGGAGGTGGGGGGGGGGGCAAGAACGATTCTACGCTGTGTTCAAGGACGCTGATATTCCACATAATAAATAATGACCTAGAAAAGGGAGAAAACAAACCTTGATCCCTCTCCCCCTGCTCTGTTTTTTTTTCCAGGCGACAGAGCGGCCGGCCCCACGGGGGCCCCCGGAGCTCAGTGTCACCATTTACATTGCTTGCTGTTCATGCAGCCCACCCCTCCACCCCACCCCACCTCGAGTCCTCAGGGCCATCACAACACCACCGCCACCCCACCCTGAACCACACCATGCGTGATTGATGACTGCTGCTTCCCATGGGCGTTTTACAACATTTCCTCCAGCAATGTCCCCTGAAGAAAATGAGCGATAATTCATCAAGCTATTACTGTACGGAGTCCAAACAGCAATTTTTGTCGCCTCTAATTTCATTACGTTAAGTATTTTTTTAACCTCGGAAGCAAAACGGGCAAAACTGACTGCAGTATTTGGCTTTTATTACTTTTATGGAAGCAGCTATTAATGAAAAATATTATTATCTTTGGGCGGTTTTGGTTAAAAAATGCATTTTTGTGTCAAATTAGCAGAATTGTAGCATTCTGCGAAACATTTGTGTACAATAACAAAACGTTTCTTCTGTTTTCTGCTCAACTTTCGTGTCTTTCATCAAAAGATTTATCTTTACATGTTTGGTAAGCAACTTGCTCTTCTCCAACTTTTTTACACGTTAGAATCTTTTAAATGAAAATAAAGAACAATAAAGTTTGAGAAAGACAAAGAAAACATATATTTTTTCATAATTCACAGTTGGACATCTTAAAGTTCACAGAAAATGTAAATGACTTAAACAAACATTTGAAAGGGGGTCAAAGGGCAAAGTAGAGCGAGTAGCTCATGACGGGTGGAGGTCCTACAGGGTTCAAGGTTCAAACGCCTGCAGAGACACAGTTTATAGAGTTCATGAAAGTGTAATAAAAACAAATTTAGCACATTTATGAGTAATTTGTGAGTAAAATGAGTTCAAGTGAAAGTCCGTAAAAACTACTGTATTTTTCACACAATCAGAAATTTAAAGCCTTTTTTTCTTTTTCAAAAAAGCCACAGTGCACCTTATATATGAGGATTTATTTGTGGGCGACTTTTTTAACTTCACGGCGCTCTGACATGTCAGTCTGTTTTATTTCCGAGTTGATAATTGTGGTGTTATTGCATATAACACTTGTGCTATCTTAGATGACCCCACCCTTGCGTTGACGTGTTCTTCCTACCATGACAAAGGTGGATAAAGGTGGAAAGATTTCATGTAATCCATGGACACCAGTAAAGATCACAAATCATTGAAAAAAAAAGGTTCAGCGCACTGTCTAGTGGGTCTAGATGACCCAACTCCCAACGTTAAATTGCCTAGGATAGCACAAGGGTTACGCTAACGCGGCTAACGTGTAGCGGTATCAGTCTGTTATTTTACGAGCTGCAAGGTAGTTGGAATATTATTGTAAACACGCTAATGCACCTAGTGTGACGCGCTGTCGGACTGTGTTTTTTTAACGTTACTAACCATGTTGTGAGTTTGCGTCACAGTAACGTTTGTTTTGGCGGTAAATACGCTAATGCATGTAGCGGTGTCGGACTGTTGCTATGTTCGAATTTCCTCCATACTCCCTAACTACTAAAAAAACTATACAATGCAGGACTATCTAGTTCCCTGAATTTTAAAAAGAAAGTCGGACACCATGTTTGATATTTTATTTTATTTTTTAAAAGACAAATATGACGTTACCAATTTCACTAAGTAAATACCTGATAAATAAGAACATTTTTGATGTGGAATCTTGCACTTTTTGTAACTCCAATGAGGAAACGCTGGAACATGTTTTTTTCATGCGATTACTCCAAGGAATTCTGGACTCAAATAAGGAATTGGATTAATTTAAAACTGAATATTCCCCCTTTTGGTATTGATGTCCTTCTGTTTATGGAAAATATTGATGATTCTTTCTCAAATATCATTAATATCATCTTACTTTTAGGAAAAAAACATATCCACTGTTGCAAGTGGAGAGGTTCCAAGCCCTCCTTCCCAGGTTTTATTAACGATTTTAAATGACATTATTCCTCACTGAAAAGATTACAATCCTTGGTAAGTGTTAAAATAATATCTAAACAAATTTCCTTGTGGCTTTTATTCTAGTTTCTGTCCTGTGCTATCATTTGGCTCCTGTTATTTTTTATTTTTATTTTATTTTTTATTAGTGTTTTAACACTATATGCTGATGACTTCTGAGAGTATTTTGTAACCCCCCTAGTGAGTATGTATTTTGTGGTGTGTTCATCCTCTGCTGGAGTTTGTATTTTTGTCTTTGAAAAGTTCAATAAAAATAAATAAATAAGAACATTTTATGAAGACTGAGAACTGTGTTCTGATGATGAAAACACGGATGGCTTATTTTAAAACGTTTTAAATACTTTTTTTTTTGTAAAAAATTGTTCAAATGCAATGCATTGTGGTCTACAATCTAGTGAGAATGAATGTTTTTATGCAGAGACTTCTGGGAAATTTGTAGATTTGGACAGCACTACAAACTGGCAAACGCGATGTAGTGTGAAGCGAAGGAATTGGAATTGGGACAGAATCCGTGTCCGAATCCGTGTGTTACTATCAATGTAAGTAACTAAGCTAACTCCCTAACAAGGTTGGACGTTGGCTTAGTCTCTGTAACTTTTATTTTAGCAGTAAGTCTGTTGATTTACATGTTACAGGTATGTGAATGTGACTACGTGTTACAAACAAGTTCTAGAATTACTGTAAACGCAGTTAATAAAGTCTGACTGATGGACTTATCCCTGACCCCGCATCGCGTGGAGAGTCCCGCTCCATCCTGGCTCCCGGGGGAGTGGTCTGTGCTGCCACCCCCGTGTTAGGTAGTTTGTCCCGTTCTCTTGGCTCATCTAAAACTTAAGCAGTCATTATGAAATTCATGTTCTATTTCGTAGGTGTTGTTACGTTTTTTGTACTTCCAAAAGTAAACTGTCGTCCTCCATGGGGAAAATGGACGCCGGTGATATCTGCGGTGTTAACGTTAATAAAGTTTTATTTTGAAAGTACCGCTTCTTAATAAAGCTTGCGTTGAGGTGTGGAGCAACAGGAGTGGAACACAGACATGGCAGAGGTGATGTAATCATTACGATTGATAAATAAATGTACAATGTTTTGTGCCAACACAACGGAATCACACAGCAAACGGACCAGTAGAAAGCCTCGCTTAATTTGCCTTTTAGTTGGGTGCGCCTTACATGTGAACATGTGTACATGTGAGAATGTAAAAACAGCCATATCATTGACGGTGTGCCGTGTAGAGTGACGGCCTGGCAGGTGTTCATGGGCTCCAGGAAGTTGGAGTAAACTAATTGCTTTATTTTTATTCAACTTGTCAAAAAAAAAGATTTAAATTTCGGCATAAACCCAGTTTATCACCATACATGCATCAGTTTTTAGGTTTATTATCAAATAATGTGTTACATTACTTGAAGCAAAATAAAGAAATGTACAGATCATCATATTTAGATGTCAGGCAGGTGAACACAGTAAAATAAAACTCATATTTACTGAAACCGAAAAGAAAATCTCAAATGTCGGACTTTTATTTCCTCCTGACAGTCTCCAGATTTGGTTCACACTGAGCACGTGCAGACGAGCTGCGGCGAGCTGTTAAAGGGACAGGCCGGGGACGGCATGCTGCCTGCGCCGCCTGCTGAGAAGGCCCTCTCTGCGCGTGACACGGACATAGGCTTTGGTGACCCGCCTGGCGCTCGCCCACGTCTCCTCGCCGGCTGAAAGCTCCGGGGCCACCATGTGGCATCTGCCGCCACGGGAGTGGGAACGGTACCGGCCCCTCTGTTCGCCAAGCCTGTCTGCGGAGGTTGCGGCGCTGAAACGTGGGAAAGGAAGCGGCAAGGTCGCCCCTCGCCCGAAAGACCTTCACCTGCCACGTTCTGCTCGGGGGAGACGGACAAGGGGGGCTTTGATTTGCTATTATTTGAGTTTCATTTCAAATAAAAGTCAGTTTCTCTTTCTACAGACGTCTGATTGACGCTTTCTGCAGCAGCATTTAGCCTGAGCCGCGTTTGTGACGGAACGCAGCCATGACGCCGTCTATTCCCTGGTTCAGGATGGGGGCGTGTTTACCCCCTGAAGGTTACTTCTTGTAAATCCTCTCACAGTTTATTCAAATAGGGCCTGAACCTGCACGCCGCCACCCCCCATCCCCCCCTCAAAGCGTGACCTTTACATTTGATGCTTGACAGTTCTTCAAATTCGCTCAACCAGAACAGATGAATGCATATTTATGTGATGTCGCAGAGTAGTGGATGCTCTTTATCTGGTGGAGGACAAAAGACAAAGAGCTCGCGGCTCTACAGCTGAGTGTGTGTTCATGCTGGCGCCGATGTCAGCGGACGCCATCAAGATGACATGCATAACGGAGGTTATTAGGAATCGCCGCTGATGGCGTATTTCTCCAATTCTTCCTAAAGATCCATTTTGGAGGCCAAAATACTGTATTAGAATTTCTCTGAGCTGTTTTAGAGAGTTTTTGTTGGTAAACGTCTACTGAATAAAGGTTTATTTTACAGGTTTGCATCACATTCATGCCTGACATCAAGTCCAGAAAGGATTCAGCAGAATTCCCCAAATGGAGGTTTTTGTCCGTTTTGCAGCCAGAAATCCTACACACATGTGAGTCAGACTGCTTCATTCCTACAGAGCTAAAGGTCAAAGGGCGCTTTCACAGCAGGCTAGTTGGAGTCTATGCTGTCAGATGCATTGGGTGCTGAGGGGTTTTGGGTGGTCCAGGCATCGTAGAACGGTGTGGCTGGTGTGTCTTGTGGATAGTGAAGCCACCATAATTACGGGACGTCATGTGACTTTATGGTTCACCTTCAGCTAGTTGTTATAATTGACTGTAAATGAAAACTGGACAGAGTGACCCACGCCCCCTTGTATTCCAAACAGGAAGTACCTGCTGGTTCCAAAATCCCCTCTCTTCTCTAGAGAAATAAACAGCTTTTTTAGGATGTGCTTGCTAATCCTGTTTTTTTAATTATATTTTTTCTGTAGTGTAAGTTATTCAAGTTCTAAACTGACCATTCGGATGCCTTGAGAAATTTATGTGTCTCATGTTTAAACCTTTTCAAAGTGGTAGGGTGTGGCCTTTCATCGAGCCCACTCCAGATTAAGTGGTTGCTATAGAAACATTGACCGACTCGGACCATGATGTTTGGCTCCAAGGTGTCGACAACCGTATCGCCAAAAATTGAATTGACATGATTTCGTGGGAGGGCATTTTCTCTGGGTGGTGTCCCAATCCCCTCCCTGACCCATAACTACTAAAAAAACAAAGTAAAAATCGAATCACTACAAAGATTTTACGAAGAGTATTTATTAACCCACTGCTTCTGATGATGAAAATGTGGATAGTTTATAAAAAAGAATAAATCCAAATACATTTTTTAGCAAAAACTGTATAAACTCAATGCATGTGGTCTTTACTCGCCAATCTAGTGACCATTGATGCACACTGGTTTTTAGCAGAGACTTCTGGGAAATTTTTAGGGCACTTGATTTTGGAATTGTAGATTCAAACGACACTACAAAATGGTGAACACACCATATAGTGAGTAGTGACCTGGGGCCTCATTTATAAACGTTGCGTACGCACAAAAGAAGGCGTACGCCACTCTCTACGCAGTAGTTGATATTTATAAAAAGCAAACTTGACGGGAAAATGTGCGGTCCTTCACGCAAGCTCTGACCCAGGCGTACGCACAAAAACGGGTGAAATGAGAAACGGCGACGCCGTCGGTAGATGGAAGAAACACGTGAAAATGAAAATGACAATACTGCCTCTCAGAAATAACATGAAGACTTCACAAAGCAAGTCTTACAATTAACAGCCTACACGAAGACCCGTTTGATCGATCAGCAGTGAAACAAACAAAAGAGATCAAACGAAAATTACAACAGAAATTCAAATGAACACATATTTGCAAAAAGAAAAGTGAAATATGTTCTGCAATATTGGCATGTTGTGCAATTCATCCTCATAAATAATATAGTTAACAGAACGAAATAATGTACAAAACTTATATTCTCGTCAGTGTGTCCGTCTGGCGGAGCAGATTTAGGTGCGGCGTGCGGACGGACGGACAGATGTACTAATTGTCCACTGGGGAAAGTTGTTTTCATAGCAAAACATTTCTTCATAAGCTATGGAATTATGGTATTCATGCATATGCCTTTAGTTTGTTTTATTTTTGATAAAACAATGTATGGCGTATGTCTCACCATTCATAAAGCAACAAGAAATTAGATTTGCGCTGAACAATTTCCCATTTCCACGCCGATTATTACCGACATCTGTAGCTTGTCAGATGTAATTAAATGGATGGAAATATTATAAAATGCTCCATCACAATGCGTAATGACGCACAATGGCTGATCTTGCGCTCTTAGAAGATTTGGCAAATGGAAGAATTCAGAGAGAACGCATCTTTAGACAGCAAGAAGACTTGCTGGCAAACGAGGACGAGTGGCTAATGAGCCGGTTCCGACTTCTTCGAGCCGTCTTCTTGGACCTCTGCGGGCTTTTGGGCCCGGCGTTACCGGAACACTCGGAGGAACCACGCGTTTCACCCGGTGCATCTGGCGCTCCGGTGCCCCCCCCCCCCCCCCCCCCCGGTGGCAGAGACACTCTGGCGATGGAGCGCTAGACATTTTTTATGCCTCGGCTTTGATTTCCGACCATTTCTTTTTTATTTCGGCCACGGTCCGAGGCTACAGCATTTGGCGTCTGCCACCGTTTGCCACTCAAGTGCCTTTTTGGCATTAGTAATGCCCACACTGTGCCCTACAAACAACATTTTTCTCCTCTTTTCCACCTCGCCAACGATAACTTCAACTTCACATTGAGTGAAATTACGTTTTTATGATTTCTTCTCTGTGTTTGCCATGATTTCGCAAGCCATGAATATTCATTTGTGGGCGTTTCACGGACTATTTATGGGCAACTATGGGCGTGTCATGAAGCCGCAAATGCTGCGCTGCATTTAGAATTGGTTGTGATTTATTAAGGGAAAGATGCGTAGGGTGTGCGTGCGCACGGTTTTATAAATCCGAATATTTCTGTGCGTACGCACGTCCTATGTTTCATCCCGACGCCACTTCTGACGCAAATCCTACGCAAAGTTTTAGAAATGAGGCCCCTGGGTCCAGTTCTATACAGTTAATGGTTGGAATTGACAAAAATTGATCATTTGTCCAATCCACTTTCATTGACTTCCAGATCAATCGATTGTTTACCAACATAATCTTGTTGGTAAACAATTTTCCTTATAAACTAAAGCCGTTGTGACTGTCAAATAAACAAATAAAGAAATAAACAAATAAAGAAATACATAAAAATAAATACATTTAAATGAAAAATTATATATAAATACATAAACAAAAACATGTAAATAAACAAAAACAAATACATAAAAAATAATAAAGAGATAAATGAATGCAAAGTTATTCAAAAATAAATAAGAATAAATAAAAACAGGAAAACAAGTGAATAAATAAGAATAATGAGTAAATAAAAATACTTATGTTTTAAAAAATAAATAAAAATTGTTTATGAATATAAAAAAGTAAAAAATAAAAACAAAGAACTAAAAATATATATTTAAAAAATTGTGGTAAAAAAATATGTAAAGATAGTTTAAAAGCTTAAACAATTAAATAAATATAAATAATAACTAAATAAATAATACATTTTAAAAGTAAATAAATGAATAAAAAAATCAGTAAGAATGATAAATAAAACATTTTAAAAATACAACATTATTTATAAATACCAATAAAATAAATACAATAAAAACATTAAAATTATTTGAGGTTCTACATTAAAATGTAACGTATTTTCAAAAAGAATAAAGAGCATCTGCATAGAATAAAAGTGCAGATTAGAGCTGTTTTAATGACTCCGTTCTGATTAATGCTGTCCTCCTGTGTTGTTTTTAAAACCCTCTCACCTCCACGCTTCAGTGAAACAAAGTTCTTCTGCACTGCAAAGAATAGTGAAAAAGCTGCTCTAAAATGACTCACTTTATTATCCAGCTGCAAATGCAGGGAACTTAAATGCAGCTCTTGAAGATGTAAAAATAACACAAACCACTCATTATTGTTTGAAATCTTTCAATCAGAATTCATTTACGCTTCATTTTTCATCAGAAACTGTTTGTCTGGGCTCAGAAAGGTTTGTCTCCACCTTTTCTAAGGCTTCCCTCACTTTTCACAGCGGACAGCTCCTCGGACAGGGGTCGACCACACGCACGTCAGAGGCGGTGGAGGCCGTCCCACGCAGTGCAAACACAACACACTGTTGCCTTTCTTTCTCTGCTGGCTTCGCATCGCACAAACACCCAACATGGAGCCCACTCCCACACCGGCTCTCCTCCAAGAACGTTTCACTCCAAAAGCCAGCGGAGCCACCAGCAGCTTTTTTAAGGAGGAACACAGTTTTGCTATGAAGGACTTCTGCTTCTTAAAGTGTCATCTCGTCATTTTCTGCCACATGCAGGCGATTTTAGTTGATCTGTGATTCTGAAGAAAAAAACCTGAACAATACTGAGAGGGGGGGTGGGGGGGTTGAACAGAACTGCTGAGAAGGTCTGTCCAGCCGGCCTTGTAAAAGTCACGGGCTCCGGCGAGGTTCTAGGACGGCCACTGTTATCACAACGTTAGCAAAATTCAATTATTAATGAGCTGCATCCAAACATTAACATGTTCTTGTGGCATTTTTCTGATGATGGAGGACATATTTGAAGAGCATTTCTTTATTCCTTATTCAATTGTTTCTTTATTTAACTTTGTTAATCTAGCCACAGGCCCTCTTCTTCCTCACTGTAAACAGCATGTTTTGGGTAGGAACGACTTCCAAACTTAAAATGAACGGTGATATCCGCAAAATTATTATTCGTTTTTGCGTGGGCACGTCACCTTTCAAAATAAAATACAATGTTATGAAGTTTTACTCTGAAAGTACATAATAAGTTTTTGTTTTAAAACCAGGACTTTTTTCCGGTTCTTCAGCTTTTTATTGCGACATTGATGCCTCAACGGACTGGAAATAGAACTACTGCGTAAAGTTTGCGTTGTGGTTCGGAGGTGGATGTCAGACGTGTTAGCTTTGAACTGATTAAACACACTGTACTGTATTTTTCACACCATGTGTTCTCAAAAATCAACCGTACACATTACGTACGATTTCTGGTTGTCCCAACTGAGCTGGAACAGATTTTCTGTTGTACGTGGTGTGAAAGAATGAAAACACTTTGACAGAAAAACTTCCCATCAACACCTCCGACTAATCGCCTGCTGCCTCCTGGTCCCTCTAAACCAGTATTTTTCAACCAGTGTGCCGCAGCAAACAAGTGTGCCGTGGGAAATTGCCCTCATTAACTGATCTAAAAAACATTTACCATATCCAGAATATCAGCTCTGTGTTCATCCAAACAGGCCCTGATAAAACACTGAGGAGTTAGGAATGTGAAAGATCATAAAATACTTTTTTTTGTGTTTATTTGATTCTATTAAAGACGTTTTGATAAGAGTGACGGTACCGCGATTTAGCTGCAGCTACAGCTGTTTTTTGAAAAGTCCCGCCCCTTTAACTGTCTCCACCAATCATTCTTGGAGGCTTAATCGTACGTCATCAGTCTGACCAATCAGAAGTGGTTAAAGTCTTCACTTCCTTGTCATGATTCTGCTCATTAAGTCGCTCAGTTCTAACAAAAATACCAGCTAAAGCTCGTCTTTAGTGTTTTAGCTTTCCACAGGAGCCGGTGTCAGACCGTGGAACAAGTGAACAAAACAATGAAGCTCAGAGACGCTTGTCTGTCTGCCGTTTTGCAGCAGTTTTTACACTACATCTCCCATGATGCATTGGATTAAAGTGACAGTGTATCTGCGCTGCAACGAGTTTTCCCTGGTAAACGTCTTCAAACCACAATGAACACACATCAAACAGATTTCAAATCTTCTAACTTAGCTTTTATTACGTCTATTAGAAAAAACAGCTGCAACTTCCTGCTTTTTCTGTCACAATTATCACAAAAATGCATGTGAGATTGTGGAGGGATTGTAGATCAATACAGACTATGACTTTCTCCTTTTTTTTATTTTTGGATGCTGGTTTGCCAAACCCAAGGTTTCAAAGTCCCACTCAATTTGAAATTTTGCTGCTTAGACCATGTTTACTGTAGTTTACTTAAAAAAAAAAAAAATCAGAGCTTAAAACTAAACAAAAACTGCTTTTATGAGGCTGGAATTTCATGAAGAGAGTAAAACGCGTGCAGGTCTCTTTTCCATGTGACCCAAGATTTGACTAGCGGTGGCGAGCACGCAGCTCAAGGACCTTCTGTGATGAGGGCTACATGTGGCAGCAGAGCCCATCGCAAAAACAAATCATATCAGCGATGGGCGAGGTGAGCTGAAAACCTTCACGTCCGCTCTGATGAATGAAAAAGACAGGGACAAGTGACAAACAGAAGCATCTGAGATCAACCCGGTCTGAACGGGCGGCAGGGACGTCCTCCAGGGAAGAGCAGGAAATGAAAGCTGCTGCTTCAAAATAAAATATGTTTAGATTTTTCAAGTAAAAATCAAATCTTTTCAGATCTATTCAGTAAGAGTCTACACTTCTTGGCTGGTTTGGGAATAAAAGGGTTAAGTAAATCTGAAGCTATGTCCACATCGCCCTCGGCAACGCACGTTCAAAAGGCCACTTCCTGTGAAAAGGGGTGTAAATTAGGCTGCATTTACACTGCAGGTCTTGATGCCCAAATCTGATTTTCTGACTATATCCGATTTTTTTTGACGGCCCGCTTACATCATCTTTTAAAAGTGACCCGTATCCGATTCTTGCATTCACACTATACAATGCTGAAACTACCTAACGTAGACGTTCTGAGGACTACGTAGCAGCATTTCCGCCTGAGTACTGACCGCACGGATTTAAAAAATTATGAGCGATCAGGCCCATAATAATAATCATTACAGTAATAAAAGCATATTTAGAAGATGCGCGTTGGTCCAAACGGCAAACAATTAGCATGGTGAAACCCTCCCCTTTTTGTTGTGTTTCTTTTGTGTGACTGCGGTTGTCGTGGAGGCAATACTGCGATGGAAGGAGGCGTTGCCTTGGGCGCTCCTGGATGAGGCAGGCGGATGAGAGGGGATGCGCGGGAGAGGAAAAAGGAGGGCTGCTCGGTCGGCTTATGCGCTCTCTCCTAGTTTTGAATGAGGAAGTTTAACAGTTTGATCCAAGCAAAGAAATAAACGGCTGCTAACCTGTTCCAGAGCAATGGTGTCCCGCTTCATTAGTTACCGTTTGCTTCCCGACTGGGGCGGACCAGAAATAACAGCGGTTTCTGACTACGGTCTGAAGCCTGAGGCTGAAAGGTAACTCGCTGATGGGGCTCCAGCTGTCCTCCAACAGCAAAATCAGCACACAAAAGCACCTTAATAAGTCATGTGATCTCAGTTGTTGGTGTCATGAGTTGACGTCACTGACGTACGACTCGCATTTACTGGGGAATATCCGATTTATCTGCTTACATGGCTCACGCAAATGCACGTATCCGATTCTTATCCGATTCATTTTCACATGAGGCCTGTATCCGATCTGAGAAAATCGGAATCCGTGCGTTTTTTTCCTGCTTACATGTTCACCGGTCATATCCGATCTGTGCCACATGAGAGGAAAAAATCGGAATTGGGTCACTTGAACCATGCAGTGGTAAATGCGGCCTTAAAGGGTGACACAGGAGTGGATTCTTCTGTCCCGCTCCAAGGCAAAAGTTTAAAAAAATAATCCTGTCCCGTCCCGCTCCTGGTAATCCCACTGCTGTTTAAAATGACCCCGCCCCCTTATATTTTTGGTTTTATTTAGTCATTCTGTAAAACATGACATGTAATTGTATCTTCTCCCATCTTGTTTCACAGCAACTGCTGAGTCTCTGACCCTACATTTTCTAGCACCGTGGGGTAGTGGTTAGTACTGCTGCATAACATTATTAAATAAGAATTCTGGGTAATGTAGTCAGGGTTAGTTATTTTGTAGTTTATTGTGTAGTTATTTTTTTCCAATTGAGTTACATTAAGGCATATAATCAGAAAACTACAAAATAGCTCCTTCTATATTTTCTTTGTCAGCTTTCTTATTTATAGGCTCCCGTAAGAATTTTATCCTGTCCCGTCCCGGTCCTGTGATTAATGCTTTCTGACATTTGACATTTCGCACCAAGCCTCTTCCAACTGTTGGTGGCGGACATGTGATAATGAAATCTAGAAAAAGACAAAGTAGAAGTAGCTCCTCCCTACTTGTTCAGTGTGATCACCATTGATTATATGCTGGTCCAAGAACCCACGTTTAGCGCATTCTTCTGTTCTTTTCTAAAAAACCCTTTTGACCGCAGCGCTCAACTCAAGAGGAGGATCTAAGGGTCCCATCAACCAGTGTGAAAATGTCAACCTCCCCTCCCTCAGTTTCCTTATTGATGCTGACATTTCGCCTGATAGCAAAGGCCTGGGGGGTGGCAGTAGGGTACCTCACATGCAAGACAAACCATCATGCCGGAACATTGAGTTCTGCAATGTGTGGACTTTATGCTAACTTACTGTTTTTATCTTTCAAGCTGTTTCTCTTTCCCCTTATACTCCCCCCCCCCCCCGCTCCATCCCGTCATCATCCCCTCCCCCAGGTGGCTGTGGGGCTGGCCTGTCTGAAACGTGATAGGCGTAATCCCATTTAGCCTAATTGCATCTGTGGGAGAGCGGCTCCACGCGTCCCATCGCGTGCCCGTCAGAACAAACCAATTTGATATGAAACGCCCTCAGTTCAGACGGAGACGAGTGCGCCAACGCATGTGCTGGCTTCTGCTCTCAGATCACAAAGATTTCATCATTTTGATCGTTAGACTTCAACATAGACCCACGCTATGGAGTGATTCTTGTGCCATTATTCCAAGTACAACGCTCACTGTTTGGAGCGGAAAGCTTTCAACATATTTTTCAGACCAGGGCACCGCGTGAGGTGAGCCACAAGAGCCACCCAATCACAGACATGGACGTGATGGTTGAGGCTGATTGGTCAGAAATTCTTTCAATGGCGCACAAACCTGATACCGTTTACGAGCTATTTGGAAGAATTTCTTCATTACTAAAATGGAATGCTGTTTTTGGAATTTTCTGTTTTGCTTTTGTAATAGTTAAGATCTTTAACATGTTTTTGCATTGAGTGATTTGAACTTTAGGGCCACCGTACAAGCCAAAGATCTGATCAATACCTGATTTTCTGAGTAAATCAGATTTTTTAAGCCACCTCTAAACAATTTGACTTCCGTTAATCAAGAATAGATATTGTTGTGTCCAAGTTCCGTCACTACTCACTATATAGTGTGTTTGCCATTTTGTAGTGCTGTCCGAATCTACAATTCCAAAATTGAGTGCCCTAGAATTTTTTTGATAAACCATCAATGCTTTTAAGACAGTGGACTCATAAATGACCGTTGCAAAACGCTCATATCAAGTTTCACTTTGTGAAATCGATGATGTCTTATTTTTTTTTTAAAAAGTAGTGAGGAATGTGTCTGAACTGCTTTTACAATCCAGGGCACTACATAGTCCCGCACTATATAGGGTTTAGGGTGGGAACTGGGAAATAGCCAATGAGAATTTGGAAATCTGGACCAAAATGCCCTAAAAAAATGAAACAAAATGAAAATGAAACATTTTGAAAAACAAAAGTAATTTCCAATCATTAAATTGAAAAAGAATAATAAACACAATAAAGAAATCATAAAAGGTAGGTACTATGGGGCATGGCTGATAAGATGATGTTTATCCATCATTTCCACCACAAGTTATTTAGCATGAAGTGATACTGGATATGCTCTGTATTGAAGTATGGAAACATTGAAGAAGCATTTGAGGAAGATCAATTTTTTTCTGCTGATCCGGGATCTACGGTGGCCCTGAGGTTCAAATCACACCAACAAATCACTTCAAGCGATAAAAAGATATTAAAAGATCATGACGAGAATTTAAAAAAAATGTACCGTTTTAGAAATCAAAACAAAATTCCCCCCAAAAAAGAAGCTAAATAAAAGAACAAAGGAATATTATAATAAATGAAATCCATATAAAACCATGTTCAAACATGTAATGTGGATAATTTAGCACTTTAATGTAATTTAGCACTTAATGCAACAATTATGTTTAAAAGAAACATCCAGTATTTTGCCTTTAATAGACCCGCCAAAATAAACTGATCAGCCATTTTTGAGTGAAATAAACTCTTATCTTGAAAGTATAAACTACATCCTCTTTGCATAATTGAAACAAAAAATCAAAAACCGAGAGCTGCAGAGGACATCTGAGTGAAAAAAACGACCCATATGGTCACAGTGTTTTGGAAATGAGGATAGACAAATGCTCAATCACCTGTTATTCTTAAGTATGGATAAAACCGCAATGACGCTTTTCAAATGAGACAGCTTGAGTTTACCTCAACTGTATAAGAATAGCCACTACATTACAGTTTCTCCAGCTGTTTCTTTTATCCCCCGGCTCAGTCATTAAAACTCTCACATCTTTTCAAACATTTGTTGAGAATTTTCTGAAAAAAACAACAAGCCGACCGAACTGTCGCGTCTAATTTCACAGAAAACCTAGGAGAGAAGGCGGAAAAATTAGATCAAGAACAAAAAAATGTGCATGTTTTGTAAGGATTTGTGAAAAGATAATGTTTGTTACCTATAAAAGGTGAAGATGTTTGTGTTTTAATTTTGCGAGCCCTCTTTGCAGAACCTCTGAGTTAAAGGTACACGTGGGTGTGAATTTGATTACGCTGAAGTTAAAGTAATTTCCTCCAGAATTTAATTCTTGTGGTGCAGGTGAGCTCCCCGCAGACGCCTTCAAAGAAATAAAGCACCTATAAACAGCAGCCTTAAAAGGGAGGGAATGGATTGAAGAGGCAAAAATGCAATTAATATGCAAATTGGGCGGGAGACGAAATGGGAACGCTTTTACAAACATTCGTGTGTCGAGAGATAAGACTGTTTTTTCGGGTTGTTTTCCCTCTAACCTGCGCTTGTCCAAAGTCAAAGCTTCAGGGAGCTGAAACTCCAAGTAGAGGTGTGGATGTCGCCCCTAATGGATTATTCCACTGCTGGGAGGGAGGGGGGGGGGTCGAGGCTGCGTTTCGGAGCACCTCTCTTAATAAAAAAAAAAAAACGACAACCAACATTTTCTTATTCTATTCTGATGGCAAAAGGCAGTGCATCTTTTATTGTACTGCATAGCCGTGCTTTTAAGAATTGTTCCGTCTATCTATCTATCTATCTATCTATCTATCTATCTATCTATCTATCTATCTATCTATCTATCTATCTATCTATCTATCTATCTATCTATCTATCTATCTATCTATCTATCTATCTATCTATCTATCTATCTATCTATCTATCTATCTATCTATCTATCTATCTATCTATCTATCTATCCAAGCGTTAGCCGCCTTAGCATTTTCACAATACTGCAACACAAAGCTCCACTGCTCCTAGCATGTGTCTGTTAGCAGCCGGACACACGGAGAAAGCACTGACGTCATCGCCCCGCCTCCCCGCTGGAAATGCTTATTCGAATTGAATAATGCGACAATGTTCGCAGAGTGGATGTTAAAATGAAAATGCAATCCCCTCTTTGTATTTTCGTTTTAATCATGACACAGAATAAGCGGTTTTTATGTAGAATTGAAAAAGCATTTGAATGATTGATTTTTCATTTTAATTTTGAGTCATTTGATGCAGTTACATTTTGAAAATGAAAAAGCATTTCTGTTCATAAATTTTAATTGTTAAATTAGACATTTCTAAATGAATTTTGATACACATTTACCAGAGAACTTTTTGAAAATGAAATGTCAAATACCATTTTCTTTATCATTTTAATTAAGTGACAGAATAAGCCGTGTTGAAGAAGAAAATGAAAAAGCATTTTGGTGTATTGCTTTTTCATTTTAATTTTGAGTCAAAAAATGCAGCTTATTTTGAAAATGAAAACACATTTATGGTTTTGACTTTTATTTTTAATTATGCTACAGAATCACTTCCATATTGCAGCACTTTTAAAAAAAACTGACAACTAAAACGTATGCTACTGTGACTATGCTAACTCCCGACCTTGTTAATAACTTAAAAAAAAAGACTTAGCTACACCACCACACATTAGCTACATCAGCGTATTCACAAAAACACCCGACAACGTTTTACACACTTAATGTTATCCATGTTAGAAGTGCTAACAGGGTTAGAAGCATTAGCCTTGTTAGCATTTTCACGATACCTGTAACTGTAAACCCTGTTTACAGCATGTAAAAATCAGACTTATATTACTAAAGCATACGTTACTGTGACTATGCTAACTCCTAAAATTGTTAATAACGTAAAAGAAATCTTAGCTACACCACTTCACGTTAGCTATATTAGCATGTTGGCCACGTTAGAAGCATTAGCCATGTTACAAGGGTTAGCCGCGTTAGCGTATTGACAATACCTGTAAAAAAACTTTTTAAAAAACTGCTGTTTTCAAGGACATAGTTTCTGCAGAGCTGTAATAGTTCTTCAGAAATTCTCCCCTGAGTTTCGTAGGTGTGGAAATACCCCGCCCCCTTTCCATCTCCGTTGGGGAGCAGAGCAGGGAGCTTGTGGCCCACCCAATGTATTTTCTACGCCACAATTACTATCTTTTTCCAACTGCTTTTTGTCGTCTGCTCCAGATTCACAACTATTTTAATAAATAAATACTTAATACTTAAAAATTAAGCTTAATTTCTTTCCTTGTATATGTCGTCCATCTTTAAAAAAAATGCCTCCGAATACAGGTCAAAAACACAATCGAAATGGGTCTTTCAAGAACAATGTGTTTTCTAATTGTTACAGTTATTTTTATTGAGGTGTTGCTGTGTCTGCACTCACGTTCTTCCTGTCGTCCATTTACTAGAACTGTAGTCAGAAAAAGATGGAAAAACTGTATAGAACATTTTCAGGATTTGTAGTTAAATGATACATAGCAAAAGTGACGTTTGTTTTTGTTTATATTGTTGAATTCAACCCGGAAGTTGACAGAAAAAACTTTGAGTGTTTTTTCCTTTGTGTTTTTATATTTTATGTTGTTGATTCTGATGCTGTTCTAAATCAAGGTATTCTATACTATTTTGATTTTAATGCATCGAAAGACAAACAAATAGCAACCATTTAATCAAAACATATTACATCGTCAGAATTGTGGTTCGATCTGTAATTTGTTGATTTTATTTGTAAATTGAATCAGATCGCCTCCTAAATGATGATCCACAGGCCTGGTGATGGAGGACAAAGCTGTTGAGGCTTTGCACGTTCCTTTTGAGATTCAATTCTCTTTTCCACCCCCGCCCAGAGTCCCCCTAATGAACCATCCACCACCTCCAGCCCTCCAGGGCCTCCACCATGATTCACATCCATCTCCCCAAGCTAAATGATCGCTGCTCTTAGTCTGAGAGCTTCATCACTCTCCCTCCATCCTTGGTTTTCATCAAACAAGTATATGAGCGGAGACTGCCGCCTGATTGCGCTTAAGAGCCCAGCTCAGCAGTTTTTACGAGACAGCGCGCGCGAAACAAACGCGCGCTCAGACTCATGCTGCTGCGTTTGATGGCACTTTTGCGAGGCGAGTATTTCATCTTAAAATGCTTGAGTGTTTACAGCCGATGGCGCAGAGTCGATTTGGTGAAGGGCAGCGTAATTCCACAGGCAGGACACTATAAATGTTGATTAGATGAATGTCGAGTGGAATTTTTAATCATCGGGAGCCAATCTGGATGCTTTTCATGGCATTAGTGGAAGAGGACGCCAAAGTGACAAGATTTGAATTTCTTAAAAAATTTTTTTTGAAGTTTGACTGTTTTTTTGTTTTAACTTAAATAATGTCCAGGTATTTTGGAGGTAACAAGATTTGTTGCTTGCTACAGACAGGCGAACTTGTCCAGGATGTCCCCTGACTTCGCCCACTAATGACCGGGATGGGCGGCTGGCAGCCCCGTGACCCCGTAAAGGATACAAACAGGTTTAAAAGATGAAGGAATTAACAAATATTAGTTACAGAAGGCAGTCTTTTTTGGAAACGCATGTTCCTGTTCAATCCAAAAGGTAAAAATGGCGTATCAGTCGACATGTCCAACCTGCTGCCCCCAGTCGGATAAAGGGATGGTAAACACCGTAACCCTTGTGCTATCCTAGGCACTTTAACATTGGGAGTTGGGTCATCTAGACCCACTAAACAGTGCGTTAAACCTTTTTTCTTCAATGATTTGTGATCTTCACTGGTGTCCATGGATTACATGAAATCTTTCCACCTTTATCCACCTTTGTCATGGTAGGAAGAACACGTCAATGTAAGGGTGGGGTCATCTGGACCCCACAACGGATACTGGGAATCGAATGAACTAATCTAAAATCAAATCTTAAATCAAATCAAACTTTACTTCTAGAGTACTTATCCGACAGATGAAACTTCAAGTGCTTTACATGAAAGTATTTTGCTGTTCTTAAAACCAAAGCAAGACAAAACAAAGAAAAATTACAGAACAACACACATTTCTGCTTCACTCATGCAAGCAAGAGTTTTATCCTGTAACGAAAAAGAGCACAAACACACACATTTATATCAAATGTCATCTGCAAAATAAAGAATTTTTTTGTTTTTTGTAGAACCACTTATAATGCACCTGAACTCAACCGTCTCAGCCACACAGCCATGCAGAAGACATCATCTGGCAGGTACTGGCACGGTGATTAAAGTGTACTACACTCACCTGCCCAAGTCCAATCAAGACCTTTGCTGATTGCAGCAGCTTGCAGCAGACAAGAAGTGGTGGTGGTGGTAGGGCAGGGGGGAGGCTGACGGGGGAGGGGCCATGTGCTCCATAGCTGGTTAAGTGACACTGTGGTGGAGCCATGGCAGGAAGCATCAGCCCCAGGGAGCATCCATTCCTGCTCTCCTCTCCTCTCTGGCCAGACGGGGTGAATCAATCATCGCCAAAGATGTCAGCATCTGCCCAAGCAATTTCAGATTGGAATAAATGGCAGATGGGGATGTTGTTCCCTCTGTTTAATCAGTTCCACCAAATGTGGTTTTATCTCTTATAAAATGAAACCATCTGTAGCACGTAGGTGTAAGGATCAAGTGAGGGAGGACGGCGGGGAGGAGGGAGCATGCGTCGCATATGTGCGCGCTTTCCAATGCGCGCCGATGGAGGGCAGAGGGAGAGATGCAACACTGTGAAACACAAGCAGAACAGTGGGAGTGAAACAGAAAAAAACAAAACAAAAAAAATAACGAGAGAAGCACTTATCCGTTATAAAGAGAGAAAATGTAATCTTACTGCCAACTCACACCTCCACTCTAATCTCCTCTTTCTCCCTCAAAGGAGTACCACCCAGGGGCCATCACCATTATATCTGGACCCATCTATTTCTTTCTCCGCCTCTAACTAGATGCTTGGGCTGTAATTTGCCCCCCCCCCCCCCCCCCCCCCCCCCCCCCGGTAGAACCCCTGATAAATCCCCTTATATTTTTTAAAGCAGGCAGAATAGTGTGTTTGGAAGAACAGGGCTCCTCGTCTCAGGGTTTTTCCTTGGCCTTTCTTCACCGCGGAGAGGATAAATCCACGTTGATTACATTTGGTTAATGTGAGCGAGTCAGCGGCATCGACCAAAGCGGCAGCTACTTTGGCAAACTTGCACTTAGATGGTGGTTATAACCTCAGAAAGAGCAGAAAAGTGTAATATGAGAGTCGGTGCTCCAAACACTGAAAAGAAAGTCACAGAAAACCTGGTGGGTGTCTTCCTGTTTGTCTATTTCTGTCCATTGAATTCATGAAACTGACTTTAAATCTAAAAAGATGGGGGGGGAAATTATCTGAAAAGAAAGTGACAATAAATCCTCTGACATTCTTAAAACAAGAATACATCTAAGGCTAATGACACAATTCCTACAAAAAAATGTAAAATAAGGTTTGAAAATAGAATTTCTTTTCTTGATTTTATAAAAAAAACGAATGCCAAATATGAAAATAAAGGCATTTAACATAAATAAACACTAATGCCATTCTGCCAAACCATTTCTAATCATTTTTTGGCCGATCAACAAGTTTTATATTTAAATTTTGCCAAAGGATTGAAATGTTTTTTAGATTTCTGTGACAATTTCTGTACTCTGTATAAAGTCTGTATTTGTTCAAAAAACACCCCTGACATGTTACTAAAAGGATAAATCCAAGACAAATGAGACATTTCCAAAGAAAAAATGAAAAAACAAAATGTATGAAAGCAGAAAATTTCTCATTGATTTTATGAAAAATCAAATGTAGAGTAAAAAGAATAGAGGATTTTTTTTAACAAGTGAACACTTGTCTGTCTGTCTGCAAAGTGAGGGAAAAACCATTTACAATATTTTATTTTCCTTATCAAAAGTTTACAAGTGTTTATGTAAACACCACACGTCACAAAAAGAATACATTCCAGGTAAGACAGAACATTTCTAAAAATTAATTGTAAAAAAGGTTCAACAGCAGAAAATTTATTACTGGTTTTATAAAAAAACAAATGTGAATAAGAAGAGTAGAGGATTAAAAATAAAAAAAGAGTATTTGTGTCTTACTTTCCAATAAAGAACTAACTTTTTTCAATCATTCTTTTTAGCCAATCAGCAGATTTCTGTTGTTTAATTTTGCCAAAGGATTTAATTTTTCTGCTAATTAATTCTGTGTGACACAATTTACAGTAAAAAAAGAATGTATATGCAGAAAGCTGCTCAGTTTGTCACAAAAAAAGACAAAAGACATTTTAATTATAAGCTATCAGTTTGGAAGAAAATGGTGTTTCTTGTCACTTCTGACAGTTTAAAAGAACCTAACTTATAACTAGATCTATTTTTTATTTAAATTTGCCAGAAACTAATTCAAAAATGCTCTTTCCCAACTAGAAAACCCTCAATTATCATTTCCTCAACATTTTATCTGCTAATACATAAATGATATTTCATTGAAAAGTATATTTAAACAATAAATCCAGTTTTCTGAAGCATTTTAACTCAAAAAAACTTTAGTTTTGTGTTGTTATTTTCTAAAATCTTAAATAAATAGATACTTAATGTTGTGCGAAAACTGAAATTTTGGTTTTGAGCACTGAAAATGTTTCCTCATCTTGATAAATGTTATAATTGATGAGATAAAGAGCATTAATCATTTATGAAACATTCCTTCGCCTAAGCATATAGCCCATCTAATTTTCTGTTCTACAGGGCGCATCGGATCATAAATCGAACCTTCAGTGACTGGTCTTTTTTCCGACTTTTAATGAATTTATTTATTGGTTTATTTGACAGTGATAAAATAAATAAAATGCATTTCTATAAATGTGGCTACATGTTAACCACATTAAAAGTGTTGGTGAATTCCCAACATGTAAAAACAAACAGACTGATGCCACTAAAACAAAAGTTACTGTGACTACGCTAAATCCCAACCTTTTATTTTTTATGCTCATATTCTATCCAAGTTAGGGTGAACAAACGTTATAAATGTGCACATAGCATTATCCCAACCTTTTTAGTAACGTGTAAAAAAAAAACAGTCTGACACTGCTACATCTTAGCTGTGTTAGCATGTTTACAATGACATACAACCTTGTTTGCAACTCGTAAAAAACTAATTCAACGAAAAACAAAAGTTACTGTGACTATGGGAATTCCCAGCCTTGTCAGTAATACGTAAAAATAACACAGCTCAACACAGCAACATATTAGCCACGTTAGCATATTCAACTGAGCACGGAACTATGTTTGCAATACGTCAAAACCTGACTAATGGGCCAAAACAAACATAAATGTAACTACGTGAACTCCCAAGTTAGAAAAGAAAAACAGTCCGTCACTGCTACACCATAGCCGTGTTAGCTTATTCACCCAATCTTGTCTCATAAATAATAATCTCATAAAATAACAGACTAATATCAGTAAAACAAATGTTACTGTGACTACGCTAACTCCCAACCTAGGATTGTGCCGATGGACGATACCATCAATCATCGTGATGGGTGACTGACCTCACGATGGAGACACCATCGTGATGCCACGCCCCCCCACGCTGCGAGTCGACACCATAAGCCGCGGTTACATGTGCAAAATATCTTCATCGGATCAATGGTCGGATTAGAATCCAACCATGTACATGGGCCCAGAAAACCTTTTTCCGTATATAACAAACGTTCAAATGGGGCACACTTTCGGTCGGAATAAACCATTCGCACATTCGCAATAGTGTTTGAAATACCGGAAAAGGAAATGAGTTCCGCTGAGATGCTACATACATAGATACCTGGCAGCTCCGTAATCCACGAGATGATCTTCTAAACGTGCTTTTATTAATGTTACGGTTATTATGAAGCGCCTGTTCGCTCATCATTTTAATTTTAATCCATGTGGTCAGTGCTTTTACTGTTGAAGAACGGAGCCGGAAGAAGCCAGGGCTAAGAGAGGCTAACACGCGCTAACAACATTTAGCCTTTGATGAACATAAAATCCATGTGGGAAAAGCTGCAATCTGCATCCTGGCTGCACGTAAATATGTGGGAACAACATCAGCCTTTATTTTGTCGGGACACGACTGGAAACACAAATCCACATGATTGTTTGAACGGTTTCGAAGGACTGAGCGACATTTCTGCTACACACAGTGCTGTGTGAGCTGACGGCCTGAGCTCTGCCCAGACACACACTTTTACCGGAAGACCCAGTTCTCCTGAGTTCAGTAGCTCGTTCAAGTGGAGCTGCGGGACGTATTACAGTCTGAAGTCTCCATAACATAGCGCACACGTTACAAAGCATCCTCCTTTCCCCTCAAACACAATGTCCGACTGCTCTGCTTAGAGACACGGTCGCTCGGTCCACCTGACTAATCAAGTGCGGGAGCGGACTACTTCTTTTCTATTTTGTTTATTTACTTATTTTTGTTAAATTCACTTCCCTCAGTTTATACTGGATCATCACGGATGAGTCATTAGTTGGGAAAGAAAATAAATGAAGTAATAAAGTAAAATAACGAATAATAATTATATAAAAACGGAAAATTAAAAATACCCCCCCGACGATATCATCGTCAGTTTACTGCAAACATCGTCAACTGCCAATTTAAGGGACATCCCCCAACCCTATCCCAACCTTGTTAGTAAGAAAACACAGTCCAACACTCATCATCATCATCATTAATTTATATATAAAGCACCTTTCACCACCAGCCAAGGAGGCCCAAAGTGCTGTACACATGGACAACAAAACAATGTAAAATCATAAAAGAATTAAAAGCATAAAACCAAATTAAAAATTGTAGAGACATGTATTGAAAAGATTCAAAAGCATTAAACCAATTTAAAAGAGATTACAAACAGCATATTAAGGCTGATGGTAAAGCGCTACAATGACAATTCTTTTTTTTTAATTCTCCAAGAGCACTGCAACATGGTAGCCACGGTAACACATTCAACTTAACATGGAACTTTGCACTGTGACACTAACTCCCAGCCTCATTATTAAAAAAAATAAAATATAAAAACATAGTCCGACACTGCTACACTTTAGCCATGTTAGCGTCTTCACAATAATACCCAACCTTGTTTGAAACATAACTGATCCATATTAATGGCGTGTCGTTTTTTGAAAAGGAGTGTGGAAAAATTGATTTGCGGGCTTTGTTTTCCAAAAGCACATGGCGTCTTTCCATCAGGGAGCAGCAAGTTGTTCTAAACGGAGCTGCATATAACTGATATTAAGAGATTTACTGATTTATTAACATTTCCATCGTTCAGCATCAACATTTTTTCATAGTTGATTGACTCTTCTCCTCAGGAACAAAAGAGGCATAAATCAGTTCTTGGCTTTGCCTGCGAGAGCCTGTCTGACTCCCTGCATCTAAGAGAAACTGCATTCATGTGATGGAATGCATTATGGAAATGCTGAAAATGACTTATAGTGCCAAGTGATAAATTATCCCGATAAGAATGGGCGATATCTGGACATCGCAGTTCTATACTGGATGTGTTTTATGGGTTCATGCATTTTTAATTTTTTGGGGCCGAAGCGGCTCTGTGTCAAAATGAAGACAGCCTCCAGCGTGAGCGTTTGAACTCATGTCAAGCAATTCTTCAAAAACTATTTTTTATCTTGTGAATCGCAAGAGGTTTTGTGAGCAATGTGTTTTTGTAATTCGAGATTTGAACATCAACTTCTCCACTTCTTCAAGTTTCTTTTTTTTTTAAATCCTCTGTACTTCTACTTTTGCATTTTCTTGCATGCATAACAACATTCAAGTTCCACAGAGGTGAATATGCGATACAATATGAATGCCAAAATAAGAACTAAAACCTCCTAAAACCATTTTCTTTTCTGTAGTCTACCCTTACCCATTGAGCTTTCAAAATAAAAGCATAGTTTGTGCTTTTAGTTTTCTGTGTAAATCCTTTTTTGTGGTCAGATCTTTCTTTAGCTTTGCTACATTTGTGTCATCTTCAATATTTGCAGAGATTTGTTAAGTTGGAGTGCGCTAAGCTACAGTAGTACACTGCACAGGCTTTTAAAGGGTACACAGCATAGACAAGGAAATTGTGCTTTCAAGTGCAAAGACTGAAGTGATCATTTCATCTTTACAGAGGCCTCTAACTCTGCATGAGCACAGCGGATAATAATTAAAATATTAAATATTAATTATTTCCAGTTTTGTTTGCTTTTATTTTTTTACAACGTAAAGAAACGTGGCTAAATTGGGGATTTTTTTTTTCAAGCATGACTTTAAACTTTCATCTGGTTTTTCAGGTGGAACCATTATTATTATTTTATCGGACTTATCGTGGGAGTTACGTTCCAAAAAAAACAATAAATAAAATCTGCGAAGTAGGCTTACAGATGTATTAAGGCTGTAATACTCCTAATTACACACTGTAGCCACTTTTCTCTAACATTTTCAAACTTTTTATACTTGCTACACTCTCAAAGTTCGAACCATCATAGAAAACAACTCAGATAGATAGATAGATAGATAGATAGATAGATAGATAGATAGATAGATAGATAGATAGATAGATAGATAGATAGATAGATAGATAGATAGATAGATAGATAGATAGATAGATAGATAGATAGATAGATAGATAGATAGATAGATAGATAGATAGATAGATAGATAGATAGATAGATAGATAGCTTTTATTGTCGTTTGCACACCTTTTACACTGACATACGATATTAGTTCCAGTACAACCCGAACAAGATCAGACATACAACAAATACACATGTACAGTTCAGAGTTGACTGAGGCTGCAGCAGTAAATGCGCAGCCTGTGGCCACTGGAAAAAGCGACACAGCGATCATGTACCCTTTGACGCTTTGCTTAAATCCAACCGAATCACACTGACAACAGAAGCAGAGTGGCGCAGCGGAAGCGTGCTGGGCCCATAACCCAGAGGTCGATGGATCGAAACCATCCTCTGCTATCTATTACGTTTGGCATTTGGAGCAGACAGCAAAGAAAGAATTTCATTGTGCAGGGAAACCCGTTTCTTTACTGTGCATATGATAATAAACCCTTTGTATCTTGAATCTTGAATCTTTTTTAAATCGCATCAGAGTTCACTTGCAAGTTTTCAGGAGGACTGTGGTTTGTGTGTTTGTTTGTCTGTTTGTTTGTTTTGTCACTCTTCCGCTAAGCTGAGAGCAGACACGAAGGAAAAGAAATGGACTGAGCGCTCTCCAAAACAACTGTATTTTATCATTTCTTCTTTAAAAATATACATATAGAATATATTAAAAGAGTTTTCCTTTGTCAATGCATGAGTATTTCCCCAACTTCACTTACTTAATTAACGCATGTTTACAGATCATTTTATTAATAATAATATTAATAAACGTAATTTTTAGGAAGCATAACGGAGGCTCTGCAATTTTTTGCCTTTTGTTTGATCATAATTAATGAGTACTTGTGTTTTATATAACTAAAACGCATTACAATGACGTAATATTTTCACGTTTTTGTTTCTCAAAGTGAAATAAAGTTCTTGTTAACTGCTGCATCACCAGTGATGATGTTTTACAAGCCGCATTGTACCTTCGTTGTCCTGATTTATTTTAAAATTCTCTTTCATGTGGGGTCAGTGCGGCGCGAGGTGGTGCTGACTTTTAAATCCGGGATTTGCTTACGGCAGGGGGGCTCACACTTTTTTGGCATGTGAGCTACTTTTGAGTCGACAATATCTTGGAGACCTACCTGTAAGCGTATTTATATATATATATATATATATATATATATATATATATATATGGATTTGAGATGAGAGATAATCCAGATAGATGGAGGACTAGTCAGTGTGAAAGCCACTATCCAGGATGAAACATCCAAGATGCATGATTACATCAAGCTCAAGGCCCCAACTGACAGTGTTCTCAGTGAATGTCTCAGGCAATGGAGGGCAGAGGATACAGTGCTGGAGGACAGATCCTCATGGGAGGACAAACCCCTGCATGGGATGTACCACCGGACCATAACTGAAGTGGCTGATATCAAGAAGTCCTACCAATGGCTAGAAAAGGCTGGCCTACAGGACAGTACTGAAGCGCTCATCCTGGCAGCTCAGGAACAAGCCCTGAGCACCAGAGCAATAGAGGATCTACCACACCAGACAAGAATCAAGGTGTAGGCTGTGCAAAGAGGTCCCTGAAACAATCCAGCACATAACTGCAGGATGTAAGATGCTGGCAGGTAAAGCAAGTGGCTGGAATAATATACAGGAACATGTGTGCAGAATATGGAAACCCCAAGGTCAAAATGGGAAACACCTCAGAAGGTGGTAGAGAATGAGAGGGCAAAGATCCTGTGGTACTTCCAGATCCAGACTAATAGGATGGTAATGGCGAACCAACCAGACATTGTAGTGGTGGATAAAGAACAGAGGAAAGCCGTTGTGGTGGATGTGGCAGTACCAAGCGATGGGAACATCAGGAAGAAGGAACATGAGAAACTGGAGAAATACCAGGGACTCAGAGAAGAACTGGAGAAAGCCTGGAAAGTGAAGGTGACAGTGGTGCCTGTGGTAATTTGAGCACTCGGGGCAGTAACCCCCAAGCTGGAGGAGTGGCTACAACAGATACCTGGAAAGACCTCAGACCTCTCAGTCCAGAAAAGCGCAGTGCTAGGAACAGCTAGATACTGCAGGACCCTCAAGCTCCCAGGCCTCTGGTAGAGGACCTGAGCTTGGAGGTGAAACCACCCACGGAGGGTGAGAGGGGCGTTTTTTTAAATACATATGTATATTTATATTTAAATACTATTAGTAAGTGTTTGTTGTTAAATGTTTGTTTATTAGTTACATGTTTATTTCTACATTGTTTTTTATGTGCTGATGATTAAAAACTGCACAGTAAGATTACACAAAGATACTTTTGTATTAACAGATGAGGCATTTTATTACAAAGCTAGAAAGCAGTGACTATCATATGTCATGCTCTGTTGTAAACCGTGCAATGCAGGGAGCATAGCATTTCTGAAGTCTGTGCCACGGAAAAAAACGCTTCCCTAATGAACTCGTATTTATCAGGCGAGAACTGCAGAGCCGGTAACAGGAGGACACACGCCGGGCGGCTTCAATAAACACTCCGCTTGTCCGGAGTGGTCTTCTGCCGGGGACTTGACGTTTAAACACGCATATGCAGTGACATATGTTTCAGAGGATGTCCGATGGGCCGTTCTGCATGTCAATCATGTCCCGTACTTCTCAGTGAGGATTTTGATTGGCTGGTGGATTTTTTTAGAAGTACTTTTTATTGTTTTGTTATTTATCTTTGCTGTCCTGCGATCTACCCTCATGCCCTTGAAGATCGACCTGTCGATCGCGATCGAGGTAATGAGCACCCCTGGCTAAAAATCTGAATCGTTGCTTCCCACCTGGTGAAGTTGCCTATGTGGTCACATTAGGCAGCTGATAAATGATGGTCATCTGCACTTTTCACAATAAAACTCACCCAGATTCCTCAGATCATTACATTTCATTGAGACAAATTTATGTATAGTAACATATATGCTAAAATATAGTTATTTAAAGTTTTTTTGCTGTTGCTTTTTTCTGTTCAAAAACTGGATCTTTAATAGGATTAAATCTAATACAACATTATTTTTTTCCTTGTTTTTAAACATTTCTGGTCAGATAGTGACCCCAAAGATGGAAGCCTGCAGCTAAATTGATGCTACAGTCAGTCTTACAGGGGGTCTGTTGAAAAGAACTGCATGGTGATTAGCCCCGCTCTGATAATCCATAATAATCGGTACGATAGCTGTAGAACTGAGCCGCTGGCTACAAATCTGTGAGTCTGGTCAGAAAATTCTCCATCTTTTCATCCACATCCCGTCTGATTTTCTGCTTCCATCTTCACAGAAACCAATTTGAGGAACCAGCAGACTCTTAGCGGAAAGAAAGCAGGGATGCAACAGCTGAACAGAGCGAACAGGCAGCCATACATATGGATCAGGTCGGCAGCCTGAGCATTAATAGCCTCCCTCTGGAATCTAAAACACTGGAACAGGCCAAAGAGGAACTCCTGAGGGAAATCACAATACCGGCAGCCATTCAGGTCAGCTTGTACATGTTCTCTGCGAGTTACAGCTCCATTTTGCTCCCCCTTTCTTTAGTCTCCACGGCCGGAGAGCTTCCTTCTGCGAGGTGATTTATACACTTGCATGTCTTATTGGGTGAAGAGAAAGAATTGCATTTCTGTTTGGGATGATTTATGTTTTCCTGGAACATGGTGAAGGTGAGAGGACGTCAAAACTCTACCTTCCACTGTATAAGCTTTCCAAAAGTGACGTTAAACTATAATTAACATTATTGAAAGCTGTGGATCCTTTTTTGAATCCAATCAAAAAGTAGATGTGTAAGAACGTAGTTGTTTTATGGCCTGCATGCTAACACTTTTTGTTATATTAGCATAGTTAGCATAGTTTTCATCTTTAACAATGTGTTTTTTCTGTGATGCTTGATTATGTTGAATGCAATGCTAGAACAGTTTGCAACGTTTTATTTTCTATAGCTCTGATTCAAAAAACCAAAAATGTTTCTAATTGACCAATATACAGACTAACATTAGATTTGCTATGGGAATGAAACATGTTTTCTACTTTAAAGTTAGTATTTTTGTTGAAGTATTTGCTCTATGTTACAATAAAACATGTGGTTTAATAGCCAAACCTCTGCTCACATGCTGGAAGTGTCCTAATGATGGCTAGAGTTGTTAGAAGTGCTGATGTGAAGATCATCAACGTTGGTATTACTTTTTTAACACATCATTACTCAGCAGAGATTATAGCTTTTCATCTTGAATCATTTGCCGAAAGCATTAAGGGCATAGGCATGTGGTAGAAAGTGATGGACAAAATAAAGGGGATCACCCCAAGTGATTCAATCGCCACAGCTCTTATTGTCACTTTCTCCCTCCAAGCATTCCTTTTTCCTCTAGTTTTTCATGTTCCTTCTCCATGATGTTGCCAACACTTGGTATTGCCACATCCACCACCTCTGTTTTTTTGTTTTTTATCCACCACTACAATGTCTGGTTGGTCCGCCATTACCAGACATTACGTTTGTCACACAGGACCTTTGCTCATTCATCTTCTACCACTTTGACCTTGGGCTTTTCAGTCCATATTTGTCCCACATTTTCTTGTGGCACCTGTGGCACTCCATGCCCTGCCAGCATCTTACACCCTGCAGTTATGTGCTGAAATACCTACACCTTGGGTCTTGTCTGGTGTGGTAGATCTGAGCCTCTATGGCTACGTTCACACTGCAGGGCTTAATGCTCAATTCAGATTTTTTGAAAAAATCTGATTTGTTTGCTATAGCGTTCACATTTCCTAGTAAATCCGAGCTTTTCTGATCTCCAGTGTGACCGTGACACGACCCAAACGAGACCCGCATGCGCAGAAGCCAGAAGAATACTCAACGGTGAATGACGTCACTTGTTGTTTGCAAAGCAAACGTTAACAATGGATGTCAACAATGGTGTTGTCAAAAGCGGAGCTCTTTTTGTAATATTAAATTTATTTTCACGAAGGAGCAGCACAATTACAATCTTCTCATTTTAAGAAGGCAATGGAGTCGGGGTCGTCTGTACCCACTGTTGTGGAATGGAAATGTGCATGTGTTGGGGCCGCGCGCCCGCGTGTGTGTGTTTGCAAGCGCGTGCCGCGATAGAGAATGGGGGGGGGGGCAGTGTGGGCGCGCATGTTAATAAAAGAAGGGTTCCCCCAGAATAAATGCAATGGACTCTTTATCAACCCGTTCTGGAGAATCTAAGGATCAGAACAGGGAGGAGGAGGAGGATCGCCTCGGGTCCCCCGCGCTTCTGATCACGGTCGGAAAGGGGAGAAAGAAAAAAAAGTTATCGCGGGAAAGGTTCAACACCACGCTCTACCATTTAGCTGGAAATTTTTTCAAAAACCGCCCAGTTGCGATAAGAGCCCTGGAGTTTGGCCTGAAAAGAGCGATCACCCCAAATATTAATCCAATCAGTGACCTGCTTCCCTTCCACTGACGGGTCTCAGCAGCATCGTCCACCATGGTTGATGTTTACGTTCTCGTTTCAGCCTACTTCAACGCAAAATGATGACGTTTGTTGCGTGTCGATGACGTACGGTTCGGAATCAAGTCGCCTGGCCGGTCAGACGGCGGTCGCAATTGAAAAGATCGGCTACGTTTCGGAATCAGGCCGGCAAACCCACGGGGCCTGGGTCGCATTTGAAAAGAGCGGATCTGTGTCGTTCAGACTGTCATGAAAAGATCGGAATTGGGCCGCTTAGGGGCAAAAAATTCGGAATTGGGTCGTTTCAGCCTGCAGTGTGAAGGTAGCCTATGTCTCTCGTCCTCAGGGTTTGTTCCTGAGCTGCCAGGGAAAGTGCTTCAGTGCTGTCCTGATGGCCAGCCCTTTCTAGCCATTGGTAGGACTTCTTGATATCATCCATTTCAGTTATGGTCCTCTCCGCTGCCTGAGACATTTACTGAGTACACTGTCTTTTGGGGCCTTATGCTTGATGTTTTTGTGGATATTGCATGTTTCATCCTGGAGCTACAGTCATAACCCTTGTGCTATCTTAGGTGACCCCACCCTTACTTTGACATGTTTTCCCTACCATGACAAAGCTGGTTTAAGGTGGAAAGATTTCATGTAATCTATGGACACCAATGAAGATCACAAATCATTGAAGAAAAAAGGGTCAGCGCACTGTCTAGTGGGTCTGGATGACCCGACTCCAAATGTTAAAGTGCCTAGGATAGCACAAGGGTTTAAGGTGCTGGATTTATGGTTTATGGTGAGAACCATAGTGTTTTAACATCCATAGTCTTTATGTTTGCCTTTGGCAATCTCATTATTTCTGCAGGGTATCTAATGACTGGTACAAATTAAGAAAAAAGGTAAAGAGGGTAATTTTTTTCTTTCTCAGCAATAACTGCAATTTCAAATGTTGAAAGCAACACAAACTTGGAGTTTGAGTAATAAACCCCATACGTTTCTCCTACTCAATACTGTTACACCTTCAGATGTTCTGCCATCGGGCATTTCACACGGGAGGTTGTTCAGAGTCATTCAAGGAAATACAGTAAGTTCCTGACTCACACTGCACTGAATCACAACCAAACATGACTCACAACGCGCCGCCTTTCGTCATAGGGAGATTCTTTTCAAGTCCCCAGAAAATGTTGCTGTAAAAGTCTCCATTTTATTGTCCGTTTGAAGAACTTTGACCCGTTTCAAACCCAATACTGATGTGGTGGGAGTTCTGGATGAAGGGCTTCATGTGCTGTGGTGCAGGAATGCTGACAATGCAACAGGCACGGCGAGGAACTTGTGACCTTGTTGAAGTGCCACATCCTCCTACACAACCCTCTATCAATAACGCCTGTGTCTTCACCAGATTGTGCAGATTGACTTGTCGCTGTGTCAAAACAGTGAGAGCTATTCTGTTTTGTTTCCGTGTAACCCTTGTGCTATCCTAGGCACTTTAACATTGGGAGTGGGGTCATCTAGACCCACTAGACAGTGCACTGAACCTTTTTTTTTCAATGATTTGTGATCTTCACTGGTATCCATGGATTACAGGAAATCTTTCCACCTTTATCCACCTTTGTCATGGTAGGAAGAACACGTCAATGCAAGGGTGGGGTCATCTAAGATATCACAAGGGTTAAAGACACTTGAAGACATTAGTAAAAAAAAAAAAATGTTAAAACCACTTAATGTTAAATTGAAATTTATAATTTTTTGTCAGGTAAATATCTAAGTAAAAGATATGATGAAGACAATAAAAACATATTTTGCAAGTAATTTGGTTTACATGAATATTGGTTTTATTGTTCACAGAGTTTATGGATTTTCCGAATACTTCTTAACCCATCAACGTTTGGCTCCGGTGTTGACGTTCTTTGGACTAACATACCTCTTCAACTGTTTATGCAATTACAGCAGAGTCTAAAGCAGAGAAATGCAGCTAATACACCAAACTGCACAATAGTTAAGTGCTTACTCAATAAACGCATATCAGCTGATTTTTACGTGGAGAAAAGTGGCTTTTACACAGTTTACAAAAAAACTGTTGCATATCCGTTGGAATTACGCCAACTGCGTAAACAGTTTAAGAGTACTGAAAGAATTTCAAGACAAAGTTGCCCTTTTTCCAAATTGGTTTGATCCACACCAGGTGATGACACTCCTGCTATAAACGAGTGAACTATAGTTCCTCTGAAAACAAAGATCTCGGTTTGCTAGCAGATAAACCCTGGTGCAGTTTATAACAGTGTGAATCCAGAGCGGACCCCTCCAACCCCACCAAGAACTGGAGTGAGTTAGTGTGACGTCACCCATAGAAAATGGCGTACATATAATGTAGATCCAGACGAAATCAAGTCAATTCAGTCGCCATATTTTTGCAGTAAAGACGTTGGTTGGGGTTGGGATTGGTTCAACGTCGATGTCTTGGTCATCATTTCCATGGCAACCACTTTACCTGATCAGAAGTGAGCTTGTTGGAAGTCCACACCCCTTTGACATGAGATTACATGTTTTTATTGAGGCATCTGATTAGTCAGTTTATAATTCGAATAACCTCTGCAACAGAAAAAGTAGAATTTAACAAATTAGGATTAGCAAAAACATGCTGGTAAAAGTTAGCTGAGCAAGAATGGTTATTCTGATAAATGCTGTATAATGACTGTAGAACTCAATGGGATTTCCCTGTTACTTCCTGTTTGAGACACAAGGGGGAGGGGTCACACAGTCCTGTTCTCACACACAGTCAGTGGTTAAAAAACAAAGACAGTGAGTAAGGTGAAAGAAGAGAAAACCAAGAAAATATTTGAAAAAAAATCAAGAAAGAGAGGATGCTTATATGGTTGTTACGCACTAGCACAGAGGTGTCCGAGGCCTTCAGGGTCGATTTCCAGACACATAGACCAGATCCCGGTTCCAACAGGAAGAAAGACCCTCCCGTTCTCTGGCTAAGCCAGTTTTCTTCTTCTTCTTCTTGGCTTTTTTTTTGGCCAGTCAGAGTTTGTTTTGAACCACCACCGAGCAGCTGCTGATGTAAATGCACAATGTTTCCAGGTGGTTTCGTCCACTCCGCAAAAGGATGAAAGTGTGGAATTTCTTAGCGTTTTCTACATATTTGAAATGAGCACCATCTTACTAGCTAACGTTTGGAACAATTTTTTATATAAAAATCTCACAAATATGGATTCATAATTGTAACATTTGGAGCCCAAAACCAGTTTCCTTGCTCGTGTGGTGTTATGCGGACTTCTTAGACTCAGCATAAAAACAAACTGTCCTCATTCCCGACCTCTATGTACGGGTGTATTCCTGTCCACGTGCGACTCGTGTTTGGATGTGCGTGCTCGCTACTGATGAGGCAGGGATGGTTGTGTCTTGATGCAGCAGCAGCAGCAGCCTGTGGAAACGCAAGGCAGGGTGATTTATAGCCTCTTACTGAGAGCATAAATCACACCTGCAGCGCCGCGCCTTTAAACGCCCCGCGTCCTGACAGCATTTACCTTTTATAAATGATTGGGCTGAACCTCCCATGGAGCCCGAGACCACAAAGCTCACTCGCTTCCCGACCAACTCTTCCTTTTGTTTCCCCTCTTTCCTCTCGGCTCCCTCCTATTTACATTTTGATTCTCCTCTTTCTTCCCCTCCCCGTTTACATTTTTCGTCTACCTTTTCTACACTTGCAGGGCATGATGGGAAGCCGCCGAGGGGCTCTGTCCGCGTCTCCGGGGGATGGAGAGCTAAAGCTGCAGCGATGCGGCTGCATCTGCAGCCGTTAAGGAAATGAATGTGTCAGTCTTGGCCCTATCTGCCTTCCTCACAGCCACTTTTGTATGAGGAGGAGGGGTGTCTCAGGATAAACGACACACACATATAAACAAACACACACACACACACACACATATATATATATATATATATATAGCTTGTGTCACGGCAGAAATGTGAGGCGGGGAATACACAGCCACAGCTGCAGCCGTGTGGCTACAGATAAAGGTGACGTCTTGAGGCCATTACTTATCCAGCACAGCAGCGAAAGGTTTGCAGATATTATACCTGCTGTCTCCACATAATAGCTCTCGGTTGGAAGCCGCGCGCTCGCGTACAAATAACGTCCATGCAAACCAAACAAAGTGCTGCACAGCCGGGCCCCCGCGCAAAAATTTACACAAGTTCCCCGCAAACACGCACGGCGGCACACTCCGGGATACCTCGCCTCGCTGAGTTAAAACAGATGAAAGAGCTTCTAAATGAAATCTGACTCAACAGTTTGAAACGCAGCACTGTGAGCATCGGTGGAACAAAACAACATTTTTCCAGGCTGCCAAAGCCAGCAGGAGCACCTGAATTGAGGTTTGTTTTCAACTCCCGCTCCTCTTGAGAATGCCGTACATCTGATTTGGATAAACAGAGAGATGTCGCTGCATGAAAAGTTCCCCGATTTCTTTTTAAATAACACCTTTATTTAATAATGAATGACTCGCCTACTATTAGCATTTTTGTTCATTTTTGTGCATCTAAACCTGAAAATCTACTTTCTTTATGAAAGAAAAGATGAATAGTTTAAAAAAAAATATCACAATTATAGAAAAAACCCATTGTGAGGCAAATTCTACATTGCATACTAGGGGTGTGGTGGCAAGAGTCTGGCAATACCATACGTATTACAATACATCGATGCAATTTTCTTATATTTTTTCAAAGAGTATGAATTAGAAAAAAACTCTAACTGAATATTAATATACCTTTCATTGTAATAAAATGGTACAAAATCAGTTTATTTAAAAATCAAAACGTTGTGCACTGTAACTGTAACTCATATACAAGTTGCTTTTACCTGAGCAAATTCATAGTGCTTTTATTTTGTTAAATTTAGAAGCATTTTTCTGGGAACAGTCACTATTGTCAAATTTTTCACAACAAAGTATTTTCATTATAAGATTAAAAAAAACACAGAGTAAAGTTCTAATGGTAATATTGAGGAAAGTGCTTTCAAACGGTTCTGGAGATTAAACAGTGCTTGGACGGGTCCTTTCAAAATAAAGGGGGAAAAAAACGCCAATACTTTACATTAAAGTATGATAAGGCAGCATGACAGGGTGAAGGAGAGTGCTTTAATGTGGCTGAGATGCTTTATTTCCATGACAGTCTGCTCTGCAGCAACGTTTTCCCACACGCAGAAGTAGAAAGGGATGTCAACGCTCATCGCCACAACGTTTGCCTTTTTCAGAATTACTGTGATTCATCAGGTCGCTGAACTAGAATCTATTGCTGTGAAGTTCTGCAGAACTTTAACCATCTTCGCCGACAGCATTTCTCACAATCCATGTTTTCATATGGGGTTTCGGTTCGGGACCCACCCAAAATAAAAACTAAGTACCGTATTTTCACGACCATAAGGCGCCATTGAAAGTTGTAAATTTTCTCCAAAATGTACGCTGAGCCCTATGGTGCGGTGCGTCTAATGTGTTGTTGCGTGACTTTGGCAAAGAGGAAGTAGGTGAAGTCAGCGTGAGAACGGTAAGGAGGAAAGTGAGGATGTGAAAGAAGACACACCCCCAAAAAGTACTAAAGTGCAGGGATGTGCATATGCAGAACATCATTTTAGCTACCCTGAAAATGCAAAGAGACACGCTTATGAAGCACAGTTTAAACTGCAAGCTGTCAGCTATGCAGAGGAACATGAGAACCGAACAGCTGCCAGAGAATGCAAGATTCATGAATCCATGGTCCACAAGTGGAGGAAGCTGGAAAACGAACTCCGACAGTCAAGAAGACGCAGCTGAGTTTCCGCGGAAACAAGGCGAGGTGGCCCGAGTTGGAAGACCGACTCGAGCGATGGATTAACAATCAGAGAACAGCTGCATCCAGACTACAGTCATCATTCGACTGAAGGCTGTAATGCTTGCATAGGAAATGAAAATTGAACATCACGTTTTATGAAACGCCATCATCTTTCCATCCGGGCAACGACTAGTGGCGCAGCAACTTCCAGTAGATTACAATGGAAAGCTGCTCCTACTTCATTAAAAAGATTGCAGACAAACACATCCAGCCCTGCCACATCACCAACATGGATGAGGTGCCATTCACTTTTGACATCCCAGTGAGTCACACTTGTCTGACTTTAACTGCATTGACATTAGTTTTAGATCTTGTTTGTAACCTGTTACTCGTTAGCCACATCAGAGGCATTAGCGCATTTATAATATCTGTAATTTCTAGCCTTGTTTGGAACACGTAAAAAAACAAACTGATACAGCTGAAACAAATATTACAACGACCACAATAACTCACAACCAGGTTAGTATCACATTAAGAAAAACCTACAATTCAACACTGCAACATGTTTGCCAGATGAGCATATACACAACAACACCCAACCTTGTTTGCAACATGTAAAACAAAAGACTGAGACCAGTTAAATAGACGACCGCGGTAACTGCCAAACTTGTTCGTAACACATAAAAAACACAGTCTGACACTGCTACACTCTAGCCGTGTTAGACTATACGCAATAACACATAACAAGTAAAAAACAAACTGATACAGCTAAAATAGATCCTACTGCAACCACGGTAACTCAAACCATGCTAGTGACATACCCGCAACCACGGTAACTCCAACCATGCTAGTGACATATAGAAAACAGTCTGACGACGCTACATGTTAGCCACATTTGCATATTCACAACAACACCCAACCTTTTTTGGAATGTGTGAAAAAAACAACACATAAAACATGGAAAAACATTAAAAAACATACGTGATTATGACTATGCTAACTCTCAAGTAACTCATAAAAAACACAATCCGAAACTGCTACACTTTAGCCATGTCAGAATATACGCATTAATACTCAACCTGATGTCGCTTACTATGAATACATTAACTCCCAACATTGTTAGTAACATGTACAAAACAAACCCCTTCTACACTTTTGCCGCTTTAGTGTATTCACAATAACACCCCACCTTGTTTGCAGCAGAATTAATTCATACATGAGGCGCAACAGATTATTAAAAAAAAAAAGCTACTAAGTGCCCCTTTAAGTGTGAACAATACGGTAAATACATTTTTAACTCACTTCCACCTTAAATAGGAAGCATCTCATATTTTTCCCCGACAGCTCGGTTGGTGGATTTATACCATCCATGCATTAGCGCTTCATTTAGTCACAATTCCATCTGTTAAATTCTTACACACTTGATCCTCTCCCTTCAGCGCGGGGTTTCTCATTCAGTTCCAACTTTTCGTGGCAGCAAATAAAAAAGAGGGACCCGGACAGACAAGATGAATCGGAACCCAAGCCAGTCATTTTCAGCTCCAGTTTGAATGTGACAGTTGTTCTTTGTATTTGTGTTGGACGCTCTACAGTGGAAACCAGAGATGCCCTGCAAATGGGAGGGATTCTGCTGCCAGGATGCAGCTTGTTCTACTGTAACTGAGCGGGAGCGGAGAGGAGGCATCCTTGCAGGGAAGAGAAAGCTTTGAAAAACAAAACTTAAAATAAAGATCCTTGAGGCCTAAAGAAATGTTCCATTTTTAGGTGCAACAGTAACTTTTGCTTTTTTTCCCCCAGTCTTTCTCCAATAAATCTATGGGGAATCTATGTGGAGATGTTCCACTCTGTGGAGGCTATAAGGCTAATGCGAGGCTGCTATCGACATGCCCTTTGTGGCATGCAGCCGACCTGACCCTCTGGATGGAAACTACACCTCAATATGGAAGACCTAAACCTGACCTTCATCTGAGATAAGGGAGCAGCAGACAAATCCTACTTCAGCTGCATTTACACAACCTGTTTACACAGTTTGGTGCCCCGGGTTAATTGGTGTGATTGTGACTCTGGGCTATGGCGGGTTCTGTGGAGCTTTGAAGTTGCTCAGGGATATAAAACACTCAGAACGCTGAGATTTTCACAACCCACTATCATGGTATTTTAGAGTTGCCAATAACTGCTTTGTTTTTGATGAAATTGATATTTTCTTTTCTTTGTCAAATTTGCCTAAACAGATATGAAAATGTTGTTTTTTCTCTTTGAGCAGCACAAAATAGTTTGTGTAAATAATCTTATTCTATAAAGGTTGAACAATTTTTTGTCTGTACATCATGAAAAATTAACCTTTTACTAGAATGTTAGTCTGGAGAGTTAAAACTAAATAATTCAACAGTAAAAATATTTGACTTAAAGTTTGAGGAACGAAGACTCAACCATTTAAACTAATTATTTTTCTTTATTGCTTTACATCTGAGATATCTTCATTTATTTTGTAATGAAATACATTTATCTAGTAATTTACATTTCAAACTGTTTCTTTATTTGTATGTAAATTGGAAATAAATACCCTCAAAATGATATCTTAATGATAATATATATATATATATATATATATATATATATATATATATATATATATATATATATATATATATATATATATATATATATATATATATGCGCATATATCTCACAAAAAACATGAAAAATTTTATGCGATTTACGTAATAATTGCGTGTATCTACATAAAATATACGTAAACTGTGTAATTCTCAATAGACCAAAAAGTTTTGGACGGCTCAAAACCGAATTTTCGTGCCCCTCAACGGAAATCTGTGCACATTGACTAATGACGAATGCAAGAAATACTAATAAATCACGTATATCAGGCATGTTTCACAAAAGATCGAAATTTCATGCGTGGAAAATGCCTAAAATGTACGTAATGGTTGTGTGGCAGACTTTGATTTGTCGAGCTCCTTTTTTTTTTTGTTAAATCATGATTTCTGTTGTGTTGCACTAAGCTAAATCTGACAACAGTCAAAAGCACCATCAGTTCTTGAGGTGGAGTAAAAAAACAACAACCTGTGTAATCAGTTTCAACTTCATTGAGCTTATTAGCTCAGAAGTATCTCAAATGAAGGAGTGACTGCTCTTAAATCACTTCTTTGGGGAGTTTTTAGCTTATTAAGTAGCAGCCGCTCCTGCATGAGCCAAGATTGCTGGTGAATGTCTGAGGTGAAGCCGCCCTCATCTGAGCCGCGCTCCAACTATTAGTGAGATAAATCATACCGCTGTATCGCATTCACATCTGAGGCCCACAGAGCGCTCAGCTGTGCCATGCGGCGCTGCGTTTTAGGGCATGGCAACGAGAGTGGTGTGCCCTTAAATGTCAGGTCATCTTAACTACAGCCTGTGCCAGCTACGCCTGGGATCTCACAGCGCCATGAACGCCGCCTCTCAACAAGCACATGGAGCTTTACGAGGCACGTCAGCAGCAGGACAATTAACCAAAACGGGGTAACAAGCATGTACGCACTTGACATTTTATATATAAGCTTATCCTCTCCTCTACACGTGGCACTATATAGCAGAGCAGCCTCGTTTTGCTGCGAACGCCGGCTGTTTACAAGAGAAATCCCTTGTCCTCCACCTCCTTTTAAGCCGCACCTGCAGGAGCCCCGCGTCTGCCGCTTTAACTGGTATGCATTATGTGGCTTAACATCACGGGTAAAGATATATATAAATAAACATAAACACCGACTCTGGGAACATGTTTTCCCTCTCCCTCCCTCCAAATCCCTCCTCTTCCCTACGCTGAGAAGTAATGAGGGGCTACCTGTAATTACAAGCAGCTGCTGTCTTCCCTGACGTACGCTAATTGCCAATAATGATTTTGGAGAGCTGTAAAATTCACTGGCTGACGCTCTCTCCTTCTCACTTTCTACCTCGCTCTGCCTGCAGTTTGTGGATGCAGAGAAGAGGACCTAAAAGAAAAACAAAGACTAGTTGGTAGATTCATGAATTTATTGATCTGCTCGTACACAGACGAAGCCAGGAGAGCAGTTCGCTACGTTTTGCGGTTATTCCGGAGTGCAGTTGTACGTCATTCCTGCCCCTTTTGTTCCCGCTCACCTGTGACAGCAGCTATATCAGAGCTGTAATGTGCAGGTGGAAGTTTAAAGGTCGCGCTTGAGCACTGTAAAGAACAGAGGTGGGTGTAGACAGGAGATTCCAAGTCAGGGGTGTCCAATTCCAGGATTTGAGGGGCTGGTGTCCTACATATTTTCCAACCTGAAGCGACCTGAAGCTTTTTATACACCTGATCCAGGTAATCAACAGCAAATAAGGCCGGATTTATGGAAAACCTGCAGGACGTTGGCTCTTGAGGCCTGGCGTTGGACAACCCTAGTCTAACTGATAGGTGGAAGGCCTGAGAAGCCACAAGCATAAAGAAAAGACTACAACACTAATTAACCCTTAGTCGCATGTACCCATACAGGGATAGATTTGTACAGGTACTGCAGGTTTTTGGGTTGTCTGGGCCCATCCACGAAGGGTCTACGGGTCTAAGAAGGGTCGTAGACAAGAGGGGCTGCATCTTAAAAGGAGAACATGTGTATCTTGCAACTCCCTTGAACTCTGTGTGCCCACGTTGAGGGGTGTTCATGAAAAGACCGTACAAGTGAAGTACTTGTGGTAAGTGTATCGTCAAATACTTAAAAGGAAAATGTACGTTGGGAATATTTATGTTGCACGGTTGATGCGGTCATACAATGTCCTTATGCCAAGCTCTAGTTATTAGTAAAGTGAGCGTACTGGCATGCGGCAGATGCTGCATACATAAGTGCCCATAGGATGCCTGTAGGATGTCCACACATGCTACACTTTCTCTAATTTGTTTCTAACAGCCAGGCTACGCACACTGAGCCTAAAATCACGTAAGTGCCCAAGGTTTGAGGGGGATAAAACATTTTTTAAAAGGCTTTACGACACGCCTGCGTCTTACCTGTTCACCCTCACGTAGCCTTAAGTGTTGTAGAAGTGTTTGCTTCATCTTGTCCATCGCAGCAAGCTAGTAGAAAAAATGTAAATGAACATTTTTGCTTTTTGGGCTTACCAAGTGGTCTACGGCCTTGATATTTTGTTTGGGCCACCTGGGTGCCCCATACAGGTTTTTCCATTTCTTTTTGAAAGCTCATATCCACCTGTAAGGCCAGTAGTGCCTAAGGCCTTTACGAATGGCGTATACTTATATAGCGCTTTTCTACCTACAAGGACAAAGCGCTTTTACAGTCAACGACCCATTCAGCCAGTCACACACACATTCACACACTGGTGACCGCTCCTCTGCCAAACACAGGCGCCCGCATACCACCAGAGGCAACGTGGGGTTCAGAGTCTTGCCCAAGGACACTTCGACTCATGCGCATGCAAGGCAGGAATCGAACCTGCATGGGATCATGGGTCGACCGCCCTTCCGCTGCACCATGGCCACCGAAAGTTTGTGCTCATTTACTTCAAGGTATTTAAGGAAATGATAAGACATTCATTCATAATATCCAGATATCAAACATTTAAACGTGTGAGTTCAGATGTTAACAGCTTTTATCAGCCACTGCAGTGCACATCAGATTATAAGGCGCACCTTCAATGAATGGTCTATTTTCAAACTCATGTCAAATAGAGCACACTGACTACAAGACGCAGTCAGACTTTATTTTCTGCGTTCACAGTCATTCTAGAACTTTTTTAACATGCTACATGTTAGCCACATTAGAAGCGTTAGCATATTTACTGTACCTAAGAATCCCAACTTTGTTTGTAACACCTAAAAGACTGATACCGCTAAACCAAACACGAATGTGAATACATGTTACTAACCTTGTAAGTACTGACCTAACTGACCGTTCTGTGTCTGAGTTTAAACACACAGTTCAGCCAGTACTTAGTGATATTCTGAGAAAATACTCTGAGACCAGCTCCCATAGTATCAGTCCTAGTATAAATGACCACTTTGTTAATGATGCCTTACAAGCCCTCAGGAGTACACTCGATGTTGTTGCCCCCTTGAAACCTAAGTTCGTCAGACAAAACCGAGTAGCACCGTGGTTTAACGCTGAAACTCGTTCTCTTATACAAGAAATCCGTAAGTTGGAAAGAGAATGGCGCCGCTCCGGTTCAGAGCAGTCTCTGGATATCTGGAAACATAGCCTATTAAATTATAAAAAAGCTCTGCGTAGAGCTAGAAGCCAGTACTATTCAACCTTAATATCAGAGAATGGAAATAATCCAAGATTTCTTTTTAGCACTATTGCTAAATTAACTCGCAGTCAGAGCTCAGTAGAACCACATGTTCCTGTTTCTCTCAGCTCTGATGATTTTCTTACATTTTTCGATAGTAAAATCTCAAATATTAGACATAAGTTAAATCAAGTTATTCCTACTATCAGCCCAGAACAGGCTGAAGCGGTAGAAATGGAGGCATCCATAGAAACCTCTGTAACATTGGACTGCTTCACTACTGTGGATCAAGCGGAAATAACATCAATTATTACGTCCTCCAAATCCTCAACGTGTCTGTTAGACCCAATTCCCACCAGACTTTTTAAAGAAACTTTTCCCCTAATTAATGATCCCATATTAACAATGATAAATGCCTCTCTGGAAACGGGTTACGTGCCACAGTCTTTTAAATATGCAGTTGTTAAACCTCTTCTGAAAAAGCCCAGTTTGGATCCTAGCATCTTGGCCAACTATAGACCGATATCAAACCTCCCCTTTATTTCTAAAATCCTAGAAAGAGTTGTGGTTAAGCAGCTTTACTGCCACCTACAGGACAACAGCCACTTTGAAGACTTTCAGTCTGGGTTTAGACCCCACCACAGTACGGAAACTGCACTAGTTAGAGTCTCTAATGACTTGTTATTGGCCTCAGAAAAGGGACTACTTTCTATTCTGGTCCTGTTGGACCTCAGTGCAGCCTTTGACACAATCGACCACGGTATTTTACTCCATAGATTAGAGCAGGACATAGGGATCAGAGGATCTGCTCTCCAGTGGTTTAAATCCTATCTGTCCGATAGGTATCAGTTCGTTAATGTAAATGGCCATTCCTCTCAGTGCACTCGAGTCAACTATGGAGTCCCACAGGGCTCAGTCTTGGGACCGATCCTGTTTACGCTTAATATGCTACCCCTAGGAAACATAATCAGGAAACACAGCATTAATTTTGCATTGTTATGCCGACGATACGCAGTTGTATTTATCCATGAAGCCTGACCAGAATGACCAGATAGAGAAACTGAACGCCTGCATCAGTGACATCAAGACCTGGATGACAATTAATTACCTCCTCTTGAACCCAGAAAAAACTGAGGTCATTATACTTGGTCCTAAAAACCTCAGAGATACTCTGTCTGCTCAGATAGTCTCCCTGGATGGCATAAGTATAGCCCCCAATTCCACAGTTAGAAACCTTGGGGTTTTATTTGACCAGGATTTATCATTTAAGGCTCACATATCTCAGGCGTGTAGAACTGCCTTTTTTCATCTGCGGAATATTGCTAAGATCAGAAATATACTTTCTAAGAGTGATGCTGAAAAACTCATCCGTGCATTTGTTACGTCGAGGCTGGATTACTGTAACTCCTTGTTAGCAGCGTGTCCTAAGAGTTCCTTAAGAAGTCTCCAGCTTGTTCAGAACGCAGCAGCTAGATTGTTAGCTGGAACCAGCAGAAGAGATCACATCACTCCTGTGTTAGTTTCGTTCCATTGGCTCCCAGTTGATTCCAGAATCAAGTTCAAGATCCTCCTGTTAACCTATAAGGCCTTACATGGAATGGCCCCGTCCTATATTAAGGACCTCATAGTCCCTTACCATCCAATGAGAACACTTCGCTCGCAAAATGCAGGACTGCTTGTGGTTCCTAGAATTAGTAAAAGTACGGTTGGAGGTAGAGCGTTTAGTCACCAAGCCCCTGTCTTATGGAATAAACTCCCAGCTCATGTAAGAGAGGCCGACTCAGTTTCTACATTCAAAGTTAGACTTAAAACATTCCTCTTTGGACAGGCTTATTGTCAGACTAGTTAGTATTCAGAGATTATTTAACTTAATGTTAATTTGTTTAAATTAAACTTAATAACTATTTCTTTTAAAAGGCTGCTAGAAGTTGAAGCTGGGGTAACTATGGTGCACTGGGGTTCTGTCCTCTTTCCTTTTTTTACTTCTACCCTTCCTCTCCTCTATTCTTGATCATAATTTATCATTTAGTTCTCCATGCCTCTGTCTGGTACAGTGTGATTCATGTATTGTCCCTCTTTTCCTCTCCCCTCCTGGGGAGTGGGAGTGCTTCCAGATTCCAGTTGGCTCATCCGTGCTCCAGTTCCTGACCGTTTACCTCGCCTTTGCTCCTGCTCCTACACCTGGCTGTGGATCCTGCCTCTGGCTCATCTCTGGCTCGTCTCTGCTCTGTACCTGACCGAGTACCTCATCTCTGCTCCTGCTCCTACACCTGGCTGTGGTTCCTGTCTCCGGCTCGACTCGCGCCTTTGACTGTCCCCACAACCACGGCTGGATGAAGCTCGTCTGCTGGACTTTTATATATGTAGTTGTAGATTTAGATACGTTAATTCTTCTCTAAGAGTTCTGGTAAATCGCCTGTCCGTCCTGGGGGAGGATCCCTCCTTCATGTGGGCACCCCTGAGGTTTCTTCGTTTTTTCCGGAATCCGGTTTTTTTTGGAGTTTTTCCTTACCGCGAAGGGGGGTCTAAGGGCAGGGATGCCAGTATAGCTTAGTCAGTTTGTTAGTTCATTTTAGTATTTTCCTATTGAACTCTTTGTATTCGTGATCCTTTTGAGTTCATGTTTTACTTCGAAGCCCATCGAGACGATTGTTGTTGTGATTTTGGGCTATACAAATAAAATTGAATTGAATTGAATTGAATTAAGTAACACGTAAAATAAAACATAGTCTGACACCACTACACATTAGCCGCATTAGCGTATTCACGACACTCAAACTTGTTTGCAACACAAAACAGCCTGACATTTGACAGAGCGCCGTGTACTTCTCTAAATCGCATCAACATCAGCAAACACAACCAATATTAATCCACATATAAAGCCAGGGGCGGACTCTTGGGGGGGGGGGGGGGGGGGGGGGGGGGGGGGCAAGGGGGCAGCTGTTCCCCTCAATTTTCAAGTCCATATTAGTTAGCTTCATTAAGCATTAGTCATAGCACCTCAGCTGAAAGAACTGCTGTTTTAAAATGAATAAGGATCATACAAATGAATAAGGATCATACAACTATTCGAAAAGTGTATTTTTGATCCTTTCATTTGTACTGGCCTTGTACTCTGTTGTTATCAATTACCACCGTTCCAAAGTCTTCTGCCCCTCCCCCCCAAATAAAATGTTCTACAGTATTAGGCACTCTTGATTAATAGTGGTTATCTTTTGGAAAAAAAAACAAGCAGGCTTTTTGGTGCCAAGTGCATAAATACTGTAAAGTCCTATATTTTTTTTCTATCAATACCTGTCTTACAGTGTTGGCTTTGTTGGACGCCATTTTTCTAGCATTAAGTATCTATACAGGAGCACTGGTTGTAATCTTCTGCTTGTCCTATTGGTTCAAATAAAGTTTATTGAAGAATTTTAATCTTCTCTTAAAGGTGGTCACATGGTTGAGAGAAGGCTTAGATTGTCGAACTGATCATCTCAAGTATGAGCACGGCACTTCGAAAATCTACACTCACAAACACATTATCATTTCTATCAATCGTTCTCCGTCTTTAACTCACTCATCCCGAAAACTGCTCTCATTTTGAAGCAGGAAGAAGAAACAACACGCCATTCTCGCCTTTCATCTTTATCTGATCGTATATTGAGCAGGGTTCTCATTACAGCAATGAGGGCGTGAACAATAGTGCGGGGCTCACGCTCAGATGGGGCCGGAAAGATGCAGCTCAAAGTCCACACATGAAAGACTTAGTCTGTGAACGCCACGCCAGACATTCCTCTGCAGCTCTGCCTTGTTACATTTTTATTGAAGCGTTTTATCTTGAGGTCTATCTGAAACAGCAGAGAACAAAAACAGGTTATTGCAGCCACGAGAACAGCATGGGTGCAGCCAACAAATAAAACCTTTGAAATAAGGCCAAATAACGGGTCTGAATGATTTATTTTCAGTGCACTTTCAAAGACTGTTTTTCAGATTATTTGATTATAATTAAGTTTTAGAAGCAAAAAGAAAGAACATAAAGTCAAAAGATTTTTCAATTCAACCATAGGTTTTATTATTGTGGATTTAGAACTTTGATTGGACAATGTGTGAATGTCTCTGGACGGCCGCCGGTAGGCTTGGGGTATTTAAAAACCGGGCCATTCTGCACCACTGGTCATTCGCAACTCAGATTCTGAGCGCATGTTCTCTTTGATCTTGTCAAATTCACAGATTTTTAGACAATATGCCTTCCAAGAAACCCAGTCAAGGCAAAACCCAAGAAAAAGAAGGTCCAAGTGTCCAACCACAGCGGGAGGCTTCATCGGATGAAGAGCATCAATGCCCTCGCCCTATTTTATATGCAGGACCCACTGTGGCCGGGATCGCCAGAGCGACGTCATCGCTGGGCCCCCGGCCCATGTCAACAGCCCTCATCGAGTGCCGGCGCTGCTACAGTATGATATTTTTCAATCGGACGGCGGCAGTGGTGCTGAAGGGTGGCAGTCTAAAATCTGCCAAACTTAAGACCATTTTGGGGACCTTGGAGACCCTTCTAGAAGTCATTTATTGCGCTGCTGACTTCCTGCCACCCGCCTGTGTCTGGACTGCCATGATGTCAAAAAATTAAGATATGTGACCGTAGGATAAAGAGTTCATAATGTAGGGGATACTTATTTCTTAACCAATATATTAAACATTTAATGAAAAAGTAAAATGGATTTGATCATAAAATGTACTACTTTCAAAAATAGCTTTGTTTTGAAACCTTTTTCCTATGCTTGATCAATTAAACGTTTTTAGCTGCCCTATAAGGGCAAAATTCCTGCAAGCTGCCCAGGTCCAACAGCCTCTCATCTGAGTGTGACGTTGCCAAAGACGAAATCAGACCAGTGAGAGAGAGGGAAAAAAAGCACAACCAGCTCCTCTCCCTGTTCCTCTGATCGTCATTTGTCGACCTTTACATCCTCTCTTCCCACATTTACCAAATTTGATTCTTGTCGTGACTCATGCCTCTTTGAATCAGTGTGTTTGTTGGATTTCCTTTTTCTTCTTTTTAACTCTAAATGGTGTTAAGTTCACTTCCTCTGAAAGTTGCTGAATAGTCTGAATTTTCAAAGTCAACTTGAAAGAGATAAACTATGCAATTGGTCCACACCTGGTGAGCTTTGACACCAGTCAAAAGCCTATCTGAGGAAGTGGATTCCACTATGGACCAAAGAGCTCAGTGTAAAAGGACCTTCCTGATTGTGCGTAAAATCAATCAAGATGTAAATATTTGATTTCTGGTCAACTTTGCCAGTTTGCCAGTGTTTACAGTTTACAGCCTTTTTATGTACATGTGATGTGTGCTCTCAACGTTATATACTGCGTTCTGTGGGTTTTGAGGTTGCTCGGGTCTATGGAAGGTCATAGATAGGAAGGAAAAGAAGCACAGGTGTGTCCCGTATTTACCTTGTGGCTCGTGCAGCCACACGAATGGACGTCATGAAAATAGAGGATCCCTGCGTGGGGTAAATGTCTGAAGAAGACTTTATCAGGATATTGTAAGTTACAGACAAACTAGTGATGTTGTATAGTTCCCAGTCGTTAGTCAGCTTTGTGCACAGGCCCTCTTACTGAGCGTGCGTAACTGCGGCACACTGGAGTGTTAACGTGAAACGTAAGTGCCCGTAGTATACCTGCACAAACGATGCTCCATTTATCTAATTTCCTCATTTATAACATTTAAACTGCACAGAAGCACGCGTTCAACCAACCGCTTCCAATGAAAAGTCTACGTAAACGTGTGTACATGTGCATTCCGGGCTTCCGTGTTCAAAACTCTCATGTTTGTGCATCGCTATACATGTCAGTCTGTTTTTGGCCATTGAACGTGTGACAAAAGTTAACCCAATAGAACTTTGACCAATTAGGGAGCAGGATTTGGTAGTGACGGATGGGTAGGGTGTTTTTCAAAACACGGAAGTACCGACCATTTGTAAAGTGATCAATTCATAATTGCAGTTTGTGCCCAATCCGAATTATATGACATCAAGTCTTTCATATATCGGAAAATAGCTGTGAAAGAAAAGCCTGGAGCGAGATTAACGGGACTTGCACCACTTCAATCTTTCACACCAAGCATCTTCCAAATGTGAATACATGTGCTTGTATTGGGTAGTGACAGTTCAGTGTGAACGCCATATACTAATAATACAAATAATAATAATATTAAAAATGGATGGGATTTTTCTGAGATTTTCTAGACAATAAAAGCTCTTCCAATGTGAATCCATTATTCCTTCCTCATTCATACTTGGTTATGGAAAGCTACTGATGTAGCCATAGGGTGTAGTTTCTTGCTCAAGGACACAACAGCAGTTTACTGGGGAGAGCGGAGTTCTACAAATTTTTATATTTCCTCCGGGCCACCTGTGTGTCCTGTACAGGTTTTGCTCCATAGCCAACCGTGAAGGCAGTTGTTACTAAAGTATAAACCCTTTTTTGGCAAACAATACCTGAATAAATTAAAATGCAGCATTTTATGTTTGAAGCTGTTATGTCAAAGACATTTTGTTTTTGTTGCATAAATTAAAAGTCCCAAGAAGAAAATAAATAGGTTTATCTGTTAAAAGGCATTTTTATTTATAGTTTTGAACACCAAATGAACAATAAATACCTAGATCGATTTCAGTGAAAGAATTGGATTGGATTGTATCGCCACAAAGTTAGTTGAGTCCTGTGTATCGATTCGTGGACCATGTAGTGACATGCAAATCGAACCATGTGGTAGGAAACGATACACACCCCTAGTTTTTTGGGTTTTCTCCATAGAAGAGCTTCAAGTCCTCTCTCAACTTTGATAGGGACCCGCCGCCTCACTCAGACGTGTGGCTTTCGTCACACACCTTTTGAACAACCGTGGGAAGCTCTCGCAATAAAAAGGTAGTAGTAATAAAGCGCCGCCTTATCTGCTGCCACCGATGACTTACAAGTTTATTATTGAGCGTTCATGACTCTGTTAGTTGTTATACAAGCCCTAAGCTCTGTGACAGAGCCGCCCCACCACACCCACACCGGGGTCAGTATTTGCAGAGAGGCTTTTATGGAATGTTCAAAAGCAGAATAGGAATGTTATCTTTAGTAAGGCTATAAATGATCATTGAACACAGTTACACATTGTTTGATCAAGAACACCTTACAATACTCCACTGTGCATCTGCCTTTACCCTTCATTTTTTTTAAATAAGAAGTAATTTATTGGAAGCAGCCATGATCGTTTTAGTCTTGTGGAAAAAAATCTGTTGATCTTTCTTCTATAACCCAGCAATTGAGAGAAAATATAAAAGGTAAAAAAACATTCACACTTTAAAAAGTGGTGATTTTCAAATGTATAAAAGCACAAGAGAAATACATGAATTAGCAAAAAAAAGTTAAATGAAAATAAATGTGTATTTTAAGGGTTCAGTGATTACCAATTTAATCTCATACAATCTCAATTGTATGAGATTTAATCTCATACAACCAATTTAATCTCATACAATCTCATACAGCTGTGGTACTGTATGAGATTGTCTGGAGTGGCAGAGAAGTATGTCAGAGTAGTTCAGGACATGTATGAGAGAAGTATGACGGTGGTGAGATGTGCTGTAGGTCAGACAGAGGAGTTCAAGGTGGAGGTGGGACTACACCAAGGATCAGCTTTAAGTCCTTTTTTGTTTGCTATGCTGATGGACAGGCTGACAGACGAGGTAAGACAGGAATCTCCCTGGACAATGATGTTTGCAGATGACATTGTAATTTGCAGTGAGAGTAGAGAGCAGGTGGAGGAACAGCTAGAGAGGTGGAGGTTTGCTCTGGAAAGAAGAGGCATGAAGGTCAGTCATAGTAAGACAGAATACATGTGTCTGAACGAGAGGGATCAAGGTAGAAGCGTTAGGTTACAGGGGGCTGAGGTGAAGAAGGTGCAGGAGTTTAAGTACTTGGGGTCAACAGTTCAGTGTGATGGGGATTGTGGAAAAGAGGTGAAGAGGCGAGTGCAGGCAGGTTGGAGCGGTTGGAGGAAAGTGTCAGGAGTGTTGTGTGACAGAAGAGTGCCAGCAAGACTCAAAGGAAAGGCGTACAAGACAGTGGTGAGACCAGCTCTGCTCTATGGGTTAGAGACGGTAGCAGTGAGACAGAGACAAGAGGCTGAGATGGAGGTAGCGGAGATGAAGATGTTGAGGTTCTCCTTAGGAGTGACCAGGTTAGACAGGATAAGGAACGAGTACATCAGAGGGACGGCTCACGTTGCCTGTGTTAGGGACAAAGTCAGAGAAGCCAGACTGAGATGGTTTGGACATGTTCAGAGGAGGGATAGTGGATATATTGGTAGAAGGATGTTGGAGATGGAGCTGCCTGGCAGGAGGGCAAGAGGACGGCCAAAGAGGAGATACATGGATGTCTTAACAGAGGACATGAAGTTGGCTAATGTTAGGGTAGAAGACGTCCATGATAGAGTGAGGTGGAGGACGATGATTCGCTGTGGCGACCCCTGATGGGAAAAGCCGAAAGAGAAAGAAGAGTGATTACCAATTTCCTTTTTATTTTAAGTTTTAAAGGTTAAGACAGCAAAACAGAAAAGTTTAAGGCCGTGTCACACAGACGCTACATACATTTTGCCCATTTGCCACGTGTCAATTTCCTGTCTTCATAATACATGCGTGATATACGTAGTTCCAAAGTGTTTCTTGAGTTTGTCATCTGTTGTTGTGCGCAGATGTTTGTCGAGGGTTTGGCTGTGGGGTCTTTACGTGAATTCGGTTTTGAGCAGCTCAAAATTTGTAGATGGTTGAGTTTTACACAGTTCATGCGTATTTTACGTAGTTTATACCCAATTATTATATAAACCTTATGCTATTGTACATGATTTTACACAGATTTGTGGCTTTCCATGACCGCGTATGTCTAACAGACTTTTCACGGATGTACGCATGAATGTATGTATGTGTGTATGTATGTATGTATGTATGTGTATACATGTGTATAAAGAATCAGTTTCTAGAGAAAGTTTAAGTCTTACCACTTGTTTTTGTCCAGATGATGTAGCAAAAACTTTGCTTTAAAAAAACAGAAAAAATTTTAAATCAGTTACATTTCTCCTCATGTCTGATTTCCTCCTTCTCGGATTCGTTTCTCTTCTGCTGTAATGCATCACTTTTTAATCCACACCCAGCAGCCAATCAGAATCATATATTCACCTGGACCATGGTATACATTTATTTCACTTGTTTAAAAAGGACATTTTGTCCGGTGTAGGCGGTAAAAACCTACAAAAGCCCTTGATGTCATTAAGTTGAGGTCTTTTCCCTTCAGGAAAGCAACACAACAAGAGTCCCTTGTTTCTGACATGACATCAAACTTTGGTATGCTGCCAGTAATGTGAAAAATGTTAATGCAATGAAAATTACGCTACAGAAATGTGAACAAACAGCTTTGTTTCATTGTTTACAGACCAGCAAAGGCTCCCTTCCTTCAGCCACAGTGAATTTAAGTATGCTGCCTGATATTCTGTATGTAATAAGAAGCTGGCAGCCTTTCCCTCTCAGTGAGCAGTAAGGGCCTGTTTCTCTGATAATGCCTTGCATGGATAACTGAGTGAGACTGCATCAGATACTGAAACCAGCAGGCTTAAAGGAAATGAAATTTATTTGTGAGGGCGTCGAGCAAAGCGCTGGAGATAATTGAAACTGGGAGCGTTGAGTTGGGCAGAGAAATTGAGATGTTGTCACGAGTGGGTCTCCTTATCGTCATCAGGAGCGCCGCAAAAGCAATTAAAGAGCCCCCCAAAAAAAATAAAAAAGAGTCGATGGAGTTCTGGAGAATCCAAAAGAGCAGAACGCAAGTCAACGAGTTAGGACTTGCAAATTCCAGTTTTAAAGGGAGAAATAAAAGGAAAGAAAATGATAACCATAAGTATCAGTTATTTATCATATTTATCAAACATGGGCAAAAACAAAATAACTGATGCATTCTGGGTGTTTTCATGTAAGGGATAATGCCTGACGAGGTGGGACGTTAGCTCCACTTCGCACTGTCCATTAATTTCTGATAATGAACACCTCGAAGGGCATTATTCCACCTTTATACCATGGTCCGGGTGAATACTCGATCCTGATTGGCTGCTGGGTGTGCATTAAAACCTGATAACCGCATGGTGAAAAAAGAAGTTCCAGTCACCCAGCTTAAATGTTTTGTATCACTTCGCCGGCTTCTTCAAAACAACCTTTTGCTTTATCGCTTGGACAAAAACAAGCGCTAAGAGGTGAACTGATGCTTTAATGAACCCATCGGAAAGATCAGCATATATATATCGCCGAATCTTGACTGCAGCTGTGGTGCGACGCAACGCGGACTATTTATTACGTAATGTGCATCGCCGCATCACGTAATAAATAGTCCGCTTTTTGTGAGAAAAGCGATCTAAATTCGGAAAAAAAACAAGGATTAAGGACTAGAAACTGGTTAATATGTATTGCTTTTGTAAGTGACCATGGTATAAGCGGGTTAATGGCCTTCGAAGTGTTCGTTATTACTTTTTAATGCACTTCGCGGAAGCAACCGTCCTCCGCTTTGCGTTGGACGGACTTTGTCAGCCATTAACCGTATCATATATTTAAACGTACATATATAAAATCAGAAGAAGCGGACTACTTGATATGTGATGTGTTGTCACGGTAACTACTACAGAGCAAATTTAAAACTTAGAAAGTATTTGAAACGTAATATTTAATAATCGAACTCAAAAGAGCAGGAAAAACTTTAACAAAAAAAACTGTATAAGATTTTGCTAAAACAACAATAATCTATTAACCTGTAAAAACATGAGTGAAGCCACCCCACCCCCCCGCCATCCCATGCAGATGGGGGATCCCCCCAGGTTAGAGCAACAATGCACTTTTTGTCATTTTCTTTGGAGTTTTTGACATGCCAACAAAAATGTAGCTTTATTTGAAAAACTTTGAATAAAGTCAAGCAATTCCCCACTCCTTATGTGCCAAATACATGATAAAATAAGGAAAAGAGCTCCTTTTTTATGATAACAAAGTAAAACAGAAGAAGAGTTGGGTTTTTAAGGCGCTCCTAGTCCCATGTTGTGTTTTTATGACGCTCTGGCACACCTCAATAAGCTCAATCTTGTCACTTCCTTTCTCCAAACAGGATTTCTAAGGGGATTTAAATGGGCCAACTATGAATGATGCCATGGGCAAGATAGCAAAAAATTATCAACAACGTGAAGAAAAATGAGTCTGAAAGCAAACGAGCGCCATCGGAGGGGGAGGAATGTGTGTGTGGAGGGAGGTGGGGGGAGGGGGGGGCTTTAAAGATGTCTGTAGATTGATGCACTTTCTCAGACGATTTATCAAAAGATTGTTGGGTTTTCCTCTATTTCTACTGCACAAGTTGAGACGAAAAAATACAAACTGTTATTGGTCGGACACGAGTTGAAATGACGCGGCACTGCAGAGAAATAAAAATGAAAAAACAACGCACAGAGGGAGGGATGTTGTGGAAAAGAATGGCAGGATAACAAAGAAAAACGCGGGATGAGCAGCCGCAGACACAGAGAGGACGAGAACAAGGGAGTGCGGGTGAGCGGAGAAGAGCAGAGTGGCGGCGGCTCGGTGGGGGGGCCCATAGTAATGAACAGGTGGTGGGGGGAAGAGAAGGTTAAGCCTGTTTCTGTGGGTGTCGCTGGAACCCACCCCGTGCTGTGTGGACAGATGTGCAGAGCTCTCTCGCTCTCGCCGCCTCTCTCCTCCCTCCCGCCTGGCCGCTGCTGCCAATGCCCACTAGCTTGTGCTCAGAAACTCACTCATTTATTCGCCTTTGTTCTTTGTTATTTTTGGAAGCGGGTGAAAATTGCTTCCCCCTCCACTGAGAACCGTGTTCGCGTCTCCCGATCTCGTTAGCTTCTGTCCGCGCACAATGCGGCGTGACATTTGGATGCTCGGCCGCGTTGTTTGAACGCTGTCTGCCTGTGGCATAAAGGAAGAGTTGGCTTTTGTTCCAGGATCCAGGTGGCCGAGGGGAGCCCCAGATAGGCTCCTTTTGCCGTTGTTCTTACCTCGCTGCAGGCTTGTTCGCATTTAAACGGGAGCAGGAAGCTGTCAGTCATGAGGGTGCAGGTAGCGCTTCCCTGTTTCCTATCAAACTGGTCGCGTTTTCTCAACTTAACAGACGTCTCCTTCAACCCCCCATGACGACATGAGCAATCAAACTGTCATTCAGCGCATTCTCTAAAGTCCCAATCTGATCATTTTGAAGTATTTTCAAAGTGTTTCCAGTGGTCTTCTAACTAAATCGTTTTTTAAAGATACTACGTTCACATGTGTTGCATGTTCAAAAAACGTGCTGTATCGGCTTTCATGAACGTGCATTTAGCCCACGGTGTTCACACCAGACAAGCAAAGAGCGACAGGGCGGGGCTTCTTCTTTTGATTTTCTATCATTTACTAGCACATGTCCGCCACCTACAGCTAGAGGAAGCTTGGTGCAAAAGGTCGATGCGGTTCTTTCACAGCTCTATTCCGATATGAAAGACCTGATGTCCTATAATTCCGGCCCAGCACAAACCGCGATCAATAATTTCTCTTCCATGATCGTGTTTAAAACAGTCAGCACTTCCGTGTTTTGAAAAGGACACTATCCAAACGCAGCTACCAAATCGGACTCCCTGATTGGTCAAGTTAAGCTGTTTGGCATTCAAGCAGTTGAAAGTTCTCCATATGTTCAATGAACTTCTGGTTTGAACGTGCAGCCCGAGAACAGACTTAAAAACTAGCGTACATCGGCCAGTGTAAATGTAGCTAAAGTTGTGAGTAGCAATGTTTGGGCAGAGTAAGCCTGCCCTCATTTCCCATCATCCTTTTTTTTTTACACTCTCTCCTTTTGGCTTACAATTCCTAAGAATTCAAAGCTAACATTAGCACTGCAACAAAAAAGGCCTGCAATATTGGAGCTATCCAGCCCTCCAGTTTTTTTAGCCAGATACCAGCTCGGATGAGGAAAATTGCGGCGTTAATGGATCTATTTGTCTATAAGTGGATCGGGAATGGACCGTAGCAGGATGTTTGTGGTTTTGTAGTTTTTATGTAACCACAGGTTCTTTCAAACTGTGTTTTTTAGTCTTCTCCTGATTCACAACAATTTGAATTGAAAAAATACTCACAAACATAATTTTAAGGTTTATTTTCTTTAAATATGCCCTCCATCATAAGAAAATGCAACAAAAACATGTTAAAACATCCAAAACACAATTTCTATTGAAGTGGGACTTTAAGGAATTCTTCCGAAGGAAGAACAGAGTACGAGGAGCGTGTGGACGGCGTGTTTGTGTGAGGAAATCACCTGTGTTGGCACAGCAGAGTCTGTATTTTGTCAGTGCATTGAGATCCGGTCTGCACCTGTTGTCAGACACAAACAGCAACGCACACGCACACACACCAGATGAAAATCGTTTGACAGCGCGGCCAGCCTCATCAGATGTGCCCACTCCTGTTCCGTTCATTAACGTCCAACCGAAGGCGGCTGGCCTGGGGCCTGCTGCCGGTCCCACTCAGCTGAACAGCACCCCCACAAAGCAAACACGCAGAGAAAGACCCTGCGAGAGACACACAGGCAGGCAAAAACCCAGGAGTAAAGCAATTTCTTTTTTGCTTTAAAGCTGAAAATGTTAACAAGAAACAATACACATTAAAACAGAACCAGCGTTTGCCGAGGATTGGCGAACGCCAGCGTCGCTTTGGTATTGGAGGTCAGCTGGGAATTTTGGATTGGCGTTGCTTGTATGACGCCCACACGCTCTGCCCATTCTCCCTGGGATGCCAGCGCCACCTGCTTACATTGTGGATGGCAGCTTTGTTGCCCAGCGGGAGGGCTGGACGGACGGACTCACAGACAACATGTTTCGGCGAGTTTGTTTGGAAACCTGCAGCCGTCCAGCCAGAGGGAGGAAAACTTTGGGAGGAGAAGGGTGAGGCAAACAAGAAACGGCGCAGAGGGTTTCTTCGATATTTGCCGCATGATCAGCAAGAAGAAGCACTGACCTGAAATGATCGGTGGGTCGGCGGCAGAGCGATGAAAATCCAAGAGATTTTTGAGCAGCTCATTTCATCCTGGGCATGAATACTGACGGTGGCGTTCAGCCACTGTGATGGGCTTCATCAGCAGGTAATCACACATTAACTCTAACTCAATGGATCACAAACTTTTTGTTTTTCATGAACCTGTCAGAAAATGTAGTTGGGTGGCCCAGACATGAAACTTAAACGACAAAGAGATGAAAGGATATAGATAAAAAGTCACAGAAAATCAAACATTAAAGAAAAACATTGGTCACAAAAAAGTAAAAAAAAAAGGTCCTGCTAAGAGGCATTGATCAATTACATCGCAGGGGATGGCACCAAAACTCAAAACTGAAAACTATACAGTACCTCCCTTCAAAAGGACTAATACCAGATGCCCCATGGAGCACTAGAATGGGCAGGAGAAGCAAAAGCTTAAGAGGGCCAGGGATACGCAACTCTGGGCCTCTGGGTCCGTCTGTCTGCATTGTTTCCAGAGATCCAAACCCATGATACCTGATGATACCAGCGATACCTGGTTCTGTTGTGTCCAGCCAAATAGAACATGCCAGAGCAGGGTATTTTAGAAAACGTGCAGGAGTTGCTCATCCTTGGTCCAGGTCAAGGAACTGCAGCCACAAGAGGCAGCATCCAGTTATTAGAGACAACCCAACACATGTGATTTTGTTGAGTTCAGTCAACAGCTGTGATGACAGGAACCAAGAGATTTGAAAAAGAAAGTGTTTTTACATATATATGTGCATCTAAACACATCAAGCTTCTGTACGCTGACCTAATATTGAAACTAGACATCCTGCAATGCAAATCGTGTTCGGTGTGTCAAGCTTAGGAGTAAAGTGCTGATCAATGATGCAAAGGCGCTTTTTTCCGTGATTGATTTACGTTGATTGCACAAACATTTCAGCGTTTCAGAATCGGCTGAAATTACATTAATTGCAAAATCGGTTAATAAGTCAAGCCACATTCACGCTGAGTTCAAGCCACCTCTTGTCATGAGAAGTCTATGTAAACGCGTAAATGAGCATTTCAGACTTCCGTTTTCAACACTCTTGCATTCACGTGTCGCTACGCATGTTTGTATGACAGTTTTCAGGGTCTATTTATAAAACACACGGCCATTGGACGAGGCTAAGTTTTGACCAATCAGGGATTCAGATTTGGTAGTGACGAATTGAGGCTTTGAATTCCTAGTAGTGCCAGCCACTTGAATGAAGAAGAATTTAATAATCATGACTTGTGTCCGACCGATATTATGCAGTACCAAGTCTTTCATAAATTGGAATAGAGCTTTTGCACCGCTTTGACAAGACTCTTCGAACTGTAGGTGGCGGACATGCACGAGAATCGAGTACCTAGTATCCGGTGTGAACATTGTGGGCTAAACGCGTGTTCAGGAATCTGCGTATAGCACATTCTTTAACGGAGACTTAAAGAATGTCAACACTGGAGCTAAAGCTTCGGCGGTAAAGTGTCAATCAAGATAAAAAAGCACTAAATAGGTGTACACCATCTTACCATTTAGTTTGTTTTGATACATCAGGTCTTCTTACTGGTTTGTTCTGGGTATCACCGCCCCCACTTGACGAGATGTGTGTAATCTTTATTTGGTTTGATGTTTCCTGCTTAGTGAGTTGTGTTAGTTCTTCACCAACTTTTTGGAGTTTGAACTTTGTGCTAAAAGACACTAAATGTAAGGATCTAGATTTGGGTAATCTTTTTTTTTTTTTGTAGCTTCTGCTTCAGGACTGATCATCCCACCAGAATTTGAGTTCTTAATCATCACAAATGCCAACATTTCCTTCAGTCACTGTAAAAGTTGTCAGTTTCTTTGTGTCCTTGATGAATCTCCGGCATTGAATCCCTTGTTGGAGTTCAGAGGTTGGTTCCATACGGTGTTTCCCTGCTTTGCTGGACTGTACCAGTCCAAAAGCACCTTCCGTCATCTGCATCCTCATCATCTTCAGCTTTCGGTGTGAACATCTGCCTACTTCTGGCTTCAAGAAATGACTGAGTAAAGGACGGGTGGTGAAAGAACAGACTGGGTTCTATTTTGAGCTACAGTGGAAAACTATTTGAGGACAGCCGTGTCGGAGTGTTTTTCCTGAGGTGAGGGTGAAGACGGTGTGGGCAACAAATATGCGCGAGAGAAAAGAGTGTGAGAACCGGAGGGGAAACCACCTGCGGAGGAGCAGAGAGCAGCGAGGCCGGAGGAGATGAAAGAGCCGGGTTTCGATCGTTTTCCTTTAAAGCCGTTCCAAAAAAGGTAAAAGCTTTCCGGAAGACTCTATCGCAGCACACAGTGTATCCAGACGTTAGCATCCGGTGAAATAAAGCTTCTGAGAACAACTCCACTCCTCTATGGGTTTTTTTTTTTTCGACAGAGCAACAGGAAACCCAGGCAAGAGGTGAAGACAGACTTATTTCCTTTTTTAGAAAAAAAGAAAATCTTTCAAAGAAGCAACTTTAAAACAACATTCATAGGCCTCCAGAGACGTTTGTGAGACATCATTTTAAAGGATGAACAAGTTGTTGATCAACTTTAGGTTTTGTTGCAGAATCAATTGAAATAGTTTTATGTATAAAAATGATTAAAATATATATATTTTATGGAAAAAAAAAAGAATAAGGTTATATGAGTGTCCAAATACTCAGATAGTTGCCATCAATTCCAGAAAATACTAATATAAATGATATAATCCTCCCAGATCGCTGATTTGTAATCTTTATACATATAGAGAAAATGCACTTCATGCAATGTACTTATTGCTTTTTGTTCCAGAATTATGTTTTGATTTTAAGTAAATAAACTAAACGAAAGCACTACGGTCAGCAGCAGATATATCTTCAAGGTAAAGTGTCGGAGCAAATTCTTATTTTCAAAATAAAACTCTTGAGAGTTTATCTTAGATAAATACAATAAATTCAGCTAAGTTCTGATGTAGCAAGTTTGCTTTAGAAATAATCACCAATTTCAATAAAAAACTATATTTAACTAAGAATATTACAAAGATGTCTTGTAATCATTTATTGGACGTCATGTAACTTTAAGACTACTCACATCCAATAAAAAAGGGGTTCTTCTGCATTTTTCTAATGATTGAGGACATTTCTAAAGAATTTCATTGTTTTTTGTTGGGGGTGTGAGAGGCTGCAAGCTAGCAGTGGAGAGTGTAAACAGAGAGCTCTCAGCAACGGGGAGGGGAAAGGGGGCGGGATAGCCCAGTGTCAGTGATGGGTCTTAGCGAAACAGGTTTTTCAAGGCCAGGTCACACAGCCTCTACGTACATTTTGCTACGTCAATTCGGTTTTGAGCTATTCAAAATTTTGGGCCGGTTGAAAATGACGCAATTTACGTGTATTTTACGCAGTTTATGCGGAAATATTACGTAAATCTTTGATTTTCGCGAGATGCATATGTAAATTTATAGCTTTCCACGAACAATCCACGTATGTCTAACGGACTTTCCATGCATGTACCGCCGATGGACAACCTTTAAGTCACGTATACGGCGCACATATGTTAAAATTATGCTATTGCGCAACTCATTTGAAATTTCAGTCCATTTTGGACCAGATTTGACTTTTAAGGTTGATTTACCTGTCGTTTGGTTGGGTCATTCGTACTTCTTCCATAGTTTTTTACGTGGTTAATTCGTGATATATCGGTGAGAATTTCAAGTAGAAACCACAACTTTTCTCACTTTTTTCACGTATATTCACGTATGACCAATTTTCATTCCGTGCCATATGTCCAAAATGGCAAAATGGCTGTGTGACACGGCATTTAAAGAAATCTAAACTGAGGATTTTTTCAAAGTGTAAATTGCAGTGCCTTGTAAAAACAGCGTTTTACCAATTTACACAATATAAAGTCATTTTGGCGTTCATAAGTCCCTAAAAATCCTATTAACGTGGGTTTCTGTCGCTCTTCAATCCAAGATGCTGTCAAACTTTCTGGGCATCGTTTCAAATTTGTAATCTCGCCTCTTTGTCTCAGTGGCACAAATCACAAGAAATGAAATAAAGGAGGGAAAAAAAACAGATGAACTGATATTGTGTGAGAGATAGTGAGACTGGTCAAATCACACAGCTCTGCAGGAAGTCCTCCTCCAGTAATCATAACCGTCAGCCTACTCAGCTTCCTGTGCAGCAAATAAGATTTGCTGCCTCTTTCCTCTCACTGGTGCAAACCTTAAAGGGGGATGTGGGGATAATATGCATTATTACTTTTATCCAGTGCAAGTGAGGCACGCCAATAATTGTGCACTGCCGGGGTTTTATTGTTCCCAGCTGCTGCCGTCATTACTAAACGTCAAGGAGATGCAACCTTTCCTGTCGACTTAACGACAGTAATCACTTCCCATCTCTCCGTGCTCCGTCTCCCTTCGCTCCACCGAGACGCTCCGCCACCCAGCCCGGCCCTGCGAGGTGCAGAGATGAAGCTTCTTTATCATCTTTATTGGATTCCCCCTGCAAACCAAATCAGAGTAAACACACACTGCATCATTTTCCGATATTTTCTCATATAGATTGACTGCCTCGCTGCAGCTGCTGGAATTATTGGTAAATAATAAACTTCTGTGCTCGTTCCGAGGAAGGTTGAGGAACCTCCTGAACTCCAGAACTTCCTTTGAATGAAAGATCCATCAACGGCGGCTTTGGAGCGGCTTGGATTAGGAATTTTCCTCCTCCTGCTTTTTTTTTTTTTGACTGTCTGGCAGGTGAATGCCCTGCAGACAACACGCTGACACTCTGACTTGTTGTTTTTATAGGTGTTATTTCAAGGTTGGTAGAAATTTCACAGGTAAAGTGAGAAGGAGTGAAACAGATCTAAGGGACAGAGGATGTGGCAAAAAGGATAAAAAATAATTACTAAATTATTCTTTTTCGACTCTGGATAAGCAAAAAATTAATTTTCTTTGGGGTTTTTAATGTAAATGTAACATTTGTCATTTGTTTGTTCACTTTAAGGTAACAGCAATAGACAGCAACCAATGTATATCATTTAAAAAAATAATAATAAGGAAGAACAGGCGCCAAATTTGACTTTACTGTTAAAAGTTTATCCCATCCAAGATTTCTTATTTAAATCTGTTTAAATGTTTGAAAATTAATTAGGCTTTTAAAGTTAATTTGACCATTTCTTCTTTTTTAGGAGCACTTAACAGCAGCCAAAGGAACAAAAATTAAAAAAATAAGATTAAAAAAGAAAAAAAAAGAACAAAGTAAGATAAATTATTTTTAAAAGTAAAACTAGCAAAAGAATCTGATTTCTTCTGGAAATCTGCTTAAACATTTAGAAATTGATTTCTGCCCCATATTTTATTATATTATTATATTTTATTTATTAATGCAGGTTAAGAGTCTGAGGATGTAATAATTATCTGAGTGTTTAACATTTATTATTGTGATTATGATTATTTTTGAACCCAAAAAGATTTTCTTTTAAAGTTATTTTGCCATTTTCTGCCAAACTAACTTGTGGAAATCTGCCCAAACTGTCATGGCTACAGAACGACAGAGACCCAGATGCTGGAACCCGGAATGAGACACAGAGCTCAGGTAACTTGGCAAGAGGAAAGGAGATTTAATGAGGTAGCTGGTCAGGTAAGGCACAGTTTCTGGAGGTCCAGAGATAGAGAGACTACGGCCCGTGGCGTCACTGGTTGATGTCCTCACAGAGTCCGGGGTCGGCAGCGTGGATTCGTCTCTTGAGGGTGTTTGCTCGGCAGAGGCTCGTGGTGAGGTCAGGGGAAGCAGACCAGAGGAGGTTCCAGAGTGCAACAGGTTCAGGCGACCACTCGTGACTGGGGTTTCCTGCAGACAGGTAAAGCAACATTCATTAACAGGTGGCTAGAAACTAGGAAGCAAACGTAAACTAGAGGTGAAGGCCAATATGCACCATCAGGGGCAACGGACTGGCGAAGACTGATGATCCTGGAACTCCTTAAGTAGGCGGATGAGGTGATGAGGTAAGTGGTCGCAGCTGGAATGAATCAGGAGCCAAGCGGAGAGGAGAGGGGGAGGAGTCCGACAGAGGCACCATATCAGTACCCCCCCCTCAACGACCGCCTCCAGGCGGTCAAGGGCGGCGATCCGGGTGGGCACGGAAGAAGTCCTCTATGAGCGAGGGGTCCAAAATCAGCGAGCGGGAGATCCAGGAGCGCTCCTCCGGACCGTAGCCCACCCAGTCGACCAGGAACTGGAAGCCGCGACCCCGACGACGGATGTCCAGAATCCGGTTGACATCATAAGCCGGAGCGCCGTCGATGAGCCGGGCGGGTGGTGGGGAAGCGGACGGCGGGCACAGAGGACTGTCCAGAACTGGCTTGATCTGAGAGACATGGAACGATGGGTGTACCTTCAGAGCTTTAGGAAGACGGAGTCGGACGCAGGTGGGGTTGATAAGTTTCTCGATGACATAGGGTCCGATGAATCGTGGTGCCAGTTTCTTGGAGGTAGCTTGGATGGGAATATTGCGCGTGGAAAGCCAAACCCTTTGGCCAGGTTGGTACTCGGGTCCCACCACCCTGCGACGATTGGCGATGCGGCAGTTGCTCTCCTTGGTGCGGAGGAGAGCAGCCTTAGTCTGAGCCCAGATGCGTTGGCAACGCTGGACGTGATGTTGTACAGAAGGCACTGCCAAATCCAGTTCCTGAGACGGAAACAGAGGTGGTGAGTACCCGAGCGCGGCCTCAAAGGGAGAGAGCCCAGTAGCAGCGGAGGGGTGAGTATTGTGGGCATACTCAATCCACACGAGATGTTGGGACCAGTCCCGTTGGTTCTGTGCCGCCAGGCAGCGGAGAGCTGCCTCCAGTTCCTGGTTCGCTCTCTCCGCTTGGCCGTTGGACTGGGGATGGTAACCGGATGTGAGGCTGGCCGTGGCCCCCAAGGCTGTGCAGAAGGCCTTCCAGACCTGAGAAATGAACTGAGGGCCACGGTCAGACACAATGTCCACAGGGATGCCGTGGTGACGAAAAACCTGGTTGGTCATGATATCAGCAGTTTCGGTGGCAGTGGGCAGTTTAGGGAGTGGAATGAAGTGGGCCATCTTGGAAAATCGGTCTATGACAGTGAGAATGACTGTGTTACCTGCCGATGGGGGTAACCCGGTAACGAAGTCCATAGCCAAGTGGGACCAGGGACGGTTAGGCGTAGGGAGAGGATGGAGCAACCCCGCAGGAGCAGAGGATGAGGTCTTAGACCGGGCGCAGGTGGTGCAGGCTGAGATGTACTCCCGAACGTCCTTTCCCATAGAAGGCCAAAAAAATCTCCTGCGAATTAAATTGAGGGTACGGTGAACCCCCCCATGGCATGCCAGACGGGAAGTGTGACCCCAGGTGATGACGTCAGGGCGGAGATGAGTGGGTACAAACAGTGTACCCCTAGGAACGGGTGGATGGTCAGAGTTACCCGCAAGGGCTTGAAGAACCTTGGTCTCTATATCCCAAGTGACACTTCCAATGATGCAGGATGAAGGGAGGATGGACGACGGGATGTTTTCGGACTGACTGTATTTCCTGGAGAGGGCGTCGGGTTTGATGTTGCGAGAGCCCGGTCTGTAGGTTATAATGAATTGAAAACGGTCAAAGAAGAGACACCAACGAGCTTGCCTGGAGTTGAGTCGTTTGGCGGAGCGGAGGTAAGCCAGGTTTTTATGATCCGTCCAGACGATGAATGGTTGCTCGGCTCCCTCTAACCAGTGACGCCACTCCTCCAGGGCCAGTTTGATGGCTAGAAGTTCACGGTTTCCAACATCATAATTCTGCTCAGAGGGGGACAGTTTACGTGAAAAGAACGCACAGGGTTTCAATTTTCCAGAACTCTCCTCCTTCTGAGAGAGGACTGCGCCTACCCCTGAGTCAGAGGCATCCACCTCAACAATAAATTGACGTGAGGGGTCTGGTTGGATTAAGATAGGGGCTGAGACAAAAAGTTGCTTTAATTTGTCGAAAGCCTGTTGAGCGTTGGTGGACCAGACAAAGGGATGTTTTATGGAGGTGAGCCGTGTAAGGGGAGCGGCTATACTACTGTAGTTGCGGATGAAACGTCTGTAAAAGTTAGCAAAGCCGAGAAATTGTTGGAGCTTTTTGCGGCTGCTAGGAGGTTCCCAGTTGGTAACCGCTTCAATCTTGGACGGATCTGGGCGTATGCAGCCGGCTTCGATGATGTAACCGAGAAACTGCACGGAGGTAGAGTGAAACTCACATTTTTCATGCTTAACAAAAAGCTGATTTTCTAAAAGTCTTTCCAAGACCAGACGGACGTGATGCTCGTGTTGGGCCAGATCGTGGGAGTAAACCAAAATGTCATCAAGATAAACGAAAACAAAGCGATTGATGAAATCTCGAAGGACATCATTGACGAGCCTTTGAAAAACTGCCGGGGCGTTGGTGAGGCCAAAAGGCATTACTAAGTACTCGTAATGCCCTAACGGAGTGTTAAAGGCTGTTTTCCATTCGTCCCCTTCTTTAACTCGGACCAAATGGTAAGCATTGCGGAGATCTAACTTGGTAAATATGCGAGCCTTCTGGACCGAGTCAAATATGGAGGTGATTAATGGCAGTGAGTATTTGTCCTTTATGGTGATTTGATTAAGATCTCGATAATCAATACAGGGTCGGAGGGATTTGTCTTTTTTCTGAACAAAGAAAAACCCAGCTCCCACGGGTGAGGAGGATGGTCGAATGTGACCCAGGGAGAGGGCTTCCTGCACGTAGTTTTCCATGGCTGCCTTTTCTGGTCCGGACAGGTTAAACAAATGGCCTTTGGGCAAAGGAGCGCCGGGTAATAGGTTTATGGCACAATCATAAGGTCTGTGAGAGGGGAGCGCACTAGCTTTAGTTTTACAAAAAACAGCCTTCAAATCATGATAACAGTGAGGTATGTTAGAGAGATCTACTTGACTAAGACACTCAGTTTTAGGAGAAGGAACAGAAGGGAGCGCTGACAGAAGACAGTTAGCGAGACAGTATGGACTCCATTTGATTATAGTCCCCTGGGCCCAGTCAAACTGAGGATTATGCAATTTAAGCCAAGAAAACCCGAGCACTATGGGAGTATGAGAGGACTTAGTGATGAGGAAACGTATAGACTCACGATGGTTTCCGGAGGAAATGAGCAGAACAGGTTTGGTGCGGTGAGTGATGCGGGATAACGGTTGACCACCCAATCCGGAAGCCTCGATGGGTGTTTCCAGGGGTTCTGTGGGGATCGACAGATTAATAACCAGCTGCTGGTCGATCAGACTCTGCTCGGCCCCGGAGTCGACCAGGGCTCGTAATTCCTGCACATGGAGGTCTAAACTTAACTTGACAGGGATAAATAAAAAATCATTACCGGCCAGGTAGATGTTTGTTACCCCCCGCGGCCTGTCTTCTAGCGAGGGGCTCGGGTGTTTAAACGGAGCGGGCAGGTGTTGACAATGTGGCCCTTCGCTCCGCAATAGAAACAGGCGCCCTCCTCGCGCCGTCTGCGGCGCTCCTCTTCGGACAATCTGGAGTGTCCAATCTGCATGGGCTCCTCCGGTGGTTTGGAAGAGATGAGGGGGTTGGGAGACGTGACGGGGACTGTGTGTGGGACAGAGGACATCATGGAAGCTGCACGCTGGTAATCCGGCGCTCGCTCTCTTTGACGCTCTCGTAAGCGAACGTCGGAGCGGAGTGCCGCAGAAACCAGTTCCTCAAACGACTGAGCCTCCGGTTGAGAACACAGATGATCCTTGATTTGTTCATTCAATGACTGGTAGAATATTCCCTTCAAAGCTAAGTCGGGCCAGCCTGCCTCGACCGCCAGGATACGGAAATCCACAACATGATCGCTAACCGAGCGATTACGTTGCCTGAGTGCCAGTAACCTTCGGGTAGCTTCTTCTTGTTTGCGTGGTTGGTCAAAGATTAACTGGAACTCTCTGAGGAAACGTTCATACGTGATATGGCTTATGGGATTGGCGGAGAGGTAAGCCTGGGCCCACTGGAGGGCTTTATTGCGTAATGAGTTGACGATTAAAGATATCTTACTGTGATCCGACTGGTAATGACGGGGAGCTTGTTGATAGATCAGCTGGCACTGGAGGAGGAATCCTCCACAGGCCTCTACGTCACCGGAAAATGGTTCCGGTTGCAGCCGGATGTTTTCATGAGCGGAGGGTAATCCGGAAGTGGAAGGAGCTGAGCTAGTCGAGGCTTGAGCAGTAACTGAAGAAACATGAGAAAAATGTCCGGTTAAATCATGCAAAGTCTGTGTCAAACCGTCCAGGCGATGAAAAAGGTCCTGCTGGGCTGCTGCCATCTGGGATAAAGCATCGGCTTGACGTCCGAGCATAATGCCTTGCTGCGATACGGCTAATCTGAGCCCTTCCGGGTCAGCTGGGTCGGGGTTAAGGCCAGTCCGTTCTGTCATGGCTACAGAACGACAGAGACCCAGATGCTGGAACCCGGAATGAGACACAGAGCTCAGGTAACTTGGCAAGAGGAAAGGAGATTTAATGAGGTAGCTGGTCAGGTAAGGCACAGTTTCTGGAGGTCCAGAGATAGAGAGACTACGGCCCGTGGCGTCACTGGTTGATGTCCTCACAGAGTCCGGGGTCGGCAGCGTGGATTCGTCTCTTGAGGGTGTTTGCTCGGCAGAGGCTCGTGGTGAGGTCAGGGGAAGCAGACCAGAGGAGGTTCCAGAGTGCAACAGGTTCAGGCGACCACTCGTGACTGGGGTTTCCTGCAGACAGGTAAAGCAACATTCATTAACAGGTGGCTAGAAACTAGGAAGCAAACGTAAACTAGAGGTGAAGGCCAATATGCACCATCAGGGGCAACGGACTGGCGAAGACTGATGATCCTGGAACTCCTTAAGTAGGCGGATGAGGTGATGAGGTAAGTGGTCGCAGCTGGAATGAATCAGGAGCCAAGCGGAGAGGAGAGGGGGAGGAGTCCGACAGAGGCACCATATCACAAACGTTTGGAAGTTGATCTCAGCCCCTCGTTTCTTAAAGCATATTGTGTGTTTAGCGCCGCGTTGCATCACTTCTTCTTTCACCAGCTCTGTGTGAGTGTTTGGTAACCACGGAGACCGACTGCTGTGGTTCTGAAAGCGAAATGTTTTTCCAATTTCGCTTCAATTTAGGATTTCAGTTGCTTTACCGCTTCTGATTTTTTTTGTTTTTTTTATGCTTTGTGTGTTTTTGAGAGCTATGCAGCTTCACTCTGAATCAAAAAAATGTTTCTCTTCCGTCTGGTTTCTCCTCACTCGGATCATCAAGAGGGCGTCACGCCCAAGATCGGGAATCCACACGAATCCAATGACAGAAATGTTTAAAAAAAAAATCTTGAGTAAAAGTACATTTCAAACAAATACGTCAGGGCATGACATAACCCCGCCTTCGCCCAACAGAAGCTAGGATAGGCTCCAGCAACCCCTTGACCCTGATTAGGATGTAGTGGGTTAAGAAAATGTAAAGAGAAAGCTTCCTTTCTGGACTTTTTAAAAAAATCTTCCAGTAGAGATAGGGTGAGCAGCTCAGTCACCTGCGGAGATCTCAGAGTTGAACCGCTGCTCCTCCACATCGAGAGGAACCAGTGGAGGTGGGAAAGGGAACCGGTCTGGATTCCTCCTGGACGCCTCCCTGGGGAGGTGTTCCGGACATGTCCCAGTGGGTGGAGGCACCGGGGGAGACCAAGGACACACTCTTGGCTGGCCTGGGAACATCTCAGGTCCCCCTTGGAGGAGCTGGAGGAAGTGGCCAGGGAGAGGGAAGTCTGGGGATCTTTGGTTAGACTGCCGCCTTCACCACCAGGTCCCGGGTGAGCGGAAGAAAATGGATGGATGGATTGTTTTGGTTGTACTGTGGTTTGATTGGCTGTTGACCTTGTCAATCAGTTTTCTTTGTGCCGTGTCTCCTGTAGAGAATGTGGTCATTTTACTTAACCCTTTAAATACCCCACTAAGAGAAATATCAATTAAAATAATATTGTTTTTTTCCTGCTAGTTCTTGCCTTCTGGGCTTAATACACACAAACAAAAAGTTACTTCATTCCAGTAATCTAAGAAACTCGCTAAGTACCACCCCAACTGAGGTCCACCCCCCACGTGTCTTTACTATTTTAAGTTGATGTCGGTGTTTTACACAAAACTGAAATTTATTTGATCTTTTTTAACTTCCAGATTTTTTCCAGAACTTCCTTTTTTTTAGTTCTTTGCTTAATTTTCTGCACGCTGGTGTTTTTTCCCCAGAAATATTAAAATAAAATATTTTTTATGAGAGTTGTTGAATTTTTTTCCTATCTTTTTTTCCAGCCATCTAACTGTTTATAAATGAAAAATATAAAAGGTATGTAACTCAGCAAAAGAAAAAAGAAAAGGCCAAAAAAATGCATCAGAACTGCTGCAAATAATGAGCAAACTCATGGCGATGGCATTCACACGTCTTTCCCCTTTTGGCTGACGTGTTGATGGCAGCAGGGCGTCCTGCAGCTACAGGCCTTCCACGCTCCCACCTCAAACCACGTGTTCATTTCAAACTTTCGTCTTTTGATCTCGCCTCAGGATTGTAGTCCTGCCTGCTGTCCTGCTCCCAACGCTCACATATGCAGCGCAAAGAGAATTATTCATTGTTTTCACCAAACAACAAAAGTGTTTGAAAGAGCAGCTGCCTTCACATAGTTAATTTAACGTCGCTGGAGTTCAGAGCCTCTCTGATGGTTGAAGCTGCCCTTTTCATCCACTCTGTGGGAGAAAAGGTGGTTAAAAAGAGATAAAAGCCTTACATAATCAGATCAGCTTTTCCTCTTAATGACTTCAAAAGACTATTGCAGGAAAAATATTCAGAATTTCAGTGTTTTCAATTATTCTTATGTCTGTTTTTCCATTTTGATTTTCCAATTCTTTTCTCTGTTGGTTTTCATTTTTTTTTTATCACAGTTTAATCAAATTTGAAATTCAAATCTAAGATGGAGTTTTACCTTTTTTTTGTTTTGTTAATTTCTGCTTTAAAAACAAATTCCATTAAAGAGTACATTTTTTACAATTATTTTAAAATATACACTTTATATGTATATTATTCATTTTGTAACAGATGCCTGAAAATGCCAAATAAAACTAGTTTATGGAATAAATTCAACAAAATTTAGGGTCAAAAGTGAATCCACATAATAAAAATCATGGTTAATATATTATATATGATACATTATATATATATCACATATTACATATATTATATGTTGAAATATTAACAAATATATAGAGAAAAAAGATGTCAAATATGTAACTGTTGGTCGTATGAATAGTTTGTTGTATCTGGTTTTATACTTTTATCTATTTCTGCATTTATAAATCGTTTTGGTGAAAATAAAATCAGATTTTGTGTGTCTTTTTTTGAATTTAGGAATTCATTACAAAAAATGATCAGTTTAACCATATGTTGTCCATACATTTGCATTTAGTTTAACAAGCAGAAGATTTATTTTATGTTTTACTACCAAATGTTCAGGTATCATAGAGTTGAGATGTAAGAATTTCAAAATAAAAGCTGCTCTTTGCTTGGGTGCAGGAAAAATCAAACGGGGCTAATTAAGACAGTCCAGGCGCTGGTGGTGAAGTTCATTATGACAGTCTACTGCTGAGGAGAGGAAAAGCAGCTGAAGGCTTGTGCCAGATCTCCTCATGCCGCTGATTAAAACTGTTTGGCCAGATCCCAGCCCGATCTGACTTCAACTAGTGTGTCGCAGCTCTGTTTGTGGAGCCCCGGGGCTGCAAGAATCAGAACAGTTCTTTGGACCCTGTTAGCAGTCATGTGACAATGTTAGATGTAAAGCAAGCTTCTGTCAGTTCCTTAGTGACGTCCATAGGATTGGGAACGGTGAAAATAAAAGCTACAGTGGGATCAAATGGGCAATCGAGTCGTTGAGTCTACCTAGGAGTACAAATCCAACAAATAAATAAATAAAAAGACATTGATAGTGACGCACAAATGAAAGCTTTGCTAACATTAGATTTTCTTGAAAACCCAAAGATACCTACAGACAAACAGTTATCACAATAAAACACTACACATTTAAAATGTTTTGGATAGTAGACTGTTTTTGGCAATGTACATCTCTTCTTCTCTTCCTTTCCTTTTTTTAGCTTCCGCCATCTAACCGTCAAATCAAAACAAATCAAATCAAAACAAAACTAAATGTATTCATGAAAAAACCCGGGCCTCAGCCAATCTTTATGGTTGTCACAGGTCTGATTCGCACATTTGGTTTCACAAGGATTTTATGTCAGCTCCCCTTCCTAACACAACCCTCTGTATTTATCTGGGCTTGGTAGTGGCAGAATGAGACTCCAGCTTTGGCCCATCGTGGCATTTTTAACCCTTATATTGTGTCGGGTCAAAAATGACCCATTTTCACACTTGAAAACAGGTCAATTTTGACCCGAACACAATAAATGGTAAAATTCACATCTATTGTAAATTTTGATTTATTTATTTTTTCTTTTATTTTTTTTAAATAGGATTCAATTGGAACCCTACTCCCCCTCTTGGAAACCAGCCTCTAGTGGTTATTTGCTGAACTGAAACTGTTCGTACTTCCAAATTTTCTTTAAACCCAGTAAAGAAAAGATGTTGGCTTGGTTCCTGGACATCGTCAAACGCTGGGAGGATTTATATCAACTTGTAATATTTCTCTATATGAGTCTCATTTATCTCATGGGGGGGAGGTCACATCTGGCAGCTGTGAAAAAATCAATGAATTATTTTGTTTTTGCAGAATGTGTCACTTGCAAGTGAACCCTGGTGCAATTTACTATCGCTGTGAGGCACGTTCACTGATCAGTGCTCAAACTAATGGAAGTAAGCCAAAGGCAGTGTGTATTGCACTATCATTCAATGGGGGACCTTTCTGTATGGAGTTTGCATGTTCTCCCCGTGCATGCGTGGGTTCTCTCCGGGGTCTCCGGCTTCCTCCCACCGTCCAAAAAAATGCTTCATAGGTTAATTGGCAACTCTAAATTTTCCATAGGTGTGAGTGTGAGAGTGAATGGGTGTGTGATTGTGGACATTCTACCCTGTGACAGACTGGAGACCTGTCCAGGTTGTCCCCTGCCTACGCCCACAAGTGGCCGGGATAGGCTCCGGCAGCCCCGTGACCCCGAAAGGGATAAAACGGAATAGAAAATGAATGAAAGATGAATGGTGTTTTTCTTGTTTGTTTTTTGTTGTCTATTTAGTTTTTTAGGGCCAAAACGCTCCTACTTGAGTAACTATTGCAATTGAGCAAAGTTTTAAGCCGTTTTGGTTCAATCTCAAAAGCACAAGTCTCAAAGGAAACTGAATCAAGGCAAAAAGAAAAACATGTGAGTACTGAAACTAGCAAACAGAAAACCTGAAAACTTATTGCAAAGTCTTGTTGAAATCTTACAAAGAGGCACAGACTGTTTCAATGTCAGAAAAGACTGTTTTTAACAGATATGGTAATTGTGCACATTGTCTGCCAAAACAACAACCCAGCCGTGACTTCAGTCCATCGCAACACAAACCAGTCAGCCGCTCAAGCTGTCAGAAAGTTTGCCGCTTACACATTCCCAGGAAGGTAACATCTTGTAAACTCCACTTCCTATTCTGTTCCTGTGCCAGACTCTGCTGAGAGCCAAACTAAGAAATGAGGCTCCCTCTGAACCTGCCACACAGAACAAGAGTGTAAGCATTGACAGGTATGACAGCATCTGCCAAAGCGTGAGGCGTCCTGCCTCTGCCATCCCATCATAGTCAGGATCAATCTCCATGACTCACTGAGCTCATATCCACACGCCGTTCCCTATCAGCTGGGAAGTTAATGTACAGGTTAATTATCCAGGCAACTCTATCTGGAGAAAACAGAATCAGAGCCAAGCGGGGTATGTTGGGCCAGCAATGTTGCTGTCATCTGCAATATTCTTGAACACACCTTTCCTTTAGGTTTGTGGTTAAATCTGGTTAAAAAAAACTAAATAATAAGCTGCCTGAAAACCTGATGATGAACGAAAGACAGTCAATTGGAGAATCCTCAAAAATGGTTTAACTTCAGTAGTTTAGTTCAAAAGGTTAAAACTCAATATTTCCTTTCGTTACAGACATTTTGTCGGATGGGAATAAAAATTCTTCATTTAAAATGGTATGTGGCGAATGCACATATAGCGCTTTGCTGCCGTCTTAGCAGGCCCAAAGTGCTTTACAGTCACAGTCCCATTCACACACACCACTACCAAACACTGGCACCACCCTATAACCACCAGGAGCGATGTGGTGTTCAGTGTCTTGCCCAGTCTTTGTTGTTTTTATACAACAAACAAAGACGTAAAGGTGTTCACTACGACCTTTTGCTTGGAGCACGCTCATGGAAAAAGCATGGACATGTTTGCTTTACAGGTCATTCAGCGGTCTACGGTCTTGCTATTTCGTGTGTACATTTTGCGTTCCATCTGCATATTTTTCGCCCAAAGACATTCGTTGGGGAAATTTTAACCAAGGCTTAAGGCACAGACAACTCTACATGCCGTCCTTTCACTATTTCTTGACCTCAGTATTAGCCTGTAGATAAAAAGGTCTTTAGTAGGATTTGCTAACGCTACAACTCATCGCTCCCCCAAGAACGGACTCGGAAACTGAAAAAGGATGTAAAAGGGGGAGGCCACACTGAATTTAGATCTCTAAAAGAAGACATTTATGTGCAAATGTAACATTATTAGCCTATTTTAAAAAAAAAGGCTTCCCCTTTGCTAAATCCTATAAGCATCCCCAACACCTTTTGTGAAATAAGAACTATAGTCCCTGCATTGCTTTTTTGCTTCATAACCTTTTATTGAAGAAGCATTGAGCAGAATATTTTTACCTTAAGCCAAGATCATTAATAATCGGGGCCGATTTAGCCAAACTCTCATTAAGATGCACATACAGAGGTATGCTAATTTCACCCTACTTCCATAGAAGTTGAAGAAAAAACAGGCTTCATTAAAAAAAAAACATGCATTATTCAGGGAGCAGCAGGCCAGAAGAGTGGCTTCAGGCCAATTATCTTCTGGAATCTTCTCCACGCTGCGCGGTGAGGACTGCTCTCTACTCAATATGTATTTACTTCAGTTCACCGGAGCTGCCAGTGGTTTCATGAGGTTCAGTTATTATTGAAATGATTTGAGCAGATTTCTGTGACGTTGACTTTTTTGAGTGATAAACCCAATATCTATAGACTCTTGTGCTGCATTCACACCAAAAGTCTCTCTTTAACCATTGTGCCATCCTAGGCACTTTGACATTGGGACTAAGGTCATCTAGACCCACTAGACAGTGCTCTGAACCTTTTTTCTTCAATGATTTGTGATCTTCACTGATGTCCATGGATTACATGAAATCTTTCCACCTTTATCCACCTTTGTCATGGTAGGGAGAACACGTCAATGGTCATCTTGACCCCACAGGAGAGCACAAGGGTTACACGAGTGTTAAATTTGCTGCTCAACGCCTTAAAGCCCCGGCTGCGGGGCAACCGTCAACATGGAAAACATGGATGGTGTTGAGCGAGTAGCTTGGGTTTGTGTTTTGGAAAGCTCTACAGAGGCGCCGGCAAGCACGTCGCTGTCTGTCACTGTACTTCCCTACTGCAGCTGGAACTGCACGTGACGGCCATTTTAAACGTCTCTCTGTGGCCCAGTATGAGCATTAACCTGAGAAAAATAAAACTGGAGGATCTTTTTTATTATTGTCTTGAAGAAAATGAGAAAAACATCATGACCCCATGGAGCGGGAGTGATTCCACCCACCATGGCGGTACCCATAGTGGGTGTCAAGGGTCGTCTTCATAATATTAAAGATTAAAATTGTTAAAAGAAGCAATTAACTTTCGTACAATTTTATAAATGTTCTAGATATTAAAAATTAGGAAGTTGGATTCCTGCTAATATCCAGTTCATTGTTTTAAACTGTAGTGTTTTTTTATTTAAAAAAATTGTCAAATTCATTTTTAAAAACCCAAAGGAAAAATGCCCTTGAGCTCTCCAGGGTTAAGGATATTAAAAATGTATTCATAGATCTACAAAGACTGACAAGTATTTGAGCTTTTAAAGCCTAAAATGGTTCATGTGTTATGTAAACATTTTTCTAACAGTCTTATTTTGTATTATAATTGTTGTATCATTTTAAAAGTCCCACTTCAATCATCCTTTCATCTTTTTCAAAAGCGTTTCGAGTGGTCTAATTATGGTGGTTTAATTATGATTACGCCGTTTTTAGCCAAAGTCAAAAAACGTGTTGTTTTCCAGGACATAGTTTCTACAGAGCGAAAGGAATTCTGCACAGCAGACACACTTAGGAATTGCACTGAGTGCTGTAAAGCTGCCACTTTGTCCTGCCTGGCTAATCACAGCCTGGTACCTCAGTTTGAGACCATTCCAATAAAATAATTAAGGCAAAGTCATCCTAAAAAATATTTTGAAACCACCTAAATTTACCTCAATGTTAAACATTAAAGAGGCATTTCAATCTAAAAAAAAGGATTACTAAAGACAGATTTTTGGTCAGATCTACTTCTACCGGATGCAAATAACAGAATGTCCACAGGACTTCATTGGCTGTGGTCCACACAGCCACCGTCACAATCACTGAACAATGCGACATATGAAAGTGTGTGTTTGTGTGTGTGGCTACGGAGAGGAAGTCATGTGGCAGCAGCCAGTCCTTCTGCCAGTCATCCTGTCACAAGACTCGCACACTGTGTCCTATTGTGCTTGTGGGAATTCGCGAGCGCAGGCAGGAGGTTTGCCTGAATCCAGCGATGATGGAGGGGAGCTTCAACGCGCATCAATACGAGACACTTTTGCAGACGTCTCCTTCACTTTAGGTAGATTCTTTCAGCGTTTCCAGTCACATTTAATTGTCCCGGCAGCATGGCGGGAGTGTGTGTTTCCGTGTGAGCCTGCGCCCGCTCCTGGGCCTGCTCAGTAATGAGAGCAGACAGAACACCAGCAACAGAACCCCAGACCTGTCTGCTGCATCTGAGATGTATGGAGTGACCGCGCATTTGAACCCGGCTTGACACACACATAACATCCATGCAGACCCGTGTGCACGATCACTGCAGTGACAAACTGGGGAGGGCAAATGAGGACACAGGTTTTTTGGGTACCACAACTTGGAGGACAAACCACCAACATGAACATGTGTCCTAATGATAAAAAAATCCAAAAATATTCAGATAAAATGTGAGAAATAGATATGGAAGCTACATTTTATTGGAATCAATCACTTTTTAAAAATTGTAAATAATCGCAGATGTTTATCTAGGAAACCTCATAAAATCTGCTGGTTGGTATAAAGACCCACTTCGATGTAAACGGTGTTCTAGTGGCATTTTTCTCATTAAGGAGGACTTATAAAAAGTAAAATAGGTGGCTGGACAGCTCTACCAGCTTAAGGCCGCATCACACAGCCACCACAAACATTTTGCACATACTGCACGGAGGAAAATCGGTCAGACGTTAAAAGACGTGACAAAATGTTGTGGTCTTTATGTGAAATTTCCACGGATGTACCATGAATGAAACACATTAAAACCACAGAAGGAAAACGAATAAACCATGCAAAGAACACGAGAATCAACGTAGAACATGAACCGTTGTGATTATTGCACTTTTTATATGCAATTAATTAGTGATTTGAGTGTCAATTACATCATTTTATATGAGATATAAGTTATACATTGGTGAAACATGCGTGAAAAGTCCATTAGACATACGTGGAACTGTCACGGAAAGACACAATTTAGTGTACTATTGCGTAGGATTTACATAGTATTTGTAAATAATTATGGCCAGAGTTATTATTCTACACCTGTAACCCTTGTGCTATCCTAGGCACTTTAACGTTGGGAGTTGGGTCATCTAGACCCAGTAAACAGTGCCCTGAACCTTTTTTCTTCATTGATTTCTGATCTTCACTGGTGTCCATGGATTACATGAAATCTTTCCACCTTTATCCACCTTTGTCATGGTAGGGAGAACACGTCAATGTGAGGGTGGGGTCATCTAAGATAGCACAAGGGTTAAAAGAATTGGAGTGAGTCTTCAAGGAAGGCGTACATAAATTCCACATCGTCATGCATGCCAATGAAACCAAACAAACGCCCAATCTGCTGATACTTAAATCAAAACACCCAGTATCCTGGAATCATAGATAAAACTAAGTTCAAATTCCAGCTCCCATCCTTCCTTCCGGGAAAATTTTCAGGCCGAAATCTGGACTAATGATTAAGTAGGATTATGTGCTCTAAAGCAACAGCCGTGTCCTGTGTTCAAACCTTGGGAGAGGGACCGGGCATGTGTGGATGGAAGTGTGACTGTGACAGAGAGACACTCAGCAACAGGGAGAGCAGAGGAGAGCGAGCTTTTGTTCCAACTGAGCCCCTAATTAGCCAGGCTAATTGAGCTGTTAATTGATCTGTTGTCTTAATTAAACATCTCCTGACGCTTCTTTGCTCCTTGTAGTTGAGAATCTGAGGGGCTTGTGTGTGTGTGTGTTTGAGACCACGAGTGTGTGTGGAACACGGAGGTAGCTAGCCCAAAACAGATGATGATAATCTGAGTGGGCTGATGGCTCCATTAGACACTTTTGGCTTGTTTTAGTTTCAGGCTAAAGCTGTCATTATAGAGTTGTTTGGGGTTATCGTGGTGGCAAAATGCATTTACAGCAGAAATCTGATTAATTTAATCTTTGCAAGATGTACTTTGATAGAGCTGCCAATTTCAGCTAAATCTGTTGACTGGCAGGCAATGACTTTAATCACTAAATCAACCAAATCACATATTCTCTTTGAGAAAGCTGAGCCCTTGGTCTTTCCATAAGACATTGACTATTAATTCGAATTTTTAAATAACTTTTAATGCCAAATTATGATAAGTAGATATTCATTTACACATGTCGAAGTTAGGGAGTGAAAATTCCAATTAATGAGTATTAAATTTAAGCCTGTGGCCTCCCCCCATTGGTTTGGTATTATTTCAAATCTTGCTTTAAGCACCATGTCAACCTGGCCGGATGACACTTAAACCTTATCTTTCCCAAAATGGTTGACCAAGTAGGACTGCAGTTGCCCAACATCCAATCAGGCTGATCCAGATCCAAAGACAGGAAGACCATGCCCCCTCTTATCCTACAACTGAACCCTCATTCCAGCTAAACACAAAACATATTTACCTTCATAAGCCTGAAAATGGCCACCGAGGTGATATTTGGTGAAAAAATTCTCATTAATTTTCAACTTAGATAAAACAGGAAGTGCCAATAATAATGACTGGAAAAACATTGTCCTCTCTTTTGACTTGTCATAAGCTCTACAATAAGCTCCACAACTCAGAGGTGAATTTCTAATGAACTACTGCCGCTCTGCAGGAACTATGTCTTAGACAGCAACTCAGTTTTTTTGGGGGGGATTTTGGCTAAAAACAGATTAATGATAATTAAAAGGCAGCTATTAATTTTTTTTTTTTTTAATCGGAGTAAGTCTTCAAGGCATATATAAATTCCACATTGTGAACATCGTCATGCATGCCAATGTAACCAAAAAAATGCCCAATCTGCTGATACCTTTTTTTTTAAATCAGTAGAGGCAAGACAGGTGAAAAAGTTGTAATTTTTTTGTAGTTTGATGTGGAGTAGCCTGGAAGTGACTAGTCTTTTTCTATAGTCCTATAATGCCTGACATTGTCCAAACAGAAGGTCCACATTGAAAAGTGCAGTGAAAGCAGACCAAATTAGGTTTTTCTTTTTGGTTTTTCCCCTGTCAGCCCAAAACTGTTCTTACCACCATATTTTCAGTCTCCCGTGTTTTCTCCTTTTTATTTATTTATTTTGAAAGTACATTCAGGAGGTCATCCCCCTCTATGAATCCAGCCTCCTGTTGAGTGTGACGGCGTCTCCTCATTTGTGCTTGTATCTGTGTATTTAAGGGGCGAATGAAATGCAGGAATGCTAACTTTATCTGGAGCTGTGAGAGCCAGTGGCAGATGGCGCCTCAAGGCGCTTGCAACACCGGTGTTTCAAAGCGGGATAATGAGCACATTAAAGGTGGGCCTTCTCTCTGTGCGGCCAACAGTTGTCAGGAACGATGTGATGAAACAAGACCGGTGGCACCATGAAGAGCAAACAAAACATGAGATCTATGATTTATTCTGTGTTTAAAATAAAGCACTAGTTGATATCAAGATTTTTGTGACAAAAGTTTAAAAAATGTTTTTATTACTTCAGATATTTTAGCCAGAACAAATTAGACTATTATGGAGGTCATGTTACTATAGCAACAAAAGACTGTCATTTAACACTTTTTTTTAAGTATTTCAAAATAAATGTTCATGTGGAATCTTATGCAACAGAGTAAATGGGAAGTATATAAATTATTTGACTCATTACAGACGGTTAATATATCTTAAATGTTTATTTAAATAGGTCTGGGTTTTTTTTCTGTTAATGTTTTTTGGTTTTTTTTGTCTACACCCTGTAATGTTAACATCCTAAGTGTCTCGCTGTCTTGTGGGATTTCTGTGCACATGACAAGTTAAGTTAGCAAAAGCAAAGCTGCACATCCGCAGCTCCTCTGACAGACTTTCGATCTTAATTGGATGTTTGTCGAATTTTAAGGAACACCAGATCTCTTTGTAGGATTTAAGACATTCTCCGGAGTTGTGCCAAGAAGAAAGACTTACAACAAAATAATATTTGATTTTTTAGAATATAGCAGCACGGTTTGCAAGTTTGGATTATTGTTTATTTCAGTGAGAACAGAGACGAGATCATGATTTTTTTTATTTAAGTGTGAGTTTAACAGAAGGTGAAGCCCGGCTACCTGCTAAAGAAGTGTGAGTGCATCCACCGTCAGCTTCATGGCAAACTCTGGTGTCATTATATTAATGATGGAGGCGGTCCACTGCACACTGGGCCACATGGCCAGCTGTAACGGATGAGTGGAGGGGGAAACAGGAAGTCATCATCCAATTTCCTGCAGCTGCTTCACACCAACTGACCGCACATGAATAAAAGCAGGTGTTTTTCCTCACAATCACATTTAGGATTTTTCAAAATAAAATCCCAAACCCATTTCATTCTTCAGACGAGCTGCGGAGCTAAGAGCGGGGAAGTCCATTAGATGACACGACAGAGCGGAAACAAGTCTTATGCGAGTGTGTGGGTGGAACAAGTGTGCGTGTGTATGTGTGTTTATGAGTTTGTGGCAATGTGCCTGTGTGGGTTTGCTTGTGATTGAGTCAGGGTGCATTTCTCTGTTTGAGGGAAACTTTGACAGCCTGGTGTCTTTGTTCTAAAGTTCAGACAGGGAAGCAGATGGCTCTTCTCAGTATGACTTAGCAAGCTAGCTAGCCATGGCGTGCCTGCCTGGCTTCCCCTGATAGCACTCTATACATCAAGGCTATAGTTGCTATGTGTTCTAGCAACACAACAGTTAGTACAAAAGCCACTATGCGACTAGGAAAACACAAATTTAATGGCTTTGTGCTAATTATATTTGAACTTTATAATTTATTGTGATGATCTCATAGAATCCTGTGCTAAAAATATGTTAGCTTGTAAAAACGTCAACCTTCAAACACAGTAGTAATGTTGTTTATGACGACAAACAACTCATTTTTGTTTATAACTGAAGGGCAACATTTGAACTTCCTCTTTAAAGACAGGTTTGAAAACAAAAATACATGGAGCCAAGTCAGTTCACCAGATGACCACTAGGGGTTTTCTCCACACAGTCTGTAAATAAAGACACAGGAGGGGTGACGTCACAAACAGAAAATAACTCATCTCCGGCTCCAGCAAAAAAAAAAAAAAAATAGGCCAATTCAGTCGCCTTTATTCTGCTATACAGGTGCCGCCACTTGAAGCCAGTTGACAGTGATTGGTCCAACTCAGTTGAAGTCAACATTTCTGGGGCAACTACTTTGACCAATCAGGAGTGAGCTTGAAGCCGACCCCCATTCCACTGAAAGTGGCTCTAGAGAATCTGTCAATCACACTAAGAGGGGGGGGGGGCAGCGGGCACCGCATGCTTTTACCGAGGCATCTGATTTGTCAGTTTAGAACTTAACTAACTTGCAATACAGATGGGAAAAAAAAAGATTAGCAAGAATATGTTAGGAAAAAGACAGAGAAAGAATAGTTATTCTGACCAATATAATGACTGATTGATGAATGATAGCAATTTAAGATTTTGGCTTGTTGGAGCCAGCAGATACTTTGGAATGTGAGGGGGAGGATTCACTGTTTCCCAAAGCTCATTACCATTCACTTCAGTGTAAATGGCACAGTCTTGCAATAGAAATAAACATACTTTTAGTCTAGTCCAGGGGTCGGCAACCTTTTTTACTCAAAGAGCCATTTGGGACCGCCCCTAATAAAAAAGAAAGCACCCGGAGCCACGACCCGTTTTGACATCATTATATATATTATGCATGTATATATTATTCAAAGGTGCTCATTACGTCGATCGGGATCGACCGGTCGATCTTCAATGACATGAGTGTAGATCGCGGGCCAGAAAAGATTTTAAAAAAAAGTACTTCTTTAAAATCCACCAGCCAATCAAAATCTTCACTGAGAAGTACGGGACTTGATTGACATGTAGATTGGCCAATCGGACATCGTCTGAAGCATACGTCGCTGCAAATGCACATTATGTTCTTTAAAGGATGATACCGCGGCCGCGTGTGGGAGGAGCTACTGGTTCTGGTCTGATGGCTGCATGGAGCTACGTGTTTGTCAATGCATGGTAGACACTGAGAATGTGGAGAGATCAGGTTTATTATTTTGAAGAGTTCTACTTGGTAATCATGTTTCCATGTTTGGGTTTATAAAATCATCCCAGGGAAAGTCTCTGCTTCAACTCCTGCAGGGAAAGCTGCGTCTCAATCTGACACCCGTGTTTGCATCTCTCTGACAGAGTTTGAAGCCAAAGCCCCTCCTCCGCCTGTCCACCTGCTTTTCCTCTCTACCTGTTCACCTGTTCACATCCTCTGCAGCTGAGAGTGGTTTCCCCCACACTCCTCAGTGTGTCCTACATAGAGAGCGCAAAATACGGTAGTCGGGGGCTCCAGCGCAGCACAAGGATGAAAGAGCCGGACGCAGGTTATAGCAGGGATAGAGCGGGTTAAGCAAATGAATGGAAGAAGGCGCTCCGATGAAGAAATATTCAATATTGTACACATTTTATTCTTAGTCTGAACTATCTTTTATCTAGAAAAATCTTTTATTTTGCTAAATCAGTCCAGTGCGAAAAAAAACATCAACAAAAGCTGTGTTGGGCGGTTTTTTGCTGGGTCTGGCAGTTTTCAGATGACTTTTGGGCTGGAAAACTGTGACTCTATCTGGCAACACTGGCGCGAACTCTCCATCAGCGAGTTGCTCTCTGCCCCGCGGCACATCAAGTTCCCGGCAGAAGATCGGAGTGTTTATTGAAGCCGTCCCGCGTGTGTCCTCCTGCTATCAGCTCTGCAGGTCTCGCCCGATAAATACGAGCTCATTCCGAAGCTGTTTTTTACGTGGCACGCGCTTCGTGCGGAGCCAGCAGCGCCTTTGAAATGCCATGACAAATGAACAAACTAAAATAAAATTTAATTATTATAAAATACTCATTATTTTCCAAAGTCACAGGGAGCCACAACAGAAGGATGAAAAAGCCACATGTGGCTCCGGAGCCATGGGTTGCCGACCCCTGGTCTAGTCGACCAACAGTAGCTGGGATAGGCTCCAGCAACCTGGTAAATGATTGATTAAATGATTCACCAGGTTCAGAAAAATTGATGGAAAAAAACTTTTACTCTGTGTCCAAATCCTTTCTCTGTCTCTTTGATTTTAAAAAAGTCTCTAAGTTTTCAACAAACGTTGTCATTTTATTTCATATTTGAGACCAAAAGTGTCTACAAGCACATTGTGGGCCTTTAAAATGACACCATAGTCAAATCTTCAGCTCAAAGCTGCCTTTACTGAGGCCACTATGAGTTTTTGAGAAAGTCTGGAGTTTGGTGCCAAAGTGGTGACAACCAGGGAGCCAAAAAAATAAATAAATAACTGGCTTCAGATTGTAGAAGGCAACAAAACCATACATTGTCCATCTATAGACAAATGTCCTCTCTAATGAATTATTTAATTAAACTCGAACTTTGAAAACTCAAAATTTGCATAGCCGAATAAACTCCTCCCACCCTGCAAACTGAAATAATGTTTCCAAAATAAAACACATCTGCTGCAAATGTCGGGGGGGGGGGGGGGTGCCCCTACATGAAAACCGTGTACAGTGGCAGCATTTTCCTCTTTTACTCCCTCTCACACTCCTTCCCCTTCACAAGACGTTTGGTCTTTAATGTATTTCAGAGAACATCTGCTAACTATCACTGAACCTCATGGGATTTCCATTTAGCCCAGTTAATTACTCTATCAAGCCAGGTTCATTATCATATTCTTCCTCTTTAAAAAAAAATGCACCCGACACTGCAAGCATGTGTGGCTGTACACTATAGGTGGATGGAGGAGTGTGCACGCATTAAATGTATGTGTGCTTAGATGTGCACCCTCTTAAACACATTCCTAATCGCAAGTGGTCCAGCCATAATACTTGTGCTAATGAACCGAAGCTGTCTGTAGACGGCTGCTCTTGAATTCGAGTGGGGAATCTGTTAGTCTGTCTCTTGGGAAGACGATGACTTGGTTTCTTTGTGAACACCAGCAGTTCGACTTCTGCTACTTGAAGTCAACGCTCACAGAGGTTAGACCGCGCGAGTAGTGGCACGGTCAATGTGTCTTGGCAGGAAAACACGTCGGTTCTGATATGACAAATGAAATGCTGACTGAAACTCGGACTAACGAGGTGTTTTTTTGACCTAATTGTAAAATAAAAACAAAGCTATTTTGGAAAATATTGATTTGGAAATCCGAGGTTCTGAAAAAAGAAGTAGAATTATAATAATATTCCACATGATTAAAAATGAATATTTTAAAAGGCTGTTTAGAAATAATGAAGAGGTTTTTAAAGCAAAATGAAATATATTGAATAACATAATGGCTAATTTAAAATCTGTGTGCAGCTTTTTCACCATTTCATGATCTCTTTATATATTTATGAGAGATTTATTGGTTGATTGTGTATTTGCATGAGGTCATATTTATTTATTTAATTAAATATTTATTTATTTAATTATGAACAGTATAGGACTCCATAGGTTAAAGGCAGATTTCCCTTTTTTAGCGGGTGCAGGTTCCTCTTCTGTCCCTTCATTGGACCGTTTCCCCTTGTCGAAGCAACTTTCTAAAGAAGTTTGTTTTTTGCTCATTCTGGTTGTTTGGGTTTCATTTTTTGCGGGGTGTATCACGTGATGTTTGGTGTCGCGACTTTGACGGGCGTTAAGTGTGACGGATGTAACGGAGAGAATCCGGTCACTTTTCAAAACAAAACGTTTTTTTCGAGAAAAACAATAAAATGGAAATTATTTTTTCTTTCTGTTCGTCACGGTGCCAAAATTTCCCGCGGACCGGTACCCCCGGTGCCAAGTGTCCCGCGGCCCGGTACCGGTCCGTGGCCCGGTGGTTGGGGACCACTGATCTAAGACAAGGGTTAAAACAAAAACTGCAGTTTTTACTGACCATCTAGGACAGGGGTCGGGAACCTATGGCTCGCGAGCCATATATGGCTCTTTTGATGGTCACATGTGGCTCGCAGACAAATCTTTAATTATAGTTTTTTTTTTTTCATTAGACCAGTCCTTCTCGGGCGCGATGCGATGCCAGAGGCGCGCAGTAGTAGCAGTGCTTAGAGAGAGAAATCTGCGCCAGCCCTATCAGTTACTATTATCTATTATTTCACAGAGTTTGTACCACCTGGAAACCTGTGAATTGACGTGCCTAAAACTACGCGCTCCCGTCTCTGAGAAAGAGCGCGCAGATGCGGGGACGGGATGTGTGAGGGAGAAAGCAAAGGGTGGGGGTGAGGTGTTGTGGGGACAGGCAGCAGGTGAATCGCGCAGGGATTGTAAAAACGTAAAACCCGCTTCCCGTCACTCACTGCAGCGTGTGAGTGTGTGTTTGGCTCCCCGTCTGCATGTGAGCAGTCTTTGTCACATCTACAGAACATTCAGACCTACGATGACGTTTAAAGTCTCAACGCCTGAACGAAGCAGAAACTCACCACGTATCAACCAGACTAGACCATCAGCAAAACTACCACGAGAAATACTCAACATTTATTAGCAACAGAATAACAATGTTATTAAAAAGAATCCACAGACTTATTGTACTTTAAAAATGTTGAAATTAAATCAAATGCACACATTCATTTGTATATTTAGTTTTAAACAAATTGTCGCGGACTGAGTTTAACTTGGCTGTTGGGCCGCGTTAAAAGTTCTGGAGTTCATTAAACGCGTCAAGCAGAGATCTGATTGGCCCTCAGTTCTGTCGCTCAGCCTGTTGTTAGGTAGTTTGGACCAATGGGGTTCAGCTATGGGCCGAATAAGGGAAATGGGAGGGCTGCAGCGGGAGCAGGGGAATATAAAGTTGGGAGAAGCGCTCTCGTGTCGGCGGGAGAGATTCAGGAGTTTCTGAATTAATTGAACGGCGTTTGTTGCGGTCTGCAGTAATCGGAATAAAGAACTTTAAAAGAGGTTAAGTCTCCGTGCCTCAGTGTGGGGAAGGGACACTACATTATTATATGGCTCTTCCGAAATTACATTTCAAAATATGTGGCATTTATGGCTCTCTTGGCCAAAAAGGTTCCCGACCCCTGATCTAGGAGCTCAAAGTAGGTCTTATTTGAGTTGTTTTTTTGACTGTCACTGTCACGTGGATAGACCTACAGGTGGACTAAACAAAAAACTTTTTGTTACTCTATCGTGGACAATTGCTCAATTTCTGAAGATCATTGAGTTTGGAGAAGCAAACTTCAAGCTTCATCTTCACTGTTCACAATCTTTTAGATGTCAGGGATTATTATTCTATATATATGTCTATATCAGGAATTCAGTCTTTGGTACTCCCTCTTGATTAAGACTTGTTTAAGATTTTAACATCTTAAGAACAAGAAACTGCAAAAAATGTTATTGCACAAAAAAGCAATATGAAGATTAGATCACTTTTCAGTTCATTAACAGATAAAAATGATACCATGTTCCATCAGTAGAACACCATCCATCATTTTACAGATTTCTTTGCATGCTTTTTTACAGCTTCGTTCCACGTTCTGCTTGTATAACTGGCGCGTAGGAAACCAGGGTTCACTTCCTAGGGGTGTGCAATGAGCTTCCTCCAGTGTGGGTTCTCAAGCAAGGCCCTAGTTAGCCCCCTAGGGCTACATAGTTAGCCAACTCTCAATGTGCTGTTCCCCATATACTGGAATCTGTAGGAAGGGCATTCGGCACAAAAGAAAATCTACCTGTGCAATTTAATTAAAGCTGATTTACCGTGGGGATCCTTGATGGCATGAGCCAAAAGGTGAAGAAATTTTGTTCAATGTCTTGATTGGCTGTAGATCATTGTCAATCAATCTTCGTGGGGTGTCTTCTGTACAGAATTACCAAATTTATATAAAATCTTTAATCGCTAGCAGTGTGACTCTAAATTACTGAACTTATTTTCCTACAAAGGTTCAAACTTTGAGAGTATTTAAATAAAGTTTATGTATAAAGTGTGCAATGAAGAGTTTTACAACCTTAAAACTTCTATAATTGCAAAGAAAGGCAGTTGACTACTTTGTGGATTCAGCCCATCGCAGGTTTTCTTTAGAATGTCTTTCCTGTGATAAATGAGGGAGCGCTAAAGGAAATGCTGGGCACAAGCAAGATTTAAAAAAAAAAGAAAATTTGGAATTATTGATGGCAACTTTATGTACTTCAAGTGTCACAGTGTGTAATGGTTGTACTGTCAGATCATTTATGAAGCGCTCTCAAGTGAATGACTTGTGTTTGCTTTCTGGAGGTCACTGGATTTAAAGCATCACCAGCTGTTCCATTAAGCAACCATTATAAGGAAAACGATCAAATACCGATCCTCTTGATGCTTTTTTGGGGGGGTTAGTCGCTTATTTAAAAAACGTACATCATGGACAAGACTGATAGAGTTTTGGGAGTTAGTCTGAACATGAGAAATTTAATTTACCAACACAGCCTGCAGGTGACTCCAAAAAAGGGTTTCTAGTGAGAATTATGATCCTACATTCCAGTTGCTAGGACACTAAAATACAGTATTTAGGGATTCTGGAAAGATTCACAATGTGTTTTTCTTCCTACTGGAGAGCATTGACCTTCCCACTCATTCAATTTAGAGACACGGGTACAACATATTGGTTTTATTCAGCAAATGGACACGTTTCTGTGATGAATCGGTCTAATTGCAACAATGTCTAAGTTCGCAGAAGGTCAGGCCTTCGTGTTCAGCACAGTTGTGATTCCATCATCTGAAGGAAGCACCTCTATTGACTGGATTAGCATTTCAACATCAGCGCCTACACTTTGACAGGCTTCCTGCGTGTCAGGGTCTATATGGCCGTGGGTGTTTGCCGAGTGCTGCGCAGTAAAATCTACCCTTTGATGAAATTAGCTGAGTGGTGTACTTGAAATAACCTTTCATGCGTTACCATTATTGTATTAATCTATTCTAAAACAATTTGGTTGAATTAATTAGGCCCTACATATTTCAGCAACACTCACAGGCTGCCTAGAAACAGATGGCTCTGAGGGCGAGCCGCTCTCTGATACATGTGTACGGCGAAAGAATGGAAAAGAAAAAGGCGATGCCGAGAAATGGCAAAAAAAAAGGGAAGAAAATGTGGGTGCAAAGGCGGGAAGAGAAGAAAGAAACAAGTGACATCAACACCTCTGCATTGTGTACCTGACGGAGTGACAAATGAGAGAAGATGAGTCAAAGATTGAAGAAAAAAAAAAGGAGAGATGGAAAGAGTGAGTTGTTGGGAGTTTTGGGTCCTAGTGCTTATCAGTTCCCCTGCAGCTGACAGAGGATTGGTAGCTTAACAACAGTTGGGCAAAGAAGGCTATTATCTCAATCCTACAGTGTTCTGGATGGGTTCAACCTTGAACAGCTTGTAGATGATGAGCCTATCCATATGGTGTTTAAATCGCTCAGCGTTTTCTCAACCATTAACCTTCAGCACTCCTTGGACTTATGTTACGCCTTGACTGACAGTCCTGGATAGATTTGATCAAACTTTTCTGCCACTTTTGGCATTGTAAAGTTGTAATACGTTCAAATATCACATTTCTCAAATGGATGTAATACAAAGCCTACCGTTCAATCGAGTTTTTATGTGTGAGGAGTTCAGCGACCTAGAGGCCGTTTTTGTGGATCTGTGTGTTAGTGTTAGTTCAGGCTGTAAGTGTCAAATTCTCCTTTGGTCAGTAGTGACAGACCAGACTGGGGCAAACCCTGAAGCCTTAGTCACAATCACCCACACGGGGGGCTGACCCGTACTGGTGCTGCAGGTTTTTGGGTTGTCCGGGCCCGTGAAGGGTCGTAGAGAGGAGTGGACACATCTCATACTTGTGACCACATCATGAAAATGTAACTTACAATTGTCAGGCATGCGGTAAGTGTATTGTAAAGTATCTATTGTGCTACGGTTATATTGGCGTCGGCAACACGCGTTCAAGATGCGACTTTCGATGAAAAGTCTATGTAAATGCGTGTGTATGCATGTTTTAGCCCTCTGTGTTCAAAACTCTTATTGTAATGTGTCACTACATACGTTTTTAAGTTCGTCTTCAGGCTCTAAGTACAAAGTGAATGTGCATTGAAAGTTGTACAAGTTCAACTTTGACAAATCAGAGACTTGCGTTTGGTAGTGACAAATGGATGTCATGTCGGAACAGAGGTGTGAAAGAAAAAGGCTGGAGCAAGATTCGCGAGGTTTTCACTGCTTTGACGTTGGCACCTTTCTGTGTGGAGTTTGTTTGTTCTCCCCATGCATGCATGCCTAGGTTTTTCCGGGTACACGGCTTCCTCCCACAAAGTCCACAACTGTGCCATCAGTTAATTGGCTTATATAAAGTGTCCCTGGATGTGAATGTGTGTGTGGGAGTGATTGTGTGCCCTTCGGCAGACTGGCGACCTATCCAGTGTGTACCCCACCTTTGCCCAACAGTAGCTGGGACAGGCTCCGGCAACCCTGTGACCCCCAGAAGGGAGATACCGGGTCAAGACAATGGATGAATGAATGGACTATTTGAGCACAGATCTAAATGGCTCATTTAGAATCACAGGTTGCTTCCAATCCTGACCTACCTGATCTTGGGAATCAAAAGCAGTTTCAGGGTTACCGTATCAAGGTCGGGCAGCCCTGAGTTATGGTGCTCAGACATCCTTATGTGAACGTCTACGCTCAGCTTTGTACCTCAGAAGTGATGTAAAAAAGTGGACAGTTGTGAAGTCAGTCGAGAAGTTTAGATTTAAGAGCAGGGGAGTGCTGAGGTGCCAAGTGGTTTATGACCTGCTAACCTTCCATGCAGGACAAGTTAATTGGTACAGTGAAGGCAGGTCATAATGCACTTCATCGCCCAAGTCCAGCAGAGTCTTGTGTTTGAAGGGAAACCTTGACATGAATGAGAAAGAAAAAAAAAAGACACCTAAAGAACAGAAAGAGTTTAGAAACACAACAAAAAAAATGCTCCAAGCCTGCAGCAGCTCATGTTTCAAGGTCAAAGTTCTGGCACTGTCTTCAGAAACCAAGAAATTCAACTTTTCCTAACTTTCAACTTGGCAGGAGCCGCGGTAAATGATCCCTTTCTCCCCAGAGAGAGAGGAACACTTAGCTGTAGGAGTGATGTCAGTGGCAGGGCTCTCTCAAGCCATTTCAGAAAGCTGGAAGCACAACACAGGAAACCAGATAGCGAGGATGTATAACGCCAGGATCAATCTATTGTGTCTTATATGGCACAAGCGGGTAAACTACAAATTACTGTGTAACATCACCCCCCCCCCCCCCCAACTGCCCCCACTTTCCTTTGGCAGGGTGGCAGTCGGTGGTCCATGCCAGTGTCTCCCCTCCGCCTGCATCACAACTGATTAAACTAACACAGGCGTCCTGCTGCTCAGCACGAGTCAGGCGCAGCCATCCCCAGTGCCTGCTTTTATTACCTTGTTGACACCAGCTGCTACTTTTAAGCACTTTTAAATGCTGAGTATGAGCGGTGGCTCAAATCACAGAATTAATGCCGTTACTCCTGCCCAGCTTTCTTTTTGGCAGGGCTTTTAAGCTTCAGACTTAACTACAAGGCTGGGTTTTATGCATTGAGACAGCTGGTGGGAATAAGGCAGTTGCCAGTGGCATAAAACAGTGTGTGTGCTTGTATGTGTGTGTGTGCGTAGTCAGTGTGTGCCTCCATGTGTGGGAGGGCATCTGAATATGAAAAACTGTCTTTAAAAAGTTGCTTGTCAGCTGTCCAAATATTAAAAAATTGCACATTTGTCGCATCGGTCAGTCTCTGCAAACAAGAATTTAAGTCACACGTTCGCCATTTGGCACTAAAAAAAAGGTGATTAAAATGCTGTGGAAGAGTGACATACTGGAAACCAAATGTTAAGGATTCCTTCCTCCTTCTTCGCCACTTTGACACTCAACTTCCCCGCTCTCCCTCGCTGCTGGCACGCTCCTCCGCCACGCTCGCGAGAAGTCGCTCGCCTTTAATTGCACACGCACACACCAAAGTATAAAGCAAACTCACGAAAAGTGTGCATTTCCCATGCGCCCGCCCCAACACACGGACACCTCCCCTCACTTCACACGCTCAAACTAAGAAATGCTATCTAGCAGCTGTAGCTCTCCTTATGTGCAGAGAGTGTTGATCCCACTTCTTCTCTCCAACACAGTGAACATATGCCAGTCAGCAACAAGGCACACTTTGTAATTCATCCTCTCAGTTAGAAGTTTTCTCCATTTTCGTGCAGCACTTTTAATGCGCGCCTTGCTATTGAAAGAAGGAGTTCTATGATTCAAATCCTGACTAATTCCAGTACATTAAACCAGTGACTGTATGTCAGAACTGGACTGAGGGACCCCTCCCCCCCGGCGTTCTAAACAGGAAGGACCTGCTGGTTCCAAAAGCCAAAATCCCATAGACTTCAATAGAGAAGTATTCTGCAACTACTCAGTCATTTTATTTGTCAGAATAATCATTCTTGCTCTGATCCCCCTTTTTTAGCATGTTCTTGAAAATTCGACTTATTTTTTTGTTAATTTTTCGAAGTGCCAATTATTTTGATGTTATAAACTGACTACACAGATGCCTCAATAAAAGTAGGTGGTGTCACATAATATTTGACAGATTTCGTAGCCACACCTTTAAGTGGTAGGGGTGCGGCCTTCCAAAATTACTGATTGGTGAGAGTGGTTGGTATAGAAACGTTGACTCAGACCGACTCGGACCAATTACTGCTTACTGACAGTATCTGTCTATATGGCGATGTCCGTATCGCCAAATAATGACAACTGAACTGACTTCACTTGATTGGAGCCGGAAGTAAGCCATTTTCTATGTGATGTCACACTCACTCAGTCCAGTTCTCTTATATAGTCAATGGTTGTGTCCGAATTCCTTCACTACTCACTACACATTGCCTTCATCATTTTGTAGAGCTGTCCGAATCTGCAATTCCCCAAAATTTCCCAAAAGTCTCTGCAACAAAACAGTGCACATGAATGTTTACAAGATTGGCAAATGTAGACCACAAAGCGTTTTCATCATCAGAACATAGTAGATCCAAAGTCGTTATTAAATAATCATATTGATTAGATTTTCACTTTGTGAAATAGGTGATGTCATATATGCCGTTAAAAAAAAGATGTCTGAATTGTTTTGAGAATCCATTGCTCTGGATAGTTTTCCAGTAGTTATGGAGTAGGGAAGAAGTTTGGACATATCCAAGGTCTCAAACCAAGAAATGTTTCATCGGGTCAGACTATAGAAATATCTACAAAAGGACCAATCATCTCTAATAACCGTCAGATTCTAATTGAAGCATCATCTGAAAACAGCAGTTGTGAAGTTCTGTCAAGATAAGAACTAAGAACAGCTCAACTAAAATGTAAAAGAGTCGCATTAAGTACATAAAGCAAGATATATCATAAAAAGCTTTAAAAACAAAAAAGTAGGTAGGTTTGTTTTTGGTATAAAGTTGACCCTTTTCACATTGTAGAAAATTGTTCCCTCTGCAACCTGCTAGTGGTCTTTAGAGGAACCACAACGTTTGGAGTTCCCTTATTTAAGTTAAATTCTATGATAGCTTCAGTTTGAAAAATATAACCAAGTTTACTTTTGATTGGCCTAAAGTTTAAGATAATTTTTGCAGGAAGTTTCCCAAATGTAAATAAGCAGTAAATGAATGTAAGAAAAATATCTTAAATGTGCCAATAGAAATTTTAAGAGTTGTCAGGAAAAATTTGGTGGCGATAGGATTTAATTCTGTCTACGGAAGTACGTTAAATGCATTGTTGTGAAAGCTGGTCGAAGTTCAAGAAACACAAAAATAAACGCAAAAAACACAAATTTAATTATTTTTATCAGTTGTCCAGAAAATTCATAATTTAATCATTTAAACTAATGTACGGAACCCTAATTCAATGAAGGTCAATAGGAAGTAAATTCTGGGTAAATCTTTGCTTTTCTACATACGTAAATTTCTTATGTGTTATTTATTCCAGTTTAGGTTTGTCAAACAATCTTCCTTGTTTTGTTTTTTTAATTGTATTGTTCCTCTTTCGGCTTTTCCCATCAGGGGTCGCCACAGCGAACGAGTCGCATGGTAAACTTGGCAATGTTTTACGCCGGATGCCCTTCCTGACGCAACCCTCTCAAGGCAACCGGGCTTGGTACCGGCACAGAGGTAGAGAAGGGAACAGGGAGCAGCCCGGAGTCGAACGCTGGTTTCACGGACGGAAGGTGCCGCAAACCAGCACGAGCTAAACCGGCTTCCTGTTTTTTTAATTGTATTATTTATCATAATTATCAATTTAAATCGTTTTGGAGATAAGTGATGAGAATGTATATATATATATATATATATATATATATATATATATATATATATATATATATATATATATATATATACAGATTTCGTAGCCAAATTTTTGGGAATTGCATATATATATATATATATATATATATTTTTTTTTTTTTAATATTCAATTTTTGCTGTATTTCTGCTGATATGTTCAGTGTTTTCTCTCATTCTTTTGAAGTGAAGGTCTTAGTCTCTCATGCGTTGCCTTTGGGGCCATGCAGCAACAGTTCTAGCTATTTTTTTTATACAGTTTCTTGCAACAAAAAGTGTTCCTTAGTAGATACATATCTCTGCCTGCATCGGGCAGTCAGTGCATGAAAGCAGAACGTACTGTACGTCCCACCCCCTCATCAGTGTGAAGCAGTGCTCAACAGAGTTCATGGATATCCGCAATTATGTTTTAGGAACAGGAAACCCAAATCTGAGTCAGCTATATTAAAAACTCAAATACTAAAATACCATGAAAAAGCTAATGTTTGTATTATTTGGTAATTTGTCTCTTTTATTTTGAAAGTGAAGAATTTTAATGAATTTCCAAAATGTGGCATCACTTCACAATAAGACTATTTCTTTTTTTTCTTAAGCAGAAACATTTTCAAAACTTCTTATTGAAGATTTTTTTATATAAAAAAGAAGTTTGGGAAATTTAGAGTTATTATTCTACACCTGCAACCCTTGTGCTATCCTAGGCACTTTAACGTTGGGAGTTGGGTCATCTAGACCCAGTAAACAGTGCCCTGAACCTTTTTTCTTCAATAATTTGTGATCTTCACTGGTGTTCATGGATTACATGAAATCTTTCCACCTTTATCCACCTTTGTCATGGTAGGGAGAACACGTCAATGTAAGGGTGGGGTCATCTAAGATAGCACAAGGGTTAACAAAATGTTTAAATTCTTCAGGGTGTGTGTCAGATGACAATTTGATGTGATTATCTGATCACGTATGAAGAAAATAAGGCTCTTCATTGAAATGATTAGGATTAAATGAGTCAAAATCCTCTTATTGATTTTAAATTCATCGAAATTCCCTTTTTTAACAGTTTTATGATACAAGGGTCTGTGGGTAGAGGTGGAAGAGCAGATTTGAAACCCCTGAAGAAAACCTTGTGAAACCACAAAACATGGGAGAAGCAAAGACTGATCAAAGGTGACCCAGAAGCTTAAATAAACGGAAGATAATTGTACTAAATGAAGACAGCTGTGGCTGTTCAGCAAATGAAAGCAGGTGAGGCTACCTGAGAGAGGGGAAACGCATGAAAGTTAAAAACAAGATGTAAAAACCAAAGCAAACAACACACACATTTGTGAATGTGTACGGTAATTTTATTTGCAATGTTCACCAAAGTTAGTTTATTTTGAAGAGGACTTAAAGATTCATAAATACATGAATAAATCATGTTTCCATTTTAAGTTTTACAACTACGTTTCAGTATTGTTTTCTCTTTGAAAAATGTTTGAATATTTAAACAATGTGGGCGGGGTCATCATCTGAGCAGTTTGCATTTGATGAGGAAATTAAAGAAACAATTGAGAATAAAAGTGTATTTTTTCATTGACATTATTGTATGTGAGATTATGTTCCTAAATCCATGAGAGCACACTTTTGTGTTTACATATTAAAACAACTGAAATGTAAAGTTCGTCTCACACAGCCACTACGTACGTTTTACGCATAAAGCCCAGATGAAAATTGGTCATATGTGAAGATAAACGTGGAAAAAGTGAGAAAAGTGGTGGACTTCACGAGTGAACCATGAAAGGAATACGTAAATCTAGCTAGAGCATGAACCGTGCATGATTATTGCTCTGTTAATATGCAATTCATTAGTGATTCCTGCATGAATTTTGAATTTGGACATGATATGTGCGCCGTTTAATCGATATAAAAGTTATACATTGTTGGTACATGCGTGAAAAGTCTGTTAGACACATGTGGAACGGTCATGGAAAGCCACACATTTGCATATGCATCTCGCAAAAATCATGCACAATCGTGTGAGATTTACATTATTAATGCATAGAAACGAACCAACATTTTTTTAACAGCTCAAAATCGAAATCACGTAAAGACCCACCGCACGAAACCCTTGATGGACATCTGCAGACATCAACGAATGACAAACGCAATAAACATTGCTGAATTACGTATACACGTGTTCACCATTGGATCGGCAACATGTGTAAAATTGGCTGCTTCTAATGTAAATGCGCGTTTCAGGCTTCAGCGTTTAAAACTCATGTGTTCATGCATCACCATGCATGTTTTTACGTCCATTTTTGACTCTTAAACATGCGGTGAAAGTGAAACCAGTTGACCTTTGACCAGCCAGGGACGTTTTGATGGTTCCCCTTTTCATTCACAGAGGTGCCAACTGTTTGAAAATTGATCACGGAGGAGAAATTAATAATTGCGGTTTGTGCCCAGCTGGAATAATGTGATAATATGCCTTTCATGCATCAGAATAGAGCTGTGAAAGCCTGGAGAAAGCTTGGCAAAACCTTTTTTAGCATTTCACACCAAGTTTCTTTCAACAGCGAGTACAGGCGCTAATATTGAGTAGCGACAGTCCAGTGTGATCACCGTACTATAGCAAAGAAAACCAAAATAAGAAGTAGAACCCCCCCCACACCCACACACACACACACACACATTGATTGATACAAGCCTTTCATTTGTGCTTCATTCTAAAACAATTTTGAAAAAGTGGGTTTCAAGATTGTGATTTGAAACTTGATCACTAAATTGGTTTAATAAGGAAAAAAAAGGGTCAAATATGTCCAGTTCAACTCTTTGCTATGAAATAACTCATTAAAATAAACAAACAAAAAAAACATTTTAAATCATTTTCATTTGACTAGTTTAAAATAAAAGTCTGCTCTACTTTTCTTTTCATGACTTTTTTAAATGTTCCCGCCATTATGATTTTTTTAACTCTGTTTTTATTTTTCGTATATTTTTGGTTTTTAGATAGTATCTTGTAAACAATTAAATCAAATTAGGTTTTTATACTTTTTTTAAATTAAAGTTTTTCTTTTTATATCAAAACAAAATCTTGTAAATGTAAACTTTTTAAATATATTTTTTTTCAGTTGAGGGGTGCAAAAAAACTTAAATTGAATCCACAAGAACAACTTATTTTATTCTTATTGCTGCAACAAAAACAACATTTTTTGGACTGTGGATGACTAACTGGAACCACAGCCTATGTTTTATTACATTTATTGTGTTCATTGTTGTGAGAATACACAAAATAAATAAGCAGATACGGTGTCCTATGAATTCCTTTTATCCGTGGATTACTTGTTGCTGATCAGAGCTTGTGTTGTGGGGGGCCAGCCTTCTTCTAGTTTGGGAGCACAGCGCTGCCACTGGTGACTACGATGACACCAACCACACACAGATTGGCTCGCACACAAACACACACCCCCCCCACACACACACAAGCCAAGCAGCGGGAAACAAGAGAGGAGCAGCTGTGAGTTGCACTCATCAGTTCAGATTGAGGGAGACACAAGCAGGCTGGTAAACAGACACAGATGTACAGAGCCGAGCAGAACAGAGAACGGAAAAAAGAGGAAGGTCACCCTTTCACAATGGGAAGGTAGCGGCAAAGTCAACAACACTGTTTGCATGACTAAAGCTCCTGTATGTGGGAAAAAAAGGGCAGTAAAGTGGCAATTCCTGACTTCAAATTTAAACAGAATCTCCCATTTAAAATAATAAAACACAGAAAAGAAGACTTTTATTTTGAAATTTTTCCAAATGTGTTTTTTTCTGTAACAGGGCTTTCAATCAGTGGTTTTTATGTGTAATAATAACATACATTTTTCCTCCTAAGCCTTCTTATCTGTTGCAAACAAGCACTCAGAAACATGTGTGTGTGTGTGTTTCTGTGTGTGTGTGCACTGTCAGGAGTCTCCCCCGAGGGTGACACCCCACCTGAGAGCTCATTCCTGTCGGTGCTCTCTGTCTTGCTTTCCCTTTCAGCTGCATGTATCCTCTCTGGTTACAATTATTTCCAGAGTTTTCTCTCCCTGCTCCGGCTCATTATCAAACACACTCGCAGGAGCAGGATGTTCACATGTGGAGAACCAAGGTGGAGGAATAACGCTGCAAAGTAAAAGGTTTAAACTCACATCAAAGTAGAATAACATTTTGGATTTTTTTAGGATAATTGGGGCCAATTTTTTGCAAATGTTGGGATCCTGAGTTACCTGAAATGTGTGTTTCTGTTGAACCTTTGATTTTTGGAGCTTTGCTCTCAATAAGGGTGATTGTGTATATCAGAGGGACAGCACAAGGAGAGTGTGATGCTTTGACTCTGTGAAAGGAGGACAGAGGAGCATGATGGGAAGATGTGATGGGAGTTTGTGTGATGATTGACGGTAAATGAGAACTGGACCGAGTGACTGTGACGTCGCAATATGGAACTAATACAGAACCAACGTTGGGGCCAGATGACATCGGTAAGCAGTGATTTGTCTAAGTCAGTCTGAGTCAACATGTCAGAAGTCAGAGCTCTCTCCGCCTCTGGTGGGAACCATCTCCAGAGTTCTAAACACACTACATCTCCCAGCAACCCCACCACACAGTTTCTGGATGCAACACACCTGACATTCATTCACATTAATCCTTGTGCTATCCTAGGGGGTCAAGATGACCATTCAGGTGTTATTCCTACCATGAAAAAGGTGGATAAAGGTGAAGAGGATTTCATGTAATCCATGGACACCAGTGAAGATCACAAATCATTTGAAGAAAAAAGTTCAGCGCACTGTCTTGCAAAGTATTGTGTGTGCCGCTCTGCCTGTATTACCGTTTTATCTGGACCTGATCTTCTGATTTCATGACCCTGTTTTGTCTCTGACTCGTCTGCTTTCCGCCTGCCCCGAATCTCGCCTGGATCCTGACTACCCCAGTCTCTTCTTTGGTGCTCTCAAGCTCGTTGTTGACCCTCGCCTGCCAGACCCTAATTTAGCTTTTGTGGACTTTTAGCTGAGCTAATAAAACCTGCTGCAATTGGATACAGCCGTCTGCCTGTTTTGGGACACCTGCCAATCATCAGTGTACTTGTTGGAAGTTCACACCCCTACCACTTGAAAGCAGGCTCAGGATAGTCTGCCGATCAAAGGTTTTGAATGCTCAAAATGGGACCACCTGCTTTTATTGAGGTATCTGATTGGTCAGTTTATAACTTGAATAACTTGCAATAGCTGTTTATTTTTCAATAGAAGTCGATGGGATTTTGGCTTCTTGGAACCAGCAGGTACTTCCTGTTTGGAACGCTAGGGGGGAGGGGTCACTGAGTCCACTCAGTCCTCATATACAGTCGACAATCTGAGTGTTTTCTCTCTTAAAAAAAAATGACTAACAGGCGGGCAATTGGTCAGAAGGATTTATTGGGACTTTTCTTTTAGCGAAATTTATATGCAATCATTTATATGCAATCTGTTTATCTGGAAGCAGCCTTTGCTCTCAAGATTTTTCAGTTATGAAAATTACCGTCCATGGATCATTTGGTACCGGGCCGCACAGAAAGAATAAATAACTTACATTACATCAGTTTTTTTTATTTCAGAATCTGAAAGATGTTTGATTTTGAAAAATTGCCCGATTCTCTGTGACACCGTCTATATCACTCTTGACACAGGCCAAGGTGCTCTTCTTACTCACGTGATAGGTTACCGCTAAAATAAAACCCAAGGGCTAGCAAAATGAGTAAAAAACAAACGTCTTTGGAAAGTTTCTTTGCCAAGGGGAAAAGGCCCGTCCAGGAGACAGAAGAGGAGCCTTCGACTTCCAAAAAAAGAAAAAAAAAAGAAAGCTACACTTAATGGATAGTGCTTCTTGTTTGCATCATGAGTGTGGAAAGGGGAGAGGATGATGACCTGTGCGATGTACAATGTTGTGCGTGTCAAAATAAAAGCTCAGGGTTCGTCTTGTCACGTCTCTTACCCTCCTTCATCGTAGTATTGCTACAATAATTATCCGCCTACATTTGTAAGACCTGTCCGTGACAGTTTTGTGTGATGTCATACCGGTCTGTGGCGTTAAAAAGATTGGGGACTGCTGTTCTACAATACCCAAGGAAATTCAGATTACAATACATTACAAAACAAAATAAAGTTGTACTGAAACATTTTGACAGATTTTTGAGAGCAGTCTCCCTCAGAAAATCAGTTCCAGGTCCCTTAGAACAACCAAAATGTGTACATAATGAATCCAGCTGATTTAAATTAAATTATAAATTAAAGAATTTTATTTAGACTTTAAAGATTAATTTCTATCTAATCAATCCAAATGGTTCTGTCCACTAAAGTTTGGTCCATCTCGTAACCTTGTGCTATCCTAGGCACTTTAACATTGGGAGTTGGGTCATCTAGACCCACTAGACAGTGCTCTGAACCTTTTTTCTTTAATGATTTGTGATCTTCTCTGGTGTCCATGGATTACATGAACTCTTTCCACCTTTATCCACTTTTGTCATGGTAGGAATCACACGTCAATGCAAGGGTGGGGTCATCTAAGATAGCACAAGGGTTAAGTCGTCCGCGGAGTGAGTCACTTAACTGGACCCAAGCACAGATCTGAGAAGTCTCTTGGGTCAAATGCGCTTGGTTCAAACAGCCTGGTGTGAACACGCCAGGGCCAGATCTACAGGGGGTATTCTGTATAATGTTCGAGCTCTGCCACTGGAACACATCGTAAACCAAGCACAGAAGTGAAACTGCATACTGTAATTCCTTTCTATGCCTCTGACTCAGCTTCTCACTTTCATAAAAGTGATAACACATGAAACTACAGCCACCCTACAACACAAAACCTCACAAAAACCGACATGTGTTTCACCAAAACATCACAGAGAAGGCAAAACGTTGTTTGCTGGAAGGGTACTTCTTATGTTGCTTAGTTTCTTTTCAAGAAAAACCAAACTCAAACATTTCGTGTGGTTCCCGGTGACCTTCTTGATTCTAACTTGGACTTTTGTTGTTTGCACTTTTACCCATTCCTAATAAACGGTCACTGTACCAAACATTCCCAGGGAATGGTTGATGATTCCTGCCTCTGGCTTTAACAGTTAACTAGCCATGGTTAAACATTGACCGGTAGAACCGACCAAACATTAATAACTGCTTAGCACCTGCAGATAAAAAGCTTTCCATTTCCAGATTGCATTCTAACAAGTCATTTGAGCTGGTGCGTGTGTGCACAGGCAGGTAGGACTCTCTGTAGCCTGCAGGAGGTGGAAGTTAAAGACCACCAACTGAACGACAAACCAGGTGAAGAAATCAAAGAGAAGGCAAGATGGTCCAGGGACTGTTATCCTCAAACAGCTGCAGCTCAAAACATCTGAAGTTGTGAGGGATGAACATGTTGCTGCTGAACAGGAAAAAAAAAACACATGAAAACGTGTGCTCAGACGATAGCAGAATGCATTTGGAAAGCACACAGACGTTTGATGATGGGAAGTACTTTGAAAAAAGTAAAAAAAAAAAAGGTTGATTTTTATCATAGTCTGTTGCCTTCTTGGAAGTTTGGTTCCAAATAGGTCTGGTTGAATGACACAAAACTGTTTAATATTTAGCAACAGATGGTATTCTTTTGAAATTTGGATTGCATTTGTTGAAATTATGCTATATTTTTAAGAAAGTACGAGACAACGTTGACCCATAATGCAAAGTTCCTTTATTTATGGGGATACATGTATTAAACCCATAGAAGTTCAGATTATTTATGTGAAAACATTCCAGTTTTTGTGCACCAAAAACTAATAAACCTTGCATTTAAAAAAATATATATTTTTCATGTGTGGGAGAAAAAAACGACATCAAGCAATAATAAATTAGAAAGTTACTTTCTTCAAAATAAATGTTTGCATCGCAGACCTAAGCCTCTTAAGTAGGGATATATATATATTAAAAAGCACAATGAAATATTTTACAATGGAAAAAAACCTTTACATTTCTACATTTGAAGGCAGTCGAAAGAAGAAAAAAAACTGCGTGCTCCTTAACTGACCACTAGGGGCTGGTTTGACAATGGAGCAACTCCTTTTTGACCTCAAAGTTTAATAAATTACTTGGTTTCCAGAACTGTCTGATCTTCACTGCTTGATTGTGTTTTGTGTGATTTGTTGTGATTTTATTATACCCCAACGTTCTGCATAATTATTGGATATTTTTCAGGTTTTTTAGTGGCAGGTGGGTGGGGAGCCAAAAAACAACCATTACTTAGTCCCACCTATTTGTTAGAAGGGTGGAGTATGTTTAACCCTTGTGCTATCTTAGATGACCCCACCGTTACATTGACGTGTTCTCCCTACCATGACAAAGGTGGATAAAGGTGGAAAGATTTCATGTAATCCATGGACACCAGTGAAGATCACAAATCAGTGAAGAAAAAAGGTTCAGCGCACTGTCTAGTGGGTCTAGATGACCCAACTCCCAATGTTAAAGTGCCTAGGATTGCACAATGGTTACGTAAGATCCAGGCAATATTGTATGGTGCTGTTCCATTTATAGAATAGAATAGAATAGAATAGAATAGAATAGAATAGAATAGAATAGAATAGAATAGAATATTTTTACTCATATGGACGGAAATTCCCCCAACATTGATGACTTACAAGAGAAGGGGAAGGTTTTTTTACTTCAATTTTTTCCTTTCGGAATCCTGTGGGTGATGTTAGGGGTTATTAGTCCGGGTTATATAGTTTTGGATTAAACACAAAAAATACTTAGGAAGTAATACAGAACCAAACTAAATAGTTTCAAGTAATTTGTTTGATCGGGTAATTTGTGAAGATGCTCTGGGACAGAGCGATGTGAGCAGTTTGAAAAGAATATCTATTCCTGGAAAAGTTTGTAACGTTCACAGAGTTAGTGAACTTTTTTTCTCTTCTCTCTCATTGTCACCTTGAAGCATGAAGACTCTGGTGAATCCACAACATATTCCCATTTCACTGCTCCGCAGTTGTGGGATGTCATGGCTATTAATTCTATCTCAGCTTCATTAATCCACATTTTCCCATCAGCCCCCTGTCCTTAATCATCATTTCTCCCTTTGCCAACATGGCCTCTGGTGGCCACATACAACCAGGGTCACAATGTGTTCCCTCAGCACTCAGGGGGTATATTCACACGTACACATGAAAGGATAATCCAGGCAGTGGAACAGGTCATCCGTCTCAATTACACACAGTTGGACCCATGTCATTACATTCCTCTCACTGGGGTGAGTCAACATAAATCTGCGCTGTGTGCGCGTTTACAAACTGCTTCAGCTGAGAATCATAAAGTCGTAACCTTCCATCAGACGGATTCGCAGTCATCTTGTACTGCGCCCATCTGGTTAGTGATATGGCTGGAGGTCCAGCGAGTGGATCTCCAATCAAATACGGGAAGACAGACAGGAAAAAAAAAAATCACACCTTGTAATTGAGCTGTGATGAAGGAACTGACAGCTGAGCAACTGCCTTCGCAATGTTCAACCCAGGTGGGAGATTGGTTGAAAATGGCTCATTGCTCCAGCAGATCAGAGCTGTTGGTTTTACCTGAATAATAAACCGACTTCTGTGTCTGATGCTACGTTCATGCCGTGCACGTGATGTGCTTTCAAGACCGCACAAAGCGGGTTATTTAGCACACAATGTTCACACTACACTGTCGCTACCCGATTCTAGTGTATGTACTCACAGTTGGAAGAGCTTTGGTGGGAAATGTCAAAGCGGTGCTAATCTTACTTCCGGCTTTTTTTCTTTCACAGCTCTATTCTCATATATGAAAGATGTGGCATCACATAATTCTGGCCTGACAAAACACAAATATTAATTTCTCCTCTATGATCAAATTTCAAATGGTTGGTACTTCTGTGAATTGAGAAGGCTGCTACTCATACTCTACTCAAGTTCAACTGGATTAAATTTTGATGTGCGTTCAATGGCCACTTGTTTTGTACCTAAAGTGAACTTGGAAAATGGACTTAAAAACTTGCATAGCAACGTCTGAACATGAGAACTTTGAACGCAAAATCCTGAAACCCGTATGTGCAGACTTTTCGTTGAAAGTAGCCGCTTGACCGTGCATTCCCGGGGTCGGTGGGAACGTAGCATTATAGGGAGAAGGCTCAGCTCATACTGTGGACTTAATAAAAGATGTTCCAATGGAAACCTCTCAAAGTTTGTGCAACAAAACAATTCTTGAAAACTAAAGTTATTGTTACATGCAGAGTTCTTGAGGATCGCAATTCTTTATATTTCTTTCTCCTCTGCATATTCTTCAGAATCAGAATTACTCTATTGATCCCACACGTGGGAAATTTCTGCGTTACCCTAGCAGTAAACATAAGATAAAATAGAATAATGTAAAAACAATAATTTAAAAAAACAAAAATGTAGCAGAAATGTAAACAGGAAGTATAGTTTAAAGAGTACCGGTATTTGCAAACAGGTGACAATGTGCAATTCTTGATGATCCAAGTGAGGACACCCTGTGTTTTAAGACTTAAGACTTAACCTAAGCAATGAAGCTCCTGAAGAGACACAGAGAAAAGGCTCTCCATGACCCATCTCAGTTGTGTGCTGGAGAGTTTGGGACGTTTTTAGATGGATAAATCACATAGATTAATCTCTGGGTAAGTTGGTTGCTACCACCTATTGTATGTTTTGATCTCCTTTTTGAAAGGAAATCAGGAATATGTTTGTTTTATTTGTTATTCATTTAATTTATTTGACCTTACCGTGGACTCTAACTCCCCGCCTCCCTTTTTTGTTTACATAAACCATAGAATCACTCCATTGTGCATGTCTAAAATCTTAGTCACGACTACTCTTTTGGCTAAATACGGGCTGTCTGCAGGGGAACATGCGTTCAACTTCCGTTTGCCATTCAAATACTTCACAATAAGCTTACAACGCACACGACTTTGGTACGTTCCATCTTCAAGACGTCCCTTGAGGTAGCCATATGAGACTCAAGGGAACCGCCAGACACGTCTGCGTATACCCGCTTCTGTCTACACCCTCAATGGGCCCTGACAACCCATAAATCTGCGGCACCCTTACGAGTGGATGTGAATACACCTTTACATTACAGTCCCCAAACCCCTAGACCAGCTTTTTTGTAGACGTAACAGTTATGCAGTTGATTTGATCACTGTAAAGGTTTTTGTTTGAACTTTTTTGAATCTTGCACCAACCCCTGACCTCTCTAAGCCAAAGCACCTGCCTCCCTTTTCCAGATCCTCCTGTTTTTCCTCATCTGTGCACCACCAAATCACCCCACCGTACGGCTCCCACTCAGACAAGAGACATTTCATTTCTCCAATGGAGATAGCACCTAAAGACAGAAGGCATCAGGGAGAATAGGAACATGATGGTGGGGTAGGGGGGGGGGGGGGGGGGGGGTCTGTCTGCATTGCAGGACTGTATGCACATACAATAACTGTTGCAGAGCACAGCCCAAAGCCTTTCGCTTTGTGGCAGAGCAGATGTTAAGAGTAATGACAGTGGAGATTACCCAATAATTGTAGCGGTGTAAATCATTGGAGGGGATGAGGACAATGTGCAGAGAGGAGAAAGAGAGAAACAAAGAAGGATGAAGACAGCTGAAGCAAAGAACATCTTACTGTTTTTATGAAAACGCTTATAGGATATTTATATTTAGACTCTTTACAGGCACATTTTTCATCCGTAGGCTGAAAGACGCTTCTAGGCATTATGGCCTGACAGTTTTTTTAGAATTACGACGGTTGGAAGGTAATGAGACCCATCCTCATTTGTTTCTGTCTAAATCAAAAAGTAGTGGTTAGAAGCATGATAGTAAAAACCTCTCTTGGTACGTTGACACTTTCCCCGGAAACATGCGTTTGAGCAACCACTTCGAATGAAAGGTCTTTGTCAACGCGCTGATATGTGTGTTTCAGGCTAACGCTGCAATCCCAAGCTTTTAAGTCCATTTTGGGACTCGACGTAAATAACGTGACGTGACAAAAGTCAAACTAGATGAAGTTTGACTAATCAGGTATGACATATTGGTAGCATCCTTTTCAGTACCAACAGTTTAAAAACTGACCATGAAGGAGAAATTCATACTTGTGGATTGTGTCTGGACAGAACTACACAACACCAAGACTTTTGTACATCGGAATAGAAAGAAGAGAGAGAGAAAGAAAGAAAAAAGAAAAAGCCTGGAGAAAGATTCACGAGATTTGTACCGCTTCGACAATCTGTACTAAGCCTTTTCCAGCTGTAGTTACTAGTATCAGATAGCAACAGACCTGTGTGAACATCGTGTGCTCAGAGCGTGTACTGAAACCCGTGTTCAGCGTGTCTTTCACTGTGCCACACATGCTCGGTGTGAACATTGCATTCAACTTCTCCAAATTAACTAGAAATGAGACAACCTTTTGCAGCAAGAGCGTCCATTTCCTTCTCACTCCCTCAGTTGTTGACTTGATTGTGTAATAAACTTTATTCAGTTAAGCGTGAATTATTGTTAATTGAACTAAAAAGTAATTTTCTTAATTGAAACAGAGAGAGGGGGAGGGAACCAGATTAACGAGCTAAAGGAGACTTTTTTTTTTCTTTTTCCATCTTTTTAGTTTTGCTCGTCCTCCATTCCTAGACTTTTATTTTGTCAAATTCTACCCCCATCACAGTTTGTGATTTAATTTCTTCCCATCTTGCAAGTGCAATAAAAGACCACAAGCAATCTACTTATTGCTGCAAGCAGGGAAATGAAACGAAGTTCCTTTTAAAAAGGATTTGCTGCAGGGCATTTACTCTTCTGCAGACATACACACCTACTAAAACTGGCAAAAAAAAACAATAAGCAGCTATTACAAATTAACTAGATGTTTGTGGTAAACACTTTTGCTGTATTTCAATAGATCTGAAAACTATTGTTTTTAGTTACCCAAGTTACCCTGCCCAGGAACAAGCTGGTATGGAAAATCAATAAGACGGTGTCACAGAGTAAGAAAAGACTGATGTGGTTTTTATCTAAAGTATCTAAAGATGTTTCACGAATGAAACACATTAAAACCGCGGAAAAAGTAGGAATATACCACGCAAAGAACACCTAAATCAACGTAGAACATGAACCAGGCATGATTATTGCACTGTTTATATCCAGTTCATTATTGATTCATGCATCAATTACGTAATTTGACAATGATGTGCGTGATGTAAAAGTTAATTGCGTGCAAAGTCCATTAGACATATGTGTAAAGCCACAATTTTGCCACAATTTTGCATATGCATCTCACAAAAAAGGACACACAATTGTGTTATATTTACGTAATAATTGTGAATCATGCATGTATCACGAAACCCCGAAACTTCATATAAGGAAAATGTGCAAAATGTACTTAGTGGCTGTGTGACATGGCCTAGGTGGGGGACTATGATGCATTTTCAGCAGATAACCCTTAAAATCGTTACATCTAATTTAGCTGATTAGGATGTGAGATGAAAGAAGACAACATGTATCAGTTTGTATTTCACTGAACCAGTTTGATTCTGTTATGGACATAGCATTTTTAAAATATTAGTAGATTTTACACCCACTCAGGAGGGATTTGGACTAGAGCCTTATACCATGTACACACTAGACAGGCATGGTGCAATCAAGATCACGTGGGTTCTTGAATGGCCTTTTAGCATACGGTGTTTACACTGGACTGTCACTGCCCGATACTAGTGCATGTACTCAAAGTTGGAAGACGTTTGCGAAATGTCACATTTTTGCAAATCTTGCAAATCTTGCTCAAGTTTTTTTTTCTTATAGAGCTCTATTCCGATATATGAAAGACTTGGTGCCATGTCATTTCGTCTGGACACAAACTGCAATTATTAATTTCTCCTTTGTGATCAATTTTCAAACGGTTGGTACGTCTGGAAATTGAAAAGGACTCTACCCAACCGTCACTACCAAATCAGAGTCCCTGATTGGTCAATATTCAAATAGTTTAACTTTTAACATGCTTTCAATGGCCACTTGTTTTGCACGAAGAGACCAAAAAAAGTTGCATAGCTATGCGTGATTGCAACAGTTTTGAACGCGGAAGCCCGCAATGCATATATGCATGTGTTCACACAGACATTTAATTGGAAATAGATGCTTGATTGCACATTGCCGAGGGCCGCTGTGAACATAGCTTTAAAGCCTCGAGGGCTGGCTGGTTTTCCAGAAACCCCGCTTTTTCTGCTGCTGATTACCTGGATCAGGTGTGTTTAGCCAGTAAGGGGCTTCAGTGGCAGGATGGTTGGAAAACATGTTGGACAGCGGCCCTGGGCCTGGATTCTGACACCCCAGCTCTAGTATGGTGACGATAGAATCTAAATCTAAGCTGACTGATCTTTTACAAAGGGAAGTCGGCTCCATGTTTGAGTTTCCAACTTCCTAAAACCTACGCATGGGGGAGAAGTTGGTCACAAAGAAGGGGCAGAGCTCAAAGAAGCAGCCACATTCCAGTCAGCATGTGCACAAGCGGATGAAGGTTCGAGCTTCTGGTCCTAGCCAAACTTTACTCAGCACAGAACAATATCACCACCCTCGAGGCAGTTATTGGCTGAGTGGGAGGAAGTGATGTCTGTTGACTTTTCATTTCTGCTTTGCTGACTCGGCTGACAAAAAGGGACCAGAACACTTCCAGCTGCTAAAACCGAGAGCAAACAGCTCCATGCCGCCGAACTCCAATCCGCCGCACTTTGTTCCCAAATTAGTTTGTTCATTAAGCTCTTCTGTTGCTCAACAGCTACGACTGTGAGTCATCTGGCAGTTAAAGTAGCTAAATGACACTCGCGCCATTATCGCAGTAATATACCTCCAAAATGATTTGTACATTACATGTAATATAACCAAATGAGGCCTGCAAATGACATGGCTGCTCCTGGTAATGAGATTCATGTACACAATAAAATAAACATTATCCATCCATTGCTGCTGATCCCTCTGCATTAACACATGACCTTTGGAACGTGAACATTCTTGGCCCAACAATGCCAGCTAAGCTCAGCTATCGACTTGAGCCATAAACCGGTGGAAGCTAAGGAAGGAGGAGGAGGAGGACGGAAACTTAAAAAAAAAATAAAAGGGAGGAGGAGACACCAGAGAGAGAGAGAGAGAGAGGAACAGGGTTCTGGACCTGCGTCTTCCCCGAGTGAATAATTACTTCTGACATGTCGTGAATAAGAGGGGACATTATGGTGCTGATCCTCCGTACCCCCTCGTACGCTGGCGCACACACACGTGGAGGCCCCATCTGAATGATTTAGGGAGGCCTGTTAATAATGCAGGAGCTCCTACAGCAATTAGGTAAGTAGCAGAGGGCGCCGGCTGTGACGCCTCAGTTCACCGGTACAAGCTGTAAAGGAATGACGCAGGTATGCGCTCGCACGCTCAGAGTTTGAGCCTCCCCCCATACACACACCATCCCCCTTAAACCCCTAAAACCCTTAATTATTCCTATAAATGATAGATATAACCATTATTACAAAGTTTCATTATTGATCAAGGCACGGAATGGAGGACCTAAGATCTCCATTTGCTCCTCATTGGTATGCATTATGCATCGCTGGTGGAGCAGAGAAGTTAATAGGTAACGTGGCTGCATGCTATCATTTTGACAAGCAGCACCGCAGAGGCTGAACGGTAACAAGTATCTGTGTACTCCAGGAAAATGAATCGAAAGTGATTAGGTTGAGATGAAGCAAGCGGAGGACCAAGGTGGGTGCATGAGACCTTGCTTGTTCCTGCGCCACGGCACCAAAGCTGTCAGGCTTTTAAGTCCAGTGTCAGGGTGATTAGAGAGCAGTGGGGCCCAGACAGAGCCCAGACAACACCCCCCCCCCCCCCCCAGCTCCCCAGAGAGACAAGGCCTCCGTTAGAACAAGCCCATGTCCAGGTCAAGACCGCTTCGTCTCCCCCCGTATGTGATAGCTGGTACACAACGACGATGCTCTTTGGCTGATTTATGGGGCCTTTCAACTCCCTGTGATTATACTTTAAAGGGCTGCTTCACCAAAATGACTAAAACAGTGCTGTGCAGCCATAAGTTGTCACGAATTTGACATTTGCCTCCACCTCCGGGTCTGTCTGCTGAAATAAAAACAATTACTGCAGTAAGCAGTCATTTTTTGAGTGCTCATTGGTCATTGGTATCCACTTCCCATAAAGGTTTAAATAGAGTTTCCTCATTTAGAATAAAGAAAAACATAATTTGTGTTGCATGTGAGGATAGGTCCTGTCAATGTTGTCAGGCAAATATAGCATGACAACAACCCCCCCAGGTTGTCCTCAACCTCCCAGGCCGCAGAATGTGGTTGGTACGGACCCCCGTTTTATTTATAATCTGATTCTGAAATTAGTTTTATTTTGAGAAACTACTGGATTCTCCATTACATCTGACTCATTTTTGACGCATGTAAAGTTGCCCGGTCGCGTGTCGAGAATCCTGTGTGTGTGTATGTGTGTGTGTGTGGGGGGGGGGGGGGGGTGGGTGTGTGTGTTAGCCTGCAGGCTGGCAGCGCAGAATCTTCCTGTAAGGGGCGGTTCCTCACTTATCTATGTCACAATGTGAGAACTGGTGCTCAGAGAGCAGGTTTTTAAAGTACTACGTCTGTCACTTACTCATCCAAAACCCTTCTGAAACATTTTTAATCCTTTGTAAAGCAATTATTAAAGAACATTCAATTTAATTCAATTTAATTGAATTGATATAGCCCAACGTTATAACAACAGTCGTCTTAATGGGCTTCACACCGGTAATTGTATAAGAACATGAAATCAGACATAAAATTCAATAGATAATGGCTGAAATAAACAAAACAGACAAAGCTAAACTGGGCCTCCATGGCCTTAGACCCAGCTTTTTAGTAAATAAAAAATAAACTCCTAAAAAAACAGATTCCGGATTTTTTTTAAAAGAAGAAACCTCAGGGATGTCCACATGAAGGAGGAATCCTCTCCCAGGATGGACAGGCGATGTACCAGAACTCATAGAGATGAATTAGCTGATCTAACTCTACAACTACATGCCTGAACAGTGCAGCAGATCCAGATGGAGTTGGGCGAAGGTTGGGGACGCGAGACGAGCCAGGGGCGAGGTCCACGACCATAAGTGCTGGATCAGGAGCACAGACGAGCCAGCATTGGATTATTGCTCAATATAAAGGTTATTTTTATTAGGAGTGTCACTCTGTGTCTTAAAAATCAGGAGGTCGTGCTTCCTCCTCCAGGAGTAAAGTACAAGAGGGTGTTTTTTTCAGAAGAGTCTGGTTTCATCCATATTAAACACCAGCTCCTGATGATCATTATTCTCCGCGATTATCTTCTTTAGCGTTTCAGAATATTTTCCAGCCGCTTCTGAGTTAACCGTTGCCATTTCTCCACGAAGGGGCACAAACTTCGGTTATAGCGGTTCAGGAACCTGTGGAACCAGCTGTTGAAATAGTTGTGACAAAGAGTTTTCCTTAGGAGCTGGCATGGAAGCCGAGGGGACAGCGCGCTCTTCATCTCCGGTTCCCTCCTCCCCCGCAGCCCCTTTTTTAGATCCAAAAGTCTACTACAAGCGTCTTGAGCTGAGTTTTTGTGATGAACCGGAAGAGTCACATGGCTTAAAAAACTTCTGAATGGTGGTATGTGAATACGCGGGGGAACACAGTACTCAGAAATGCATGAATGGATCAAACCACTGCTTTGGAGTTCTTTTAATGAAGGATGAACATTATAGCTCAAAAAGTTGATTTTGAGTGATATAGGTCCTTTAAATTTGCTCCACCGACCACTAAATTGGAACCATTAAGCCAAAACTAAATGGAAATTGTTTTTTTTTCCCCAAAAAGAACAAAACTTTTTTGTTAGATACATTGCTGAAAAATGAATAAAACCTGAGCGTGTTTTAACAAATTTAACGTATACAGATGTACATAACGTTGGTCCTGCTCTGATTATATTATTGTTCTAAATGTACAGTTAAAATAAATAAATAAATCACTGCAAAAAAGAATGTTTTTTTTGTGAAGTTATATAAATTTGCATTTTAATAAACTTTACATTTTTGTACGTCGCTCAATAGCCTTTAGTTGAAAGTCAATTTTGAAAACTATCGCAAAATTTATAGCAACTTTTGAAACAAATAATTGTTGTTTTGTTTTGTTTTTTAAATACATGTGAGATCCTGGAGGGACTTGTAAATAAGTAACACACAAAGCAGAGTTTCTTTTTTGTTTTTTACAGTTTTGGGTGTGATTTTTGTCATTGAAAAAACACTGATGTGGAGGAGTCACAAGTAGAAGAAACATCTGGAAAACATGAATGGATCATACTACGATAACTGTTTTCTGAGAGGTTATTACAAAATATTGTTTACTAAACAACTGAAGTCATCGTGCACCATAATCTTAACCTGCTTTAGCCTCACTTTTGAGAGCTGCACCAAATGGAACAAAGAAATTACTCAGGAAACAAGTGAATAAAAAGAATGAAAAGAGAAATGAGAGACACCTGCTTGGACTAAAAGTGTAACTTTCAGCCCAGGAAAAACTTGGAGGTAACTTGAAGGTATCTACTCCATCTTGCTTAAATATTTACCTCTGGAAAGCCAAAAAATTGTTATTCAGAACAATTTGGGGATCAACTTTTAAAAATATTTTTCAAAAGCATTCAATTTTACGCTAATATCCTCCCAACAAGCTTTCTCAAACCATTTATTTTAATTTATTTACTCTAAATCTTCATTATTTCATAGATTTTTAGGGATAAAATAAATGCAGAATGAAATGTTTAGATTCAGTTTCTATAAAAAATAAAAAATTTAAGAGAAAAAACAGGTTTATTTTGAAAAAAATACTTGTTTCCTGTGAATTTCTCTTGGAGGTTTTGCTCAAATTGTGCTTTAAAAAATTTGATTAAAAAAATTCAGTTTTGAAAAATACACATTAATTTTATTGAAAATCTTTAGTAAAAGAAATAAATGATGACGTTTTACAGAAACTTTGGACTTCTGGTGCTGCTACAATCACAAAAAACATTTGTTAAAGAGGGTTCACCCCCATAGTTTTTGCACTACAGGCTCAACTGTCTGTGGAATTTCAAACAGAGAATATCACCAAGTACTTTATTATTTTCCTCCCGCTATGATGTTTGTTGTATTTTCCAAGTCTCCCTCAGGCGCACACTTGTTGATAGATCACTCTTTAGTGTGACACAAACTTTCAGCGGCGTCTGCAGGGTCTCGAGCTCTGCAACCGTCTCCCGTCCAACAGCGGCGCGGGAAAAGTCATGAGAGCAAGCGCGCTCCACCTGCATAAGGTGGGGATGGCCTCTGGGTTAATGGTATCTGATCACAGCCTCTGCAGGTGAGGAGACGAGGTGCTGCAGACAGCGTGGCACCACAGGACATTCCTTCACTATCATCGCATGCACCAGATTACAGTGATGTGCACGCTTTCTGTGATGCTCAACGTCCACAATACATCATCTCTATCTACATATACATGTTTTACAATTTTTAAATCAAGTGCAAACCACTTGTGCTTCCACTGAGGTGCGTGCAAACATGGCCGCTGCATTACTCTTCATTTATTTACAATTCGATGTTTCAGGCGGAGCGTTTTGCAGCCGTTTGACCTCGTCCTCACCTCTGCAGAGCCGAACCTCCGCAGACATAAAAGCTATCTGAGGTGCTTGAAGAGGCCAAACCTCCCCAGGGGAGGGCAAAGCAGAGGACTGGGAGGAGATCGAGGAGGAGGAGGAGGAGGAGGAGGACGGGCGTCACTGTCTCTACAAAGCCCTCTTATCCTCTTGATATCAAAGTGGTGCACTCCCAACATGAAATATTGTGGGAATGCAGTGTGTTTGTACGGCGTGAAAGTGGGCTCTCTGAAAATGACTTTTGATGGATTCTGCTGATTGTGTCTTTTTTAACTACCTTCTTATAAATAAACTATGAAGAACATGAACCAGATGGGTACAGAGTGCTATTGTGTGGTTGCAAGAGAGATGACCTTGTTGCACCAATGTGTGTACATGGCCACGTGTGTGTGTGTGTTTAATCAGACAGAGAGGGGAGGGGATTAGAGACCAGGCACCTGGCAGGTGGAAACAGTCTGTACTCGTCTCATGCCCTCCTGTCCTTCTGCGCCGTCACACGTACACACGTTCACATTGCAAGAACAAAGGTAACACAACCTTAAACGTGTGTTTGTTTCATTGTACTGGTGCAAAAATAATAGATAGAAATACTTTAAATAACTGGTAGGACACCGTAAGTAGAAATACTTCTCATAGTAGCTTTCTTGAGTTGTTACAGTCGACCCATTCTGTAGAAAATTGTGTTTTGGGTGTTTTTAGCATGTTCTTGTAGAATTTTCCTCATGACAAAAGACAAATATAAAGAAAATAAGTTGCATTTCTGGTTATTTTTTTATCAAAATCGTGACTCAAGAGCAGATGAAAAAAAAGCTGTTTGAAAAGGATTGTATTTCTTACGTGAAAGAAATGAGGGCGGGCTTGTACACGACTAGTTTTCTTCATCTGAGATGGTTTCTGGTTCAAAACTGTACGGCTGGATAGATTCGATATTACTGGCCCTTTTTGTTGCACCGCCATGTTCCCAGCGGACATGTGTTGTGAACGCTTGTTCTTGAACTCGTTTTAGCACACAGTGTTCACACTGGACTGTCACTACCCGATACTAATGTACGTATAGTTCGAAAAGGTTTAGTGTAAAATGTCCGAACAGTGCAATTTTCTTCAATTTTGCTCTAGGTTTTATTTTTTTCAAAGCTTTAATTCGATTTATTAAAGACTTGGTGTTGTATAATTAGGGCTGAGAACAAACCGCAATTATCAATTTCTGCTCTGTGATCAATATTTAATTGGTTGGTACTTTCATGAGTCAAAATGGACGCCACTCATACGTCGCAGTTTGACTGGTTTAGCTTTCAAAGCGCGATCAGTGGCCGTGCATTTTCTGCATACATCCCAAAAACAGAATTTTTAAACTTGTGCAGCGACGGATGAATGTGAGAGTTTTGAATGCAGACACCCGAAATGCGTATGTATGCACGTTTAAATAGACTTTTCATTGAAAGTTGCTTAAAATGGAAAACATGTTGGCAAGGCCGGTGTGAATGTAACTTGAAGTTGATTTTATTAATTATGAATTTGATTTATTTTTACTGTATTTGTGGGATGTGAATGTGTGTTGGGTTATTACGTATTTTTCTTTTTTTTTAATTATTAAAAAATATTATTGTTATTTCAACTACCATTGTTTTCTTACTATTGTTTATTTTATTACATAAAGCATTTTAGCAGGAAAAGGGTTATGTAAAATTTATAATATATAATATAAATATATAATAAAATTATATAAATATATAAAGTTTAATTTGAATATATGGTGGAGGTGTGAAGGGCTGTAAACTAGCTGGAGAGCCAGGAAACAGATGGTTTACAGGAAGTGGGGGTTTGTTTGCACCGCACCAGTGGTTCCTCCCACAACTCAGAAATTTCTGATGAACTTCTGCCGCTCTGCAGAAACTATGTCCTCGAAAACGACATACAGTATCTTTATGTTTTTGGCTAAAAATGGCATAATCCTCATGAAAAGACCATGGAGAACGCTTTTACAATAGATCAAAAGATGGTCTGAGTCTTTAAGTGGTTTAGGTATGTCCAGTCAAATAAATCCAATAAGTTGTAAAATAAATATATTTTCTTAAACATTTTTAACTTCTTTTTTGAAATTGTATTTCACACACCATCACCTGGTTTCTCCATCGCTTGAACCAAGGCTTTGTTTTGAAAGGTTTCATAAGAAGTCACGTCTGCTCAGCAGTGATAGAAGAAGAATCTTCACCTCAGCGAGAAGGTTTAAATGCTGCCTGTCAGATTTCAGCTTTCTGCAGGGTACACCAGACTCCTCCTCCAAGCTCCTCCTCCAAGCTCCTCCTCCAAGCTCCTCCTCCAGGCTCCTCCTCCAGCACACGGTGGATCGGAGACTCAAAACTGAACATTACCTCTGTAAGAAAAAAAAAAGGATGGAATAACAATCAAACACGGATCGATGTGAGAAGTCAGAGTTACAAATTCTCCAGATGGCTCTGAGCTGATTCTTGTGTTAATGTGATTACACATTAATGAAACCATATAAATAAAGATTATACTAAATTTTTGCCAACAGAAAACCCATTTGCCTGCATAGTTAAATCTTTTTTGCATATGTTCCTTTTTTCTGGTTTCAAGCCATTAATTTTAAAGTAAACACCTGGGATTCACACTTTCTGTTCATCTATGATTGAACACAAATAATTAAGAATGATTGAAAACTTTTTTTCATTCTTTTGAAGATGCAAATTACAATTTGCAAATTGTCCCCCATAAAAAGATGAGTTTCAACTGTGAGAGGCAGAATGTACACAAAGAATCCAGGAATTTTTAAATAATTTGTTTGTACATTAGTGCAAAAACTATGTCTCTCCTACAAACAAGTGAGAATCCGGTCCCCCACAGACCTGCTACTTCTTCTTTAAGACACTCTTCAATCCTTTACTGGTGGATTTATGACACCTGCGTGACCTGGTTATCCCCTAAGACACATGTCCACACCCTTAGACAGTCAGACTGCAATCTCTCCACTAAGACCAAAGAGCTGTCAAAGGACTTTAGGGACAGGACTGCAGACGTCAACAAGACGTCAATCATCAAATCAATCAACAACAAGCAAGCAGCTTGATGAGGAGAGATCAACTGTTGAAGCAAGTATTTGAAACACAAGCTCACTGATGATCTTCCTCCACCTGGAGCACCATAAAAGCTCTCACCTGGTGGGTACTAATGATCCTAAGAATGGTGAGGGAACAGCACAGAACTACAGGAGGGAACGGGTCAATGACCTGAAGAGAGCTGGGACCAAAGTAACAAAGGTTATTATTAAGCGTAATATCCACTGAGTGGTACGGTCCAGTATTTTGAGCCTCGAATATAAAATGTACCACTGAACCGTACGATTTTTGGGTCCCCGGTTAGTTGTAGGATTAGGGTGGAGCTACTTTCATCACACAATGAAACACATTGATTGGCTGAAGGTCATTACGACAAAGCGCCAAACCAGTGCCAACGTATTCCACTTCGCCGCCCGCAATCATCTCCCAAACAACATTACAAAAAAAGAGCTGCTGGTTGATCTTCACTGTTAATATTTTTGCTTTTGCTGTCGTCGCACTATGAGGCAAAGCTACGCAACTGGTCTACACCCCGCATGACGGTCCAACTTTGAGTGTAAACGCACGCCTGAATTGCCTGGACCATGCTAAACCAGACCAGACTGTACCTCTCACTGGAAACGAGGCTATAGCAACACACAACCTCACGTGGAGTCAAGTCCTGTAGAGCTCCAAAAGTCCTCCTGCTTAAGCCAGCTCATGTCCAGGCCCGTCTAAAGTTTATTGGAAACCATGTGGATGATCCAGAGAAGGAATGGGAGAATATCTTGTGGCCAGATGAGACCAAAATGGAACTCTTTGGTATAAATACCACTAGCCCTGTTTGGAATGGGAGGAATTCTGAGTTGCATCTCAAGAACATCATACCTACTGTAAAGCATGGGGGTGGAACCATCATGCTTTGGGGCTGTTTTTCGGCAAAAGTAAACAGGATCTATATAAAGAAAAGGATGAATGAGGCTATGTATGGTGGGATTTGGGGCAAAAACCTCTTTCTATCAGTGTGAACATTGAGAATCATTGCTGGATCTTCCAGTATAGCAATGATACCAAATCAAGCCAAGGTGATGCAAAAACCATTTAAAGTTTCTGGATGGGCCTCGCCAGTCTCTGGACCTTAATCGAAAGATCTGTGGAGGGCCCAGCAACAGCCCTGTAAGATTACAGCTCTTGAAAAATCTGCATGGAAGAATGGACTAAAATAGCAGCTACAGTGAGAGTAAACCTGGTGTAGACCTACGGGAAACATCGTGACCAGGGTTACAATGAAAAGTATGGAGGTAAACGTTTATACTTATTTTCTGCACATTCATTCAAATGTGTGTCAAAACAACCGGGAAAATTAGAAATTGGAGGTTAAAAGCTCTCATGTAGAAAGAAGAGTGCAAAAGTTGAACAGTGAAACTAAGAAAGTGAAAAAGACGGAGATGCTGATGTGACTACAGTCCAGTGAAAACGGGCAATCGACTAGAGCTTTTTTTGGACGCAAAAGGAATAAACGGCTCTGCAGGCACCTGTCACTCTGAGGCCTTGCATGAGATGATCAGCAGTGATGACAGGAGGGAAAGACCTATGTCAAGATGCCGAGCCCTGCTGTCAATCAAACCGCCATCCCCCGTGGGATGACGAGCATGACTCTTAATCCTGCTGAAGATGGACAGAAGGAAGAAAAGGGGAGGCAGATAGACAAACAAAGGGAAGAAGTTAAGCAGAACGAGATAAGAACTGCTCTATCTTTTTAATTAAACTGAACCAGACAGGTAACCAGACCGGCGCTACTTTGGAAACATTTTTGCATCCGCAAAGCAAAAGCTGCAGCTATTTAGAGAAAAGGCTTTTTAAATTTCACCCTTGCTTATTGAAAAATGTGATGTCCTTGTCCTTAGTAGGCAATGCGACACAGTGTGAACTTTTACAACCAGAAAAGAAGGCCCGCATGAGTCATCCTTCAGCTATCTTGGACGTAACCCTGATGCCTCCAGGGATTGAAGAGGAATGACCAGAGAAACCTTCATAGAATTCAATAGAGAGAAACAGAGACTCTCCCACAGTCAGAGAGTTTGCTGGAATTCCTGTGAGCTGTTTTCAATTAGTGCTTGCTGATTCTCAGTGTTGGTCTACCGCATCATTTCAAGTAAATGGAACTATAACTAAAAACCACAATGTTTGGGTTGGCCGTAGAGGATCGGTCCACCTCTCTGTTCCTTTCATTGTAATCCTCCTATGTGTGTGTTTTATTTTTAAACATATTTTTTCGACAGTGAGAAAAAAAAAAGTACCTGATCATGTGTCAATCAATAAGAAATGTAAAGAAGAAATAGCAAATTTAAATAAAATTTGGTAAATGTAAGGTCCAATGCAATTTTAATGTGTTAGAATAAACCAAAATAATACCTTTTATGTAAAGCTATCTCTTATTCATTTATTGTATTTTTACTTTTTGGTTATGTAGAACATTAAAAGTTGTAAATAAAACAAATGTATGTGGGATGTAGAAAGGACTGAGGAAGGTAGACAGGAGTACAAGGAAGCGCAGCGTAGAGTGAAGAGAGAGGTGGCAAAGGCCAAACAGAAAGCTTACGATGAGCTATATGACAGGTTAGACACAAAGGAAGGAGAAAAGGACTTGTACAGGCTAGCCAGACAGAGAGACAGAGATGGGAAGGACGTGCAACAGATAAGGGTGATTAAGGACAGAGACGGAAAGGTGCTAACAACCCAGGAGAGTGTACAGAAAAGATGGAAGGAGTATTTTGAGGAGCTGATGAACGTGGAAAATGACAGGGAAAGAAGGGAGGAAGATGTGGTTGTTGTGGAGCAGGAAGTAGCAGAGATTGGAAAGGAGGAGGTTAGGAAGGCTCTGAAAAGGATGAAGAGCGGAAAGGCCGTTGGTCCTGATGACGTACCTGTGGAGGTATGGAAGTGCCTAGGAGAGACAGCAGTGGAATTTCTAACGAGTTTTTTCAATAGGATTCTAGAGAGTGAGAAGATGCCTGAGGAATGGAGGAGAAGCGTTCTGGTTCCGATCTTTAAGAACAAGGGTGACACGCAGAACTGCAGCAACTATAGAGGAATAAAGTTGATGAGCCACACAATGAAGCTGTGGGAAAGAGTAGTGGAAGCCAGGCTTAGGAAAGAGGTGGAGATTTGTGAGCAGCAGTATGGTTTCATGCCCCGTAAGAGCACCACTGATGCCATTTTTGCTTTGAGAATGTTGATGGAAAAGTACAGAGAAGGTCAGAAGGAGCTGCATTGTGTGTTCGTAGATTTAGAGAAGGCGTATGACAGGGTGCCGAGGGAGGAGCTGTGGTACTGTATGAGGTCGTCTGGAGTGGCAGAGAAGTATGTCAGAGTAGTTCAGGACATGTATGAGAGAAGTATGACGGTGGTGAGATGTGCTGTAGGTCAGACAGAGGAGTTCAAGGTGGAGGTGGGACTACACCAAGGATCAGCTTTGAGTCCTTTTTTGTTTGCTATGCTGATGGACAGGCTGACAGACGAGGTAAGACAGGAATCTCCCTGGACAATGATGTTTGCGGATGACATCGTAATTTGCAGTGAGAGTAGAGAGCAGGTGGAGGAACAGCTAGAGAGGTGGAGGTTTGCTCTGGAAAGAAGAGGCATGAAGGTCAGTCGTAGTAAGACAGAATACATGTGTCTGAACGAGAGGGATCAAGGTAGAAGCGTTAGGTTACAGGGGGCTGAGGTGAAGAAGGTGCAGGAGTTTAAGTACTTGGGGTCAACAGTTCAGTGTGATGGGGATTGTGGAAAAGAGGTGAAGAGGCGAGTGCAGGCAGGTTGGAGCGGTTGGAGGAAAGTGTCAGGAGTGTTGTGTGACAGAAGAGTGTCAGCAAGACTCAAGGGAAAGGTGTACAAGACAGTTGTGAGACCAGCTCTGCTCTATGGGTTAGAGACGGTAGCAGTGAGACAGAGACAAGAGGCTGAGATGGAGGTAGCAGAGATGAAGATGTTGAGGTTCTCCTTAGGAGTGACCAGGTTAGACAGGATAAGGAACGAGTACATCAGAGGGACGGCTCATGTTGCCTGTGTTGGCGACAAAGTCAGAGAAGCCAGACTGAGATGGTTTGGACATGTTCGGAGGAGGGATAGTGGATATATTGGTAGAAGGATGTTGGAGATGGAGCTGCCTGGCAGGAGGGCAAGAGGACGGCCAAAGAGGAGATACATGGATGTCTTAACAGAGGACATGAAGTTGGCTAACGTTAGGGTAGAAGATGTTCACGATAGAGCGAGGTGGAAAAGGATGATTCGCTGTGGCGACCCCTGATGGGAAAAGCCGAAAGAGAAAGAAGAAAACAAATGTATTTAGAATTATTGGACAGCAACTTTAGAGAAGAGAAAATCTTACAATGTTTAAATTAAAAGGACTGGAGGATAAAACATCACATGTGAGTGAAGCAATATTGCTTAAAAACAAAAACAATATTTTAACAATACTTCAAACAATTATTTTAATTAGGCTTCATTATCTAAACATAGTTTTGCAAAATGTTTTGCAAAAGCGCAATCTATTTGACCCTTAAAAACCTGAGCTTCAACTCCACTGTTGACATTTTTTCAAATATTGTTGATCTCCAACCCTTTACGAGTATTACGTAACTTTGAAGAGGAGAAAAGCAGCCTTGAGGCGATATGCAACTCTGTACTGTTGTAAAGTGCCTAAGAAATCAAATTAAATCAGCTGTGAATTGTGAAGAAAAGCGGCATTCTGCCACAGCTAATGTTACATTATGCCTTACATATCCATGCAAAATCGATATGAAAAGCCACTTTTCTCCAATTCAGCTGATTTATTTTAATAGCATAAACATTAGAGTTACACTGGTCAAAGAGGATGTATTATTTAGGTGTCACCGGTGACATTTCCGGTGTTAAAGGGTTAAGAACGTGTTAAAATTAAAATCATTAAAATCAACGAATGATCGGGGCCTGGATAGTCAGAGCCACGCTGTTTGGAGCTAGGCTCTCTGTAATCTGAGCTGGATTGTTGCTGCTCGGGCCTTTTGTTGGGATAATCCTGCTGGGGTTTTCAAAATCCTGAAATGCACCAGTAGCAACCAATTGCTCCAAATCCCAAACAGCACTTTAGCCTTGTTTCCACTAAGTGGTATAGTCTAGTACGGTTTAGAATGGTCCAGACAATTCAGGAAAGCGTTCCACTCAAAGTTGGACCGTCACGGTGCATGCGGGGTGTAGCCCAACCGTCGTCGAGCAACTTATTTTTCCCGCTTGGCTTTTGGTACTTTGTGTATACAAATAATTTAATGTTGTGCGAGCGAAGATTGCGGGCGGCGAAGAGGAATACTGTGTCGTTGGTTTGGTGCTTTCTTTTGTCGTACTGACCGTCCACCAATCAATGTGTTTCATCGTTGGATGAGAGGGGCTCCACCCTAACTGGTCCGTTCCATTTTTCTATGGACCTACAATCAACGGGGGCCCCAAAAATGGTATGGTTCGGTCCACCTTAATGGGTCCATTCTATAATGGAAATGAAAAAAAATACTGGACCAGACAGGATCGTACGTTTCAGCAGAAACAAGGCTTTTGTTTATGGGTGTAATCCAACTTTTCATGTCTGTAATCCAGGTGAAATATACTAGAAAATGTCTGTTAACTTTGGCTACTTATCTTATTTTAGATTAGATTAGATTAGATTACCTTAGTTAAACTTTCAACTTCTTCTCAGGAAGCTGGAAGTAGGTTTTGCAGGCGCGTGAAAAACCCAGTTCTCCTTCTCTTGGGTACAGAGATTCTGCTTCCAAAAATAGTTTGAGTAAACAAAATTTCAGATTACTTTTTTTTGTTTCAAGTAACAATCGGCAAGCATGAGAAAAGCTATTTGGACATGCACGCTGAAGTCACCTTAAGCAGTCAGGTATCAATCTATTGAAGCTTTTCATGATTACAGTTATACTAATGCTAGTTGTATGCCACAATATAAACCAGGAGCTTGGATGCTGAACCCTGACTTGTGGTTTGGATCACTGCCGGGTCGTATCAGATATATGCCATCAGAGCAGTACAGACACTGTGGACCCAGAGAAATAAGCGGCAATCTTGCGAGGCCCCAGATGTACAGTGTCTCAGAGGTGATCGCAGCCATGACCTGACACACCAGTGTCCCAGCATTCTCTGCAGATGTGGGTCAACTGACATCTGTTTCTCACTGCAGCCTGGGCTCAGCTCGGCCCAACCAGCAGGGCTGTCATATTCATCCTAATAACTACTCCTATAATCACCAGGGATTATTCTAATATTAGTGAATGTGCACACACACACAAACAGACACACACAAACACACTCACACACAGAGTGACTGCTCTGATTAAGGTATAGTGCTCCATATGGTTTTTTGGAGGGTTTTGGAGAGGATTTGTATGTTTTTAGCCTTTCATTGAAAAGCCTTGAAAAAGCCAGCTTAGAAAGGACTAAATGGAGTCCCTGCATAAATAATATTGGAAAATAGCCTGTGCGACCAGGGGTCACACTGGGTTAGCTGAGGCCTGCGAGCAAAGAGGGCACTCACAATAGGGAATGCATCGTGACACCACTGCATAGGGATCTGGCCTGGAAGATTTTAAAAAGGAGAGGCGGTGGCACGCCATTCTGTCTCCATAAAGGAGGGATTATGAACCGCTGACAGGATGCGTGAACCAAGACGGCTCGCTCGCCATACTGCTGAACTAGAAGGAGACTCTGCAGGGGAGCTGCCAAGACAGAGATAGAGTGAGCGGTGAGGATTACCATACGATGATAAAGATTGATGAATGGTTTGTCAGTGGTTTAGCTACGTGTCTTTGGGGAGACGAGATGGGAACACACATCTTGGGGGGCTATCACATTGGGCAGTTTGGTGCACATTAGAGTGAGTTTCATTGAATTGTCTGCTATGTTTGGGAAATAGCAAAATAATAAACAGAGGTGAGGACAAATCCATATTTGAGGACTGGTCTGGGGTTTTGCTGTTGTTGTTGTTGTTTTTTCTCTTCCTTGGACGTTTTTCGAAAAACTTAGGGCAATTTGATACATTTATTGTCAAAACCAGCCAAATGAAGGTGTGAGAACTTTAAGAATACCTCAACCAAACAAATCAACTCCAAGAAATTTTCCTTGAAAATAAATATTTGAGCTCATAAATGTTAATGATTATGCACTTCATTCTTTCTGATTTCTATTCTCTAAAGCCTCGTTTCTGCTGAGCGGTACGGTATGATACTGTCCGGTCTAGTCCGGTATTTTGAGCGTTTCTATTATAACCCATTAAGCCAGACTGAAACATGCCATTTTTGGGCCCCTGTTGGTTGTAGGTTTATAGAAAAATGGAACAGACCAGTTAGGGCAGAGCCACTGTTGATTGCCTAAAGGTCATGACCACAAAAGAAAGCTCCAAGGAAGTATCACATGCAAAGTGGAAAAAAATGAGCTGCTGGACCTCCATTGATGTTGTTAGCTTCACCCAGCATGTGCTGTGACTGTCCAACTTTGAGTGGAAACCAGACCGTACCACTCAGTGGAAACAAGGCTTGAGAGGTCTATTTGTGGAATACAGAGACTCCTGGTGTGTCTGGCTCTCAATGGGCCCAAAAATCCTGGTGTGTTTCACACACATAAGTTTGTTTACCAAGCCCTATGAGGACATTTAGTTAACAAACCTAAAATTAACTTTTTAGGTTTTTTTTGCATTATCATATCTTAAGTTGAACTCAATTTACATCTGCATTTTAAACATAACCAGGTGCGTAAAGTTGCATTTCTCCACTGTAGGACTGGTCAAGACTCTGGTCCCCACAAGGTTGGTGTTAAAACCAGACACAGTCCTCAAAAGATAGTTATATAAGTACACAAACACACATGTCCATGCTCAGAAGTCATTAGTTTGACACTAAACGTGGTCTTTGTAGGATTTTCATCTATAGTTACCGTAGTAACCTTAGTTTTCACTAATTAATCTCCAGGCAACCTAGTTGCAAACATATCTACACACATTCATGGTAAGGGCTGCCTCTTCCATTGTGTTTGACATGGTCTTATATCACAGCCCCCAGCTGTCCCAAGCCCTTACGCACAAACAAACACATAGCAGTTGGCGTGGATGGATCCAACAGGCCCATGCTAAACACAGAGCCATAAGCAGCACACCACCTAATCACTTCAAGGCTGGTCTGGATAATGACATTTGTTAAAGCTTTGACCCAACCTGCCTGGGTAAGAAGGCCAGTCTGGCTATTTTCTTCTCGAACATCCCAACTATAAACCGACAAACTTCCAACAGTAACAGCACAAAGCAATAGGAGCTTTATTGTTGAATTTGCTCATTTTCTTGTGCAAGTTTGCAGGGTTTTAATGGAAGGCCGTCCTAGCTGGCGGGCAGAGGCACGCGGGCAGGTTTTTCCACAAGAGAGGGAATCTATTATGCAACATGTGAGAAGCAGCTAATCTTGCCAACCAGCCTGCTCCTCCTGGCCACCTCTCGGCCCATACGTACACACAAACACTACCTCACACACACCTCCTGGCCAACTTTGGAGGCATGCATGGCTACACACCCAGGTGGCCTTAATGGGTTTAAGAGCAGTTGGAGATCCTCCTGCACTTCTGTCCATGTTTGAGTCCTTCTGTCTCTGCATGTGACTGCACAGAAAGACGCACAACAAGATACCAAACCACTCAAGTAGTAAGTTAAGTGTGACACTGAAGGCTTTTTATCTCCACTTTTTCTGCTTGATGAAAAAACAATGGATTGAAGAAACAATCACAAAGACATTAAAGTATTAAGAACTCTATGATTTTTACCCTCTGGTCTGTTGATGCTGATTGCTTAAGTGTTTTCCGTCTCTCAGAACCATGAAGGAATAAGGTAAGCAAGTACAGCAGGGATGTTCGGAAAACTAGGAGGATGGTGGAGATCAAGGTGTAGGCTCAGTAGATTTCTTGACATAGTTGTTTAAGCTTTAAAAGGTTCATACTTAAACAACTAAAGCCTTAGTCACCCCTGCCCTTACAAGGAGCTATTGGCAGAAAATGCGCAAACCTGTACCACTCACGCACGTGGCCTGCATGAAATTTCCAGATTTGTAGACCGCTCAGTGAACCCATAGACTGAAAATGTTCATGCGCATATTTTCTACGGGCATGCTGCGGACAACAGGTCATAGCGAACCCTCATACAACACACAAGGGGTAAATTAAAGGTGAAAGAAGTGAGACGCAGGCGTGTTGTACAGATCTTTGTTTTTTTTCGTCTTCACACGCAAATCCTGTGCACTTTGCAAAAAGCTTGTTTGTGCGGTTCATATGATAAGTGAGTGCTCCTTGTACATTCCTTGCATGGTGCTTTACTTTTAGAAAGTAGCAAACTGGATAATCAGAGCATAGTTTTTGATGCCATCCTACAGGCAACTTATGGGTACTTGCCTGTCACGTGCATACCTGTGTCTTTGGTATTTCAATAAACTCGTAGTAGTAATACTCGCATCTGACTAATGACTAGAGTGTGGCATAAGGATACCGTAGGATAGTATCACATGTACATCATAATGGGCAACTTACACTTTCCTTGTGGATAATTCACGCACGACTTTCGCATGTTCCATTTTCATGACGTCCCCTAAAGTGCCCCGCTTTAAGGGACCTGCAAGACACACCTGCGCTCACCTTGAGATGCTGCCGCTCCAATCTACAACCCTCCACAGGTAGGAACAACCCAAAAACATGCAGCACCTACAAGGGTTAACGCCTGTACAGACGCATGGAACAAAGGCTTTAGCAAGACACAGCCGTAGGTCCTGCTCAAGATCACCTACAGGGGGTCAGACACTTTGTGTAACTCCCCGATCTCCCACGTGACAAAACCTCTATCTATTCTGAAAGATGGAGCAGAATAAAGCTTAGACATTGTTCTTCTTGTTGTCAGCTGAACTGTTTTAAGTTCAACGTGTAAGTCATTTGCTTATCGTTGCTCTGCAGCGCTGAGCCTCTTCCCCAATTAGCTCACCCTTTGAACTCATCTCATTCTTACTGAAAAGTCAGTAAAGATGTGTGAGAATATTAACCCAAACTTGCAGGGCTCAATCAACACTGAGAGCACTTTTAAAAAGCGGTTTCCTTATCAGCAAAAGTTCTGGATTATTTGGTTCGTGCCCCCAGCATTAGTCTCTGTTGGCCCCTTGTCTTTAATGTGACAGCTTTGATGTGCTGTGAGGCTTCGGGCCTTTCTGTCTCCACAAATGCAGCACGGAGGCACAAAGCATACTTTGATAACAGCTCAATCTGTAACTTTGGCAAAAAACAAATAACACAGTGGCCTTACAAGACTTCTTTTGTCAGGGTTTGGTTCTGGACTCATGAACCGAACAAAACAATTGGTTCCAGATTGAGGCAGACTTCTGTTCTCCCCAGGGGGAAGGTTTAAATATATCAGAGTTGAGAGAAGCAGGAATAACAGTGGAAATGGTGAGAAAGCAACGAAGAGTGGAGAAACGGTTGAAACACAAAAATTAAATGCAGGCAGTGTAGGAACATTTGAGCTTATAGGAAAATGGATGCAAGAGGGGATAATTGAGAACATGTCTTAAAAAAGCTTTTTTTTCTTTTTTTGAAAGAAAGAAAGAAACAATTTAAATAAAAAAAGGTCACTATTATCCATAGCAAAGCAGTGAATATTGATTTAAAAACTGTAAAAATGACAACAGACTGGCAACCTGTTCAGGGTGTACCCAAGAGTTCACCCAACAGTAGCTGGAATAGGCTCCCGCAACACAGTGACCCCAAAAGGGATTTCGAAAAATGGATGTATGGATAAATGTTATCCTATGGTTCTACAGTATCTTTCACGTCAGGTTTTTTTATGTTTTTATTCTTATTCCCTTTAGTTCTCACTTTTAGGATAGGGAACGCAACAAAAGGATAGAAGGGAGATTCAGCCTCAGTCTGCTGGAGTTTTTCTGCTTGAGGAGGGTTTGAACTGCATCTGCCACAGCTTCAGATGAACACCTCCACATCTAATGTCACCATCTAACAAAGCTGTGGCCTTGTATTGACATCGCTGTTCTGCTGCATCAATGCAGATCAACTTTGTTGTCGCTTTTCCGGGATAAACGAAGTGACAATTTCTTGATGTTAATTATAGGAAACAATGCTCTCTCGGGGTTTTCTTGCTGCTGCAAACAAACACACTTAAAGGAGGGGTACTTGAGAGGATGGGGGCAAAAAGAGGACCTGGCAAGGGTTTGGCTATAGTCCAGCACCTTCACGCACGCACACACACATAATAAAGCACACAAACACACACACTCCGTCCCTATCTTGGTGATTACATAGCCTTTCAAACTCATTTACACACATAAGCAGCCAAGCTGAACACTAATTTGTTACAACAGTCACAAACAAGCACACACTTGCTTGTTGACACATCCGTGAAGCACGGATGAGAAAGGTGGAAAAAAAAACATCCACACAATCGCACATGTCATATCATTTCAGAAATGTGTCAAATAATTGATTGGACAGCCGTGAAATATTTTCTTAGACACTTAAGGACAAAAGTTGCTCTTCCCCCCTGTCAACTTTCTTCATGCCTTACCATCTGCATGTGTGGTTGCGGGTCTGCAGAAAACATCCACGCAGAATTTAAACTAAACCGCTGCAGATGAAAGTCAGCGTGCACAAGTGTGTAAAGGACACGCACAAGTCTCCAGTTGTGTCCCAGAGATGCAACCCTGGGCCATCTGACACCTCTTCCTGTTTGGACATAAGGCCCCTCAGGACACACACAGCTGTGTACAAAGCTGGTCTTCTCTCTTTGATTCCACATCCACAACATACACCCATCACAATCTTGCAGGCATTGTGATGTGTGTATGTTATGTACGTTTGTTTTTTAAGTTTTAGGAGTTCTCAGCCTGATAAAGACATGTTAATTTTAAAAGAGGAGCTGCTATTTTAGGCAGAATGACTGTAATGCTGACTTGAAGGAATCCATCTCAGTGACTGTATATGAGAACTGGGTTGAGAGACCCCCCCCCCCCCCCCCCCCAGTCCAAACAGGAAGTACAAGCCGGTTTCAAAAAGCCAAAATACCATAGACTTCTAATGAGAAATAAACAGCTATTACTCAGTCAATATTTTGGTCAGTGGCTGTCCAACAAGCTCACTCCTGATTGGCAAGAGTGGTTGCCATAGAAATGTTGAGTCTGATTGATTTCAACTAATCACAGCTTACTGGCATTATGTGGCTCCAACATGGCGACATCCGTATCGCAAAAGAATGGTGACTGAACTGACGTTTGGAGCCGCCATTGTCTATAGGGGACGTCATGCTCACTCGGTCCAGTTCTCTGATGCTACGTTCATACTGTCCTCAGGAATGCGTCTTCAAGCGACCATTTCCAATGAAAAGTCTACGTAAATGCACTCTACTGCAAGTCTTGAGCTTTGGCATTTAAAACTGCAGATCACGCGTAGCTATGCATTTTTAGGCTCTACGCATTTAACGTGTGGCCAATAAGCACCTCTTAACCAGATTGAACTTTGACCAATCAGGGACTCCGTTTTTGTAGTGACGTATGGATGGCGTCTCTTTTAATTTATGGAAATGCCAACCGTTTCGAAATGAATAATTTCGGTTTGTGCCTGGCCGGAATAATTTGACACCAAGTCTTTCATACATCGGAATAGAGCTGCGAAAGAAGAAGCTTGGAGTTATTTTCACAAGATTTGCACCACTGCGACATTACGCGACAAGCCTCTTCCAACTGTACTACAGTGTACAGACATGCGCTAGTAAACTGAAGATAAAAAATAAGAAGCCCCGCCCTGCTTTTTCCAGTGTGAGCACCACAAGCTAAACATATATTCTTGAATGCGCTTTTAGAGGTTGAAGGACGTGCCTGGTGTGAATGTAGCATTATACAGTCAATAATCCATCCATCTTCAGAACCCTTTGAAACCTTTTGGAGACATGTGGCTGCTGGGGTCTATCCTTGCTACTGTTTGGTGAAGGTGGGTTACACACTGAAGAGGTCGCCAGTCTGTTGCAGGGCCAAACAACCACATTCAAGGTCACATTTTAGATCCACCTATGAACCAATGAAGCATGGGTTTGGACTGTGGGAAGAAACCAGAGCACCCGGAAAAACCCATGCATGCAGGAGGAGAACATGTAAAGTCCACACAGAAAGAACCCAGCCAGGATTTGAATCAGGCCCAATTAATTTCCAGTTATTTAAAAAAATATATCCTTCTTTTTTAACCTTTCAAGGTGACGCTAAATTTCTCCAGCAGTCCTAAATGAAATGGTACATTGCGAATCAGCGACACACAGCGTGAAGGGGTTACAATGATACTGGACATAGATAATTGCATATTTTTCTACTCCACATGTGAATCTGCAGGTGAACGCTTGGTGTTCTCATGCCTGTGAGCTGTGGTGCAGTACTAACCTTGGGCCTTCTCCAACATGTTGGAGCATTTTTATCCCAGCCACACAAGGTCTGATAAGAGAGCAGGCATGCTGCATTAGCGCTGCATCTTATCCCCCAAACACAAGTACTTCCTGCTTTGAGACAAGTAAACCTGGAGAGGACGAGGGGAATATATCTTAGCCCGCCATGCCTTCTTGGCGATCTTCGATATCGAAGTTGACGTGCAGAATGTGGGAGAGCGGAGAGACCCTTCCACTCATCTCTAGGCTACGGGATTAGAATGTTTACTCACTAATGTCTTTAGCCACGCTGGTGCAAGAAACACACATAATGGAGATGAAAGAGCAGCCGTGTGCTGTGAATGCATAAGTTGAAGAGTATAAATATACACTTGCATTGATCCAGAATATTCAGCTGGCTTGGCCTTGTTTTGTGTATATGTTGGTGGTGAGGTCTGCACCCATCTGCTCCTATGTGTGTGTAATCTGCCTCAGACAGGCTCCAGTGCTTAGAGGGGCCAGACTGCAAACACTGCACAGGGATGAGACACCTGCCACAGGGCTAAGACCAGAGCCTTGACGCACAAACACACACACAGATGGAGAGGCCACGGTTACCAGGGACAAATGTCTCCACAGTAACTCAATTACTGCCCAAACACTGGAACATTCAGGTGTTTTGTGCTATTTTTTTTGCATTTCCTGCAGGATGTGGATTTCATTTTCCCGAGCGCCATTCCTAATTGGTTGGTGTTAATCACAGACACATTTGACAGCTCCTTAACCACACTGTTCATGACGGTCCTGGTGGGGGGAAAAAAAATCTCTACTTATCCTCGTCTTCAAGTCTTGCTTTGAGCATCTGCTCTCAGGGTGTCACGTCTGAATTTAGCAAATGCCCAGGCACGAGGTGGCTGCGTTCTAAACGCCCAATGCTCAAAGGAGTGTCTGTCGTGCCGCGGCTCTGCGTGCCAAATCAGAGCTGGCTAGAAGCTCCCTATAGACGAACAGATGGCCATTACTATCATTTATAACTTATTAGGACCTATAGTCCTACCTGCGTCAAACACGCCCAAACACTTGGGAATGGTCCCCCCCCCCCCCCCCCATCTCATTTAAAACTGTTCAACATGCCAGAAAAGTTACTGTAAAGAGTTTTCTATCTTTTTCCTTATCTTTCATCTCCAAGCGGCATGACTGACACATATGTGAGGAGTTGGAGAGTTATTTATTTTCGTTAAATCAACAGTCAAATTGCGTCGTGGAAGAACTGCATCCTAATGAGTGCGGAAAAAAAACATACATTTCTCCAAATGTAGTAGACTTATACATGTTTTCAGACTTGCATGCACCAATTTTCCCATTTCTATGATAATCTAAACTACTAAGATAAGCAGCTTTTGGGGTCTTTGGCTAGAAGAAGCAAAACGTTGACTTCCAATTTGAAGCCCATTCATAAAGGAAAGTAACTGGAGTCAAGCCAAACCAGTTCTTCAACTATCTACTTACCAGGAGAGACAAAAACAGGCCTTTTCATTTAAATTTGAAGGTAGTTTTGTTTTGGAAAACTAACAGATTCTTTCCAACACATCCAACACATGTCAAGTCACTCGGTCACGTGTCAATTATTAGAGCGGCTTCGCCAACCGCTAAATTGAAATCTGCGAGCTAGCTACGTTAACAAAAAGCAAACATATTTGAAAAGCTTTTTTTTTGTTTTGCTAAAAAGATCCGGCAGGAAAACAGAAGGCCGCTGAACAGCCTTGTGGTGGAGTGTCCACCCTGACACTGAAAGGTTGGGAGTTCAAATCAACTGTCGAGTCAAACCAAAGACTCTAAAATGGGAACCAATTCCACACTGCTTGATACTCTGCCTTAAAGGCTGAGTATCAAAGTGTTTGGTTGTTCCTTGCGTTTGTCATTTTTTGATGTCAATTGAGGGGTTTCGGCCAATGGGTCATTAAGTGAATTCGGTTTTGAACTGTTCAGAATTTTTGCTCGGTTGAGAATGACGCCGTTTATGCATATTTAACGTAGTTTATACACCACGTCTGCATGAACAAGAGGGAATGGGACCTGATCGCTTAAGTTTTGTATGAGTCAAGACCAAGAGAGTGGGACGAGCTACACAACATGGTGGTGGCAGGACAAACCACTCCTCTAGGAGCCATGGGGGAGGGGGGGACGGACCAGAGATGCATCAGAGACAAAACTAAACTTATGTAAACTAACTTATGGTCGTGTGACAGAATCCCCCACGCAATGTAACAGAGTTGTACCGCAGACGGACCAGTTGAAATTTGGGGCAACACTGGAGATGTTTCTGGAGATTCACAAAAAAACACACTCTCTGACATACTTTACCCTAAAAACAACTTTAACTCTTTGATTGTTTATGTGATCAACATGAATCAGCCACTTTGGTCGCCGTCGCTCCTCAAAACACTTCACTAACATAAACTGTTGCATATCAGCGCAAAGCTGCTTCTCTCCGCTTCAGAATCCACTGGAATTATGTTAATTGTGTAAATCAGGGGTCTCAGAATCCAGGCCTTGAGGACCGGTGTCCAACGTGTTTTCCAACCAACCTGCCATTAAAAATCCTTAATGGCTAAACACACCTGATCCAGGTAATCAGCACCAGATAGGGTAGGGTTTTTAGAAAACCAGCAGTACATCGGTCCTTGAGGCATGGAGTTTGACATCCCGGCGCGAACTGTTGAAGAGTTATGGAAGGTCAAAGAACGTCAATACTGGAGCTGAACCTCCGGTGTTCAAGGGTCAAAATCTTCAATTCTGGAACCCTTTAACTCTGCATTTGTCTCATATTTTTGTCCACTTTCGGAAGGGTTGGTGTTTAAGAAAGAGATGGCAAAGACTACAAAGACAAAAATATAATGTCAAATCACCCCAGAAAAAACTAATAAATAAGAATAGACAAGATTGATTAATTTCATCATCAAAGCCAGGCCTAATGAAACCGGGCGTGGTTGTAGGCCCTCTGGGTCCATTAGATAGATAGATGGATGGAAGGATGGATGGATGGATGGATGGATGGATGGATGGATGGATGGATGGATGGATAGGTGGATAGATGGATAGATAGATAGATAGATAGATAGATAGATAGATAGATAGATAGATAGATAGATAGATAGATAGATAGATAGATAGATAGATAGATAGATAGATAGATAGATAGATAGATAGATAGATAGATAGATAGATAGATAGATAGATAGATAGATAGATAGATAGATAGATAGATAGATAGATAGATAGATGACTTTATTAATTTAATTAATTAATTAAAGTGACAACTTTAAAAAAAACATTTTTTTTGTTGAAGTTTTGTCTCATTGCGGATCAAATTTGTATTCAGACAAATTTCTGCATCCGGCCTTTTTGCTTTTGTATTAGTGCATGTGTGTGTGTTCGTCTCTGTCTGGCTCCATGGAGGCAGTCATCAGTGATGGCTCACATTTACCACCTAAGCAGGTGTGGGCATTGACGTTTCTACTGTGAACAGGCTGCATCTGTCATGTGGCAAGGAAGAAATAGCTCCAATCAATGTCCGCCTTGGACACACACACAAACACCCTCTCGTGTTTCACTTACAAACAACCCAGGTAGCGCTCACAAAGGTCCGTGGAACGATCAATGCGAGCCAATCTGGCCTGCACTGAGGGCCGGGGGGGGGATCAATAGGAGCATCTCTAAAAACACGTTGCATCTTTCTTGAACTTTAGAATCGTCCCAACGGTCTCAAAAGCCATTTTGCTGAGGCTACTTTGTTGCAGCCATTTTGTGTTCCTACTATTTAGCACTCTGTTGAGCCTCAGCTGGGAATGCCAAATGGTGCACATGAACCCCCCACTAGAAAAACGGAACAAAAAAATTCAACGCCATCATTTGTGACCATTTGGATGGAAAACAAATAGATGGGCAGACATGCAGGCAGACAGAGAGACAGACGGAAGGCAGATGACTGGCTTTGATGAGCTTTATGGGGATGTGTGCAGAAAGACGGACGGACCAGTGTGTGTCGGCAAACAGGCAGGCAGATAGACGGACAGACGGCTTACATGCATGCATGTTTGTGCGCGCATGTGTGCGTCTGAGCGGATGTCGGAGCAGGTTGTGTGTTCCTGCAGTGGCAGAGATGAGAGGGAAAGAACAGGAAGCTGCTCTCCTGGAGACAGATGGACTGCCATGCTGTGGACACACTCGCAGTCGCACAACCTCGCACACACACTTGGAGTGACACGCAACCGTGCAGCCAACGACGAACATATCAGAGCACGACAGCTGAAAACAGAAAAACACACCGACACGGGAGCGAAAAACGAGCGTCCCCCGACTCCAATGACGCTCAATCCAGATGAAAGTCGGCGAATTTGCCTCACAACAACTTCCTAGCTTCATCTACACTTTTTCTTTTTTTTACTAACTTTGAGGTTTGTTTCACCACAAATCTGGAAGTGGATGCAGCAACACGGCTGTCAACAAACATACATGACACGCTCAAGCTCATAACAGGTGGTAATCCTGCCAGCTCCAGGTATGTGGTGACAACCTCCTCACACCCAATTCGAGAGCTGCAGCGGATCTGGGCTACGCCAGGTTGTCACACAGGATGTGCTGTGTACACACACACACACACATCTCCTGCCTCTCCTCTGAGCAGAGACATGCAGGAAAAAAGGAAGAAAAAAAAAGGGGAGCGAGAAGATGAGGCTTCACAGACATTGACTCCAGCGGCGACAACAGCAGTATCGCACCGTGTGTTTGGGTGTTTCGGCGAGTGTGTCTGCGAGCATCTGTGAACTCGCGAGAGTGTGTGTGTGTTAGATGTGTTCCACAGGATTGCCAACACATCTCCTCGCAGTGAGAGCCCTATAGGAACAGAGACATCTGTGGAGTGAAAGGACGCCAGCTTGCATGGCCATCTCTGGAGGAGAGGAGAAAAGAGGAGAGGAAAGGAGAGCCGGCAGGAGCGCCAAACCAGCTGATAATTAGAGGAGAGACATGAGTGCTTCAGATTGAGATTATATTGTTCAATTTGATCAAGCAGACTCTTCTGAGTCCTAAAACGTAAAACCCACTCCGATGAAAATTCTGTTTTTGGTGTTTTTAACATGTTCTTGTGGCATTTTTCTGATGAAGGAAGACATATTTAACAAAAATTCATCTTAAAATTGTATTTCCGAGTATTTCTTCATTCAAATTGTTTTGAATCAGGAGCAGATGAAAAAATGCTGTTGAAAAAGTAGCTTATTTGTGATGTAGAAAGTACCATGGGTGGGCAACAAGCTCCCCACTCAGAGCTCTCAGCAACAGGGAGGGGAATAGGGGGCGGGGTTGCTCTGTATCAACAGTCCCGCCCACAACTTAGAGGCAACATTTTATCAAGAGGCTGCAGACAACCAGATGAGCCGGAACTGCAAGTCCACAACGGGAACCGAAAGTTCATGTTCTCCCCCTATTTCAGTTGAGAAATACTCTTTTGTCAAAAAACAGTCATTTATCTTTAACAGATGCATTTTGTTTTCCCATTTTAATCTTTAAATCTTTAACACTGGAGATGTCTCTGTCAAAACCAACGATGCCCTATGACACTCCGTAACTCCTTATGCGATCAACGGGAATCAGAAAAGCAGCTTTGCCGCTCTATGATAAATGTAAATCAGCTGATTTACAGAGAGAGGCAGCTTTTCACCGGTATGCAACACATTACAAATATAAAGAGTCGCTTACTGGTGCAAAGCTGCTTTTCTCTACAACAGAAAAAGTGGATTGATCAAGTTAAAGGTTGAAATGTTACGGTAGTCGAAGGAATGTAAACGCTGGCGAGCTCGATGAGTCTTCTGGTAGTAGTGGGTAACTTCTGTGGCTTTTCCAGCTAAAGTTGTGGAATTTCCGCTTCCACCTAATGATGTCTGGGCGCCATCTTGTCAGCGGCCAGGTCCCCCTCATTTCAAATGAACTACTGCTGCTCTGTTGGAACATCGAACGAGTCTTAAAAAGGAAGAAACAAAATATACCCTTTTTTGAGATTGGTGTATAAAAACGTGAGAAAACTTCGGTGGCCCTGAAGTACAAATCACATTAACAATTCACCAAAACAAATCTAAGATCACAAATAAAGAGGCAGAGTAAATTATTTTAAAAAATCAAAATTTCTGTTTAGGAATCAGAGCAAAATTATAGAAACCAAAACGTTAAAAAAAAAAAAATAAGAAACCTTAAAAGGTATAGTGGGACATCACTGCTTGGAAGTTGACGTTTTGAGTTTTACAGAAACTGAATGCCTTTCTGTCATGCTCCCATATGTAGAGCACTGGTTGATCTATACAGCTAGTCTTTAGGTTGTGCCGGCCTGTGGAGTAGCCGTACCTTAAAGGTGTGTCATGCTGTCACCTTCAGGCCTGTGCGGTCACCTCAAGCAATGTCGCGAAAATGGAACATACCATTTTTGTGCATGTGGTAAGTGTATCGTGAAGTATTTGTAAGGATAACGAAAGTTGCACACACTTCTGGCTCTTTTACTGACTTATTGGCTCTTTTACTGACTGCGGGCAAAAGCTGGGCGCATGGGATGCATGAGTGATAGCTACAACCTGTCACCTGCAGCATGCCCAAAGATTAAAATGTGCCTGAGCATTTTCGCTCTACAGGCTTACAGAGGATCCACAATCATAACATTTTGTACGGGCCACCCGCGTTCAGTTTTGACCTTTTTTCCTCCGCAGACGTAGAGGCAGTTGTGACTTAAAAGGCAAAAGCAGAAACTGAGATTAAGAGTTGATCGAGCTAAGGTTTTGCAGTGGGTAGGAATCATAGTACAACCAGTGATGTCCCATAATACCTTCCCTTTTCCTATTTTTTCTTAAAATTCCATTTTGATTTCTGGAAATGCTGTTTCCGAAAAATGTGTCCTCTATTTTGTTTTCTTTTTTTATTATTATTTTGTTTTGATTTTTTTTTTGTATTGCAACCTTTAATATTTTTTTGCACTGAGTGATTTATTGATGTGATTTTCCCTTCAGGGCCACCGTAGAAAAACAAAAGTAAATGCACAAATTAAATAGCACCAAAAGTAAAATTGTAATATTCCTTCACATTATGCATTCACTATTAAAAAACTAGGCAAATACAGTAGGCCTTCTTTATCAATTCATCCATAACTCTGCATCCGGGGACCTCCACTAAAAATATTGGAGCTGATGACAATACAAGCAAATGTCCTCCTTGTGTGTAAAAACCAGCAGATTCACTCAAGCAGATGTGCTCTGCAGACCTTGGGACTGTGGGCCAGGGAGGAGAACACAGATGCACCTGCTTTCTGCTTTCAGCAAAAGGTCAGCCAAACTCACCGAGTCTGTGTCCGAGCTAGAACACCGCACACACACAAAAGGAAATAGTACACTAAATATCTATTTTCCCCCAAACTTTTAAGTGCTAATGTTGAAAACTTGCTAGAGCGGTTGCTACACGTGGCTTTGTGTGGGTTGCCAAAGTGCCTTTCCAGCGATCTGAGCAGGTATACAGGAGAAAACATGTGCAGCCGGACCCGTGCCAGCAGAGACAGAAGGTCCGCAATGATGTTTCACTACATAGATTATGCAGATACGGCGGTCAGAACGAGGAACAAACAGAGCGAAGGGTGGGCGGGGGGGGGGCAGAACTAGAAACAGACATGAGGATAGACAATTACAGGCAGAAAGGGAGGACAGAGATGGGAGCAATCGCAAGAAAAACGAGCAAGTGGAGGCATGAGAGGGGGAACATGTGAGCCAGGGAGACGGGAGTGAAGCAAGTGTGTGTGTGTGTGGGGGGGGGGGGGGGGGGGGTGTAGGCTACAGCTGGCAGAGGGATTCCCAGAGCCAACTGCCAGTGTAGTGGAGCTCCTTAACAACTTCACAGGCCTCTCAGAAAGGAGCTTTAAAGTGGCCACATGGCCTGGCCAGAACAGCAGAGCAGCAGGCTTTACTTGGGCTCACACACGCACAAACCTTTTTTTTTTTTCTTTGGTGCACAAGCGTCCAGATACACACACAATCTCAAACGGAACTCAACTCACCAGCTGCTGACAGGGACAAGAGTGTCCAGAGCGGTAAATCTGTAAGCGTATGTCCGGGAAGGGGTTTAAGCAAGAAATCGCAAAAGAATTAAATAAAATCCCTTTTTTCTGAAATTTAAAGGCTCCAATCACCTTTTGATCTGTTTTAAAAGTGGTCATTTAATTATGATTATGCCGTTTTTAGCCCAAATCCCAAAAACCGCTGTTGTTTTCTAGGACATAGTTTCTGCAGTAGTAGTGGTTCTGCGGCGCAGACACACTTAGGAATTTCACTAAGCGAGTGCTGCAACAGCTGCTGCTTTGCCTTGTCTGGTTTGTAGGCGGAACTGTTTTCATGGGGTTAGCCTGCCTCCATTTCCTATCATGCGCTTACACACCCTCCCGCTTGCTTACAGCCCCCTCACAACCCCAACCCAACACACACGGTGCGACAAAAATGTCAAGAAATATTGATGTCAGCTCAGACAAGGAAAAAAAAATGACATGCATGGATCTAGTGGTCTATAAGAGGCTGCATCAGAGTGGCTTGCCGTAGCAGCTTCTACAAACTTTTTCCAACTGCATTTCATCTGCTCCTAATTCACAACAATTTGAATAAAGAAATACTCAGAAGTGCACTTTTAACCCTCGTGCTATCTTAGATGACCCCACCCTTACATTGACGTGTTCTCCCTACCATGACAAACTTGGATAAAGGTGGAAAGATTTCATGTAATCCATGGACACCAGTGAGGATCACAAATCATTTAAAAAAAAGATTTAGCGCACTGTCCAGTGGGTCTAGATGACCCAACTCCCAATGTTAAAGTGCCTAGGATAGCACAAGGGTTAAGACAAATTTTCATCCTCCATCATAATCAAAATGAAACACCCAAAACACGAATTTCACCTTTAAATGTAGTCTTTTTTTATGAAATGAATTTAAGAAGCAGACTTAAATTCAAAGCTGCCTTGGCGGTCTTCTCAGAGGCACTTGCAAACCTTTTCACCCCCCTTTTTGTGCACCAAAAAACACTGGATTCCAACAAATGCTGTCTGGTTTCTTCCCTTTGCTGGAGTCTTTTTTTAAAAGACGTGGCAGAATTACATCTCTGAGTATTTGTCTTATCTTTCCAAAAAAAAAAAGAACATTTGCTTGCTCCTAATCCATCCTCCTCCCCTGAAGACGCCTTCACACCAGTGAGATAAATAAATCTGCTTTGCTTTCAAACGGGTGTTTTTCTAAAGTTCTTCCTTGATAAAGGTTGTTTTTGGGGTTTTTTGTAGTTAGGATTGCGATTTTCCTTCTTTTTTTTCCCACCATCACTATGCCAAACCACCACTATACTAATGGTGGGGCATTAGCATTTCAAGGAGCCTCCATTAAGGAGGGCAAGAAAAGCTGCTCTCAGTGGGGGGAAATCCATTTTGTCCCAGGCTCCAACATCTGCTGCAGCCGTCCCAGCCAGAAGGACGCTCAGATAAAGCCGGAGAGCCCTCTGATTTACTGTAATGACAGACAGACAGACAGACTGGCAGGCAGACAGACAGGCAGGCAGAACGGGTGACCATATGCAGACGAGAAGGGAAAAGAGGAGAGGACAAAAACAACTTCTGTCTCAGAGTCTGTCATTTCCCGGTCTTTTCCGGGTGAGGAGGAAGGAGGGGTCACACCCAAGACAATTCCTCGATGTCATAAACAAGATGGAAAACAATCTTTAAAAAGCAGTTAAAGAAACTTCCCGAGATGATGGATATGATTCTAAAAAATCTCATGTACTGTCCTCTGGGAGTTCCTCAAGTATCTGTTCTGGGCCCCATTCTCTTTTCTCACAATTTTTCCAGAAGTGGGTATACCTTTGTGAGGGGATGATGTGGTGATCATTACTAGTCCTGAAGAAGCTCCTCAAATTTTTGATTAAAGCATTTATCAATGGAGAATTTTAATTACTGAAGGGGTTTAACCCTTTAACCCCTTGTGCTATCTTAGATGACCCCACCCTTACATTGACGTGTTCTCCCTACCATGACAAAGGTGGATAGAGGTGGAAAGATTTCATGTAATCCATGGACACCAGTGAAGATCACAAATCATTGAAGAAAAAAGGTTCAGCGCACTGTTTAGTGCTTAGGATAGCACAAGGGTTACCGGCTTTTTTCTGCATTTCAGGATTTTCCACACAAATTACAGCTGAATCAGCTGATTTCTGGGAGGAGTGATGACTTCTGGGCGGACCTGGTGCAGTGGTAGAACAGTCGTCCTCTGATTGGAAGATTGCAAATTCAGTTCCCGCCTGACATTGAAGTGTCCTTGGGCAAGACACTGAACCCCACATTGCTCCTATTATAGGTTGGTGCCAGTGTTTGGCACAGTGTGTGAATGTGTGTGTGAATAGGACTGTGACTATAAAGTGCTTTGGGCCTTCTAAGACGATAGTAAAGCGCTATATAAGTTGGAAAGACGGTTGGAAGATCATTATCACACTTATACCATGGTTACTCATGACAGAAATGTGCATTCAATCAAGTTTTGGAACTTTAACTTTGTTATTTTCTAAGTTTAAATACTTTTTCACAAATAGCGAACCATTTGATACGTGGTGCGACGCGTTGTCATGGTAACAGCCTCGACTTCAGCGGCAAAGTAAAGCAATCTGCTGATAGTCATGATAGGTATAAAAAAAGCATCAATTCACCGAGAAAGTTCACCTCTTACCTCTTGTTTTTGTCCCGATGATAGAGCAAATGTTTGTTTCAAAGAAACAAAACCTAAAGTCTGAATAGTTCAATTTTTCCTCGTATCTTATTTCCTCCTCAAACTCTTTTCTCTTTTTCTCTTCTGGTCCATAGCAGTCAAACAATAAAATTCACCTAACAGGTTAAAGGAAACTATGGTCTTTTCTACTGACTTGTTTTTGTGATAAACTGTGGAATAAGGTATGATGACCTATCGTGGTTTTTTATAGTGTTTAAAAAAGACAATAATTGGAAAACCAACTGCCGTTTAGCCCAAAGTTGTTAATCTACAGGTTAAATACTACACATTGTTGAACCTTCAGATAAGTTAGATCAATTCATATTTTATTGATAATTGTTTCTTTTTATTGGCTTCTTGTTCCACACTGTCCAGGCAGCCAGATAAGAGTCTCAACTACTATCTGGCTAATTTTCATATCATGTCTATGTTGGTTCACTACTTTAAATACAGTCCTTTTAAAAAGTTAAAAAGAAAAGCCAAAGAGAGTGGCAGAGGGGCACGGGACACTGATCCTCACCCCATCTGTTCTCCTCGTGCAGCTCCTTCTATCTCCTTCGTCCCTCCTCCTGCCACAGGGGTGTCCTGTTTGTTTGGGTCTAAACCTTCTAAGCCCTCCGTCTTGCTAAAGCCTGAACAGCACGGAGGTGAGCTGAATCACGGCTCGGCCAGATGGGAGTTTTTAGCAGACACAGAACAGGAGAAGGCCCGGCTCTTAGATGATGCCAAAGCAGGGAAAGGTTGCGCCTCTTATCTGTACAACAACCTGTAATGACACTTTGGCCCTCTAATGACAGAGCATTTCAAAATTATAATACTTTTTTCCCTAAGCAAACAGAGCAGTGGTCACGTCACGGCGCCACAGTGCAGTTATTCCTGCCCGTCTGCAAAAAGCACGCTTGATACAGGCCCCAACTCAAGAGCGGACTTTTAACAACCCCACTGTTGATGGTCATTGTCTGTTGCCATGCACCAAAACACGAAACTCCGACGAGAAGATAAACACCGTATCTTAAATTTTCCCAGCAGCGGCAGTAGTGGCAGCGTATCTGACACGTGTCTCTGTTTTGTACCATCTTCAAGCAGTGAAGATACAAGGTGTCTGCTGGAGTTTAAACAGATGGAGGGCCTCTTCTGGGGAAGCTTTTGAAGGGCTTTCTGAGAAAAAGAAAAAGGAGTGGAGAAAACGGCCTCTTCCAGTAAACATTCTCTTCAAATTTGAATTGATCTGAATTGAAATGTTTATTTGGGAAATGTGCTGATAAAAAAAGTTACAGACTTGCTGCCAAAAGACATGAGACTTGAATTTTAATTGGGGTGAATTGCATGCGACTTGAGTTTGACTTGAGACTTAGACTTTTTAACAACCATCTGAGTTGGGCCTCAAATTTGGGATAGAAAATTTAAAACTTTGCTTGGACTTGGAACCAGCAACTTGACATTTGACTTGAAATTGTGACCAAGTGCATGAGACTTGGTTTAGACTTGAAACTTGGACTTTGGAATGAATATTTGAGACCTGACTTGAACTTGTGATAGAAAACCTAAAACTACTTCACTTAGACTTGGAACCAAAGACTTTAGACTTGGACTTTTGAATAAGCATTTGCCTTTTGACTTGAACGTATGAGAAAAGAGTTGATATTCCACATGGACTTGAAAGTAACAATTTGACACTTGACTTGTGATTTAAGACTTGGGAGTTGGATTTTTATTGAATTCTTGAGGTTTGGCTGTAACCCTTGTGCTATCTTAGATGACCCCACCCTTACATTGACGTGTTCTCCCTACCATGACAAAGGTGGATAGAGGTGGAAAGATTTCATGTAATCCATGGACACCAGTGAAGATCACAAATAATTGAAGAATAAAGGTTCAGCGCACTGTCTAGTGGGTCTAGATGACCCAACTCCCAACGTTAAAGTGCCTAGGATGGCACAAGGATTAATTTGTGATAGAAGCAGTACAACTTCACATGGACTTGTCACCAACAACTTTATATTGAAGTAAAAATGTGAGACTCGAGGTTAAACTTAAATCCTGTCTTTGACTAACTTTTATGAGGAAATTGTACTTGTGACCAAGGACTCAAGATTTAACTTGGACTTGCAAGTGGCCTACAATGTCCCTGCCTGAAGATCGTTTATTTTGGGGGATGTATAAATGTTTACTCTCATGTTTTCAAATGACATTTTCAGTCCCATTGTAGCTTAAGCTTCCCTAGAAACCTGAAACAAGGCAATGGTGTCATCAAGTTAGGTTGATGCATCAGGCAGTTGGGCTGACTCGGTGATGTTGCCTGCGGTGGGCACCTGGTTGCTCTCACCACAAGAGAGCTATTACATGTCAGAGCAGTCTTTAGAGCCCAGTCACTGCACACACAAACCAAAATTTGCACACACACACAGCCAGCAGCTGGTATGCAACTCCAACTGGACAAAACAATAAATCTTGGAACGCTGCAGCTTGGATAGTGGAGAAAAACCTGGCAAATTTGGAGAGAGCTCGTTCTGAGTCTGTCTCTCTGCCAGTCTCCCCCACATACTTTGATGCCACCCAGCCTCGACGACACCGCTTTTACTCCAGGCCGGCCGTAGCGACACCTTTTACCCTGTGTGGTCCAGACGTAAGTCATCTGGGCTGCCCGCTCCTCTGTGTTTACCCGTCGGTTGTTTCTTCCTCACTCACACATGTCATCTCCTGCGTCGTCACCGCAGGTCTGTTTCAGAGCTCCGTCCCTCCTAACAATTACCTCTGGAGTGTGCTCCCAGAGCAGGCACCTTAAAGTCTGAACAACACGCCGGCTTGGAGACGTGTTTACGGAAACCAAAGTGCGCACGTGAGAGGCGAAGACAAACCAAGGAGCGGAAGGCTAGCTGAAAGTGTGCGACAGTCAGCAACACTTTAAAAGGAAAGCTTGTGGAGCTCCTCGCGCCACTGGATCGTGTCTACACACACATGCGCACACACACACACACAAACGCACAGAGCCAGATGGACAGCAGTGCAAAGGCTTAGTTTAATGACAAAAGGACCCTCAATCTGGACATGGATTTATCACTCAATTTAAAGTCCATCTGCGAGAAGTTTGCACTGAAAACACAACTGCTCAGCCTCCCTGCCTTCCTCCTCTGAAATCCCTCTCAGTGAGCACCCATCACCTGCATCTACAGAGAGGGACAAAAGCGTGTATCATACATGAGACCCTGGTCTGATGGCGTCCAGAGGCCTTGACAGCATTAGGGCAAGGAGGGGGAGGCTGAGAGGCAGATAGACAAGTGGAGTGACAGCACAGAGATAGACTAGCTACCTATTTATAGCCTCGGCCATCTGCAGAGCTCCCTCTTGTCTTTGGTCATCCTGTTCACAAAGGCTTGGAGGCAGATTCCAGCAGCCCAGCCGCTCCATTCACTATTCATTCCAGAGCCGGCAGCACCATATGGATCCGGCCCCACTGCTGGGCCCTGGCCGGCCTGTTTCTCCTTCGCTATCTCTCTCTTTTCAGATTGACATGGTAATGAAGCCTGGGTGGCTTGCAAAGCACTCTCCTTTCTTTTTCATCCCCCCCCCCGATCTTTCTCTTCTCTCTCAAAGACGATATGTTTGAGCATGACCGGACACCCCCCTCCTCTCTTTTCCTCCAGCTCTCTTCCTATTACCCTCCTCTTCCTCCTCTTTGCTGTACCCTCCTTCTGTCAGCAGCCCAGACTCTCTGAGATGTTCAAATGATCTCACCGAGGCCACACTAGCTCAGGTGTGCCGTCGGGTGGCTAAGATGCTCTCTTTCCAGTTTCACTTTACACTTGCACATCCGCTTTAAGACAGTCGTATATTTCAAGAGGCGATGAGTCAAAATGTCCGTTTTTGTTTTTTATCGTCTGGGTCACATGATAGCAGGAGGACTGGATGCTCCCTGAGACCACATCCTCTTTTTCAGCTCACATCCCCTTTCCAGCTTGACCATCTCACTTCACAGAGGCATGACAGGCGATAAAGCGGAAATGGAATCAGAGATGGGGATTCCACATGAGGAAACTGTCAGTGACGAGGAGCGGCCCTTTCGGAGGAAGTAAGAGGACTGTGAATCTAAACTGAGATTTGGTCTGCAGATGACTGTCTCCTCCGTGGACAAACTTATCCAATGTCTTTGGGGGGTATTTTGTGTCAACAATAAAGCCATTTTTGCCCTGCCAAAGCTTTGCCTCTCGCCCTTTCCTGCTGTTTTGTTCTCGTGGTTCCCTCCTCTTGTTTGCATATTATTGTCTAATCTGCAAACTCGCTCCATCTTTAGCCTCCTCTGTGTTCCAAGATCTTTGTAATTGCATTGATGAGTGAGATGCTTAAGTGACATTCATTAAAATCAACAGCATTAGTAAGAGCCTATAATTAACCCCCTATAAGGAGGTTGGAGGGGTGGTGGTGGAATGGAGCCCAGATCTTGGATTTAGGCAACTGCAGTTCATGCTATGTTTTCTCTGATTTTTGGATGATTTTGGATGTCTTGAACCAAGGATAAGGGAACTGAACCATGTTTGATGACAAAACTAAGTAGTATCAGGTCAGATCACCAGGAAATAGGCATTTGTTTGGTCCAGAAGTAAAGAAATTCCCAATTTCATTACCTAATTTACTGGCAAGTGGCCCATTTTTTATATTTACCTTTTTTTTACAGTCATGGTCTCATTTACCCATAAACACTCTGATCGCAGCTCTGCTGCCTTATGCTGCGCTCACGCTGAACACGATTCGTGCATCAAAATTGAGTCCAATACCTTTCTGTCAATGCACGTCAAATTCTCTGTTCATAAACTTGACGCTCAAGACGCCTATGGGAGGAGCTATCGTCTAATGTTTTCAGCCTCATCGCTGCAATAACAATGTTTATCTCATTTACAAAGATAATGTTGAGAGATCAGATTTATTTGTTTTAAATAAAAATATTACAAAGTTCAGGAGGAGAACGATCAGACTCTCCTCTGTGTTGGTTTTGGACTTCACCCACTGATTGGGTTTTGAAAAAGTCCCGTCTGAAAGCTGAGTCCCTGATTGGTTGACATGTCTGCTTTGCCAAAGTTCCGATTTTTGAACTCTCAACGTGCTGAGCCATGACACCCAAATCCCACCACGTAGCCTAAAAAGTGCTGCCATCAGGCCAACACGCCACGTCCAATGCCACAGGACCTCTGATTGCGTCTCTACATTGACTTAACATTGAAACTGGACACCGCTAACGCACAAATTGTGTTCGGTACGAGCACAGCTTTACACTGGCATCAACCTATAACCACCAGGAGCAATGTAGGGCTCAGTATTTTGCCCAAGAACATTTTGATGCATGGACTGGCAAAGCAGAAACCAAACCTGCGATCTCTGATAACCACATCAGCTATTTACATCGACGTAGGAATGAAGCCGACCACCCATTAGTAAAGTTTTCATTTAACAATTAACGTGAAGGTTTCAAAACCTTTTTAGCTTTCAAACGTTCCCTTATAACAAGAGATTTGACATATAATTGTGTAGAATAGAATAAATCCTCGAACCATTGTCTATAGTGGAGGTTCGTCTGTTTGTTTTTAGCCATTTTCCATGTTGTTTTGACCTAATCTTCACCTTGTTTCTGGATTTATACCTTTTTATTTTGGTCTACATGTTTTATTTTTGGTATAAAACAGAAATAACAGCTTGATCTCAAGGGTTGGGATTTTTGCAGGTAAAAAAAAGGTTTCAGATTCATTGTGGAATTATTTTGTAGAATATTAAAAGAAAACTGTAAAGTGAAAAAAGAAGCTGGAGTTTTACTAAAAAGATATCAAGCGTTGCCAAAAAAAACTGTTTTAAAGATAACTTAACAGAGCAAATTGTAAATTAGAATAAAAAACTCTGGATTACGAAGGGCTAGCATCTCTAATCGTGGTCCCTTCATGCTGGAGGTAACCATGGTATGCTGCTTCTGTAATGAAAAATTTAAAGATGTGGGTATTCAGAGAAAAATGTGGAATACTGTATTTTTAGAGGTCATATACCATTGAAAGTACATTAGCAGCTGGGGTATTATTCTTGCTGTAGTGCGGTCGTCGTCTTGGGATCCATAGAGCCTGAGGCCCAGGCCAGCCTAGTTAACAGTGCATGGTGTACGGAGCCTAACCTAATTAGGTGCCATCCCAATGTCAACACTGCTGCAATCAAAGATGGATGAAAGACAAGGTCCTTTAGCTACCAGGACAAGCTATAAAGATCTGAGCTAAAAGAGGCAATCTAGATTCCAGCAAGGATTTTTCTTTAAAGACACACTCCAATCATCTTTTGATCTATTGTAAAAGCGTTCCCAGTGGTCTTTTAGGGTGTATTCAGACTGAACACATTTGGTTCGTTTAATGCGAACTAGAGTTTGTTTCCCCTGATAATCCAGAACAAATTTTCCAACTGAATGCACCAAAGCGGGCCCTTGCATGCAGACCTTTTTTTCCCCCCCTTTCCTTCAGATTCACAATGACTTGGATAAAGAAACACTCAGGAATATGATTTTACATCAGAAAAACAACATGTTAAAAACACCAAAAACATCATTTTTACTGGACCAGGTCTTTAATATCTATTGCAAAGCTTGCTAGTTAGCATTTGGATGATCCAGAGGAGGATTGGGAGAATTTCCTATAGTCAGATGAAACAAAAATAGAACTCTACTCATCGTGTTTGGAGGATAAACAATGCTGAGTTGCATCTAAATAACACCATACCTACTGTAAATCATGGGGGTGGGAACATCATGCTTTGGGGCTGTTTTTCAGCACAGAGACCATGACGACTGATCCATGTGAAGGAAAGAATGAATGGGAGCATGTATCGTCAGATTTTGAGTGAAAACCTCCTTCCATCAGGACATTGAAGATGAAACATGGCTGGGTCTTTCTTTCAGCAAGACACCTATCCCAAACACACTGCTGGGTGACAAAGGAGTGGCTTCTCTAGAAGCATTTCAAGGTCCTGGACTGGCCTAGCCAGTCTCCAGATCTCAACCCTATAGAAAATCTTTGGAGGGAGTTATAAATCTGTCTTGCCCAGCGACAGTCCAAAAACATCACGGCTCTAGAGGAGATCTGCATGGAGAAATGGGCCAAAATACCAGCAGCAGTTTGTGAAAACCTTGTAAAGACTTACAGAAACATTTGACTGCTGTCATTGCCAACATACGGTATAAAACAAAATATTGAGCTGAACTTTTGTTTTTGACCGTTCCATTATAATTTGCAAATAAATTCTTTAAAAGATCAGACAATAGGATTTTCTGGATTTTTGTCTCATTTTGTGTCTCATTGATGATATCTACCAATGATGAAAATTACAGACCAATCATCTTTTATCATCTATCATTTTTTTAAGTGGGAGAATTTGCACAATTGATGGCTGACTAAATACTTTTTTTGCACCACTGTACATCCAGCCCTCCATCTCTCAGCTGTGACTCCAAGCCGTGTGCATTTCACAAACCCACTTTATGCTGCGTGCTCGGATTTAATAGCGATGCCTTCCCTTAATGTTTTTATTTAACCTCACATCCTGAGCATCATCAAAGCAAAGAAACACTCCTCATAGAAATCCCAATTAGGGTCGATCAAATATGGCTCCTCAAGCACAGGCAGGCACGCACACACAAACACACACCAACACACATTCACCGCTGCCTTTTTAATGTTTCTTCCTAATTCGATTTATCCGGATAGAACACTTTCACAAATAGATTACCTGCTACATATGATCCTCTCTTTCACTGTGAAATTGTGGCACAGAGCCACATCCTCCCACTGCTTCTTCGTCCATTAAAATACAGATGAGAGCGTTTTACAGCGCGGGCCAACAGCTACGCCTCCCAGCTAATCCACCAACAAACACAAACATCAGATGAATTATCTGTAATGGAGAGGACTCTGTTCTGGCACCACTGACGGAGAAATGAAACAAAAACACCAGTTTATTTTGGTAAATATTTGGGTTTTATTTTGAAGCTGCTTTTCGTGTTCATAATTAGCTGGCAAATATAGAGCAACCCTTAGTCGTGCGTTTACTTGGGCGTCTTTGCCGGTTCTCTTCTCACTCTGTCTTTTCACTTTCATTTATATATAAAAAAAAGAAGTTTCTCCTCTCATCTGAGGGGTTTGTCAGCCTCAGCTTCTAAAACAAATACATAAATAAATCAATTGCCCTTTTGGGGGGAAATCTCGGAATCCTCCACCCATCCATCCATCGGAGGCCAGCCAGGCACTTGACAGTTTCACTGGCTTAGGAGCCGGGCAAACAATGCCGCTCCGACAAGCGAATCTCTCCCGTGTCGGAATCTCATCTACTTAAAGCGCTATTTATTCAGCACGCATCCATTTAATGCTGAATCTTGGCAACGGCGCATGAAATCCAGCACCTTAATTCCATTAGCTTGTTACTCCAATAAATCCCAATAATCTAAACCTAACTTTAACAAATGCACTGACTCAGGAAATACACCGACAGTCGCTTTTCCAATCCCGACAATTTAATAACACTAATAGCCTTTGAAAGTTTATTCATTTTGCCCACATTAAAGCAAACGACCGCATTAACCTGTTGGCTAAGGCTAACGAATGTGGAGCCGATCATATGGAGGCTGTAATAAAGGGAAAACTTAAGAGAGCGTGATTATGATGCAAAGGATTGCAGCCCAGTTTCCCATCGCCCTGAATGAGTCGCCGTGTGCTCGATCGTGGTCCACGCTCTTTTGTTGATGAAACGCCTCTTCAAGCGGGGGGGGGGGGGGGGGGGGTAAGTGTCAAAGCCTCTGCTCCTCATCTCGTTGGTAGAGGGGTACAGAGGATCTCTGCAAACCCAAATTCCCTTGGTGGGAAGAGAACAGATAAGTGGGTAAGAAAAAGTACAATTTTAATGGAGAAAGGGAAAGTGAATGGGAAAGTGATAGGGAGGAGTCAAAGGCATGAGAAAGTGTGCGCCGGCCGTTCTGATCCTGTGTGAGCCGATGAGATGGGTGATGGGTGGGGATGGGGGAGAGATAAGAGCCAAAAGAGGATTAGGGCCGTGAGAACCTTTGTTGTTGTGATCAGTTAAAAGCACTGGCTCTGAATGATCCACCTGACCACTTCAGCGTGCTTACAGCAGCAAATCTGCATGTCATGGATGACAAAACACCTCTGAAGGTCTGGAAAAGTCCCATAAGGCCATGTCCACCGCTGTTCGGGATCAAGTTTTGGTGAACATATTTCTCAAAAGTTTGACTTTTTAAATACTTCAATCAAAACTCATTTTGTTCAGTTTCCACACTGTAAGGCACACTTAAAAAAACTTTAGAATCAGAGAGCCTTATGTATGGATTCATTCTGGTTTACTGATGTTGAAGTGATTTTGAGACGGCGCTCTGTCAAAATCTATACTTTTTTTTTGTGAGTTGCAAACAAGCTGAACGTTTTTCTATTATGTCAATGTTAGAGAAACTATGGTTTCAACCACCTCATTGTCATCGTCATGGTAAAAACTACATAAAAAGGAAAGTTGTTCTCCCGATTGATGACCTGACCCCAAAAGTACAGGGGAGGCAAAACTCTTAAGTCACCACCACAGAACTCTTAGATATCCAAGTTTTTGTCAAATACTCAATATTTTTGATGTTCATAGCGCCAAATAAAGAAATAATGCAGTCACAATAATCCAGCGTCAAGTAATGACCATACCCAGAAGTAGTCCTGCTGTTTTTTGTCACCGCGCTATGTTCACACCGGGCTCGGAAACGTGCATTCAGGTCGCCACTTCTGATGAAAAGTTTATGCAAAGGAGCACATGCCTGTTTCGGGCTTTCTCGTTCCAAACTCACACGTTTAGTTCGTTTTCAGTTACGTACAAAATGAGAGGCCATTGAACACAGGTTAAAAGTTAAACCATTTGACCAATAAGGGACTTGGTTTTGGTAGTGATGTGTGGGTAGCGTCTTTTTTTATTTTATTTACGGAAGTGTAAATATGGCTCCTCCATGTTGCTCCAATTGTAGGGGCATTTGTATCTTTAGTGGTGTCCGAAAGTGTGCTTTTTTTTAAGGAGGAGCGACTTAAGGCTGCCTATTTATTAAGACGTTGAGCTGTAGTAACGTCCCAATTTTCTCTCTTCTTTAAATGCAGAGATAGGGAGAAGCCATATTGGGGTAGGGAAGCAATTTGGATCTGCACAAATCTTTCATTTATCGGAATAGAGCTGTGAAAGCTTTCCGTTCCGGCAAATATCAGAATAACCCAATTATTGTGAATAAATATCCGCTTTTTAAAAATAACTTCATTTTGATTTTTCTGAGCAAGTAAAATATTTGATCCCCATATTTGTTAAACTGGACATGATATAATCACCCCACTTGTACAAAAACTGCATCCCAATCATGCATGAATTACACAAAAGTGGATTTAGCTGAAGAAATGTGGTGAATAAAGATTCATTAATTGAACTGTAGCTTTAAAACTGACTTTTTTAAAAGCAATACAGATCTTTTGCGCCATAATCCTATTGCTTGTGGCTCACAAGAGGTTTTGAAACAGCATTGTGTTTGAAAATAAACCCTTATTCCATAATGCCCTGAACAGATTCTGGTGATAAACAATTATCTAACCACCTGAAGAATTTGATGTTTGGACTTGAATTTTAATTTAATAAAAAAATCTTCTCATATTATGATCAGATTCAAAACTTCTTAACATTTCTTCCAGTGAAGGTTAGTTTGTTTTGACTCCTGGCCTACATTTTCCAGATTAAGGTAAAAGTGTTGGATATGTCCTTAACAGGCAAACACTATGCGCTAAGTAAATTGTTTTAAATATGAGAATCTGGACTTGCTGGTGCAACACAGTTTTCACACTTGCTCCGCAAACAATAAGTAACGCTTTAAAGACAGCGGAAAGCCTCTTGGCAGTGATGCTGCTAAGCTGTCGGTTTGGAATGGAAAAGCCTTCATTGTTTTTTTTGTTTTTTTTCTATTGTTTTAGTATTTAGAAAGATGCTTGTGGAGCTACATCACCGGGTGTGTTTATTAATGAAGACATTTCTACTTTAAGTGTAGCGGCTACACTTTTTGCTTTGTTTTCAGAAGATATTATTTTTTTAAATAAAAATGAATTAAGTTGGATGATTTATTAAAATCTTGTTGTTTTTATTTTACAACTAGAGTTCTTTATTATAAAAGAATAAACAGAGACCACCATCATTTCTGTCTGCCACTAAAGTCTCTTTAGAATTGTATGAACATGTTCCACCTTTGAATTTTCTTCAAACGGTTCAGCTCCTCGCCAAACACCAGACCCATAAATTACCTTAAAGATAAACCCCAAGTCAGCGATGGTACAGGAGAGGAATCAGCCTGCAGGACTGGCCTTTTCCTCCTTGTTTTCTTTACATTATAGAAATAAATCTGCAATAACTACATTAAATAAGTGTATTGAAGCTCCTGCATTCACACTACTGATCGATGCTGCAAAAGTTACACATTTGTACAACAGTATTTGCAGGGGCGGAGCTTGAACTTTTTACATGCCTATAAGGCCTGAAGACTTTGGAAGGCTGACAAAACACCAGAGTGGAAGGCCATTACAAATGGATCTAGTATTTTTTCAGTTTTAGTATTGTAAAAGTTTTCATTTAATTTAGAAATATTGCTTTTTTATTTTTCCAATGTTTAAAGAAGCTTATAATGATGATTCTTTTACATATTTCTCAATATTGACTTGAAAATCGGGGACGGGGGGCAAGTGGGGAGCACAGCTGCCCACTCCATTCCCCCCTTTTGCTCCGCCCCCGAACTTTTGATGTATGTATTTTCTGCAAACTAAATCTTTCTAGCTGACCCTTTTTATATTAACTTGTAAACTCACTAAGTAAAGGAAAATGATTAATTAGAGGTAAATGCACTAAAATTAACTGTAAAAAGAATAAAAGTAAGTTAGCATTTAGGAAGAACTGCTAACAACTGCTGTCAAATTAAGACATTATTTTTTTCAGGTTATCAAAATAAATGAATAATTTGCTACTTTGAATTCTACATTTTCGGCCTTCGTTGTCATTAAAGAGCCACTCTGGTTGTGTTTTCTGGTGTTTTAGCATGTTCTTGTGGCATTCTTCTAATGTTGAAGGACACATATTAGGCAGATGTAGGTCAAAATTGCATTTCTGAGGGTTTTTTTCCTCTTTAAATTGTTGGGAATCAGGAGTTAAATTTATGCCAAAACTCTCCCACAAGCATGGATAAAACTCCACGCAGACAGTGAATGCTGCATGGGTTCACACAGTTTAGTCTCAACGCCTGTGCCTTTAAACCTCGTGGAACTTGTCCTGCGCGCCCGTGTAAAACTCAACAAAAAGACCACTGGGAACGCTTTCCAAATAGCAAAAATGTGATCGGAGTGGGACAGACAAGCCATCAGTTTAAAAAAATAGTGTCAAATTTAAGCTCCTATTGCCAATTCTTTTTCTGGAAAAAAAAAAAGATTTGACAGCTTTGTGTCCACTTTGACTGACAGGTACATGTTGTGATTTGAAAAATTACCCTCATGAGCCTTAAAAGGAAAACTGTGCGACTGGGGAAAAGCCAAGCCAAAGGACAATTTTCAGGAGTTAATTGCTGTTTGTCACATGCATGCAACAGTTTTACCACAGAATCCAAGAAGTCTCAGCTAGGTGGTATCAGAGCCCAGTTTCAGGTCTCTTATGAACATTTTCAATTCCGCCTGGAATAGAGGAACCCAACAAACAGCATAAAATTGAAACAGCCCCATGTTGGAGTGACTAAAAGTTCTGTTAAGCTGCTAAAAACCAGATTTGTAAAATCAGATCCCACAACCAGAAATCGAACACGCTTGGTGCGTGAATGTGGAGATACGCAGATATCGAGTTACAGGCTGCTTTCTGCAGCCGCAGGTGTGCTGCAGTGATAAGTGGGTGACACGTTGGCGTTAATTGGTGATACTGCCAAAAATGTTGGTTGCATTTAACGTTTTAACTAGTTGACACTTTTCATGACTTTTAGATAATTTTATAAATAAATACAATCAATGCTGACAGTTATTTGGGGGAGTTTGAATGACTTTGAGTTCAAGAGACGCCAGTAAAGCTGTCATTAATTTGCATGTAAACCACTAAACTGATTTCTCTTTCGTGCTGAAACCGTTAAAGGGAGTTCAGACCAGAAACTAATTTGTTTCCTTGAATAGTCTGCTCTGCAAATCTGTGGACTAAACAAATCAACCCTTGACCTCAGAAAACCAAGGTGTAAGATGAATTTGCAAGTGAACCCTGGTGTGGTGCAGCAAAAGTAAGAATCCACATTTATAACTAGGCAAAAACTGGAATTAATTAAATGATGAATGATAATATAATTAAATGATAAATGTGTACCTTCCTATCATCCCCTCTCTAACTTCCCTCTCTCTTCTTCCCTCCTTTTCTTTATATGGTCCAACTGTTACACATATAATTAATGTGAATAAAGTTTAGTATAAATTACAAAAGGGGTTTATTCAAATATACACCTGGTGTGTCAGAAGATTCATAACCCCTGTTGTAAAAGTAAAACATGTCTAAAACAAGAGGCCTTCAGCTCTCATCTGTTTGCTCAGCTGTTGGACAGGACAAGTTTAAAAAAAAATGTGCCAAAAACAAGAAAAAAAAATACCACAACATGTTGGAGTTTTAATGCTCCAGAAAAAAACTGCCGTAGGTCACACAACACTTTTCCGAGGCTGCAGCGAATGCATTTTCAACAAGTAATTAAGTTCAATCCTTTTACTGTGCATCTCTTCATCAAGGAACTCTATCAATACTGTTAATTTTGAAGTGATAAAAACTTTCAAGAAAGGGATTTGTTAATAACAGAAGTCATTCATTTCTTAGGGATGCGAACCTTGCCAGAAAGATCTGGATTTGTAAATAAACCTTATTGTGAGACTTTCTGCCCCCCAAAAAGACAAGCGTTCAACGAACCTACAATGAATAACTTCCCATTTATGAATCTGAAAAAAAAAAAAATCACAAAAACTATTAAAAATTAGTTGTGTCGTTTTTTTTTTATTGATCAAATTTTGTTTTTTTGAATACTGCCCCCTAAAGGATGACTGTTGTAACAGCATCATGATTCCAGGAGGTTTGGTTGATGGAAAAGCAAATCAATGCAATAAAGTTAAGAACATGTTAGCATTTTTTCCTATTCCAACTGATTTCCCTGGACAATCCTCGTCCTAGCTTCACTCAAAGCACAAAAGTTGGGCCGCGCCAACAGCACCACAGACGGGGGGTTGCTCACAGTTCTTCGCTCCCCTCATACAATAATTTTTTTTACCATCAATGTCCAAACAGAAAATAGCAAAAGAAGGTGCAAGATACGTCATGAGTTGCATACATCATGAAAAAGCAACTGTAAAAGTTTATGATCTTCGGTGCAATTTGTATGTAGAGCCCAAAAATGTTTGTAGAAACTTACAAATCAATGTGTGAATGCAAGAGTTTCCCAAAATGTGCATTTACACGTTTACATCGACTTGTCATTGGAAGTGGCCACTTAAACGCACTTTGCTGAGGGCGATGTGAAAGTAGCCACGTGGTCAAAGCAGTACATTTTCGTACAGATGACGTGAAAGAGCCGTCTGTTACATCTGTCTTAACTCTTGCTCACAGCAACTCCCGTTCTCAAGTCCAGGGGGTGTGGTGCCACAACACACCTCTGCGAGGCGAGCCAAAGTCCAATTCCTGGGGTGGCACCAGCGCGATCACGGCTACTAAAAAAGTCCTGCTTCAGCGCCAGATGGACTCTGGCACAACCCAATTGGTGTGTTGCGAGTAGGGCAATAAGAGGATGTAAACACGCCCATTGTCATGTAGTCACCCTCCCTACTGCTGTCTCCCCTCCTGTAGCCAGATCAATGTACGGGGAAAGGAGCGGAGTCCGCTATTTTACGGTTTTGTCCACTTCATCCTGGAAGTTAACTGGACTTTCGTTTTGAGGAAATCAAAGTATTTACTGCTGATGCTTCGGGGGGACAAAAAAAAAGGGGGGCAGATATAATAATCAAAACCATAATATGTTTTGTCTCAAGCCAAACTCGTATCCATGCAAATTTTGCCATTTAAAGGGAAACAATTTTTGTTTGTTTCCAAATAATAAATTTGCCTCTAATCTGCTGAAAAATAAAACCATTTTCCTCAGAAATATTTGCTTGTCTTTGGTGACTTCAAAGAGCTCACCCCTCTTTTGCATAAACACACCACATGGCTGTCGTTTGGAGGGCGGGGGGGTGTGATAAGAGACCCCGCCCCCGCAGGGTCGACACTGCTCAAAAAGTCCACGCGGCTCTCTCAGATGTGTGCACTCCTCCACGCGACAGGCGCGTGGCAACCTGAGGAAGAGGAGGAGTGGAGCGCCAGACCCCTGAAGCGCTGCGGTAACCACGGAGCAGGACTGAGAAAGACCCGTTTTTATTTAAAGACCAGTTTTTGTTTTGGTAAAAAAGAAAGAAAAAAATAGAGCGCATCTATTTTGGTAAACATTTAAAAATTAGTTGCGTCTGTCTTGCGCATCTGTGCGATTCTTAGAATTACGCACGAAAATATTCTCGTTTTAAATAACGTTTTTTTTTTCATTTTTGTTACTTTTGCTATTAGAGAGGGACTCAAAATTATTTATTAGATTTAAAAATTGTTTGATTTTGATTTAAAAAGAGGAAGGAAGGGAAATTATCAGGTGGCTGCAGGGAGGAGGACGAGCGCGCAGAGCGAAGCGCAGACATCGTGACGCCGGGCTGCGGGGCGCACTGCAGCCTGTTGGCTGCTCGTCTTTGTTCTCTCCTGAAACTCAAACTAATAACTGAGGGGGGAAACAGGCACGGGGATAAAGGGGCTTTAATTTATGTGATGGGAAAACAAAATACGTTTTGGAAAAGCGAAAAACAATTTAACTGTTGAGGAAAATTACAGAAAGGATCTGCTGTAGGTGTCGGAGGAGTTTAGTTGTTTCTTTACCAACTTTATTTTGAAATTCTTCCATTTTCACGTTTTCAAAATACTTGACCTGTATCCTGTCAATCATCCAGGTTACTTAAAAAATAAAAGCTTAATAACATTTTTCAAATTTGACAGTTTTGATCATCTCATCCCTGATTTAGTTTATCAAGTTGACCTTATAAATCACGATATTGTTTTAAAAAGGAATTATGGAGCAACATTTTAAAAAATTCAATCTGATTTGGAAAGTGGAACTTAACGGTGCCACTGAAATATCCTAAACGCATATGTAGAAATAGATATTTTTCCATAGGGATATTCTTAATAAAATGTTGTTTAAGAGTTTGGGGAAACTTTTAATTAACAGGAGAAAGTTAAACTCTCACTGAGTTTCAGTGGATTCGGTGCGTAAAGGAAGCAATCCTTTGCTAAAGTTTAGTTTGGAGTGCACCAAACCCGGCAGACCCAACTCGGACCGCATCGGTGTTCGTAGCTCCCCTGTTCGGGCGGGATCAGCTGAGAACCTCCGACCGACATCCTTTGAAAGCCCGTGTCCATGGAAACCGCCTCAGCGGCGCCGCGAGGGCTCGGCTCGAGGGCTGCTGTGAATAGGGTGACGTCACGTGGCCGGCGCCAGAGAGTCTGCTCCGGAGGGAGAGAGAGGAGAGAGGAGAGGAAGAGGAGAGCAGAGGAGGACGCAGGGCGCGGCTTTTTTTGCACCGACGTGCTCTTGCGCCGATCCATCACCTGTCTGTCAGGCTTCAGTCAAGAGCGCGTGAGCAGAGGTGCACAGCTGCAGGAGCGACGGGGGAAGGAGGGGATAATGGGAAATGTGCATTTCAGCAGATGTGGACCCGTGGATGATGCAGAAAAACATGATGCGCCGCTGGAGTTTGGTCTTTTGTGTATTTAATAAACATCAGTTATATTTCAAAATAAAAGTCAATCTCCTGTCATCTTTTTTTTAAAATAAACTTTCAAATTAAACCTAAAATATGTCACCTGGACCAAACTTTATCCGCATCGAAACTCCATCTGAAGGGGAAGAAAAGAACATCTGAAAGCATTCAATTACAGTTAATCACCTCTTCAGGACTCCCTCACTCACCTCAAGTGCAGATTAAGATCACTACAAAAACAAAAGGCTATTTAACACCCCCCCCCCCCCCCCCTCAAAGAAATCATGCAAAAACTAAAAATTCTAGCATATAGAAGTGGATTAACCCAGATTCCTCTGGCTATTATCCCTAAAAAATAAAAATTATAAACATTAAGATTTGGCTTTAATCATCATAGAAAGTTGTGTTTACGGTTAATAGGTTTAATTAACAAACATTTTTAGTAAAATTCAGTTCCATAAATGCCGAGTCTGTGCCATCACATCAGATTTTTGAACATTTAGGTCCCAAACTGTCAAATATTTCAAAAAGCCGCTACACTTCTTCTCAATTTTCCATCCTAATTTATTAATAATTTGATTTTAGAAGTATGAAAACGCTGCTTTTATCATCCAGTTTACGTTTGAATCATTCATTTTCTTGATCAGAAACAGGTAAGGGCTTAATTTTCCCAAATTGCCCACCGGAGATGAGAAGTTCCGCCTCCGGCCCCGCGTTGCCACTGGTAACGTTTTACAGAAGGGGCGGGGATTTCAGCAGCCAATGGGAGCGCCGGGAAGGCGTTGAGTGACACAAGGGCGCTGTCCAACCCGCGCGCTCGGCCCGCCCACTCGGCACACACTGCCCTGCTGCCTATTTAAAGGCTTGTGACAGCTCTGTATTCCAGTCTGAGCGCAGATCGGCTGAGAAAACGGGACTAAAACCAAACAAACATAGAAGAGAAAACAGAAGAAGAAGAAAACTTCGAGAATGAAAGCAATAAGCCCCGTTCGGTCCTTCCGGAAAAACGCCGTGAATTTAACGGAGCACTCGTTGGGAATCTCGCGGAGCAAGACCCCGGTGGACGACCCGCTCAGCCTGCTGTACAACATGAACGACTGCTACTCCAAGCTGAAGGAGCTGGTGCCGAGCATCCCGCAGAACAAGAACGTCAGCAAGATGGAAATCCTGCAGCATGTCATCGACTACATCCTGGACCTGCAGATCGCGCTGGACTCCAGCGTCGCACTGAGCAGCCTGCATCACCCCGCGCGGCCGGGGCAGACCGGCGCATCCAGGCCCCCCCTGACCACCCTCAACACAGACATCAGCATCTTGTCATTACAGGTAATTACACTGCTTTTGTTGTTGTTTTTGGTTTGTTTTTTTGGGTAGGGGGATGCGCCCCCCCCCCCCTTCTCATTCCTATTGTTGGGAAATGAAACCATGAGACGCGTTTTGACGCTTTGGCTCCGCGTTTGTTTGTTTGCAGTCCCCGGAGTTGCCATCAGAGCTGATGACAGATGACAGCCGGACTCTGCATCGTTAAGGCGGTAAGTGGGGCTGTCCCTCCTGTCTGTCTGTCTGTCTGTCTGTCTGTCTGTCTGCTGCATTCTCTGGCCAGGGCTTTCCACGCTCCCGCAGCAAAATCGGCTGTCGCGGGGGAATGCGTCACTCCCCCGACAGCCATTGGAAACGGGATTCTAAAAATGAATAAAAACGCGCGTCATCGGTGCCAAATAAAAACAAATTAGAAGCATTTCCAGCGTATGGAAGAAGTAGCCGTCAGGGTTCTATTATCCCCACTTGTGCCTGTAATGAAGAGCATCTGCAACAGGAAAAATAATGGCTGTTTGGATTACTGCTACTACGATGTCTGCACATAATTGGTACAAGAAGTGGGTAGGCGCCAGCTGAGCGGCAATTACGCTGATTCTTCCCCAGATTGTAGGCTGAAGTTGTGCGAAAAATGTGCGCGCGCCTTCCCCCTTCCCTCCCTCCCTCCTCCTCCCCCTCTCCTTGTCGTGAGCGCTTGTGCGTGCGCGTACATCTGGAGCGCAGAGTTTGCTTAGTATTGGGAGTGTTTGGTTAAATGTTAAAAAACTGCGGCTTCCTCCCTGGCGCCAGACTGTCCGGATCTCTGCCCTGTTTGCGTTTTCTAAACACGCCTCTCCTCCTTCTCAATCTCTTGCAGGTGTTTGGTCAAGACGCAAAAAAAAAAAAAAAAGAAAAAAAGAAAAAAAAACCCACACCAGGACCTGAGGAGCAACCCATCCAACACCATCCAACTGCAGTTCCTCAGGCCTGGATGTTTTTTTTCTTTTCATTATCCCCCCTGAAATCAAGACTCTTACTTCAAAAAGAAAAGAAAAAAAAGGACAATCTCCTGTGATGTGACACTTTCATTATTATTTAACTTAAGACTTTTTTTTTTTATTTGTGGGTCCTTTCTGGAAATGGAAGGAAGGCGCGATATGTTCCCGACAACGGGAGGAAAAAAGGGGGGAAAGAGGAAGAAAGAAGGGGGGGGGGGGATTGTCACAAGGATTACCACCTCCCCTCTTCTTCCTCACCTCCCCGTGACCCCCCCCCCCCTCCCTCCTTTCTCTCCTTGTTGATCTCTTCGCTTTTTCTGCGGAGGTGGGAACTTGTACAGAAACAAGCAGTTTGGTTAGTTACTGTTCAAAGAAAAAAATGTTTAAAGTTTAGTCTTGTCTTGTCAGAAATGTTGGCACACGAAGGACTGGACAATGTTTAAGAAAAAACAAAAAACTTGATTTAAAAAAAAAGAGAAAAATCTTGTGAACTCTCACCAGGAGTTGTATAGTTGCAGGAATTTGAAACTTCTGCAAAAGTGTATTGCTGTACTTAATTATGCTGAAACTTTTTATAAAAGTAATGTAAATTGTACCTTTTTTTAAATATAAAAAATAAATCAAAGTGCAACTTGATTTTTCTTGGCTTTTTCATTGCATTCAGATCTGAAAAAAGTGCAGACATTCTTGTTTAAAAAAAAATCTAAAAAATGAGGCGCTTTTATTTTGGTGAATTAATCAAACCGTAAATGCTATCTTTTTTTAAACTCAGGAATCTGTCAGATCATCTTTTCATCCCATCAAATCCATTTTGATAAACTAAATTTTCCTCAGTGTAAAAATAATTCTACAAAAAAGCAGAAATGTTGGATATTTGAACCAAATGTTGTCCAAAAAAAGTCAATGTCCAGAAAACATTGACATTCCTGTACATCTACTTTAAAGTTGACTGCGTTCACGCCAAACCGCAGCAGGTTTGTATAGAAATTGCGCCATCTGTCGGACCACAAGAGTCCTGCAGTGGTACTTTTCTCATTCTCCCTTTTACCCTGAAATTACATTAAATTAGTGTTTTACATTCAAGATCAATGTTTTTTTTTCTTTTTTTAGTTGAGGCTGAAAGGCGAGAAATTTCAAAACCAAAACATGTTTTTAAGAATTGAATGTTTATTTGCTGCATGCAAAGACGAAATGGTTTTACAATAAAAAAACAACACAATCTACGTCACGAGTGAAATGCTTCAGTAACACTGCAAGGCTTCTTACTTTTATTTTTTTAAACTACCTACAAACACATTTGACTCTAGAACTGTAACATTCTACCAGGAAACGGTTGAGAGAGCCACCAAACTGTCAAAACACAAAAGCTTTTTCTGGTTTTCTTTCACGAAACGTTCTGACTGGAGGGATTTTCCAAAGCACGACTCAGGTTTTCTAACACGACACCACCGATCTACGTTTTGGGACATGGACGCATGCGGGCCGTCCTAGAGGACGCTCTCCCTCTCATCTCCCAGACTGATGGAGCACAGGTTGTGGTTGTGGTGGACGGTGGCGGCGGTGGCGGTGCTGCTGCTGCCGGGGATGATGATGATGCCGGTAGAGGATTCTGTGCCGCCCTCCTGCTGCTGACGGCTGTTGTTGGTGTTGTTATTGAGGGCGGCGTCGATGGAGGTGTGGTTGAGGTTGGCGACCCTGTTGGCGGGCCATCCCTCATCCGGGCTGCTGGCCATCAGGCTGGCTTCGGATGGCGCGTCGGAGCAGATGGACATGCGGGCCACCGTAGCTTCCTGAAGGCCGCTCAGGCTGCTGGGGAGGAGGCCCCTCTTCTTCACCAGACCCTCCAGCTCCAGCTCGATCAGGCTGGGTTTCGGAGCTTCTCCCTCTTTGGTGGAGTCGTCCATCGCCTCCTCGAAGGAGGGGTCAGAGGAGCTGTCGCTGGAGCGCATGCCTGAATCCGACGAGTCCTTCTTGTCCAGGAGGATCTCTGCAAGGAAGCCCGGCTTGGGCAGCAGCCCGACAGGCTGAGCGCCCCCATGGGAGGGGGGAGGGCAGGCTTTAGAAAGCAGAGGTGTGGTGTTGTCCGCTTCCTCTGAGCCAGAGTCTTCCTCATTGGGCAGTTCATGGTAGAGCGCCCCGGCTCCTTTCCTCTTAAAGTACAAGCTGTTGTCGAGCTTCTCGTCTTCTTCGCTGATGGGGTCCAGAAGCGGAGCGTCTGCATCGGGGGCCTCGATGCTCTTCGAGGCCCGCTTGCTGAAGGACTTGCGACCGTCTTGGTCACTTCCCTCCTTAACCTGAGGAGGAAGATGGTTTTGTGAGAAGCAAAGAGAAGTTGGTCACAGAGAAGCTGAAGGAGATGTGAAAGCAGGACAGATTTCAAAATAAAAGCTGACCTCTGAGCTTCATGTCTGCACTGATGTGACCCAACAACAATCACAATAGTTTTTTTTTAGAAGTTTATATTACATTGAATAAATATGCAAACTAAAATATCGTTTACAAATTAAAATAAGTCTAAAGGAATATCGTATAGTGTATTTTTTTGAAAAGTTTTTAAGAATATGGCACAATATTTCCTATTCAGGATGCATTTAATAACAAATGTCCAGTTATTGATTAGTCAAGAATAGTTTAGCATCATCCTTTCCAAAGAAAAGGAAATGTTTCTATGTTCATCTTTCAAACCGGATCTCTGCTTTAAATGTTTAGTATCATTTTTAAATAAAGCTTTTTGATGAACTGTGCGTTGTTTTTCTGATTTGGATGAATGTATTCACCATATTTATTTTACTAGACTGTGCTCTCCTGAAAGGCTGTTGTTCCGTCGGTCAGCCACTAAATGTCTAAATCTTTCATAAACTGAAGCTTTGAAGCTTCAAAAGTGCTTTTGGGCTAAATCTGGCAATATGTGTGTGTTTTACTGAACTTTATTGTTTCTTTAAAAACTCATTTTGTGGTTTTTCGTCTGTTGTACTATAGTTGATATCCAACATCAAATGCCTGCCACATGGCTAATGCTAACATCTCAGAAAACTTTCTTTTAACCCTTTAACACTGAAGCTTCAGCTCCAATGATTAGTTTCTACGACTTTTGTAACTCTTCAACCGATTACGTAATTAAAGTAATATCAGCGGATGCTGAACATTTTGTAATGGTGCAGAGCCGCTTTTCTCTGCATCTGCGCTGATACGTGTTGATTGCATCAACATCCCCAATGTAAGGGTTGAAATATCTACTCAAAGTGTGTGTGTGTGGGTTTGTTTTTAAATAACAAGCCTTGGCCCAAAAATTCTGCATGAAAAAGGGTTTTTAGTGCATTCACTTCACTTTAGCAGTGTAGATGGTAGTTCCCCTTTAGGCTATGGTAGAACTGTCTGAGCTTCTCTATACAAGCTATAAAAAAAGCCTCTTTGCACCACTTTAGCTCTTCTCATCAGTTTGATCGACACAAAAGTGAATTGTTGTAAAGAGGGAGCAGCTAATGTGACTCAGGGTCAGGTTTTTTTTTTAGGTTCTGAGTTAGTTGCACAAAGAGTCAAATGTAATTTTAGCTGCTAGCTAGCGCTGTTGCAGCTTTGATGACACCGTTGTAGAAAGGTCTCGGATGCAGATGCTCACCAAAAGGCTTTTTTCTATTGTTTTTTTTTTCTTTCAAATGTAGTGGTTTTCTTAATGCAAGTAACCAAACCACTTCCGGCCTTTCTGAGTAGCTTCTGATACAGGAACTAAAACAGAGCTGCTGCAGTAACACTCCTCTGCTTTTTTAAATGCAACACTGCAGGAGAGAATTTTGTTCTAAGCGTAAATATATTTATATGATCAGAAACGATATGACGGCGATGTCAACAGATAACGCACAACTTTCCACCCACCCCTTTGTCCTCGGAGCTGCCAGCCGGCAGCAGAAACTGCCCCGGGTGGGGCTGCACAGGCCTCTCCCCCCCGCTGCCGGACATCTCCAGCTGGGCCATCTGAGCGATGTACTCCCTGTAGGCGTCCCGGTACTCAGCCTGCTGCTTGTCTGTCAGCTTACAGATGTCATTGGAGGATTCCTGGGAGTTGAGGCTGGACATGCTTGAAGTGCGGTGATTTGCCACCTGACAAGATGACAAAAAGTTGTTTTGGCATGGAAAAAGAGAAGAAGAAGAAGAAGAAGAAGAAAAAAACAAACCACACAACTAAACATCTCAGCTCCTGTCAACATTCCACTTACAGAACAAACATTTAAAGACCCACTCTGATGAAAATCTTCTGTTTTGGTGTTTTTTATTTGTTCTTATGGCATTTCTCTCATGATGGAGGACATCTATTAGGAAAATTAAGATTGAATTAGCATTTCTGAGAATTTCTTTATTCAAATTGTTGTGACTCAGGATCAGAGGGAAAAATGCAGATTGAAAAAGAGCTCATTTGTGTCGCAGAAAATACACAGGATGGGCCACAAGCATCCACTTGGAGACGACTGGATCCATGCACGTCTTCGTTTTCCTCATCCAAGCTAGCATCTGCATCAAAACTGTACTGCTCTAATATGACAATTTTTTGGTGCGCATGTAATGTTTGGTGTGATAGGCTGTAAGCTAGCGGGAGAGTGTGCAAACATATGGGTAACAGGAAGGGGGGTGGGCTTACTCTAATCCCGCCCACAACTCAGAAGAAAATCTTTTATGAACTGTTTCCGCTCTGCAGTAACTGTGTCCTAGAAAACAACACAAGTTAATTTGATTTTGGTTAAAGACATAATTAAAAAACCACTAGGAACGCTTTTAAAATAGATCAAAAGATGATCGGAGTGGGACTTTAAATGTTTGAGCTATAAATGACTGGAAACCCATCAGAACCAGAGTGTGAGGACGTGAAAAAGTTGCTGGAACACGGGCGCAGATGGAGCTGCGATGAAAGCTGTTCTGTGTTTTCAGTGCTGGGATTCAATTTGAAACAATTCGGAAAGTGAGAGCATTTAAAATAGCAGCAGAGCCAGTTGTCAGAGTGTGACTGTTTGTTCGTGTCTTAGATTTGAAAATAGCAGACAGGGGGCCTTTTGACACCTTTTTTTCCCCCTGTCTAATAGGGGATCTTTTTAAGTCTGATCTTCTTCTGTCGCGCTCCTTTCTCACTTAAAGTCTGTGCGAAGCGGCCGGCGTGGCACCTTCCTCCTGAAATCTTGTGTGACGTTTTACAGACGGGCTGACTGACCGGCCAGTGGGAGTTGTTGCTGCGCCTCGGAGGCTCCTCCACCCCCGCGCCGCTGAGCTCCTCAAAGCTCAGGTTGAGGCTGAAGGTTTCACGCTGGGGACCCCCGGCGCGTCTGCTGGGCTCCCCGTGGAGCAGGCTGCTGCCTTGCTCACTAGCAGCTCGAGACTCGTCTTGGATTGCCGCCTGGCTTTCAGCATACCGCTGCTCCATCACCTTAAAAACATGGAGAGGGCTTTCTGTGTGGTCAAAGGTGGATTGAGGACAGCCGTCCCTGTAGTGGTCATTGTTTTGTTTTTTTTCCTTTCTCAGGACATGTGATGTGCCAAACAAGCGTGTTTAGCAGCAACAGTGAAAGCATGTGCTTGTGAGAAAAGCCGTTTTTAAAGTACAACCACTCAGCTGTCCTCTCCTCGCCAACAATAACCTCCCTTCATCCAGATATCAGGCGGCCATCTTAAACCAGATTGCTGCGCTTTTGCAACATCCCAGCAACGCAGCGCTGGGTTTTTACAGGGAGCTGGGAGGCCACCGTACTTTACAGCTGCTTCCAGGCGGACCCCACATTCAAGCTCCTGCACAACATGACCAATTCGCTCCCTGCTTTCGTAGCAGTGAGCAAAGGCGGACATGTGTTTGTGATTTCAGGCCCGGCTCAGCCGTCTGGACTCCTGGCTGACTTACTAGCGCTAATGTGGATTTGAAATTTCCAGTGAAAGCAAAAAGAAGAAAAAAAAAACCACTCTCATATAAATATTTTTTCTTTAATAAACTAAAGATGTTACAGTCAAGGAGAGAAATGCTGTTAGAAACCAGGTGTCAGAAAAGCAGAACCTCATATACGTAATTTACGATGTCTACGATTTTTTTAACCGTTTTGGAACAGCTTTTAAAAATAAAAGTCTTAAAAAGGCCAAAAACCAACCAACTTATCGCAGGGCACTGATTGTGTAATGACAAATGAACAAAATAAGGAGAACCCCTTGGTCCCTAAAAGCTTTCAAAATAAAACTTGTCTCTTTTAAATCCTTTTTCTGAGGTGCAGCGGTAGGGCGGTTGACCCATGATCGTAAGATTGCAGGTTCAATTCCGCCTTGCACGCCCGTGAGTCGAAGTGTCCTTGGGCAAGACACTGGACCCCACCTTGCCTCTGGTGGTAGGCGGGCGCCTGTGCTAATGTGTGTGTGAATGTGTGTGTGACTGGATGAATGGGTCTGTGACTGTAAAGCGCTTTGTCCTTGTAGGTAGAAAGGCGCTATATAAGTACACTACCATTCACCCTTTAACATCAGAGCTGTCACCGCCAACACTGAACAACTCTTTCCTCCCCTACCCCTTTGGCTTCTACCGATTGCTCCAATTGTAGGGGCATTTGGAGCTGTATGGGTGTCAGAACTCGTTTTTTTGAAGGGGAAGCCGTAGCGACTTACTGCTGGGTATCCCTCCACCAGGAGGGTGTTCCGTGTTGCACTGTGGTGCGGAGGACAAACGCATTTCTTCATGTGGGGGTGCTCTGAAGCACAGAAGTTAACATTTAAACGTAAGTCATGACTTTTTGTTTTAGCATGACTAAAATTATAAAACCGGTGTTGTGTATTTTCTGAGCGCTTACATAGATGACCGGTGACTATTGATGATGTCATCAAGCGGTAGTAACATCCGAATTTGAAGACCATATTTTTCCACATCTCTCCGTCTGGAGGGCTACATGTAGGGGTAGGGAGAAGCCGCAGGGGTAGGGGAAGAATTTAGATTTGGCCTTGTTCTCTGAACTCTCGTCACTCTTCAATCATTTACGCAATTAACCCAATTCCACTGGATTCTGACGCAGACAAAGCAGCTTTGGGCTCAGTGTTGGCTTAAGTTTGCCGTTTTTCTCAGCTTTCAGAATCCATTTGAATTCCGTTGATTGCGTGAACTGTTGAAGGGTTATGGTCATTCAAAGAACGTGAACACCACTGACTGTGTATTAGAACCGGACCGGCTTCCTTCTGGCTCCAACGGGATACGGATGCCGCCATGTTGGAGCCAGATGTAAGCACTTGAAACCGGGAGAATCTATCAATCAAAGTTTCAAACGTTTGATGGGATACCACATACTTTTATCTGACTGGTCAGTTTGTAACTTAAAATCATGAAAGAAAAGAGGATTAGCAAGAACATTTTAATAAAGGTATCGGAGCAAGAATGGTTATTTGACTGAGTTACAGCTGGTTATTTCTCAACAAGAGGGATTTTTGCTTCTTAAGGCTGGTGGGTACTTCCTGTTTGGAACACCAGGTGGGAGGGATCACTCATTCATAAACCATAAATGGTCAACACTGGAGTTAAGGCTTCGTTGGTAAAGGGTTAAAAATCTTTCCCATTGACTGAAGATGTCTCACCATTCCTCTGAAGAGCTGCCAGTCCCCAAAGTTCATCTCCATCTCTTTCTTCAGCTCGTCCAGGTTGCAATGAAGGAGGACTCGACCGTTTATATTAGCCTGGAATAAAAAAGGAATCAGAACTTTTAGTGAGAATAACTCCAAAGTGTGATGGGTGTTTAGAAAGGTCACCTTTTTGATGGTGGCTGTGTATTGAGGCAACATGTTGGGGTCGATCCCATCCGTCTGTTTGAGGCGCTCACACACCGCCTCCGTGCTCAAAGAGCTGAGCATGACAGCTGGACCCACCTGGAAACATGGAGCCCAGACACAGCTGAAGCATGGAATTGAGAGAAGTGCTTCACACGGTTAGAGAAACTCACTCCAACTACACAGATGAGTGCAAATCGAGCAAGACGTTTTGTTAAACGGCATGCAGACTAAAGACACTCCAGCAGCTACTCTATTAGTGTCTAAAGGCCGTGTCACACAGCTACTACACATATTTTGCACATTGTTACGACCCCTGGTCTTGCCTCTATGTCTTGTTTATGTGTACATGTGCTTGATGTTTAGCTCCTGCAGGCATCCAGCGCCCCCCCCCGCAGAGCTGATTGAGGCTGCCACCTTCTACCAATCGTCTGGCTGGGATGGAAGCTTTAAAAGCTCCCAGGATCCTCTGCTCTAGTGGCTGCTGAATTCCTGAGAGGAATTTGTTCTTCAGCCTGCCCCTGCAGTCTGCCTGGCCTTAGCCGGTGAAAGCCTCTGGTTTCCCTCTTAGTTTATTCTGGCTTTGTCCTTTTGTTAAATTTAACCTTGTGGTCTTTGTTTGCATTTTGAGTGGTCGTAGTGTTTTGGAGACTGTATTTCTGCAAAGGTTTTCTTGCTATAAAGCCTGAGTTTAAGTTATTTCATCATTTATTCCACCTTTGGTGATTTGATGGTTAGTTTCCTCGATTTTTATGTTGTGTAACCGAAATAAACCGATTATTATTTTATCTTTATGTTACCCATTTTATCCCTCCTCCCTGAAGAGGGACGCAACACGGGTATTACACGGATGAAAATTGGTCATACGTGAATATATGTGGAAAAAGTGAGAAAAATTGTGGTCTTTATGTAAAATGTTTACATATGTACCACATTAAAACCACGGAAGAAGTATGAATAAACCACGCAAAGAACATGTAAATCAACGTTTGAAAAAATAAGCCAAATCTGACCCAAAATTTGTGCGTCAGGTACATGGTTTTAACGTGATATGTGTGCCGTATAAGCGGTAATAAAGTTATACATCGGTGGTACATGTGTGAAAAGTCCATTAGACATACGTGGAAGGGTCGTGAAAATCATGCACAATTGTGTGAAATTTACGTAATAATTGGGTAGAAAATACGTAATGACACGTAAACTGTGTAATTCTCAATCAAAGAAAAATTTTAAACAACTCAAAACTGAATTCACATAGAGACCCGTCGGCCCAAACCCTCGACAGACATCTGCGCTCATCGACGAATAACAAACGCAAGAAAAACATAGGAATTACGTATATCACGCATGTATCACGAAATACAGCACTTTAAATGTGGAAATGCAAATAATGTAAGTAGTGGCCGTGTGACAGGGTCTTAAAATGAAACAAACTGGTTGTTAACCCTTTCCTATTAGAGCATAAATGATTAGCATTTGAGGAATGGAGCCACAGCTGTTATTTTTGATAAAACCAGTTGATGCTCAAAGCCTCGCCTTGGCACGAGGAAAACAAACTCCCTCCCTCTGCTCACTCGCTTTTCTCCTCTTCCTCCCTTCTGTGCTGACCTCCTGCTCTCCCTTCCATCACTCTCCTTCCCCTCCGGCTCCACCCTGCTACTACCACCATTAAGACGAGGCTTCAAACTAAGCTGCCCGGCTTTGTTTCTGCTTTCCAGGGGGAGAAAAAGTAGAGCCCAGATGGATCGTGAATGTTTGCTAGACAAAGAAAAGGCAGCTCAGGCGACAAACGGCGAGTGCCAACTCTCTGTAGCGATGCAGATGACCAATGGAACCTAAAAGGAAGTGAAACTAGAGATGGATCTGGACGTTTTTACGTCTCTTCACACAGCATGCTTTAGAGGAACACCAGAGTTAAAGACCCACTCCGATCATTTTTTGAGCTGTTTCAAAGCGTTCACAGTGGTCTTTTAATTATGATGATGACGTTTTTACCCAAAATAAAAAAATCTGTGTTGTTTTCTAGGACTTAGTTTCTGCAAAGCAGGCAGTAGTTCATTAGAAATTCACGTCTGAGTTGTGAGAGGTCTCTGTTTACACGCTGTCCCAATAGCTAACAGCCCCTCACAACCCCAACCTAACATTACTGATGAAGCACAAATGGCAAACAAAATTAGAACTATTAAGCCCTAGCGACCACTTTCAATGAAAAGTCTATGTAAACGCAGATATATGCATGTTTTGGGCTTCCGTGTGTAGAACTCTGGCTTTAGCTCGTAGCTACATATGTTTCAACGACTGTTTTCGGGCTCTATGTACAAAACACGGGGCTTTTGAGTCCATTGTGGCAAGGTAAACTGGTCAAACTTGGACCAATTAGGGACTCCGATTCAGTAGCAATGTATGGGTAGCATCCTTTTTAATTCACACAAGTCCCAACTGTTTGAAAATTGATCATGGAGGAGAAATCAATAAATGTGGTTTGTGGCCAACCCAAAGTCTACAACGAAGTGTGAAAGAAAAAGCCTGGAGCAAGATTCACAAGATTTGCCCAGTTTTTAAATTTTTCACCAGGCCTATTCCAACCGTAGGTGGCAGACAAGTCAAAAGAAAGAAGAAGAAGAAGAAGAAGAAGGGCCTCCCGGCTTGTACATAATGTGCTAAACGTAAATGGTAAATGCTAAATGCTAAATGGCGTATACTTATTAAGCGCTTTTCTACCTTCTTCAAAGGCCCAAAACGCTTAACAGTCACAGAACCATTCACCCAGTCACACACACATTCACACACACATTCACACACTGGTGGCGGCTCCGCTGCCAAACACTGGCGCCAACCTTCCACCAGACGCAAGGTGGGTTTCAGTGTCTTGCCCAAGGACACTTCGACACAAGGGGGTTGGCAAGGCTGGAATCGAACCTGCAATCTTACGATCATGGGTCGACCACCCACATTCTTGAACATACATTCTTGTACACACATGCCTGGTGTGTATGTAGCTTCAGAATGGAGCGGAGCAGGAAGCAGGAATTTCTTCGTCTGATCATGATTCACAGCGGTTTGAATAAAGAAATACTCAGAAATACAATTTTATGGTTAAATTACTTTGAATATTATCAGAAAATGCCACAAGAACATGTTAAAAACACCAAAAACATAATCGGAGTGGGTCTTTAGAGAAGCGGTGGAGATCTGTGGATGATGGAAGACGAATTCTAGTAGAGATGGAGGAGACCAAAAATTGTACCTTTTTTACTTTGAAAGGCAGCGACTTTAAATGCTTAAAGGAAAAGAGACAGATAGTAGCAAACAGAGTCAAAACCACAGATAGAGTTTCAGAAACATGACGACACCAAAAAAAACCAGGTTGGGATGTGAGGACATGCTCACAGCGGGGGGCGCGGGCCGCCTTCTTCATAGTCTAGAAAAACAGAGGCTTTTAAAGATTATTAGACAAGAAGTTTTAAGTTGTAGTCTGCAAAGAAAAGAGACGTCATTTAAAAAAAAAGAAAGCAGAAGTTTCCATTTGGGGATGGCTTCTTGATTTGGACAGCGAGCACGTCTTTTCGGAGTAAAAGCACGAATGTGTGCGAGAATCGTCCCAGTGTGCATGTTTGATAAGACTGTAATTACAGCTGGGTTGAGCTCAGGGCTGGGCAGAAGGATGGGGAAGAGGAAACAGAGCTCTGTGAGGGAGGAAGCGTCTTGGTATGGAGATAAGCTCCACCAGTGCGTTGTCAGTATGTGTGTGTGTGTGTGTGTGTGTTGTCAGCCCCAACATTTGCTCTGATGATAATCCTGGCAGCCAGAGGAATCCATTCTCGCACTTACATCAGCTTTGCAATTACACCCGTCTTTGTCTGCTTGCATATCCAAAGAGCAGCGCAGAGACACGTACGCGCTCGCAGAACAACAAACTGACATGAGCACTACAGCCAGATTACAGCCTGAAAAGGGATTAAAAGAAACATTTGGAAAATGTATTTTAAACAGGAAGAAGATACCAAGAAAACAAGTTTTTCTTTTAAACTGATGAAGGTGTGAAAGATGGGATTAGAAAAAAATTAAAGACACAAATCCCAGACAGATAAGAAGTAAATAGAAAAGAACATAACTCAAGAATCTATATTTGAATCTTTCAAACAGCTCCTCTCAAAGCTTGCTAGCAGTGTTCTGATAAGTAATTTTTTTTTAGTAGAAATCTCCTGACCAGTGTTATCATTCAACTGTTTAACGGCAGCAGCTCTCTGTGGAAATCTGTAAATATGTGGAAGCCGAGGTTCAGCTCTTTTACCGTTCAGCAAGTAAAATCAGAACTTTTGAAGTTAAAAAATGAGAAAATATGTTTAGATAAGCAGTTGATTTGCTTGTCAGCTTGACATGACAGAGGAATTTTCACATCATCGCATATGAACGGCGCTATAATGACGCACGATTCATGTTCTACGTTGATTTCCGTGTTCTTTGTGTGGTTTATTCCTTCCTTGGTTTTAACGTGGTTCATTTGTGATACATCTGTGAAAATTTTATGTAAACTTTTCTAACTTTTTCTCACATATGTTTACGTATAACCAATTTTCATCCGTTCTATATGCACAAAATGTATGTAGTGGCTGTGGGACACGGCCTTTAGTCACAACTGGTTGGATACAGGTTATCTGCGGGTGAAAAAAATGTAATATCAATATCGCAGACTGCTCGGAGACCGGAGAGCGGTCTGGTCGTAGTGAACACTTGTACGACACGCTAAGGTAAAGTAAGGGTGGTTTTTCCCCCCAGAACTCTGCACACTGCGCAAGAGGCAGTTCAAGTACCTACTTCACTCTTGTTCATCACGATCTGCCGCTAATAGCATGCCTGTAGAAAAACAAATCGTTTTGGGTTTTCCTGTGGGACGTGCACACGTTTGCCCATTTTTTGGCCCGCAGACACCCCATTTCTAGCCGTAACGGTAACTAAGTCTCTAACGTTATTTGAATAAAATACATTTTGGAGAAACTCTTGCTGATTTTTAATCTAATATAAAATCCATGTAAAACTTTTTGAAAATATTTTTTTTTCTGTTTTTTGCTTCTCACCGAGTTTTAATCGTCTTTGTCAGACAGCAAATGTACAAAATCAGCAGGAAATCCATTTTCTTCTTCCATTACTGCACAAAGTTGAACAGTTTATGATTTTACTATGGTATGCAGTAACGCAGAGGTTATTAGGACTGCAGAGTCCCATGCTGCAAGCTGGAAACCAGTCGAGCATCATCTGCTGACGGTGCACCTGAGGACAGCCACCAATGCTTTCAGGTTTCACAGGTTTGCAGGACTTTTTATTTATTTTATTTTAGAACAATTTGGATAATGCAAAAAGGAGTCAGAGCAGAGCCAGCAGATTCGAATAGTGCCTTCTACGTCATAGTTTCGTAGCAGTTGACCCAAAAATCAAACAAAGAGATGCTGATACAAAAAAACAGAAACCAGAACGTCCCCTACAAAGCCAAAGCCTGCTCTTCGTCTACAGACACGCACGCATTTAGATACGAAGTTTTCTTTTCACAGAGATAACCAGATGAATGTCTTCAAAAGATTTAACCTGGCAAACATACAAGACATGCGACAGAGGAGAAGCTGCATGGTCACAGGCGCAGATCATCAGGCAGATAGCTCAGAGCTGGTTTTTCTGTAGACCTGAGCGTAAAGGAGCAGAACGCGTGGCAGTAAGTCTACTAATGTTAGTGAGGTTACCACAATGGGGTCTGAGGGGCTCCAGGGGAGGCCTTCTCTGGCATCCTCTGCAATAACATCCTGACACGGGTGCAGAGTGGAAACAAAGAATGCATAAGAAGGAAGTGCCAGATAAACCCATTTACTGAACTTCTTCATTTTTTATGCGGTTTCTTAACAGCAGAAAATTCAGGTTTAGGGGCTGCGTTATTTGGACATGGTGGCATTAAAATACAAAAAAGAACAGAAAGTATGTGGACAGAAAGGAACAAAAAAGAAAGAAAGACAGGAGGAAATGATAAAAAGGAAATGAGGTTTTGACTTTGGTGGTTGGTTCATGCAGCAGGTCAACACGATGGGCCCAGGAGAAAACTAAAAACCCCCACAGTGACATTTATAGGGCTTTTTTTAACAGAAAGCACATGAAGCCCTTCAATAACTTCAAAATCTAGAATAAGTTCCATTCTAGTTGCAATAAATCCTTATTTTTGACTCATTTTATAGCAAATTCTGCAGAAAAAATGCAAAAGGAAAGAAAGACAACTAATATTTCTTCAAAATAAAAGGTCAGTAATTTGTGATTTCCATCAAAAACAAAATGGTTTGTTATTTTGTATAATATAATAAAAATTTGCTAAAAAATAATATAAATGTAATTTATTTTTAGAGATTCTCCCCTTCGGTTTCTTTTTTTTACTTACAAGTCCACTGGTGTCCTGGGCTTGACCGGGTGGTTTAATGGTGGGGCGCGAGGGTGGAGGGGCGTGGTGTGAAAAATGGCGAGGTAGGTGATACACGTGATGGGGGAAATAAGGCTACGGGGGGGGAGATGAGAAAACACAAACTGAGGTAAAAACAAAGCATGTAAAAGGATGATCATGCAGGTATGGGACAAAAAAGAACATGTGCAAAAATGGACATATTTTAACTAAAAATGGTGCGTTGGACTGCAGTTGATTTTTTTAAAACGAGTATATTTGGGGGTATTATTGGTCCAGACTGTAGGTGCTGCCTCACCCGGTTGTAGAAGGGGTGCTGAGGCCCGGTCATCCCGCTAAAGTAAGAGCTGTGGGGTTGAGCAGGCAGAGACCCGGCGAAGGAGCCAGTGGGGGAGCAGGCGGCGGAGGGCTGGCCGTACCCCGGCTGGTGACGGGGCGCTGCTTCCTGCAGGGGCAGCGTGGGAAACGTCACTCCGCCCATGTGCATCTGCTCCCTAGCTGCACGGACATCTAAGAAGGGGGCAAGAAAGCGAGCATTTATCAACTGGCAGAGACGAAACACAAAATATCACCAAGTATTTGAGCTGAGTTTCTAGTTTGAATTTTGTTTTACACTCGATACAAGACTAAAACAACTTACTAGTAACTATTCTATAGATTGAACAATTTGCTGAGACAACTGAAAAGCTTATACGTTTTTCTTGAATCTTGAAAATATCAAAGGTCAATAAAACTTTGGTTGTGTTTATAGACTTCACCTTCTGTGTGATATTTGAGGAAGATTGCTCAAATAAAAGTTTCCTTTTTCCATATTGTGGAAAAATGTAAATCAACAAATTGTACACTTTGCCACAAAATCACCCCAATTTGTAGAGTGGCCATCCCATAATAATTTCAAACATTTTTTTGGAAACCCCCTTCACGTGTTTTCATTTCATAAATGGATTTTGAATAACCTTTTTTGAGCCTCATAAGAGGCTTTTGCCCCCTTCATTTTTTTATGATGATTTGTCCACTGTGATGTCATCGTCTTCGGGGGAGGGTCTTTCCCTCTGCCCAAAATTCATTTTCACCAGATACCAGGTGTATGCGAATTTTGGTGAGTTTTTAAGTATGGGGTAAAGTGATCGCTCAAAGGCCTAGTAGGAAAGAAGAATCACCAAAACAATATGGTCCTTGCAGTCCAGGACTGTTGCAGACCAGATTTTTGAGCTAAAAGAGCTGGACATCCCAATTTATTGTAAGAAATTTTACCAAGACTAATTCTGCTAGTTCTGTAAGCAGATTTTTTTCCAATTATGACAACGGAAAAACTTTTTTCATTCTCTGAGATTTAATTTGTCTTGTGAAAGACGTTTTTACCAGTGCAGAGCTATAATTTGGTTTTTTTTTGATCATCTTTTGGGGGTTTTAACACTCCAAAGAGGAAAAAAATGAAGTCAAATAGCAGATAAACTCAAGGGGAGCGTGCTAAAATTAAATAAAAGCCCAAAGGAGGACTACAAAGAAAACATGGTTAATAAACAAAACAAAAATGAATTGGATGAACAGTCCAGAGACACAAAAACAGCAGAAAAAGTGGAAATATTTGCCTTAGAGTTTTAGAAAAGGCAAGAAGGAATATAGCCAGTTAGGTAAAGTCTCTAAATGTGTCTGAAAGTTTAGAATAGAGCGTCTCTTTGTGGTTTGCGAGAGCGTAAAGACAGGCACCAGAATGTCTCCCGCGTATACAAGTGGATGCTGATTGACACGCCGAGTGAGACCCGATCCAGCCTCTGAGCACAATGGGGGCCTTATGAAGTGAGTCAGGCCCATGGGTGGGTATCGCTGGCAGGGCTGTGGGACATCAGGCTCCGAGCTCCAACTGCTCACAGACGGAGTGGAGGGATGACTGGGCAGCAGCATTGGTCACCTTCCGCTCCCTCCCCTCCGTTGAAGAAAAAAAAAAAAAAAGTGTGGAGGTGAAAACGCCCACGCACTTCAGAGGCTGCAAACAAACACATGCTCCAGGGATGCGTTGCTCTCGCGGTTTCCAGTGAACGCTTTTACACGTTTAGCGCCGGACATCTGGTCGGAGTCCAGCAGCTCGACTCTGCAATGCTCAAGGTGGGCTGAAAGGAACAGACCCTGCGTGTGTTTGCTGTAGGACTCGCAACGGCAGTGATGCGGCGGCTTCGCACCAGCCGTCATTGACACTCTCGACGGCCGCTGACGCACGCTAGCAAAAGTACAACGCGGAGCTGGCCAGCCGTTTTATACTGATACAGTTCTACGTCACAGCAACCGCAAACTGTGAATATTTGCTGCAGCTCTACAGGAAAGCTAAGTGAGAACATTGTCCTCGAGTCCACAGTGTTAGAGTAAAAACCTGCTCGACATTTGATTGTTTGGAAATGAGAAGCAGGCGGTGGGTTACACAGAGTCCCTGCAGAGGGTGATTTCAATGGCATGAGAAGTGTCGCTGCCAAATGAGCTGGCGTTCCTTTCAATGCATCACGTTCAAGAAGACACTTTTTTTTGTCATGCACAGTTGTTCGGGAACGCTGCTGTCCCCAAATTCAAATGAAAAATTAACTCTTTTCCACAGGAAAGGTTCTGTTTGGATGAACAGAAAGTGGTACTAATAGATAGGGATGTCTCGATCCGATCATGTGATCGGAAATCGGACCCAAACTCCTCGGAATCGGAGGCCCACCCTGCTGCTGAGAACTCAGGGCAGGGGGCTTGTGGCCTTGCCCGCACATTTTCTTCGTCACAAATTCAATCTTTTACAAAGGACATTTTTTTCATCTGCTCCTGATTCACAATGATTTGTACAAAAAATACTCAGAAATATAGTTTTTAGCTAAATTTTCTTCATAAATGTCCTTCATCGTCAGTAAAATGCCAAAAACAGGATTTTCATCGTAGTGGGTCTTTAATAATTAATTATTTTTTCTGATTGATAATTGCACTATTTTCACTTGATTGTTCAGGCTGCTTCACAGAAATGCTCTGTTTAAGTGTTAAATGATAAAAGAAAAGATAGGGGACAACCTGGATCTGTTTATAAAATGTGTCAATTTTTTATGTGTTACAAAAGTATCGGATCGAGACTCGGATCACATGACCCTGAATCTGATTAGAGCCTCTGATCGGGATATCCCTATAATGCTAATATTTTACAAAATGAAAAATAAAGAGGAGACCTGCTATGATCTCTCTGAGTTTGGGGTCCAGGTTGACAGTACAGGGCAGGAACATCTCCACATCTCTGGGGGTAAGAAAAGGCGTCCTGGACGAGAGGAAGACCTCGAAGCTTCGGATGTCTCCATCGATTTCAAGCAGAGGCTCCACGTCTTTGGTGGTGGGAATATTTTTGGAGATTCTGCATCAAAAACAAGAAAAATAAACAGTTCATAGAAAACTTTGACTTGTGCATTAATAGGAACAGCAACAACAAACATAACGGAGTAAAAAAAACAAAAAACTGTTGAGATTAATAAGATATGTCAACGGTCATTTTTTTTCATGACAGCAAAGAGATAACTGGATTTAGAGAAAGCGAAATAGAAAAAAAGGGAGAGGGGGATGTTCGAGGACAGATAAAGTGAGGGATGTTATCTTCTCAAAGCAGAGGAGGAAACCTGAGAAGATGACAATCAGGGTAAATTAGCAAGCAGCAGACGGAAGCGCATGGTGATGCTGTGGTTTAAATGTTTGCTATCGCTGACCTGAAGTAAACAGAACGTTAGGAAAATGTTCCATTACTGCACGATATAGACTCTCTGATCGTCAGGGGATGAAGAAACAACCCCATAGTGTAGCAATAACATGACATTTGGTTTTGAAACCATCAAATTTAACTATGTTATTTGTTACAAACCTCTAGGAAGCAGCATCAACCAAAAACTGTATAAGAATTTTGTAAAAAAAATATATATCTAAATGGTTGGAATTTTTATGTTAAGAAATGAAAAAGAAAAATAATAGGCAGCACAGAGTTAATGCTAAAAGAGCCATTTGGTTTAATTTCTTAATGACCAAAAACCTAACCAAACCCCAGAGCTACCAAGTCCCCATTTCCTTATTTAGAAAATTCAACTTTATGTTTTTGTGGCCATTAATTCATTCATTTATAAAATGTAGCTGTTAAATATATAGTAATTGAATTTCAACTGTTATACTAAAAATATGTTTAGGGGGAAAAAAAAGAAAAAAAAAGTTGATCTTTTTTCTTTTTTTTTCTTTTTACTTTTGACAGCAGCACATACAAGTTCTTTTTAAAATAAAATACACCCTGTAACAAATAAGACCTGTCATCTGCAGCAGATTTCCTTAAATTAAAAATGTAAGTACTTCAAATATTACATTTTCTATCGTAACTTTGGTGCACCTTCCTCATTTTTCTGCTAATACTATTAAATATAAACATGGTTTAGAATCCTTTTTTTAATCTATAGGCATAAATCTAGTTATATACTTTGAAGAACATTCCTACTGAACAATAAGTGGACACTGTTGTGTGTTTTAAGTTTTGTAATAATAAAGCAGGCTGCACGGTGGGGGCAGTGGTTAGCGCTCTTGTCTCACAGCAAGCAGGCCCCTGGTTCAAGTCCCGGCTGGGGGACCTGAAACAGAACAACAATGGGGGACCTTTCTGTGTGGAGTTGGCATGTGTGGGTTTTCTCCTGGAACTCCAGCTTCCTCCCACCGTCCAAAAACATGCTTCATAGGTTGGTTGGTCACTCCAAATTGTCCCTAGATGTGAATGTGAGTATGCATGGGTGTGTGATACCCTGCAACCTGTCCCCCTGCCTTTGCCCATAAGTGGCCGGGATCACTGGGTCACGGGGCACGCAGTTGTCCCGAAAGTTGTCAAAAAGACGGAAGAAGATGAATGATAGAATGAATGAATGAATGAATGAATGAATGAATGAATGAATGAATGAATGAATGAATGAATGAATGAATGAATGAATGAATGAATGAATGATAGAATGATAAAGCACTCTGACCATGGATCAAACCTCTTAGGCCCAAGTCACAACTGCTCCTGCTGCAGTTTAACAGAATCCCCCCGTACGCCATTAGTCTTACACATCCGTCACAATAGTCTTACTCATACGGCATGACAATGGTACGTTCTACTTTCATGATGTCCCTTTACGCCTGGGCTCCCCTTAAAATGCGACCAATTCTGTCTACGACCCTCCAACCCAACAACTAAGCACCACTACGGGCCAACCTCCAATACAGGTGCATGTGACTAAAGCCTTTGTTATCTAAATTTAAACTAAATCCTAACTAAAACACACCAACCAGTTATTTATTCAAACCGCATTTTTCTTCAAAGCCAGACAGCAACAATGGAGGGATAAAAGAGGTGTGCTTTGATCCAAAGCCTCAGGTTACACATCCCTGATTTAGAGCTTGTTTTTCTACTTGGTCTCATTTTAAGGAACGATCCTTTTTGCATGCTATCCTTCCAGAATATTGCTAAAAATGCTCTTTTACAATTATCTTCTTATTTCTTGATGCGTGCAACCAGATCAGCAAAGATTTCAACTGGAGAAACGTAAGCCTTTGTCATCGCTGACACTACGGATGCTAGTTCCATGAAAAGCTTATTCCAGATGTGTAATATGCTGTTTATTTATGCACAATTTAATAGTCAACCCCACATATCTCTGCATCACATGGCCGGTTAACTGACCATTATATCAATCAAGCTACCACATGTGCTGAGGTTGAACCTCACCGTGGAATTATTGTCACAATTAAAAACCCTGCCTATGAAACTGCAGGCTTCATTCTTCTACATAAAATCACCGCTTTTACAGCTCTGCCGTTTGTCCAAAATGTGGCCTGGGCTCCGTGACTAGAGGGTTCAGTTAAGGTTTCGGGGGTCTGGAAAGGAGGAGGCCCTATTTGAGCGCTACACATGAGTTTAATCAACATTTCAGGGGAACCACTGAATCCTTAGCCCATCTCACAGGGAGGCTGCTAGCTCCAAAAGTGCTGGGGTTTTTTTGTTTTTTTTTATCAGCATGGTGTGTTTCCCATTAGCCTGCTTGTCTCTGTGGTTTGCTCTGGGATGCACAGGTCCAGTTTTCAACAAGAAAGTTCCAATTACCGCGCTGAATGTTGCCACAAACGTATATGGAAAGCAGACATTGCCACAAAGTTGTCTGTTGGCTCTGCCAAGACGAGGAAGCAAGAAGAAAGAGGGAAAGTGATAGAAAATGTGAGGGGGGGGGGGGGGGGGGGGGGGGTTGCAGCACTTGAGGCATTTGATTTAAATCAAGGAAATACTTCTGGATTTTGACAAGACAAAGAGCGTGGCGTCATCTAAAGTGGAAACATATTTTTTCGCTTGGTCTCCCTGTCTTTTGGGTGGTGGAGGCTTTGGCAGCTCCTGCTGAAACAATAACCGTTCTCCAGCCCCGATGCTGCGAGTCCACGCGCCAACCAGCATGTCTCTGAAGCTCTAGCTCTGCACGAGTCTGACCATTAGACCTGGTCAACTTCTTCACTAGTGCTTTGTAGCGCTGGTTGAGCACCGAATAACACCCTTGAGCTGTTCAAACACAACAACCAATCGTCTGTTCTCTTGGCACGCCTGTCTTTGGGTCCCTTTATAGAAATATTTGGCAGGGAAAACACCTTTTTTGCCATTTGTGCCTTTACGTTGTCAGCAAGCCAAGAGGGCAGCTGTTAAGTATTCAAGTGGTACATTCCTACTTTTGGTGCCTAAAGGGTGTACCTAAGAGTGAGATTTATGAGTTATTCGTATCCCTGTCAGCTGTAGAGCGTGGGAGGTTGAGAAGATCGCCTAAACTCTAGTTAGCTTTGGGACCTATTAACATTTGGAAAGTGCCCAGCGAATGTGCCACACAGAGTTGTAGGACCAAGTGGCCTGTTCTGCAGCCCTAAGCTAGAGCCCTGTCAATTGGGGTATTGTGCAAGAATGACTGTAGGGATGCGCGTTTCCTTTTATCTCTTTGGTCCATCCTCTGCTTGAAATGATGCAACAGCTTCCTGGGCTGAACTGAAGCACCAACAGCTTTTTAGTCGCTTAGCGACTGAATGCTAGAAGTTATATTTGGTCAACTCAACCTTGATTGATTCTAAAGTGTTTATTCTGTAGCTAATGCTGTGCAAAAAAGAACAGGTTTCTTGGATAGGGGAAATTTGATTTTTTTTAAATAAGACAATCTTTCATTTTTTTATTTCATTTTGCACTTAGTTTTATTCATATTTTTAAGGTTAATTCTCAAATGTCCTCCAGAGTTATAAAAATGAACTAAAGTCGTGGCCCACAACCTTTTTCAGGTCAAGGATAGGTTTATTGTGGGACAATATTTTCACAGACCGATTGTAAGAAGCTGAAATAGGTTTCCGATTGTTTTTTTGTAGCTTTCAGTTTCCCGACTGGTTTAAGGTGTATTTTGTCCACTAGATTTCGTGTAGGAACCATTAAAAAGTGATATAGATTCTTCCTTAACCCATAACTCTCAAAGAGGATGCTTAAAAAAAATATTGGATGCCAACTTTCACCTCATCCGACTTTTAAGGTTCGACACATAGAAAAAAATGTTTACAAAAACCGGTATTTCCTAATATAATAAACATGAATCCATTTGAGGAATTTTATTAGCAGCAAAATTAGGCTAATATATGTTTTGCATTACTATTATGGCGTGCTGGAAGAACTGTTGCAATAATTCCATATTTGGAGTAAAGACTTCTGGTTTTTGTCTAAAGCAGCTTTCATTTTCTTTGAAGTTAAACGCTCTTCTTCCAAAAATGTTTGTTTTTGTTAAGTCTGCAAGCTTGAGTGTTTCAATTTAGTATATTTTGGAATTTTTATCGACTCTTGACCGAGCGACTTGATATGCTTTAAGAATAAGTCGAATGTGGTGGAGAAAATCCAGTAGTTTTCCAAAATAAAACTTCCTTCAGAATCAGATTTTAAATAAAGTTTTTTTCAAAAAGTAGGTTGCATTTTTTTCTCTGCAGCCCAGTACCAACTGTCCCACGGACCGGTACTGTTCTGCGGCCCAAAGGTTGGGGACCACTGGCATAAAGTATCATTTGGAGTTTAATTATTGTTGTGGGTTTTGTTAGATGGTTGTATAAAAAGGGCACAGTAAGCACCCTGTGGGGGTGTGCTTGTGTGTGTTTATGTGTGTGTGAGAGTCACTGGCTCCTGTTGGTCTGTGTCTACAACCCACAAATAAACAGCAGTAAGCCAGCTGGAAATGGGGCGGAGAAGCACAGGCTTCTCTCAGTTTGTGTGCGGGTTGAAACAGTTCATGAGAAACAGAACAAACACCCGTACTGTACACTCATGGGCACACAAACACACTCCACCTTGTAGGAAGCCACATCCTTTTGGTGTCTGAAACAGATATTACACTTGTTTTTGTCAGTTTATTTGTTTTATATTTAACATTTGTGACGTTATCTTGACTTTCGCTGCTTTTCAATGTTTGTGTGTGTGTGTGTATGATTACTGATACCCCCCTCCCTTTTAAAATGCTTCTCTGCAGCAGAGGTCACTTGAGCAGAGTTCATCTGTGTGCCAACATGGAGCTTCCTTGACCTTTTGGGTCTTGTTAAAAGTTTGAAGGAGGGCAGACTTAGAAGGCTTTGTGTATGGGATGTGTGATTGTAGTATGTCTGCATCTGGTCTGGCAGTGAATGAATGAGACTCCATTACCGCGGCCAGCAAGGCCCAAAAAGGCCAATACTGTGAAGTATTGGCCTTTTTAGGATTTACTTAATCCTATTATAGGTTTCAAAATAAAATAATGAAATTGACGAAGAAAAAAAATCAATTGTATATAAGTCAAGATTTACAGGGAATTTCTAAAAGCATTTTTAGGCATATTTTATATAGGTATATATATATATATATGATGAGTTTATTTGATCAATCACTTCCTGTTCCGAAGTCAAGGCTTAAACTTCAAGCCAGAAACTGCAAACTATGAATCTTCTTCTCTGGTTCCCTCTTGTTTTTTTGACCAATCATCACAGAGGCTCAAGAACATTGCTTTGTGGAACTAACAGAACATTTCTGACCAGTTTAACCAAGTTAGTTGAGCTAATAGTTTCAGTTAACAGAGTGTTTTGTCAAGCTCCTGCCAGATGCTGACCTCATTCCAGCTTCGCTGGCTGGCCACAATAAGGACAGTAATCATCCAATCAAGTCACAGAAAGAGCAGCTTCTGTTCGCTCTCAAAAACACATCAGGGAAAATCCCAGCTCCTCATGGTGGACGTCGTATCAGCAGTGCTTGTTAACAGTTTGGTGATATTCCAAGGAGAAAGGTGGTTCTGGGTTGATTGGAAAAGTTTAGCTGAATATGTGGGAAGAAAATCATCTACTTTGAAAATGTTAAAGGATTCAGATGATTAACTGATGCAAAAATGAGAAAAAAAATGCCTCATCTCTGGTAGAGATTTTGCTCGGTCAAAGTAACAAAAGGCCAGTGTCATTCGTCATTCTAAACTTTAATATCAGCTGTTGGTGTCATTTGATCCTATGTATTGGTCATTGGGCAGTAAGAATCTGAAATAAATGGCGCATGTAGGGTCAAGTCTTAGTCACATGCATCCCTACGGGAGGTTGATCCGTTTGGAGTTGCTTAGGCCCGTGGAAGGTCATAGACAGGAGTGCCTGAGTCTTGTGTCTTGCAGTTGCCTTGAGGCTCTTACGGCCACCTCAAGCCATGTCATGAAAATGGAACATTCGGTTGTTGTAAGTGTGGTCATTTTATTGGGAAGTATTTGGAAGGATAATGCGAGTTGTACACAACATAGGGGTGATATCGTACACTCCTTTTACGCCACACTCTAGTCGATAGTAAGGTGCAGACACTGGCTCCTTACTGACTGCATGCACAGGGTGTTCAGGGGTCACATAAGTGCCCGTAGGATGCCACACAAACTCGGATTGTCTAATTTCTTAAATTCTAACAGGCAGGCTGCATGCACTTATCTGAATAGCACTAACAGGCACCGGGTTTAAGGGGGGGGTGGGGGGGGGTAGAAATGAAAAATCCACATGACATGCCTGCGTCTCACCTACTTCGCTCTTATGTGTCATTTACATGTTTACGACCTGACGCTTGCAGCATTCTCATAGATAAAAAATTACAAAAGTTTTTGATCTACGGGCTAACTGAGCAGTCTATGACCTTGTTATTTCCTGTGAGCCACCAGTCATTTTTCGCCTGCAGACGCCTGTATCTAGCCGTAAGGGCAATTGTGACTAAGGCCTTAAGCTGTGATGTGCACTAATTTTTGTTCTAACTTTTATTCTTTAACTTTATGCTCCTTTTCACTCATTCCTCTCTCTAGTGAGATGAAAAAAAAGTAAGGTTTAAAATAGGACATTTCTGATGAGAATGAGATCTATTAGATATTAAGACAGTTTTTTTTCATTGTTTAATATTTAACACATCATCTATTTGATTGATTGGATAGTTGTCTCTCTTTGCCATATTGAATAACTTTATTTGATCTACAAAGATAATGAAACAAGTAAACTGAGAATAAAGATCTTCATTTACTTGCAGGTGAACCCTGGTATGCTTCGGCAACATGTAGACTTATTTTTAGTTTAGTCCAGCCCCTTTCTTTGGACAGCTCCACCCCCAAATCAACAGCTGTTGCATGTAACAGTGAGCTAGTTTCACCCAATAGGAAAAGAACCAAACCATATTATAATTCTTTACATTCCAATTGATACCACTGTGTTTAAAAACAGTAATTTATCAATTTAAATCCATCTATTCCTAGCATAGAAAGCATAGATTTCTCTTTAATGCAATTTCTTACACCTTTTGGTACAGAACTCCATTTTTCTGTTAGTTTTTATTTAAACATCAACACTTTTATTAAAGTTCTATTTTGTGCAGATTGTTACAATTTGTTGTGAGAAAATTATTTCATACACGAGGAAAATCGGCTTTTAAATGTCAATCCAAAAAAAAAACAAGTTGATATTGAATCATAAACTAACGTAATCATGCTTTTTGTGACTGAATTAAATCAAGAATTCGATTTATCTTTCAAAACTTTCCTTTTTTTGTGCCAAAACAAAACATTTAGACGTCAGTGTAAAAATAAAATAATTCTAAATTCTGGTCACACTTGAACCAGCTCTGGCCTGATTGCCTGCCAAATTAAGATGCTTTAATTTACAGAACTGTCAAGTCATTGCGACACCTCTTCACACATAATCTCCATAAAGGCTTGATTTTTACTGACTTCTAAGAAAGTGAGATGTTTGCATCACTTAAAGACCAGATGTGTGTGTGTGATGAAGAGTGCTTGGAGCTCTTACAGTAGCTGAGTGGTGAATTCTGCTGTCTGCTTAAAGGTCAGCACCGACCCTTTCGCAGCCCTGCATTGCTATTTATAATCAGTGCCCTGCCTTTTAGCAGCACAAAGAGATAGCAAGAGAGAGATGACAACTCAACACTGTTAAATTTTCAGGATATCAACAGAGTCTGCTTCTAAGGCCTCCTGTGTTCCTCCTGCATCCGGGTGTTACAAGGTTAATCCAACCTTATCGTCACTGATGGCGTCTGCGTGTCTGAAGAGCAGAGGTCATTTAAAAGTGTGGTCCAAGGCTTCTTTTTTTTCAGCATTTGAAAAGATTATTTGTGAGCGAACAGAGCTGCTCTCTTGTTTGAGACCAATTAGACTAATCCTTCAACCTCAGATTATAGGCAGAAATGCAAAGGATTTTCTGACAAAGAATGCTGCATGACGCTCTTCCAGTCATGGTCTTCACATCAAATCAAGAATGTCCTGTATTACCTAAACACACCAACTGCTTTGCTCTCATATTTTTTTAAAAATTCTTTTCATGCAGCTTAAGCCTTAGTCACATGCAGCCGTACAGGTACGGGCTTTTGGGTTATCCGGGCCCGTGGAGTGGCGGCCTCTTAAGGGGAGCGCAGTTGTCTCAAGTACTCAAGGGGAACCATGAAAATCGATCGTATGATTGTCATGCATGTGGCAAGTGTAAGGGTAATTAAGTAGAACACAATAATTACATATATAGATCATGCTGTTGTTGTATGCCCTTATGACACACTCTAGTCGTTTGTAAGGTGTAAGTACTGGTCCTTTATTGACCGTGGAGTGTGCTCGTGTACGTGCCCGTTGGATGCCAGTAGGATAGAGACGCAAACTAGACCGTCATTGTTATTTCCTTTTTTTTAACAGGCTGGGCACAATGAACGTGCAAAAAGCTCAAACATAAGACGTGAACAGTACTGTCTGTAGCGCGCAAATTCTGATGGGTATAAAAAAAGAAAATTTTATACGGCACGTGTGCGTCTCTCCTATTTCACCCTTACTTTACCCTTCTGTGTTGTTTAAGTGTTCGCTACGACCTGTCGCCAGCGGCCGCGTCGCAAACAAATACAATTACAACACAGTATTCTTTCTCAACAAACAACAGTAACAACTAACTACTACCTATCTAACTAATGAACTATCTATATAGGTATTGTAGAATGACTATGTGTGTGTGTGTCAGCGCGCTGCGTGTGTAGGAGGAAGGAGCGCGCACAAGTGTGTTGTGGGTGCGTGTTGATTCTTCTGCAGCGGACCGCTCTCCAGCTGTAAGAGAGTTTCACCTGTGCTCTCTGATACAGACATCTTCTCAGAATATTATATATTGCCCAGTGATAAATGAGACTGAAGACACTTTGTCACCTTTCCGGTAGCAATGAACCCTGACACCCATGAAGAACGCGGGGCAGGAGGCTCCGCCTTTGTTTATACAGACACGTAACGTTGCGCTGCACAAAATAGTTCCAAAACAAAACATGTAGTGATATTCATCGAAATCTAACAATTTCGCCAAGCAAATATCAAAGAAATAGGTTACAGCAGTTTTTATTTTGACTTAACTTGAGAAATCAGCGATGGGACTGAGTGCGAAAAGCTTCAGTGATTCCTTATAGTACAGAATCGCTGTCAGTCAAAAGGAGATGCAATCTTTCGACAGACCCTCCAATCATCACGCAGAAGCTCGGAGTCCGGGCAAGCCCACTCCCCATTCACCCCCAGAGATGCTGAGCGTCCGTGGGCGGGACATAATCGCAGCGCTTATCCAATGACCGTCTAGTTTCGAAGCGCTGAAAAAAAACGTTCAAAGCAGCCCCATTGAAGTCAATGGACACTGGGCTTCAATAGGGAAATGCACTGTGACGCTGCAGGAATGTATATGAAGGAAATCGAGTCAGCCGACCTGCTATTTGTAACTGATTCTGAACGCACTAGTCTTTGAGATGAACGTTTTCTAACGCATTTTTAGTCAATAAAATGGTAATACAATAGTACATATTTGACCATTAATTTTGTGACATTATAAGGGAAGCCGAGCTTGCCTTGCAGTCTTAAAGAAATCGCCACTGATCTGTCCCTACCCCATACTAGCGAATGTACTCATAGTTGGTAGAGGCTTGGTGTAAAATGCTAAAGCGCTGAAAATCTCTCAAATCCCGCTCCAGGCTCTTTCTTTCACAGCTCTGCTCCAACACACAAAAGATTTGGTGTCATATAATTCAGGCGGAGCACAAACCGCAATTATTAATTTCTCTTTCATGATCAATTTTCAAACTGTTTGTACTCCTGTGTTTTTGAAAAGGGCGCTATCCATACGTCACTAGCAAATTTAAGCCCCCAACTGGTCAAAGTTCAACTGGTTTACCTTTCAGCATGTGCTCAATGGCCGCGTGTTTTGGACGTAGATCCCCAAATCAGACTTAAATACTTGCGTAGCGATGAGTGAACGAGATAGTTTTGAACGCGGCAGCCCTACATGTGTTTACGTAGACCTTTTTATTGAAAGTGGCGGCTGGAAGATGCGTTCCCCAGCCCAGAGTGAACGCAGCATCAGGCATGGGCAGGGGCTGTTTGGTGAGGCAGAGGCTGATTCATCCCTTAGTCATCAGCCAGCAAACACCTAAGGGATGAAGGCGCAACTAATCCCGGACAAACCGGCAAAGAAATTCAGCAGAGGACCAGCTTCCACCAATGCAAGGAGCCGTGTGGGAGCCAGGGGACGTGTGCGTGAATCTGTGCGTCTCCACCACCTGGACTACTTCAGTCACAGCGACAGCATCACCTGAGACTTAGAATCCACCTGAGAGGCTAACAAACTGCCTGCTATCTGATTTAATCCTCCACAGCATTCACAGACTCCGATTCCTTTAACTCTTTTTTTTTTTACTTTTTAAACCACCGAGACTCAACTTTTTCTTCTTCTTTTTCTTCTGCCTCTTCAAGCAATTTCTTATCTTTTTCTAGCATTCTTCCTTTCCCGTCTTTATCTCACACCAGCCACGTTTTCTTTTTTTTTCACTGCTTGTCTTTATCTGGCGTGCGGTCTGTCTGCCTCGGAGCTTGGGTCCCGGCAGAAAAGGTAGCGACAACTCAGCCGAGACTAAGGTGGCTTCACACATGCCTTTTCAAATTTACACATGCTTAGACGCATTAGTGCAAAAGCAATGAAGTTAACAGTTTAACTTTGTACCTCACGGAGCTCCATCAGATCGCTGTAAAAAAAATAATGAAATAATCGTATGAATCCCATGTATCAAGAAAAAATAAGGATAGCGTTTTATCTGAGGGGAAGAAAAGTTCAAAGTATTTGTTTAAAAAAAAGCGTTTTTGCATCCAGATTTCAACTCCACATAAAGGAAAATCACCGGCATTAGCTTCGCAATGACACTTTAATCCAGCCCATAATTGCAACTAAATTACAATAATTGTGCCAATTAAAGTAATCTTAAATGAACGGACTGTCATCTTAATGCTTCAGTATTTGGGATAAGAGTCGATCTAATTAAGAGTGAATTGCTGGGTTCCATATTCACTCCGATTGTGATTAGCGCCGATGCCAAAGAAGAAAAAGGAGGGATGGAAAAAAAGTTTCCAAGTGGCGGAGAGGAGCTGAGTCCACTAGAGATGAAAGCAGCGGATAAAGGAGAGTTAAACTAAATGTTCACTTGGAGTTGAGGAAAAGCTTAAAAATCTCTCATTTGTAAAGGTAAATGAAAGAAAAAGCCCAGTTTGATGGGATAATGGTGTTTTCCTGATGTTTTTTTTTGTGTGCGCGTACGTGTACATCTGCATGTTTGCTGAACACAGACTGCATCTCAGAGTTGGATTAATTACAGGGCCTCTCAGAGGACCCTGGGGTGACATATGTTCTTGCACTGGTGTGAGAGGATTGTGTGGGCGTCTGAACAAATATTACATGAACCACATGCGCTGGATTTACATGTGATCTAAAAGTGAGTGAGAGTTCAACCGTTGGGAGTCTGGGAGTGACGGATGCCGCTCCAGGTAGATGGAGTACTGCGGCTTCCAGGGAAAGCAACGCACAAAGACGTAACCCACAAACTTAAGTTTGGTTTCCATGCTGTAGATGTGGGTGTGTAATGAACATAAGACTCAGGTGATGCGCCAGAAAAGCCTCTCCTGAGGGGGGGGGGCAGGGGGCATCCTGGCACAGTAGGGGCACCAGATGTCAGAGGCAGAGCAGAAACCTGCTCAGTGGACCAGTGACACTTTTTCCAGAGCTGAAAACTGGATCTGGGCTTCCAGGAATAAACTCTCTGAGGCCCCGACAGAACTCACCCTTGCCGCTTTCAAATGTGCCTCAAAACGGATTTTCTTTTATTCAAATGATTTACTGACAAGAAGTATTTGAACTAATGGAGGCTTTCGAGCATGCCCTGCACAGAAAATCTCTTGTTAAGGATGGGCTCATTTTCATCTCTTTAATTATATTTTTATCTTTTTTTGCATATTTCTCCAACGGTGGTGATAATTATGAAAATATTTCAATTTCTAAATTGTATTTGAGCTAAATCACTTGAGCAAATTAACCTGATTTTAACAAAAGACAAGAAAACAAAACAAAAATTAAATAAAGGCACAAAAGTACCAGAGTTTGCGTTTGTAGATACACACATTTTATATTCGGCGGCCGTGGTGCAGTGGTAGGGCGGTCGACCCACGATCGTAAGGTTGCAGGCTCGATTCCCGCCTTGTACGCCCATGAGTCAAAGTGTCCTTGGGCAAGACACTGAACCTCACCTGGTGGTAGGCGGGCGGCTGTGTTTGGCAGCGGAGCGGCTACCAGTGTGTGAATGTGTGTGTGACTGGGTGAATGGGTCTGTGACTGTAAAGCGCTTTGTCCTTGTAGGTTTACATTTCAGGGATTTTTAAGAATTTTTAACTCCAGCCTGAACTTTATTTCCTATTTTAAGATGCTGTGTTTATTTTAAGGAAAGTTTCATGTCCAATAAACTCCACAAATGTACGGTAAGCTTTTTGAATTGTTTGGCTAAAATCTTGATGTTCTTCCTTTTAGTAAATGACGTTTGCTTAACTTTCTTAGCTCACATTCCACCTATTAAATCACATTTAATAGATGCCATCAAGTAAAAAAAAAAAGAAAAAAAGTCCAAGTAAACCTTGTTTTCAAAATAATAGCTTTCCGGAAAGCCACCAGTTCAAAAATAAAAGCAGGGGTACCAAAAAGATGAACTGAGGCAACATTCTGATCTCTGCTTAGAGCTAAATGCAGAAGAAAGTCCGTGAAAAAACATCACAGTCCCAATCCGATCATCTGTTGATCAATTGTAAAAGCGGGATCGTTGGTGTGAAGCAACCCTGCCCCCCTTCCCATCACCCATAAATGAGAGCTCTCAGTTTTTACACACTTTACCGCACATGCGTCAAACTCGAGGCCCGTGGGCCAAATATGGCCCTCCACGTCATTTTATGTGGCCCGCGATAGCAATAAAGTTTTTAATTTCTTAAAATAAAAAGTAAAAATTGGTGTGTATTTATTCATATCTAGGAGGAATTGGACTTGAAATATCGGATTGGGCAACTATACATTAGGACTTAAACACTGTCCATATAACCTAACCTGACAGAATCCAATTTAAAAGGATTTATGCCAAAGTAACAAGCAAACATATTTTTTCTATGCAACTGTAATTGTCACTTTAAAAGTTATAATAAATAAATAACTAAGTGATTTAACATTAAGGAGTATTTACTTTTATTTTTCATTACATTTAGTTACATGTATAAGTTATATCTGGCCCTTTGAGGACAACCACTATGCTGATGTGGCCCTTGGTGAAAATGAGTTCTACGGCTACCTTACATCCCCTCACACTTCCAACACAACATTAACGATGCCTGGATCTAGCCGTCTCCAAGAGGACGCATGAGAATGGAGCGGAACAGGAACCCTGTGGCCTACCGATTGTGGCTTCTGCATCACAAATACGCTTTTTTTTCCCAACAGCATTTTTTTTGTCTGCTCCTGATTCACAGTGATTTTTATAAACAAAGCAGGAAGGAGCTGGGTAATCAAACACAAGATGGCTGCTACAAACTGTATCAGAGAAAAATATGAGAAATAAAAGTGGTAGTTTTCAGACTGAAGAACAAACCAAATGAAGATTTAATGGTGTTTATTCTACAATTTGAAGCAAATGTTCTTTTTTTAACCCTACAAGTGCAAACATAAGTATTTAGCAACGCTCTGTCCAAGAGGAAGCTCGACTACTGCTAGTCCTCCTCTTTATCGTTCCGCTTTACCGTTCTTTAACACCAGTGCCTTGTCTGAGCTGCAGCTCTGAGACTTACCGTTGAGGAGAGAAATTGCTGAGGTTATTAACTGATTATGCATTCTCCATCAGATTAAAAAGGCTGTACCATCCAGTTCCAGCTTGGGGAATTTGTGTTACACTTTTCTCATACAGTGAGGCTTATTAAAACACTTGTCCAGCAAGAAACAAAAAACGGAGAAAAAAAAAGAGGGAAAAGCCACCGACTGTGACAGATATATCCGACCCCCCACATTTTTGCTTTAAAAGCATTCAACAAAGCCTGCTTTTTGACGATTTTTCATAACTTTCACATTTCCCTGAGGTTCCTTCACAGATGATTTACGTTTGTAATTTCGCTGCTCAGAACTGCACAAAGGGACGCTTCTTACGTTTGGACTAATAAAGATTTTTGCTAGATAGAATCTATCCGTTTATAGATTGCAACTTCATTGCGCTTTTTGTTGCCCCTGTGCACTGCGGCATTCTGGGCTTTATCGGAGGGAGAGCAGATGAGGAGCGTGTTGCCTTGTGACTGAGATGCGGGGCGACAGTTGACCTATAAGGGGCTGATTCACCCCCGCGCTGACTTCAACACTAATATATTCACTTAGCAGCGCTCAGGGGTTGTGCAGTTTCACTGGGTAAAAATGGCGGACCATAAACCATTTGAGCGTGTGCTAAACCACACAGATGAGAGCAATGTTAGTAGAATATTGTGAAGAAGAAAAAAAAAACGGGGTGAGAGCTTTTGTGAGGCTTCTCACCAGAGAAAATCCATTTCTCAAGTAGATGTTCAGGAGAAAGACCCCCGAGGTTCTTAGACGGCGGTCAAGTGCTTGTCTGGCGCTAACGGAAAACGACAGAACACCTCATCCAGAAAGAAGAAAAAAACGGACCCGAAGAGCCTCGGATGACAAGAAAGAGGAAGAGAGGAGCAGAGACAGAAAAAGATCCGCAGACAGCGGCCTTATCTGCTGAGATTGGTGTGAGAGATAAGGCCTCCCAGACAAGGCTTCGCATTTAGCTCCGTTTGAGGCTTCCTGTCATCATCATTAAAGCAGCGTCTTGGACGGTCAGCGCACAAACAGAGCCGTCATTCGGAAACACCCAGCGAGTTGGAGGAAGATAACGGAAGACAGGATCTTCGCTCAAACACCAGATGACGGCTACATTAACTCTAATGAGGAGCGTGGGTTCCTTTATCTCCACAAAGACCTTTCGTTTCATGCTGGAATCTTTCAGCTTTGTGGAAAAAAAATATAAAGATTCCCTTTTAGGAAGGGGACATATTTCTAAAAAATCTATATCCACACAAACAAAAGTCAGAAATTCACTGACATGCTTCATATTTTATACTTTAAAGAATTAAAAACCAAAGGTTTTGTCTTGTGTTCTTGAACATCAAACTAATACGGTGTTTTTACTAAAGATGGGGGGATGGAGAGTTATCTGCTTAATCTAGCTAGCTGAGTAGCTGACAGTAACCTCCTGTGACACTTGTCCGCCCCAGGAGCTACAGGCGCCCACACACTGTAAAGGCCAGAGATTGATGCACAACAGCGACTGGAGCTCTGCTGGCTACAACAGTCACCTTACAGGACCTGGCGCTGTGCAGACGCGGACACATGACTCTCCGTTTAACCTCATTAACTGTTAAGTGTTCCTTTCTGAATCCAAAGTATTCCAGATATTCATCAGGTTTTTTTATACGTTACGATCAATTTAAAAACAGTGGCTCTTAAATATGGAGCTGCACACACTGAGTCACCAGGAAGCTGAAATCATTTACTGCCACCTAGTGGCTACAGTTGAGATTTCACAAGAAATGTTTTATCTTTTTTTTGAAGCATCAGTCGCTTTAAAATAAAGTTTTTCCACAGTAAAAAAAAAAAAAGAAAAAGGGAAAATGTTAGGAATATATTAGGAAGGGACATGTTTACCTCTCATAGACATTCTTAAGCGTGTGCTGATCCGATACTGCGTCTGTTTCTTCCAGGAAAAGGATGATCCATGATGTCCTGTAGGGCCACTCCTCTGTTAGGTAGATCCACGATGCCAGACGATCCCAGTGGAAGATTATCTGATTGGCTCTCAACAATCGACCTGACACCGACAGTCAAAGAGTAATTAGCCACTGGTTTGCTCGTTCTGAGTAAGAAAACATTTTCCTGACTGACATGGAAACGGTCTCCAATAATTTTTTATAACTTTTAGTTTCAAATCAGTGCTTTAGAGAGAGTTTGTCAGCATCTTATAGAATGGAAATATAAAAATGTTAACATTAACTTAGGTACAAAGCTTCTTTTTGTTGTTATACTATGATAAGCATGAATTTTATAACCCAAGATTGTAATAAGATTGATTGTTCATTTCTGTCTTTAGGATGAAGTTATGGAATAATATGGAGGAAAATATCAAAATGTGTAAAAACGTTACACAATTAAAAAAAATACAAACAAAAAATTTAAATAAATTAGAAAAAGTGGTATATAGCTCAAGAGTTTGATGTTGTTTAGGTACCTTGATGTGTTTTTTTCTGTTGTTTTGTGTTTCTGTGAATAACTATTATATGATCAACATGTAAAAATGCATTACAAAATCACTTTTTATCATGTTAATCCTGATATTTCACTATTTTATTTTCTGTTTGACAATAAAAGGAAATCAAATTAACTCAAATTAAATGTGAGGTTTTGTCCGAATTCACTCGCTACTCAAAAAAATCTGGCGCCCTGAAAATTTCCCAGAATTCTCTTTGAAAAACCAGCATGCATTGAAGCTCGCTAGATTGGTGTTTTTACTTCAGCAAATGGATGATATCAAAAATGGCGTTTTTTGAAAAACTTTTTTTTGATAGTCCTGCACTATATGATCCTTTGGGGGTTAGGGAGTAGTGAGGGAATTCAGACAAAGTCTAAGTCTACATTAAGCCTCAAGTATGCATAGATGTGGAAAAATGAAGCGTATTTTCTTTACCAGTGATGGAAACGATGTTGAGAAGTCTCCTCATCGTCTGCGGACTGATGTCACAGAACCAATCCTCGGTCACCAGGAGCTTGGTCAGATCAAAGGACATTTGTCTGGTGATGGTTCTCTGCATGTGACGGCGGCGATATGTGTCCTTAAGAGAAGGGTTTTCATATTTTAAAAGTCTGGTTTGATGATTTTTTTTTTTGATTGAGCAATCCTACTCCTACTCTACTGCAATAAAGATACTGGACATGAAGCTCCAAACTCTTCAAATTGCAAACCATTTGATACTTGCAAAGATTTAAAACCATGTTTTTACACATTCAAGATATTTTACCAGGTTTTAGGTTGTTTTAATTTATCATTGGCGACATCTTTCCAAAATTTACTCAAAACAAGCACAGTGGAGATTTTTGTTTTGTCCCATTAGGAGCTCGGATCTAGAAATGAGAAAACTATTAATAGAATGAGTCCAAATCTTTTGCTTTATACTCTTGCCAATCGAAAAATATGATTTCAGAAATAAAACTCAAATTTCAAGGATGTAATTTTGACAAAAATCATTGCTATTACTTTGGAATCAAAAAGTCATTTTCACTTTTCACACTAGTTTTGGTCACAGCAATCAAAATGAACTACAATTAGGTACAGAAAAAGTAAAAAATACAAACTATTTGCTTAGAACTAGCAAAAAAATACTGTAAAAGATTCAACTCCAGTAAATCTATCTAACAAATGATCTTATTTTTCCCTTTTTAGAACGCTTGTGTGGAACTCCTTGTTTCTAGATTTCATTATTTTATCAGATTTCTCGTTAAGTAAAATGACGTACTGCATAGACAGATCATTTTACTACTTTGTAGTGATTTTCTTTCTTAAGATTAGAGTTCTTTTTCTATTTTTAGGCCATCTCTTTTTATAGTGAAGGATCCTGAAAAGCCATGTTTGGGTTAGTTCATCTCTACAAAGAGCTACTGGTAGTCCAGATTAAGTGATAATCTCAGTCCTTTTATTGAAACATGACTGTTCTCACCAGTCTTCCTTAAGTAATTTAAAAAAATGACAACTTTTTCCATCATTAACAAATAGTTTAAAGCTACTTTTTGAAACAAACCAGCAAATTATCACCATAAACGTCCTTTTTTGATTAAAAAACACAATAGATGTCTGGAGTAGACAAACTTGTGCCGAATCTAGCAGAGCCTCTGTCCACGGCAGAAGAGTCATGACACACAGGAGGCCCATCGACACAGATCTACAGGATAACATCTGCGATGGAATCAGACAGCTGTCATGGTCATGAGCCAATGCCGGGCTTTCGGTTGACTTTGAAGTTGTAATGCCAGTCTCATGACCTCTTTTTCAGAGAGATGGAGCATATGGCCACCACTCAGTCAGAGCTGAGAAACTCCAGCGTTGACACACGAAGCTTAGTTTCCGAGACACACCGACTTGCAGAACCGTTTTTGACGAGTGAAGCAAAGCTTTTGTTGCTGCCGACCAAGACCAAGATGGAAGTTTGAGAGCGAGGTGTGATGGTGGTGGGAAAATGTCACACTAACTTTTCTTCTTTTTAACCTTATTTAATAAAAATACAAAAACACCTGTCATGAACTGGTACCTGTCTTTTGTCTACAGCTGTTTCATTGTAACGTCAATGCAAACCTCAAACCCCCTGTAGAAAATCTAGCCAAAAAAATTCAAACTCTTTGGACAAAACATTGTTTTTGTAAAACAGTTGATTTCAGAGCCACCAGAGGGCAAAATTAAACAAAAAAAGCTCTGGTTTTTAATACTCTGATAAATAAATCATGTTTTTGTGGACTTTTTCTAATGATGAAGGGCATATATAAAGAAAGTTGAGCTTTAAATTGATTTTCTAAGTGTTTCTTTATTGAAATCCTTGTGAATCGGGGCAGAAGAAAAAATGCTGTGGGAGCTGCATCTGCCTCAAGCTGTAAGATAGCAGGAGAGCATGAACACATAGCTCAGTGGGCGACGGGAAGGGGGGCAGACTTACGCTCCGCCAAAACTCCCACCCACCACTTAGAGGTGAATTTCGAAAGAACTCTTGTCGCTCTGCAGAAACAATGTCCTAGAAGGTGGGACCTTTTTTTTTGATTTTGGCTAAAAACAGCATAATTATAATGAAAAGAGATACTTTTAAAATAGATCGAAAGATGATCGGAGTGGGTCTTTAACACCCCCTTAGCTTGATTGACATGTGATCAAAGTTTACCCCAAAAAGCAGCATCACGCACAGAAGATTAAAAATATTTCTATAGAATTGGGTTTGCATTTATTCAATTCAATTCTGTTTTATTTATATAGCCCAATATAACAAAACAGCTGTGTCAACGAAGCTTCATCAGCTTCTTTTAACTCCCACAAACATAAATAAATATGGGAAAGATCATCAACCCCAGAAAAACAACCCCCCCCCTCCTGCCTTCATTTTCACCTCTACTTTTAAGAGGATCTAGCTGAAATCCCGCCCCAGGATGAAAAGACCCAGCAACAATAATTGAGGGCGCCGAACAAAGTTGCAGAACAAACAAACGCTGAACAAACAAGGCCGGGGGTGGGGGGTGGGGGGTCTCACAGGAAGGTGGAAGGCATCAGCGACAGCAGCAGAATCACTTAGCCTCCTGCCAGCAGACCCGGTGCCAGTGTTTTGTCACAGGGACCCACTGCTGCTAGGGCTTGTCATTAGGCAGTGGCGACACAGCAGGCAGGATAAACACCCATTACATCAATTACAGCAGGAGTCCTGGCCGCACACAGGGCACCTCGCTCTCTTTTTGTAATCATCTGTGCGTGTCCCTCCTCTGTCCTCCAGCCTATGCTGAAAACAGCAAACGGAAGGATTTCTGATCATTTAAATCAGGAAGCATTCCAATCAAGTCTGATTAATGAGATCACATCGAAATGAGTGTTCCCTCGTTTAATAGGTGAAATCTCTAAAGTGGGATTATACACACTTCATACACTTTTCTCTGTTGTTTAAGAGCAGAAAAATGAGTTCACTATTATAGATTGAAACCAAAGATCTGCTCACGATTGAAGATTTATGTATTTTTGGCAACTTGAACTCATATAGAAGAACTCCTGCTCGTACAGAAGACACAAAGCGGAGGAAATTGACAATTGTCTACAGCCAATCAGGGACGCAGAACACAGTGTGCTGAAAAAAATAAACATACAATATTGAATAAAATAAGGCGAGAAACAACAACACTGCAAAAGTTGAACCACAATTCTGTGAGGAAAAACTCCACCATCACTATTTTTTTAATCTGTTTATCCATTTTCTTCCGCTCATTTGGAATCGGGTCGCGGGGGCAGCAGTCTAGATTTCCCTCACCCCGCCCACCATGTCCAGCTCTTTTGTGCAGACACAGAGGTGTTCCCAGGCCAGTCGTAGAGATGTAGTCTCCCCAGCTTGTGCTGGGTACCTCCCCCCCAGTGGGTATGCCCGGAGCACCTCCCCAGGGAGGCGTCCAGACCAGATGCCCGAGCCACCTCAACTAGCTTCTCTGGATGTGGAGGAGCGGCGGCTCTACTCCGAGCTCTCTCTAAAACTACGTTCAGAATCTTGCCTGGAGCAAGATTTCCGAGATTTGCGCGTTGGCGTGACACATGCCCCCTGTGAACGTAGCTTAAGGAAGCGCCTGGCCACCTTGCAGAGGAAGCTCATTTCGGCTGCTTGTATTCAGGACCATGTTTTTTCAGTCATGATCCACAGCATTGAAAGGAAAATCGTCCGCTTTGCTTTCTAACTTGGCTATCTCTTCACCTCAACGGACCGGGACAGGGATCGCAAAACTATAGACACCACTCCAATTCACCTGTCAATCTCAGGCTCCCATCTTCCCTCACTTGTGAACAAGACCCCGAGATACTTGAACTCCTCCACGTGGGTCAGGAGAACTCCACCCACCCAATATACAGTATATTTGATTATAGGTTATAATCGTGGGTTTTATCCCTCTTCAAGTCAACTGTCTACTTTCAACCACTATTACATTGTATATTTTAACCCAACGGTCCAAACTTTATCAGATTGCCAGGTTAATAACCACAGGTTTGACAAACATTTTGGCTGAATTTAGCAGTTTTTACCCTTCGGTTGAGAGTGTTCCTGCTGCCCAGCTTGCCCTGATCCTGAGCCAGACTGTTCTGGGACAACTTGCGGTTCTCCTCATCCAGCGATCCTGCAGAGTAGCAGAAACCATTGGACATAAAGGTCATTATGGGGTGATGTTTGAGGTCTACTATGACTTCCGTACCCTCAGTGGGCAGAGCCTCTCCACTGGTAGCGGTCGCCATGAAGAGCTTCTTGGCTGTACTGAATCCGCGGCTGTTCAGGAACACCGGCAGGTGGACGATGTTTCTCATGTAGTCATGTCCGTTGATGTTGGAGTCTCTCAGCACACTGTTGAGGTTTTGGTTGATGGCTTTTATGATGATATGAGGGTCGCTGGCAAAGATGGAGATGAAAGGGCCCTTAGAGAAGAGAACCCTCACCTAAAAAGACAAAAAATGGGGAGATAATTGACTCCTTTTTTAACCGGAGACGATTGAAAATGTCCCAGGAACAGTCGAGTTTCCACCTTGAGCAGATTCAACAGTTGTGGATCTCTTTATTTTTCATATTTTTTAAGAGTCTGTGTCTGATCAGCTGGAGGCAACAGCCAGGCACACTGCTTAAGCTTAATGTCTCCTGTGAGAGCGGGCTGTCCGCAGCCCATGAGGCTGGGGATTTCCTCTGCTGACTGAAGAACATTGTCTAAGTGTCACAGGACATCCATTTGTGCTCCATGCATTGATGCTCTGTTAACCCCCTCCGGCGCGGGGAAATGAACCTCGATACCTAAAGCAGCTGTCAGCCCCATAAACTCCGACAACATCACATGATGTCTGCCTCTTTAATGAGCTGGTGAGAAAAGTACGCAACAAAAGACTCAACTTTGTGTGGAAGAAAAAAGAAATCTACATGAAACGGTATTTAAAGACTATATAAAGAGTGCCTGCGGGACCGTTTGAGGCTCAGGAGGGGATAACTTCACCAAAACAATAAAAAAACAAAAACTTTTATTTAACCCTTTAACACCTGAAATGTCACCAGCGACGCCTAAATAACAAGTTCTTTGACTTTGTGTAACTTTGACTCAATCCACGTAAATCAGCTGATTCTGACGTGGAGAAAAGCGGCTTTTCATGTCGACTTTCCAACACTTCACTACTGTAAAATGTTGCATAACGTTGCAAAGCACCTTTTTCTCCATGACCGAATCAGCTGATTAACGTGGATTGTGTTAACATTTCACTGCTGTACAGTGTTGTTTATCAGTGCAAAGCTGTTTTTCTCCGCTTTAGAATGAAGAGTTACGGAAGTGAAAAGAACACCAACGCTGGAGATGAGGTTCAGCCTTAAAAGGGTTCATGAAAAGGATGTTCGAGGAGCTGCGAGGACAAATCTAACCTTGGAGGGAGGCTAAGGCAGCAACAACAACGTCAACAAAAGAGACAAGAGAAAGGTCAGGTCACGTGACCTTTAGGGCAGCAAGTGTCAAAGAATTGAATTTTCCTTTTAGATCTACACACCGTGTCCAGCATCTGCAGTACTTTGTCCTGTTCACAGGCGTCTAGTCCATCAATGATAACGGCCATCCGGGTCTGGTTCTGGGTGAAGCCGTCGATTGTTTTGGCCATTTTGGACATCATTTCCACTTCATGCTTGAGAACCTAAAGAAATCACAAAACATTGACTCGAAGCAAAAATATACCCAAAGTTTATCAAGCAAAGAGAAAGGGACAACAGTGTGCAGAATATCCATAACTTCATAAGCAAATAGAATTTCCCATTAGCTATGATAACAACAGCCTTTCAAAGGACTTCTATTTGCAGCTGATTGGTTGAAATTGGTTAAATGCGTTATTCCACCTTCATAAATCCTTCGCTTTTGAGTTTGTGTAAGTTGTTGGCAGCACTGTGCAGACGCTTCCTTTGGGAGTTTAGGACGGAGATGGCCACCTGCCACCATGTTCTAGAGTTGAGCAGCAGCGCCAGGCCCACCACGCTGGCCATGGCGATCAGCACCGCGTTCACCGTCATATTCTCAGGGTCCACCTGCAGAACCAAAAGGAACCTCTGAAACTTTAAACACAAACCTTTACAAACTGGATTGGCATCATTTTGTGTGACGTCCATGTTTACATTTTTAACAACTAAAAGTGAAAAAGCCACAAACAAAAACAAAATCTTTCAAAAACAAAGATTTAAGAAAAGGAAAAATATTAGTTTAAATCTTTGGCTTAAAGTTTTGGTGCCATACAACATCAAATGTAAAAAAAAAATCTTAACTCCATTCACCTTTTATCTATTTTGAAAGCGTTCCCAGTAAACTTTTAATTCTGATTTTGACATTTTTGGCCAAAATTCAAAAAAACCTTTAGGAATTCGTTTCTGCAGAGCAGGAGTAGTTCAAAAGAAATTACGACTCTGAATTATGGGATGGAGTAACTCCGACCTCTGTTTCCTCCCTGTTGCTGAGAAGTCTCCGTTTATGTGCTCTCCTACTAGCTTACAGCCCCTCACACCCCACACAGTCAACCTAACATTACTGGTGCAACAAAAATGGAAAGCAATATCTGAGTTATCCAGCCGTACAGGTTTAAGCCAGATGCTGTTTTCGACGACCAAAGTTGTACATGGATCTAGTCGTCTACGAACTAGTGGATGCATCAGAATGGAGCGGAGCAGGGAGCTCATGGCCTCCCCAGCGTATTTTCTACGTCACAAATATGATCTTTTTCAAATGGCATTTTCTCATCTGCTCCTGATTCACGATTTGAATTAAAAAAAAACTCAGAAATTGAACTTTTATTTTAGTTTAGTTTTTCTTTATCATCAGAAAAATCCCACAAGAACATGTTAAAAACATAATAAATTACAATTTTCATCCGAGTCTTTAAGAACATATACTTTTTTGCATTTTACTCACCTTAAAGATAACCAGCAGAGCCATTCCAGTGATCAGGCAGCAAACTGTCAAGGAAAACAGCACAAAAGAGGGAATGCAGCAGGTCTTCTTCCATTTTTGTCCTGCAGGATCAAGATGGAGAGAAAGTAAGATGAGGGGAAAACCGGGGTTCATACCAACAGTTTTTTCTGTTTACATAATATAAACATTCACATAATGCATGTTATTTTGAAAGGATGTAGTTAAATGTGAATGTTTTCTTGTGTGGATCGATCCTGTTAGTCTATTGAAATAAAGGACTTTTGTCAACACCTTTCAAAATTTCATTTATTTTTCAGATGAAAAATAAAAAACACTGTAAAGTGTCATTTTAGCTGCTTTACCTTTGATCTCATCATTCATAAAAACCCTGAAGAGCCTGGTGGCCAAGAAGCCGAACTCCCTCTCGCAGGCGTCGGAGAGTGTGGCAATCATCTCAGCCAAGGAGGTCTCACCTCCAACGCTGGACAGGCGGTTATAATCCGTGAACAAGAATCTGTGTGCAACATGGGAAAGGGGAAAAAGATTGGTCTGACCCCAAAACTGAAACAAAACAATTGCCAGAACCAAAGTGAAGATTCTTTGTTCCAACTTGAAGGATTTTCCTCACCTCACAGGCAGCGCACGCGTGGTCTGCTCAGGAAGCTCCAGAGGGTTCACAAACATCAGTTTAAGCAGCAGCTCCAGGTAACCGATCTGACGGGCCAGCCGAGTGCTGATAAGCCACGCCCACCTCCAGCTCTCTCGCTCCCGGCGGCTTCCAAAGTAAACCAGCACTGACCGCAGAAAGTAACTGTTTAATCTCAGCACCAACATTTGTTTCACAGTGCTTCTTTCTGAATGCGCCTTTGAGCAAATATTTCACTACGTACTCAAAAAAAAATTTGCACGCAAAATGAATTTTTGACATAGTAAACAACAAAACTGCCAAAAAATGATGACATCACAGCAGGAGAAACCATTAAACCATGGGGACAATTTTCAAAAATTTTCACAATATGGGAATATGGAGCAATCTTAAAGTAATTTAAAACCATTTAAAAATGTTTTTACAAAAAAACATATACAATATAAATGAATTAGGAATTTGGCCGTGGTTAACAAATGGCTGGTTCTGTTGCCAAGGAAATCTAAAAAATGTACGTTTGCTGATTCTTCTAAAAATTACATGGTTCTCTTCGCTACCCAAAGATGACCAAAACCTAAAAAATGGTTGCTATGGAGATAAAACCAACACAAAAACTGCCATTTTGAATACAATTTGGGAATTTGTCACATGACCAGCTGTGGTGGTCATGCGCCTGAGGGCCACACAGCACTACTTGCTGATTTAATTTTACTACTTTAAAGTAACTTCACCAAAAAGAGCAACTAAACTTTTTTTAATGTTTCGTTGCATTAGTTTTTCTTTTAATCAGGTTCTTAACACATTAATACTTGGATCATGAAAGGCCACCATTATGGACAAATGCGCCTAACAAAGCAATACACAGAAATATTTCATTGAAATGTTCTCCTCACCAAAAAAGATGTAGAGCAAGGCGAGGAGGCTGAGGGAGACGGCGATAGCTAACTTGTGATCAACGGTAAAACCCAGGACAACCGCCACCATCCCGGAAAGAAGAAGAGTGAGGAAGATCACCAGCCAGGAAAACTGAAACAGCGGCTCAATCTGCTGCCCTGCAAATGTCTTCATCTCATCTGTTAAGACAAAGATTAGAAAAATTTTACTTTAGGATAAATCAGATGTTTGGTTTTCTTTGTTGTTTACTCACCCTCCAGTTTTTTAAGAAGAAAAGATTTTCCGCTGCCCCACTGAGCATACAAGCCCACACAGATGGGGGGCTGCATGGTGGGCTCACTCAGGATGTCTGCTAAAGCACTGCTGTACAGGTCATAACCCAGCATGTCTCCATCGGACTCAGTGGGAGAGAGGTGTTCTGATGCAGAAACAGAGTTATCACATTAGGGAAAAGACAAAAAAGGCGCTATCAAGTTCCTAAAACAACAAATCCGCATGATTTTTGTTTTCAAATAAAAAACAGGACCGTACTTGCTCCGAATATCTGTGTCAGGATGCTTTTCTGGTGGGTACAGTCAATGTTGTAAGGGGTCTCTCCTGCTTTGTTGGGGCGGTACAGCAGGCGCCCATCTTTGGGGTTCCTAAGCAGCAGTTCAGCCAGTTTTCTGCTGCGTCCACGGATGGCAATGTGGAGGGGTGTGTCCCCTTTCTTGATGAAAAATAAACAACATACCATTAATCGTTTTTTTATTTGAAAAAATATTTACTTTAGAAGAAGAAAAAAACCTGTTGTATAAGTACATAAGATCAAGTACCCGGTCCACTGCAGACACTTTGGCTCCTTTATCAAGCAGCAGTTCCACTATTTCTATGTTCCTCATTTTGGTAGCTTTGATAAGCGGCGTTTCTCCTTCCTAAAATAAAATACAAATAAATACATGAAAAAACACTTTTATTTTGAAATCAAACGAGTACATGCCAAAAATTCAACAAAGAATTTAACACATAGATATTTGAATAATATAACTTGCTTACTGATTGTTTTATCATATTATTTTTTTTACAAATAGTTAAAGAAGATATTTATAAGTTTATATGAATATATATTTATAAATGATTTTATATGATATATTACAATGTATAATATATTTAAAACCGTCTGTTTATTATTTATAGAGGTAGCTCACCTTTGTGCAGCTCTCTGTATCGGGGTTGCACTGCAGGATGTCCCTCACCATGATGGCGTTGCCTTTCTCCACTGCCCAGTAGAGGGCAGTCTTTCCATCCTTGTTTGAAAGGACATCAAATAATGTTGATCATATATTATTTAAACACATAAATTTACTCCCCGTCCTCCATGACATGGAAACGGGTAAAAAAAATGTTGGGTAACAGCTTTAATGTTTACATTTAAAACATGAGAAGGATTCCCGCTGGTCTTAAAGATAAAAAGTGGAAAAGTGACACCTACCTGGCCCCTGACGTCTACATCAGCATATTTGTTCAGCAAAGCTCGCACTATCTCCACATGACCTCCTCTCACAGCTCCAATCAGCATCGTCTCTCCATTCTGAAAGAGTTCAAATTCAAACTCAAACAAAGACTTTTCCTCTAACAATGACTGGGGATGAAGTTTTACGCCTCACCCTATCTGGAATATTAACGTAGGTTCCTGCATCGAGTAAATCCTGCACGATTTCTGTGTGCCCCTCCTTGGCAGCAATAGCTAGAGCTGTGTTCCCATCCTTGTCTGTCATGTTGACGTTGGGGTTCCTCTTCAGCAGCTCCTTCACCACCTCGGTGTAACCGCCTCTCACTGCCACGATCAGAGCCGTCATTGAGTTCTATCACAGAAAAAAACAAACAAAAAACAATCAAACACTTCAGGTATTCTCTAAAGTGTCTTCTTATCTGCAGTATTTATGTTTAAGCTTTGGGATTTCTTTCATAAACTTTCCACTTGTAATTAGACAATAAATCCTCAGCTACTATAAATCTCTCAGATCATTGATGCTCCATGTGGAACAGCCTCATCATTTGGTTTGTTTCAGCACAGACTGCATAATGACTTGAAGGAGCACAGATGCTCCAACATAATTGTGAGGATCCAGTATGCAATGCTGGCATTCATTAATGTGTTTGTCTCTCTAACAGGCACAAAAATGTAGTATTTTTCATATTTTAAGAGCTATTAAAACCCATAATGTCTGTTTTGGTGTCAATTTTACAGATTACAGTGCGATGGAAAACAAATAATTCAAAAGAAAAAACAAAAAATGAACAATTAAACCCAATAAAATACATACTTTCATCATTTTACGATATAATGAATTAGTAGCAGAGCAAGAAGAGACAATACTTTAATATTAAAGGGTTATTGAAATCATACTATATTAAACCTTTGTTTTCTAATTTTAGCTTTCAGGCCTTTTCCTTTCAAATATCAGGTCTATCCAGTTTTTCAACTCTGGCTGTACAGACTGCAATCACCACCCGGATAAATACAACATAATCTCCTTTCAACTGTCAGCATGTTGTTATAGTTTGAGCCAAATTTTCCATTTCGCAATTCTTTCTTAGTGTGCATTTGAGGGAAAATTTCCCCCCGCCGCATACTCTAAAACTCACCAACATTTGCCCCCACCTGGTCCCCGCTGAATATGAGTTTTGGGCACAGTGAGAGACCCCACCCGCCAAAAAAATCATGACATCACAGAGGGAAAACTGTCCAAAACAATGAGTGGAGCCAAGATCTCTCATGGGGCTAAAAAAACAAACAACAAAACTAACAAACGCATGTTTCAAAAATTATTATGGGATGGCCACATGGCCTATGGTTTGGTGGCCATTTTGTGGCAAAGTGTGAAATGTGTCGATTTTCACATTTTCGTACAATATGGAAAAAGAAAGTGATCGTCAAGAAATTTTACACACTCAGACCTCCAGGGCTAGTCTGCAACCACAAGTGAAGTTTTGTTGACCTTTGACCTCTGGAAGAGGTCGCTCTGTTGAATCCCCCTTCCTCTGGATTTCAATCTATCCCCTCCTAACTCCTCATGCATCATTGGGAAGCTATTCGGGAAAGGTTGTAGGTTAGCATAGCGAGCTAGCAAAAGTGGCGATCCCCTGTTGCTCACACATTTTTTTACTGGAATAACGTGAACATTTAATTCACGCATCCTTGGCTTAAACTGAACGAATTGGTATGATTTACGATGTGACCATATAAGGAATGTGTCCGTAGTTACCAAAAACCTCCATTTCCAAGGAAATCCGAAAGCTTCCTTTTGCAGATTTTGCTCTAAAAATTACATCATCACCAGGTGACCAAAAAATAAAATTGTTGCTATGGAGATAAAACGTAAAGATAAGCTATGTTCCTGCCTCAAAACCACAACAATTGGACAAACTCTATTTTGGATTACATTTCTTTTTTGAACTCCTTTTTTTTTTACTAGGGGTTTCTATCAAAGTTCTGTTTTATAAGCTGGGTTGCAATCAACTACTTACAGCTCCTTCCTGATCCACATCGGCACCATTGGCCAAAAGGTGCATCACACAGTCATAGTGACCCTTCCTGGCAGCCCAGATCAAAGGAGTGGTACCATACTGCAAAGAAAAAAGGTAAATTAGGCTCATTTTAGCACTTTTTTGTCAAATCAATTCATTCTTTTGTTCATGGTTTATAAATGGTAACCTCTTCATTTGGTGTTTTAGAGGCACAACATTTAAAAAATGGAGACCCTTTTTGTCCTAAAACAGTTGCTAAAACAGCCACAGAGCCTCTTCTCTTTCCTCGATTACCTCTTACCTTATTTAAAGAAAAGAAGCAAAGGCAAACTTGTTCAAAACAAAATTGGTGTTTTTAAAATCAGAGCTGGAGTAAAAGGGCATTTACAGAGAAATACAATCCCTTAAGGAAGACAGGATAAAAATAAGATAGAAGGCAAGTTTAAAGGTCTTAGGTTTGACCTGGCTCCAAACTGAAAAACAAGTGACCGGTAAACATCGGTCATTCTGCGGTTACCTTGTCTGAGCAGTTAACCTTGGCTCCATGTTGCAGCAGAAGATGCACGATCTCTGCGTGACCACGACCTGCCGCCCAGATGATGGGGTAGACACTGTACTGTTGGGCAACAGCAAAAGACTGAAGTCATTCCAACATGTAATTATCAGTGGTCCTTCTGTTGCTATACAAATGCTTTAAGCCCCTTTAAACTAAGAAGCTTCATGCCTAAAAACGTCCAATTATCACTCCACAACCACCTGTTTAAAATCCCAACAACACTGACCTGGAGAGCTTCAGTTTTAAAGCCCCACTCTGATGAAAACCCTGTTTTTACTGTTATTGACATGTTCTAGTTGCATTTTTCTAAAGATGGAGGACACGTATTAAAATTAAACTCAAAGTCGCATTTTCTTAGTAATTCTTTATTCAAATCCTTGTGAATCTAGAGCAAATAAAATAAATATGGTTTAAAAAAGATCATATTTGTGACGTAGAGAATCCGCCGGGCAGGTCACAAGCTCCCTGCTCTGCTCCATTCTGATGCATTCACTTGTAGACAAATAGATTCATGGACGTCTTTGTTTTTTCTTGTCCAAGCTGGCGTCTGGCTCTAAACTGGACGGCTGGATATCTCCAATATTTTTTTTTGTTTTTTTTTTCCAATATTGCTTGACATTTTTGCTGCTCCGGTAATGTTAGGCCAGGGTGTGAAGGGCTGTAAACTGGCAGGAGAGAATGATATTGCTCCACGCCAACGGCCACGCCCACAACAAAGATGATTTTTTTAATGAACTACTGCCGCTATGCAGAAACTACGTCCTTGATTTTTGTCTAACAACAACAATCATAATTAAAAGACGACTGAGAACACTTTTAAAGAAGCTCAAAGGGGATCAGAGTGAGTCTTTGAAAGAAAACTCGAAGATTTCAGGTTAAATTAATGATGCAAACGATGAGAAGACTTGTTTCAGTACCTGTCCAGTAATGTTGGGGTTGGCCCCTTTTTCTAAAAGAAGCTCGGCCACATCTGTCCGGCCCTTGTAAGCTGCCCACATGAGAGCAGTCCATCCTCCCTGAATGAAGGAGGAAAAAGAAGACAAGAAGTTTCATTAATCAATGCAGCACCTGTAGATCCCTCCACATAACCAGAACAGGTCTGTAGATCCCATATAGAGTCACATAATCCATCACATAGTCCCATCATTGGCTTCCTTCGCGGTCCTTGCATCATGAAGTGCAAAAACAATACGATGATTTTTGGGTTGGAAAATGTTCTATTTATGGATATTTTTCAGCGACTGAGTGGTGTCACATTTCCAAATCCAGCTGCAATGACTCGCTGTGACATTTCCTGTGTGTCTTGAACACCCCCGTCTGACTCATCCAATAGAGTTAGGGCTTTTTAAACAAAAACTCAGAAATCAATCAATTACATTTTATTGTTTTTTCTAAGCAAAATAACAGTTGGCATATGACTGTGTTTTAATATTTTGTCTCCTGGAGTAAACCAGAAATTCATGTACTGTAATTAACTTTGTTTATAATTATTCTAATTAAGTGAGGTTGTCATGGCAACTATGATGCTTCAACAAAGCCCAGATGAAACGGCTAAATTATATCTCTGCTAAAAGCCCAGGCAGTCCAGTAAATAGAATTAACATAAAGAGACGGGCCATTTTCTGGAAAATTATATTATTAAGAGTCAATTTCTAAACTAAATGTTTATCTTGTTTAATCAGAAATTGCACTACCCCTTTATCTAAACAGTAACCAAACAACAGAAATGTTCACCTGAATTATATCTGCAGATATATGGCCGCCAAACACAAAATAAGTGCCAGTATGTCATCGAAAACACAGACGTTTTTCATGTGTCAGTCCATCTTCTTACCAAGTCTCTGTGTTCCAAGTTGGCATGGTTCTCCAGCAGCTCCCTCACCACCTCGATGTGTCCCTCCTTAGCTGCTGAGATCAGTGCAGTCCAACAGTCCTGCACAGAGAGTCAGGTTGTTACTCTGAAGCCTCCATTCAGACCCCAAAACTGCCTGAAGAAGTTCGTAAAGGAGCCTTCAGGACAACCAAAGACGGGCAAAACTGCCAAACCTACCAGCTGGTCATACCAGATGCTCATGGGAACAAGATGTCGCATTGAAAGACAACCAGAGGGTAAAACTACAAGAAAGAGTAACTACAGGATGCACAGCTTCTGCTGGTCAAGTGAGAGCGAGCAAAAGCTTGAGTGAGCCATGTGTAATCGTAGGTTGCATATATGCGTGATGTTAATAGAAGGTGTGTGAGTAAACACGTGCAGGCGTGGGGCTGGATCTGAAGATACAGGGTGTTGTCTGGTGAGATGATGCTATCATTTAGTCAAGAGTGAAGGTAAAAGTGTGTAATGAGGTGTCATTATGGCTCATAATGGCTTATAATAAGCACTGAGAGTGGTGAGTTCAGCAAAATGGAACATCAAGGCCAACAGTTACGTCTTCATCACTAAATGGAAACGTTGTAACCATAAGTGTTGTTCTTCACCTGGGCTGCTTTTAGTTTTAAGGATTTTTACTGTTAAAGGTGTGTGTGTGTGTGTGTGCTTGGCTCCTTACAACATCGTCCAGATCAACGTTGGCTCCTCTCCTAATGAACTCTTGCACTATTTCCAGGTTGCCCAGCTCTGCTGCGACCATCAGGGGGGTTTGTCCATTCTGAAATAAAAAATAATAATAAAACAGCGCTTTCTAATCAGTCACAGAGCCACCTTTTTTGTAAATTTATAGTCAGAAATCACTGACAAAATGAGGCAAACATTTACAGCAATTAATCATTGGTTGGAGTTTGAAACCACTTTCAATGAAAAGTCTATGTAAACACGTAGATGTGCGTTTTGGTCCTTTGCATTTCAGACTCACACATCCATGCATCGCCACACACATTTTTAAGTCCTTTTTCAGACCCTAAGTACAAAACGTGCAGCCATTGATACCTGTTGAAAGTTAAACCAGTTGAACTTTGACCCATCAGGGAATCGGATTTGGTAGTGACAAATATGTGGCGTCACAGGAGGGCAAACTGTTTCAAAATTGATCATGATGGAGAAAAAATTATAATTGTGGTTTGTGCACGACCCAAATTATATGATATTGAGCTATGAAAGGAAAATCCTGGAGAAAGATTTGCACCGTTTTGACATTTTGCACCAAGCCTCTTCCAACTGCCGATACATGCGCTAGTATCGGGTTGTGACAGTCCAGTGTGAACACCAATTACTAAAAAACGCTCAAGAACCAGCGTTCTAAAACAGGCGACACCTGGCTGGTGTGAACGTAGCATTAGGCCTCGGTCACATGAACCTCCACGGAGGTTGACCCGTACTGGTGCTGTGGGTGCAGAGAGGAGTGGTGAATCCTAAGAGGAGCATTGGTGTGTCTTGCAGTACCCTTTGGCAACCTCAAGGGAAGTCATTGAAAATGGAACATACAATAGTCGTGTGTGTGTGTTAAGTGTATCGTAAAGTATTCATAAGTTAAATGTAAGTTGCACACATTTAAGACATTTGGGTGACGATGTCATACGGTGCCCTATCACCACACTCTAGTCCAGGGGTATTAAACTCCAGGCCTTGATGTCCGGCTTCCTGCTGGTTTTCCAGACACCCTGCCTTATCTGCTGCTGATTACCTGGATCAGGTCTGTTTAGCTAGTAAGGAGCTTCAACGGCCCTCAAGAGCTGGATTCTGACACCCCTGCTCTCGTTAGTAAGTGGTGAAGGCTGACCCCTACTGACCCCATGTGAATATGACACATATGGTGTGTGCACAAAGGTACCTGTAGGACACCCATAAGATGCCCACATAATCTACACTCTGACTGTCTAACTTCCTAAATTCTAACAGTCAGGCTGCAAGCAAGGAGCTCACACTTCTCACGTGAACAGCACTAATAGGCGTCTTTGTGCAGTCTGCAAGATTTGGGGGTTGGAAAAAAAAAATCTGTTCAACACGCCTGCATCTCATCCATTTCATCCCTGCTTTACTGTTGAGTGTTCGCTAAGACTGGACGCCTACAGCTTACCTGTGGAATAAAAAGGTGCATGAACGTTTTCTGTCTACAGGCTCATTGAGCGGTCTACAAACTTGATATCTCATTGGAGTGCACTTGCATGTCCCGTCCTGGTTTGTCAACTTTTTGCCAGCAGAAGGCTTGTATCAACCCGTAAGGGCAGTTATGACTAAATTGTGTTGTGTACGTGTCGCCACGGTAACTGAGACATCAGAAGCTCTTTAACATTCCAGTTGTTTGGTCAGAGACTGTTTCCTTGGATAATCCCATCTGTGTGACAGACTCACATGAACTTTGATGTGGAGCCAACAAGTGAACCCTGACCTGCCTGGAAATGTAGAGATCAGTTTGCTTGCAGGTGAACTCTGATCGTTTCTAGAGTTTGATCTCCTCTCACAAATGCAGACTAAACCAAAAAATTTGTGAAAATGTATCCAGCCCAACTATCCTACAGTATAAAAAAAATGCCCAAACTTCTTCTGCATTCGATTATTTACAATTCTGACGAAAAAATGTACCAACTTTTCTCTTGTGAAGGATTAAAGTTCATTTCAAAAGATCCGGAAACTAGTTGTTTTTATTTATGTATGTAGGTCTTGTTTTAAATCTGTTTTAACACTGAATAAATAATTGTTTTTTTGTTGGGTATATCCTGCTTCTGAAGTTTGTTCTTTCTGTTGTTGTCCCAGCTGAATAGGGGATGAACTAGCAGTTGCAGCTATCTGCTTAAAAGTGTCTAAATTAACCACAACACTGGTGTACAAACTAAGGGATTTGTAGTGACTTACATCACTTCTGCTGTCCACATCCCTGAACTTCTCCAAGTGTGCTATAATGGCAGGCAGGTCCTCCTCCTCCACATAGTTGAACAGACTCTGGACAGCCAGAGACGCCATCTTCAGGGAGGTGGTGGTATCCATGGCTCACGGTGGATGACCTGTACACCATTGTAAGGCGAGAGCAGATCAGCATCTCCAGAGGCAAAGCCTAGCATCTGTTTGGCTTGTGCAGTTACACAAAAGTCAATAAAGGCAAACAACCAAAAAAGAAAAAAAATTAATAAAGCAACACTGTTCAAATACTTCCAAGACATCAAAAACGAAAGTTTATATATGCTCCTGTAAGTAAAAAAAAACAGCTTTGAATAAGCTCACGTGACCCATAAATACAAATCCAATCAGATCTGAAGAAATTCCTCTATGATATATTATTCTAATTGGCCTTCAAAGCAAATGTTCCAACAATGAGCATGCTCATTAGTTATTCCCAGTTTTATTACGTGCACCCACTGAAGCGGAAAATATGAACCGCTGCTTGGCATAATGATTTGAAAGCCCCCCAAAGTTCTGTCCTACAGTAAAACGGGTCGTTAAATTCTGCTAAGCTTGAACTCTGATCGTTAAACTTTGACTCTTGGTGGCTAATCGGTATTTTTTTGTCGTATTCTGAAAGTAAATTGACTATCTGAACTTAGTGTGCGAAGTAGAAGGAAGTGAAAAAGTACAATCAATGCAAAAACTTCAAAAAAATATCAAATAAAATGTTACCATCTGCTGCACTGATAAGACCACAGTGCAAAGGTGGAGCAAAGCAACTATTTAGATGGAAATCAATGCAGATTATTAAAAAACATATTGATTATTAAAAAACGAATCCATCGCTATTTAGAAAACGCAATATTGAATCAAGGTTGCGTCCACTGATTTATTTTTTTGTCAGCCTTTACCCCACTCATGAGTCAAAAAAATAAAGAAACATTTTTCATTTTCTACCGTATCTATAGTTTCCTCAGACCTTTAATGCATCATTACCCCAGACAAAGAAACCCCCGTCGAATGCAACATGCATTAAAGTTTCATTTGATCGATAAAAAAACTCATTTATAATTCATCAAGTTAGGCTCTTCCATCACGGTGGAGGGCTACTTCCTGCCCGACCCAACGCAGAATTTAATAAGCAGCTTTCATCTCCTTGGCAACGCATTTTATGTAATAGCCACCAAACAGGCAGCTCAATACTTTGTTTTAATCCTTGAAACGAGCTGCTCAGGCTGAGGTCGAAGAACACTTAGATGTCATATGGCTGTAAGTACAAAGGATCAACAGTTCAGATGAAATCTGGGAAGCCAATCAATGCCTATCCAAACAGGGACTTTTTTTTTTTTCATTTTTATTTTGTTTGCGGCCCTCTGTCTCTTTTGTCGGCATATCACCTGTTAAAAGCCCCTATCACACAGAGGCAAACAGAAATCCTTTGTTAACAGTGACACCAATGGGAGCCTGCTGACACACCCTCCCCAGCTCCCGGTCTCCAAACAATGGCTTCAGACTGAGACCACACAGGAAGCAATCGGTGAAAAAGCTCATCTCTGCCTCTGCCCCTCTGTCCAGATGTAACCATACAAACACCCCTTCTAAGAAATCGCACAAAAAACAGCTCAAATGGTCTTCAATCAAACAAACAAGGAAAAACTAATCAAAAAAGCTGTTAACCCTTACCTTGGTGTGAGGTCAAAGTTACTGAATCTACCAGTTCAGAGTCTGATTCCTCTCTGTCACTAAAAAAATCAACTGCTGGGCGGACAGCCCAGCATCCCCCTTTTTTACAGAGAGCTGAATATTAGATGAGGGGGACAGCCCACGCCCATCTCCTCCCTTCACACAAAAGACATGCAATCCCATTTCTGCTCATTGCACTAAATGGCTTTGGTTCAGTGGATGCAGATGAAGAGAAGCAAGTAAGATACAACACAAATGTCTGCCTTAATTCCAACAGGGCTAAGTAAACAAAACAAAACACTGAATATTTAAATTTGAATCAATCAGATTAAAACGTAACCTTTAATTGATAAATTATATACTTTTATTAGCAATTATTGGTATTTTAAAGGTAAAAAAACACCTTTTTTTTTTGGGATCATTTTTAAAGCAATAGTTCATAACTTTAGTAATGATGTGTTCAATTTAAAAACTACTAATATGAAAGCAGTAGGGCTGCACCATATGAGGAAAACTTGCAATTTGCATTAATGATCAGTATTGCCATGACTATATACCTTGCACACATCGACAAATACCAAAAAATCTGAATACACAATTTCAATTTCACTGCAACAGTTTAATTTAAATAAAAATCATTAACATCAACGTTAACATAAATAGCACCTTCTGCTAGGTCAACAACATAAAGGAGTCCACCCCATTGGTCAAATGCACATTTAAGGTTACCATTTATCGCAATTTTTGCTGATTTTTCCGATATACGTATTGCACAGCAGCAATCAATGCGTGATTTATTAGACAATACATATTTATTTTAGAATGTAAATTTAACAATAACTTCAACCAAAGGGTGGTAAATTTAATTGATGTGTTAGCAGAGGAAAAACTCCAATGACTGCATAAAAATGAGTTTTTGAATCATTAGATGTTTGGCATATTCATCCTGAAAGTCCAACTCCAATCTTTGGTTCCCAGTTTTCTTTTAATTATGTTCACCGGGAGGCAGTTTTAGCAAAAAACAAACAAAAGAACAAAAAATGGCTGTTTTCTGGGGCATAGTTTATGCAGAGTGGCATAAACCGTTGTGGGGAGGGCCATTGGCGCGGAGCAACCCCACCACCCGTCTCGTCATCCATTACTGAGAGCTCTCCGTTTACAGTCTCCCGCCAGCTTACAGCCCCTCACACCCCCAACTTAACAGTACGGGTGCATCAAAAATGGCAAGCAATTTTGGAGCTATCCAGCCGTGCAGTTTAAAGCCAGATGCCAGTTCGTACAAAGAAACCAAGGACTTTAAGGGATCTGGTCGCCTACATAAGAATGGAGCGGAGCATGGAGCTTGTGTTCCATCCATCATATTTTCTCTGTCACAAATAAGCTTGTCTTTTAAACGGCAATTTTTAATCTGCTCCTGATTCACAACCATTTGAATTAAGACATACTCAGAAATTTAATTTTAAGCTTAATTTTCCTAAAAGATGTCCTCCATCATCAGAAAAATGCCACAAACACACATTAAAAACACCCAAAATACAATTTTCATCAGTGGGTCTTTAAAATCTAAATATCACTGGCTCAGAGGAACCATTATATGAGGATAGTGCACTTCGTTTATTATTTTAACAATCATTCAAAGCTTTTTTTGGGATCATTTTAACAAAAACCACAGTGTGTTTGCAAAAGCAAAGATGATAGGGACTTTAATTCAAAAAAAAAAAAAAAAAACTTAGAGCCAAAAAGAATTTTGTCGCTGTGCGTAAATAAGTACATAAATAAATAAAGAAAATGCCACATAGTAAACGTCCCTCAGCTGTCATCTGCACAAGTTGAAAGCAGAACATTGCAACTGAGCAGGCAACATTGGATAGGATCTCTAAATTTAACCGGTCAGCTTTCATGGCAAGTCATGTGGGTATGAAACTGCTGACAAAACATACATACCCAGTGTACAGAACAGACGAAGGAGAGGGGGGAAAACTTCATTGGTATGTCTGAAAAATTTCACTTTGAGATTTTCCGGACTGAAGATGTTACTTTTAGCTCAGATCCCAACGACTGTGTTTTAAATAAAGGTCTTCCTACGTGCCTGCGCTGAAGCAAATGTCTGGGAGTTTGGATTGACACAGAAACAGTTAAGTTCTGCAAACATGACTGAGAGGGAAATATAGTTTGTAGGACAAAAAACACACAATAATGTCAAACCCGTCAATGTGTCAACAAACTTAAATTTAGACGGTTAAACTCATTTTGTGACAAGTTGTAACTAACGGTGGCTTGAATTTTAATGTAAACACATCTGTTTTCACATGAGTCGGGGGGGGGGGGGGGGTGATAAACTGTCGTCATTTTATTTACTTATTTATTTAATTTGAGCTTAAAAAATGCACCAAACAACTTAACTTTATGTTTTTGTAAAGGAAAACAACAACAAAACGAGCTAGCCAAACTCTAATTAGCTAAACAGCTAACAGTGGCTAACAGTTTTTTTCACTTTCATCACTTTTTTACAAACCAGGACAACACAGCGTTATTAAGAACTAAAAAAGTGGTCTTACCGTTGAAAGTTTTTACTTGGTTCGTTATTGTAACAGTTTGTGCTCCGGAGTATTTTTTCTAAACAGCTGTCATGATGAAAAAAAGACGCTGGGTATTTTACCTGCCGCAGGCTTTCACAGTCATTTTTACCAACAACTAGAAATGTCAGCGGACTGTAACTCCGCCCCCTTCTCTTCTGTTTATAGTTGACAACTGTATCCGAGCGGAGCATGCGCAGTTTGGGTCACACAGTTTTCCACAGGAGACACAAAACCCAATCTGACGACGGGATTAGAATTGTCGACGGGATTAAATAACACGATGGGGGTACGAACAAATTACCACACCGAACAACAAGTTACAGGCTTTAACTCAGATGGTTATTTTTAGGATAATTTAATGGTACTTTTTTCTTGAATTTAAGTAACTTTAATTTAAATCAGTAAATAAATCAAGTTTATTTTAAAAATCTAAAACCTGATGACCATATTAAAACCTTTTCTGCTATGGAACCATCTTGCATAAATGAGTCGTTAAAGATTTTTTTTTTAGGTAGATTAGTGGTTTAAAATAATTACTTTATCATCAGGTTTATTTTTGATTCTACAACCTTTACACCAATGAAGGACTGTTTTTCACAAATCAAAACCCAACAAGAGCCACTAAACTCTACTTTTTTGTTTTATAAGGGGAAAAAATCAGTTTTTCCTATCACTCGTTCATTTTTTGCATGTATAAAACCCCAGATTTGATAAGAGTTTCGATTTTTTCAAAATAAAAGTCTTTTCTTTAATCAATTGAAAGTGGTGCATATAAAATTTATTTCAAAATAAAATACAAACTTTTCCATATTGCCTGAATTATTCATTGAAACAGAGCAAGCCAAAAAAATGACATTACCTGTTGTCTCTATCACTTTGTGGATGTTTGTTTTTAAACAATATTTTTGTTCCTGTGTACCCATACATGCTGCATTATGGCTGCTATAGAAAAGACAATTTTTGTGTGTATTTTACAATAAATGTGCACCAATGTTGAGTAATTACTGGGATTAGCTGCATGAATTTATTAGTCTGATTTGGTGTACTGACATCATTTTTGTTTTCTTAGGATCCAATATACTTTCATTCATGTAAGCACATGTGTTTTTGTAGCAATGTAAAAAACAGTTTAACTTAGTTTTATAGGAACAATAACTCTGAAATTCCTTTTAAAAATAAATTTCAAATTAAATTAAAGATAATTTAATTAAAAAAAATTATTAGGGATTTTATTTTTTCTTCAAAGTCAAACAGCCACAACTGAGGTATATAGTAGCTCTGCAACTTATTCTGGTGATGCACAATGATTGGCACAATATCAGCATCGACAGATTCCTTCATAAATCTGTCATCAGTATCAGCCAATCGATTTCTGGCAATTTGTGTGTCACCCTGCTGCGGGAAGTCAGCTGTGAGCCTGGAATCCCCCTGTAGATTTGTCCCTACCCAGATGAGAGTGAACTTACAACACTATCAATAATTTTAATTTGACAAAGGATGCAGATTTGGGAGTTTACTGAATTTTCTAAAGGTTTTTATTGTATTTTAGTCACAACTTTTATAAAGGAAGTGCAAGCATGCAAGTGTTATACAATAAATCCCCTATTAATGTGTTGTTTTAATGTCAGCATCAAAGATTTTTGTGTTTATATCATCCCAAAGTGAATTAAAATGATTACTTCACAGACAAGCAGTGTAGTGTTTAAAAATAATTCTCTTTATTTTTGCCACATAAATCAGGATTTTAATGTACTGTTATACAAATCTTTCCATAAATTTTCCTTCTGACAGAAAAATAACCATCATGTTACACAGGCGCACGCACACCAACACACGCAGCCACACGTACACACAAAAACAAAGATGCGCCATTTGTGATTTGGCACTGTGGACACATGGAGCAGTTTGCATTGATCTGTTGGTTCGGGTGGCCATGCAGTGCAATAAATGCTCTAGCATAGCCTCCCACCCCCCACCCCGAACCCCCCCTTCAGCTGGCCGTCCATCGCCTGCACACGGCCCAGGCTACAGAAACATGTAGAATGAAAACACATCCACATGTACAGATCACATGAACACCGGTGCAAACACACACACAGTTATGGCAGGAGTATGCAAATGTTAGAAAGTCTTAGTAAGAAATGCACGGTTCACAGCTCAGATCTGCCACCTCGCTTTGACTCAACAAAAGCCCATTTTTGAGTCAGAACTTTTTCTTTTTCTCTAATGAAATATAATTCACTTCCTTATCTTTAAGGAAAAATCATTTTCTTTCAATAAATGCAGTAAATAAGCCCCAAGAATGATCTAAAATGAGGCTGTGTGGACTCGTGTTTCAAAGAGTAAACCATAATATTAGAAAGGCTTAGGGTGAGCCAACATACTAAGAACAAGAGGAACCAGTGTCTCATCCACCATACAGTAAGATGCACCCTGAAATCTACCCAAACGAGAAGCAAACACAGAAAGAAAGACCATTTTACTCCAATCAGCTGGTCAGGATTTAATTCAAAGGTCCTCACAGGCAGCCAGAATACAGCAATCACTTCATTTGGCTTGTAACAGTTTTTTTTCTCTGACGATTAATCTGGTTCGATTTATGTGGCTTTTGCAGGATTTGATAGCAAAACTGTGCAAGTTATCATCAAGAACGTCCATAATAAGGTCTTCAATATTTTAATATGTTTTAGGTAGTTCCACTCAAGAAGCAATTGAAATCCAAAAACCAGTGCTGTGACAGACGTGAGGAGATGAAGTACTTTTCTGAGTCTAAAATCCCTCAAAAAATAAAATAAAATAAAAAAACAACCACTTGATTCCCTTTGAAAAACACCTTTCCATTGACTCACATTTTTCAAAATAAAAGACAAGCTGACAAGCATATGAAAAATGCAAAAATTAACACTTAAGTCCTTTTTTTACCTTTTATTTCTCATTTCTGAAGATGGACAACATTTGAATGTCTTTCTGGTTTTCTGTCAGTTGTAGTCCCCCCACCCTTCCCAAAAGAAAAAAACAATTTTTTTAAAAATATTGTTATCACAAACATCTAAATACAAAACACGTACGACATGAAATCTTTTCGAAGATTTTTTTTTCTTCTTTTAAAAAGACAGATATTAAATAATAATTTTATTATTCCTAAGGCCTGTTTTGAAATTGGCAGCTGATGATAAAGGTTATTTTTCTTTGTACACACCTTCTGTTCTCGGCCATCAAACCCAGATGACGACAAAAAAACCCACATACTGCAACCCCTGCTCTATCAGACTAGAGTAACTGTGTTTCCTGCTGTCCAGTTTAACTCAGAGTACATAGAGGGTTTAAGGCAGCTTGAAGGTTTTCCAATACTGTAACCACGATTACTTGTTAACTTAAACTCCATCTTGGTCTTTTATCCATGTCAGTGTGACTGTTCTTTCAATTGGATGTGACAGGATTTTTTTCTGTCTGATAAAAATACTTATTTTTTTGTTATCTTTTTTTACTTTTTCTTTTGGTTCTTCGTCAGGTAAACAGACTCAAAACAGTCCCCGGCTCCGCCTGCTGCTCTGTCCCGAGCCTCATGAGGTCTTGTCCTTCTGGTTGCAGTTGCTGTCTGTGCTGGGATCTGATTGGCTGTCCTTCTGCTGGTTTTCTTGCTGCTCTTTAGCCTGGCGGCGTTTCGATTTGACAGGCAGTGCGAGCACCACCAGGAGACACAGGAGGTGTAGGAAGAAGTACCATGAACTGTGAAGACAAAATGTTGATTTTTTTTTTGGTCTTTTCCTTCCTTCTATGACTTGACTATTCCTATCAAGTGAGCTTTCACATGACAGTTTTACCAAAATGGGGTTCAAACTCTGGTGGTGCATAGCTTTTAAAGTCCCACTCCAATGAAAACCATGTTTTTGGTGTCTTGAAGCATGTTTTTGTTGGATATTTCTCAATGGAAGGAATATATAAAGAAAATTAAAGGGCCCATATCATGCAACATCAATTTTTTAAACTTTTAAGTGTTTTATCATGTTAATTACTCACTATAAAAAACCACCCCCAAGTTGTATTTTGATCCATTCACACATTTCTGGGTATTCCTCTAAAAGTTTGTGCTCTGAGCACCAACCCCTCCCAACCCATGAAAAAATGAGCGGGTTCTCATATTGTAATGTAGATAAGTGAGAAACCGCTCCTTCCAAGAAGAGTCTTCTCTGCCAGCCCCCAGGCTACCACCCTTTCTCAGCAGAGCTAGCGGTGTTCGGCAAAAACGCTATGCGTAATATGCTCATCCATCTTTGCAAAACTTCGAATGTTGTTTGTTTTCATGGGCGAGACGCAGACACGCTGCCGACTCTAGGGTGACGCCTTAAAATGGGCCGTACCCACAAGGGGCAAAAGTCGGTGCCTAAGAGATTGAGCCGTCTCACTGCCGGGTAGGAAAATAAGCTGTGAAAATAACTAAAATTTCATTTAAAAAAATGCATTCTTTAGTGTCCCAAAGTTAATATTAAATTATATATAAATGGTTTCAGTTTTCTCTAAAAGGGTTAAGAAAAGCATGATATAGGCCCTTTCAGCTTTGGGCACACCCCATCTCTTTCATTCCATCATCCACCATAGTAGAACGCTTTCTTCATTCAAATCGTTGTGAATCAGGGCAGCCGGGGAAAAAATGCCATTTGAAAAAGCTTGGAGCTGTAACATAGGGCCAAAGCTGGATATAGCTCCAATATTGCTCGCCTTTTTTGTTGCCCCAGTAAAATTAGGTTGGGGTTGTGAGGGACTGTGAGATGATGGGAAGTAGGAGCGGGTTTATTTCTAAAAAACTCCTGCCGCTCTGCAGAAACTACGTCCTAAAAAACAACAGGTTTTTGGATTTTGGCTAAAAACGACATAAGTGTAATTAGAAAACCACTGCGAACGCTTTAAAAATAGCTTAAAAGATGATCAGAGTGGCTCTTTAATGCATTTATCAGGTCACAAGTTTAATCCATCCAACTCTTTGGCTCCCAAACAAATAGCTGCTAAGTGTTTTACGGACTGTCTGGCAGCCACTTGCTGATGACCAGATATTTATTTCACGGCGGATTACGGAACAATGTTCGAGCCGCTCAGTTTTATTTTCTCCCTATCTCTCCCTCATTAAACTGTCTTGTTAATTGTCACAGCCTAACAGCAGAGAGCCAGGCTAATAAAAGTCTTCATTCTATAACAATGTGGGCCAAAAATCTATTGGCTATTTTTGCAAAGCAATGGTGTCACACACAAGCAGTTAATGTGAGTGTCAGAAGTCAGAATTCTCTCTCCCCCACTGGTCACCGGCGGGAGCTGTCTCCAGAGTTCTAGACCCACTACATCTCCCAGCAGCCCCGGCGTGGAGTTTCTACACGCCTGCATTGCCAAGCATTATATCTTGACTTGATTTTCTGATTTCATGACTCCGTTTGCCTGCCCCGAATCTAGCCTGGATTCTGACTACTCCTATTTCTAATCTGATTGACCCCTGCCTGGCTGACCCTGATTTAGCTTTGTGGAGTATAGTTGTGCTAATAAAACCTGTTGTATTTGGAACCAGCCGTCTGCCCGTTTTGTGACAACACATAAAAAATAAAAAGGCACAAACATTAACTGTCTGTCGCATGACGTTTGTTTAATTTTTTTAGCAAAAAAATCAAAAAAAAAACAAACAAAAACACATCACAATAAAAAAAGATGCATTTTTTGTTGAAAATGATAAAAAATAGACAATGCAATAAAAATTTTGGCAATATTTAACTGCATTTGAAAAAGGCTTTTAAGATGTTTCTAATAGGGTCACACATCTTTTAGAATTTTGGTGGAAATCCTCTTTGAGACCCAGTTATACTTTAATAAGAAGCTGATTAGCTGACCTGAGCAAGATTATTTAAATCATTTAAATCTTGATTTAAATGATCTTTAAGTCTTGAAATTAGCTCCAAATCGGGAAGGAGGTCAGAGGGAATATGGGTAATTTGTTTACCCCTTTATGAATTACAATAACTACACCATCACTAAAGTAAACTAAGGATCAAGTCTAAGATTACTGGCTACCTTAAAATGAAGTTACATGATCCACTTTTTGATGCCAAAAGATTTAAACCAACTGGGAAGAAAATAACAAGAACTCAGTGGATCAAACACAATCACTTCTGCCTTAGTTTAGTTTCATATGAACCTGAAAAGGTCAGGTCTGTCTGTACATATCGCTGAAAGCCGCTTAGCATAACAGTTTGAAATAAAAGAAATTAAATTAATAAAGTTGTAAATTAAATTGTTTTACATTTTTACTTAAAATTCTTTTGGAAAGAAGTTAGAAAAAAAAGTAAGGGGTCCCAACAATGAGCCCTGTGGAACCCCCATAAGGAGGATCTGTAACAAATTCCTTTCAACAAATCAAAAACAGTACCAGAAAGCCCCACCAGGTTATAAAGCCAGGCCAGTAAAAGTGACTTTTCTTTTAACCAGATCAGTACGGATAGTCATACCTGTAGAATTTTAGTGAGGACCCCACAGCAAGGAGGACAAACGGGACCACCGTGTAACTAATGGCGACCTGTGTGCACGCCCACGTGATGACATCATAGACTAACTTGTGTGAGTCGGAGACCAAGAAGTATGGTCTGATGTTGTGTCTCACCTGGAAAAAGGAAAAAAATCGTTGAGAACTTTTTAACGACTTTCATTCTTAACTTCAGTAAAACATGCAGCTCTCATTTTGCAAATATGTGGCCGACAAACTTCTCCTGCTTGTTATCTCTCTGTTTCTCGTTTAAAAAGAGAAAGCTTTCCTTTCTGTCAGACTGCAGCCATTAGTCTGAGGGAAGAAGTGGGTCAGTGTCCTATCCATCGTCTCCCAGTTTGAGGAAAAATAAAGTGCCTGTACGGAAACCTGGATGCGAAATTTCCTGCTTTGCCATTTTACCCAAACACTCCTTCAATAGTATATATTTTACACAGAGCTATATCAAGTATTTATGGGTATCACTGTCTTCACTGCTATAAATAATGTTTAGAGTGCTATCAGTTTGGAGGATAAAAGATTATGATAAGAGAGACAAAGTGGCTGTTCAGAGGGAGGGCATGAGCAGAATTTCAAAGATGGCTGTTACTGTGAGACACTGCCAAAGACCTGAACAATACAGATTGAAATGAGAAGATAAGGCAATCTGACTTTATTGGGATGGTTCGTTTTGTAGTCTGAGGCCGTATAAAGTTCTTTACATGCAAATAAAAGCATTAAATTATTGATAAAATGGGTTTGAATAAGGTAAAGGAAAGGAAAAGGAATTTGGTGGATGGAGTGTAGGTGGTGGGGAATATCAAACAGGGGCACAAAAAAGTATATGGAGACTGTGTATACTATTTATAAACTAGTAGTAGCATAGCTGTATAACTACGCTCACATGGGCATGTGACGTGCGTTCAAAAATGCACTCTTGAGTGTGTTTTTAACCCATGGGGTTTACACTGCAAAAGCAGGGAGGGGCTTCTTCTTTTCCTTTTGCTACCCTTTACTAGCGCGCGTCCGCCACCGACAGTTGGAAGAGGCTCGGTTCAAAATGTCAAAGAGGGTCAAATCTCGCGAAACTAGCTTAAGGCTTTTTCTTTTAAAACTCTATTCTATATATATGAAAGAATTGGTGTCATAACACTTTGGTAGGGAACGAAATGCAATTAATAATTTTTCCTCCATGATCAATTTTCCAATGATTCGCACTTCTGTGAATTTAAGGGGACGTCATTATTTGGCTACTACCACATCTTAGTCCCTGATTGGTCACAGTTCAACACAGTTCCACTTTCAAGACGTGTTAAATGACTTAAAGTTTTGTAAGTAGAGCCCAAAAATGGTCGCAGAAACTTGCATAGCGACGTACGAAAATGCAAGTTATGAACGTGGAAGCCTAAATAAATCGCACGTATACATGTGTTTACAAAGATTTTGGTGGTATGCTTGTACGTACATTGCCTGGGGTGAAGTGAACATAGCTTATTTTTCAGTCAGTGTAAAGAGTAGTGATGTGGTTCTTGGTAAAAGCCCAAAGCCTGTTGAGACGACTGTGTTGTGATATTGGGCTATATAAATAAACTTGAATTGAATTGAACTATTTGTCTGGCCTGTGAAGGGTTGTAAGGAGGAGTGGCCACATTATAAGAGGTGTGTCTTGCAGTTCCCTTAAGGCTCATGCGGCCACCTCAAGGGACAATGAGCCGTTTGGCGGCTTTATGGCCCGTTACTGACCCCGTGCAAATGAATTGTGCATGGATGCCCACATAAACTACAGTCTGATGGTCTAATTTTCTAATGTCTAACAGTCAGGCTCCACGCAAAGAAGCACTTATAGGATCCCTGCGCAGAATTTGGTCAGGCGGTATAAAAAAAGAAAAATCTATACAACACGGCTACGTCTCAGTAAACAGGCTCACCGAATGACCTTAATATTTTGTGTAGTCCACCTGCGCACACCACACATGTTTGCCAATTTTTCGCCACAGACAGCCCGTATCCACCCGTAAGGGCAGTTGTGACCAAAGTATATAGAATGCACCCTCATGAATGTGCATGTTCCGACCCAAAAAGTCTTGCCTTTAGGACATTATCTGATAGAGGTTTTGACATTACCACTCATTTTCCCGCCTGTTAAAATAAGAGACAAGGTCATCATCTACTATTTAACCTGGAAAAAGGGTCTACTCATGCAGAGAAAACCTTAAAAAGTGAATTTTGCATCAACCTAGATTCTCCAACTTGAGAGCACTTTGATTTAAACTAGAATTAGACAGAAACTCCCCTAGTAAACTTCATACATCCTAACTTTACAACATGGACAAATAATCTTTAATTAGGATTAGAGAATACTACAAATGACCAATAATGCATTTAAACTAAGATTTAAATTGAGTTTTTCCTCATTTACTATTGAGTGATTTAATTGTGTTTGTCTGTTTTTAATAAAAATAAGTAAATATTAGCAGGTTGTAGACAATTCCACTATAATATATGCTGAATTTTTTTAATATGAATAACTGGGGATGTTTGCTTGGAGGATCACCTATTATGAGAGCTGTTTAGACAGAAAAATTGCGCTTACTGCACGAGCAGCCATGGTCATGCCAATGCCAGTGACAAAAGTCAAGTAGTAGCCCGGGTAGACCCCGTGCCACATGGCTGACAGTAGGAAGGTGGCGGCTGTGGGGTTCACCGGACAGCGCTCATAGCAAACTCTGCGAACAAAACAGACAAATTAATTGAAATGAGCGGGGAAAAAACCATAATACATCCGTAAAAATACTTTTTTGGGTGGACATATCTGCCCTTTAGAGTGGAGTAATCAGTTACCTTTTTAGCCAAAGAGCTGTTTGAATATTCCAGTTGTCTAAAAACAGCTTGAAACTTGTGGCAAACTATAAAATTGATCAAAGAAACATATTTTCAGGCCTTATTAATACAAAAACAAAAATAAAAATGGGGCTGATATGAAATATGCACACCTCAATGTCTAGAATTCTAAGATTTGAAATCAGATCCCACCGCGGGGAGCCATCTTTGTTGTATCCATTGAAGCCAAACCCGGCTGCATTGTTGATCGCATCAGCTGCAGGAGAAAGTTACAAAACGTATAACAATAATAATAATAATTATAATAACAAAAGTTTTGTCCCTTTTTGAGTATTTCAGATGCTGTGAGAAAGTCAAACACGAGTAAATTCACCACTAGATGGCACTGTTAGAATAAGAAAAGCAATTGGCTGAGACTGTTTATCCACAATAATAAAAAAAGACAGATCAACTCAGAGAAATTGCTTCATTTAAGTAGAAGAATTTACATTAAATGAACATCTAAACCTTTTTTTAATCCGCCGCAAAATTTAAACAACTCTAATTAATGATTTAGAGAACTCACCAAGAGTCCAGACAAAATAGTACTTTGGCCTCAGAGCCAACATTGCCAGGTAAAGGTAGATGACCTGGAGATACAAGGGAGTGGATTTGACGAAGTAGTCGTCGATGGAGTACTCCACCGGCAGCAGCTTGTACAGCGACAGATAGACAGCCAGCGAGATGGCACATGTGCACAGCTTGGAGATGACGTCATTCTGAGATGAGAGAAGACACAGAGTAGAAGCCTCACTGGACCACTAAACACTCAAAAAAGCAAAAGAAGTTTAGTTGTAGGAATGTGTGTAAACTAAAGTCATATCAACTCAAATTCCCGTTTTGGGTCTTTTCTCCCATTCTTATTCCTCATTTTGTTTACTATTTCTGCATACATTCTTTAACAATTGGACGTAAACAGAGACATTTGCTTAACGGTTTGGATTCTGTTTCATTTTCACAACACAACTATCAGTAATTAATCGGTAAAACATCGATTGGAACACACAAAATGTACTCAAACTCACACGAGGACATCGCTTCATCTAAATTCAAATTAATTTTTACCCACCAGCTCTCTTTAAGAACCTTAAATTAGTCACAATGATTTTTGTCAAAGCTGGCTAAATAACCATTACATCTACATGGTGTTATTCTATACATGCTGCATAAAATAGAAGTTTCACTTAATTTTGCAGACCTTGGGTGAGGGTTCACTCTGCTTGAACTTCCCGTTCTCCTTCCCGTTGGCGTTCTCCTGGTGGCGGGCTTGGTAGCACGTCCCTTCGATGAAGGCCATGTAGTCTCGGTAAGAGCATGTGGGTCCTGCCAGGATGCCCATGAAGTTACAGTTGTAGCTCAGGTACTCTAACAAGCTGGGCATTCGGCTTGTGGGGGACAAGATGAGAAGAGAAGAACGACAGGAAAGAAACACAACTGATTAAAACTAGACATTTTTAGTTTGGAATTTGCTTTTCCAGACGTTTATTGTCCTGCATTTATTAAGCAGTTCTAAGCGGGTGGCAGCCATGAAAAACTCCAGGGCAACATGTCTTAGAGTGGCGCTAGCAGGAAACAAAAGAACTCCTTGGCAGAGTCTTTTTGGCCTTGTGATTTTTCTTTCCTTCTTTTTTTTGTAGTTTTTGCTGCAGGGGTTAGACTGCAATTTAACTGCTGGATCACGAGCTCTAGTTGAGGGCTAACTTCACAACCTCTTAATACTAAACCACAGTTATTACTCTCTTTAAACCCCTACTTTAAAATAAATTGTGCGTTTGGTGTTTTTCACATGTTGTTGTGGCATTTTTCCAATGATGGAGGACATGTACAAAGTACCGTTTCATTTTATGGGTCAAATCTTTCCTCCATAATTCTTTTGGCATATTTTTTCCTTTCCATTTTTTGTGTGTGCACAAAGTAAGGTCATTTTGAAACGTCAGAAAAAAGATGAGGAAACAACCTACAACCTGAAGAAAAAACATTTCATTGATCCCAATCCTTATGATAATCCAAATATCTCACAAACAGATGTAGATTTATCAAAGAAATGATAATAAATTTAGCACATCTTTAGGATACATATATTAGATTAGCAAAGTACAGTTATTAAATCTAAATACTGACATGGCAAATGTGTTAGAAATGTTAGGAGTAAAACATCTTTTTCTACATGGTGGATTTGGTCAATCTAGCTGATTTACACGGTAAATATGCCAGATCAGTCATTTGTATAGATGTAGATCTAGATGTGAGAGATCTACCACATACAGTATGCTGTAGATCAATAACACTCAAAACTGTACATCTAAATGGTATCCAGTAGATAAAATAAAACTGGAATTTAAACAAACAAATTAGGTCAAGATTACACGTGTCAACTTCAGGGTTGGCTTTGGAGGCCTTCCACTTAAAAACAGAGGTTACTTTGAAAAAAGAAAACAATTTTAATTTTAATTTAAGTGAATTTTTTAAGAGCTGAACTGTTAATCTGAAGCATTAAAACATACCTGAGCCACATACCTGATAGCTAGGTATTTCTGATTGGGAGTCAGCTGGGATTCTTTCTTAGCCAAACCTACAAACACATGAATAAAGACACTTTATAAGAAATATTACAAAAACAAAAAAACGCTTTGCAGGTTGTTGTTTTTTTATGCCAACGCCTCTCGATTGGTGTTACAAAATGGCAGAGGTCGCTAAGGACATGAGAAGAATGTAAACACAAGACAGGAAGTAGAGAGCTGAAGGGAAGGATGAGCCAGGCAGGTGGTTCTGTTATGAGGGGTCACCACCCGCTACAGGGGGCTCCAATGCTTCTTTGCTGATTTGTAATGAAGGCCTGGGGCTCTGTGACTAATTAGACCTCATTAAGTTTATAAATGCTGCCGAATAATTTTGGCAGCTCCTCAGCCCAAAACTCAACCTCCCAACCTTAAAACTGTGCTGAAAATGCTGGAAGTTTCCTTTCAAAATAAAAGAGAAAATGCTTATTAAAGTACCAAAGACATGCAGACACACAGGAACATCAATAACTGTACTGTACCCCCCTATAAAGCTTCTGATGACACATCATCGGATGTTCAAGCCTGACCTCGGATTCAAAAACCAATGAGAGGCCCCTCCTGCTCTGTAGTGGCTTAATTTGACTTTTCAGAGTCCAGAAACATAAATCCCGGACAAATAGCACTCCCTCTCATCTCAAAGGTGAGGTCGATGGGTGATCGTTGGCTTGATTAGGTGCAAAAGCAGAACCCATAGAGGGGCGCTCATGAAACGCAAAGATCGGCACCTATACACTTTTTTGTGCATTAAAAATTCCTGACTAAAATAATAAATATTAGGACTTTTGGTGACTATTCATTATATATGTTTGAAAAAAAACACTAGTATTCTCTTGTTGCAAACCTGATGAAGAAAGACAATGTTTACATCCACACCTAATCTTTGACAGTTTTAATCCGATTCAATTTTTAATCGGTAATCTGACTCCTAATATTTTGAGAATAGAAAGGTCTTTTTTCAAACAGGAAACAAAATATATTTGGATAACAAAGTACTAATAACAAATCCATTTATGTACTTTTATTTTTGGTAAATTTGAGTTTTAAACTGTTATTTTGAACATTTCAAATGTTTAAAATAGCTTTTTGCACTTCGGTTTAATCAATTTTGCATTTATCAGATGAAAAATTAATGAAAAGAAGGATGGTTGAAAAGATGACGTGCCTTTTTAATCAATATTGCTCATGCTCTACTTGTGGTCCACTTGTCTGCTTTGAAACTCACAAGAGAATCTACCGGTAAGTGTTTTTTTCTGTTCTGAAACATCCGACACCTAAGTCCCCAGGAGGATGCTCACACACACACACACATTTGTCTTACCGTCATGGATTTCAAACGCCATGCTGGTGATCTTCTGTGTTATAACCATCATGGGTCTGACGGAGAATAACGAGAAAAAAATATGCAGAAAGTTTAAACCACATCAAAATATTTTCCAGAAATTATTGAATGGATTTCCATCACACATTTTTAAATTGATTTGCTAAGCTTGTACAAATCTATTTTATATCTAATTTTTGCAGCTATCTTCCCATTTTACTAACATTTAGTCCTTAGCAGGGGCGGAGCTACCGGGGAAGCCAAGGGGGGCAGCTGCCCCCTCCCATGTAAAAAGCTTTGCCCCCCCCCATTTTGTAGTTATTATTATTATTGTCATTGATAAACTGAACAAATCATCAGTAAAGCTTCTTTAAGCATTATAAAAACAACAAAAGCATTATTTTTTATTTAAATCTTGAGCCCCATAAATTATTTTCTACACTATTGTGTGTGCCGGCCCATTTGGGCTTTGAAGATTTCAACATTTGATTTGATTTTGATTTATTCATTTATTTCAAGCATTGTAGTCAAAGCAAATAAAGAATTTACACATATTTATCAAACTCATTTCAGAAATGATGAAATGCATAGATTAAAAAGACAGAAAACAAAACAAAAATGTCACTTAAATCACATTTGCTAAATTAAATACAGTGATCATTAACTAAAGTATAAGTAGAGTTTGGTTTATTTCTTGATGATGATTTTTTTTTAAGACTGCTTTACATTAGCAACAGCATCTCAGCAAAAAGAACTGCACTTTTAATATTTATAAAAGTGATAAAACCTCTGAAATACATTTTTTTTATCCTTTCATTTGCACTCTGCTGTTCTCACTTTTTGTAACCCTTCCGAATTCTTTTGCCCCCGAAAAAAAACGTTATAGCTCCGCCACTGGTTCTTATTCTTAGTTTTGTTATTCCACTAATAGATATAATGGGAAAATAAATCCAATATTTGGAAAAGCCAAAGCTGCAGCCATATCCTTACAGTTATGGGCTTTTTCCTGTTAAGATTTCCTCCTTTTCAACAAAGTTCTGCCCCTCTCACTTTCCTGCAGCGAGGCCTCTTCATCCTGAATTCATCAAGTTCTTGCCTGTCACAGCAGGATATGCATAAAACATAAGACTGAAATATATGTTCCGGATTCTGCTTTTGCCTGTTTTGACCCAAATGTAGGTTTGTGTGCAGCCTCTCTGTCGGCGCTCACATCAGCAGGTTTCTGATTCCATTTCTACCTAGAAACTGCTGGCAGCAGCGCTAAAAATGAGGGTAGATTTAAGGCACAGGGGGCGGAGACTCTTTGAATTGAGGAAAATCTGGGATTAAAGAGAGAAGTCACTTCTTGACAGGCTGCCTTTTGGAATTGTGTGCAATCTTCTCTTCAGGAGTTAAAAGTTTGCTTAGCTTGGCCAAAGTTTTGGGGTTAAGCAGTCCAGAAGAGGCAGAAAATGGTAAATTATCAGGAGAAAGTGAATCAGGGCTGCCAAAGGACTAGATGAAAAATTTAGATCCTCATGGGGAACCAGATTACGAACCCTTAATGCTCTACTTCCTCTAAATTGATGCATTTAAGTATAAAATCCCTCAATTTTATTGAAACTCTTAAACCATATTACACTGTTTTATTTACATACTGTTAAAAATAGTTTTTTTAGGAAAATTTAATAATGAAACACTTTTTAATTGGATATTTTTTCCCCAAAATTCAATTTAAATAATTTGAGATATCTATATAGTAATTGACAACAGGATCAAATAAAATGAAAACATAAACATACAAGAATAAATTTATATAATTATGAGAAACAAAAAAGAGAAAATTAGAATAAAAGTCTATCTTTTTGTAAGTCAAACGCTACATTTAGCTTCTAAAATGTTTAAACAAAGACAATCCAACAGAACCGGTTTAATTCAAGATGCACGACAAGAATCTCGCTGAATAAGCTTTGCATTTTTGTAAATGTAGCTTTATTTTCATGAAATTACAGCTTTATTCTCACACAATGTTGACTTTTTCTTTCAATTTTATGACGTTATTCAAATCTTTTAATGGTAGCCCTAATAATCCATTATTTGAATACTTGTTAACACTGTAATACCTTTTGATTTTAATTTAAATACCTTTAAACAGTGTAAAATCTTTTAATTTTAATTTAAATCCCTGTAAACACCTTTTTTGGGGAAGTTTAATCCCTAAATTTCAACACATTTTATTTTAATCAATGATTTTCTCAAAATTGCAATATAAATGAATAAATGTCATATTTTTATAGGAATTAACAACAGGATCAAATAAAATAAATCAAATAAAATAAATATAAGAAAATACATTTGTAAAATTATCAGAAAAAATAGAAAATTTTTGCAAGAATAAGGTCGTAAAATAATGAGAAAAACGTTGTACAATTATGTTTCAAAAGTTATTTTATAATGAAAAAGTTGTGTTTTAAACTGTTAGTTTAAGCTTTTTAAAATGACAATTGAGCATAACCTGTTGATTTTATCTTGCAGGAGATCGTGCTGCTCAGGAATCTCACTCAATCCGCTTTCATTTTTGTAAGGTAACTTTATCTTCATGAAATGAAAATTTTATTTTGACTTTTACCTTATAAAAATACGGCTTTCTAAATCAATAAATTACAGTTTCATTCTTGTAAAATGTTGACTTTTGTCCTTACAATTTTATGTTATGCATATATATATTTATGGCTTTTTTTTCTATGTCTGTTTATTTAAATACACGTAAAAATATAAAATTTCTGAGACAAATTAACTAAAAACACTTACCGGTAGTTGGATTTTTTTCCCCAAAATGCAAATTGAATAAATAAACTTGTCATATTTTTTTAGGAATTATCAACATTTAGGGGTGAATGAATAATGGACACATAATAAGCGCTTAAAGCATCTGGAAAAGCGCAGATAAATCTAATCCATTATTAGTAGTAGTAACAGGATCTATTATAGGATATATCAGGATTTATCATTTAGGAGGCAGACTAAATCTTCTAATTTGACGTCCAATTTCTCAAACTGAATATTAAAATGAAAGAATATTTTATGTCATAATAACTTCTCTAAAGACAAAGCCTGTGCTGATATTCTAAGTTCGACAATCTCAAGCAAAACAAAGGGATGGCCAACGGCAGCGGTCAGAGGCAGTATGGGTTTGCATTAGGTTGCTTAGCAACTAGCCGCCCCCACCCTGCTGGGAGCGCAGGCTGTCTGCATTGTCGGAGAGTCTGGAGGAGTGGGGGGGGGGGGGGAGAAACAGAGTCCCTGACATTTTTTCAAAAATAGAGATTTTTTTCCTTCAAGAAAAAACAAACAAACATAAAAAAATAGATTTTGTGCTGTTTAGAGTAGCTTACCCTGTAAAATCTGCAGAGTACATCCCATAGTCAAAAACGTAGACTCGTGTGATCTGACACACGATCAGATAGCCAAGCGTCACAATGAAGCAGTATCTGCACAGACAGAGAAACATGGAGGCTGTGTAAAATTCAAAGCTATAAAAAAAAATGGTTAAAGGGACAAACGCACCACATTTTACAAAGCTCTTCACAGAGGGCACCTTCACATACATAATATAAGCATTCTTTTATTTTCCTCGCAAAGGCCAAGCAGCCTTCTCTAAGCGTTGGGTTAAAAGAAGCAGACTCAGCAAGTAAAAGAAAAAAAAGAAGAACCGGTCAAAGGGGGCTCCGATAATGTTTAACTGTAAGTAGGGATTACAAAACCTCCAAATAGGAGGCGGAGGAAAGCGCGGCGATGGATTCTGCGGTACAAAGCTGTTGCAGAGTCAGCCCAAGTTGAAAAACAGCTAGCAGGACAGCAACCCCCCCCAGCTTTAAACAATAAGACAACTGTACTCCAAGAAAGAATACAGCACTCGAGTAAGAGCAAGTCGCCAATGAAGGAAGCACACAAAGAAACTCCTCAATTCTGAGAACACACTGTATTCAACAAAGAAAGATTTGATCTATACAGTCAGTCAGATCCAAAACAACACAGAATCAGACAGTAACAGGGACTATTTGGAGCGTTTAACAGTTTTATCTCAAATCCAAGATCCCGTTATGTTTCTGAGTGAAAAAGTCTTGAGCTACATTCGCATCGGCCTCTGCAACACGCATTCAGCAACCACTTTCAGTTAAAAACACTTGTAAACACAGGAAGGTATATGCACATTTTAGGCTTCCACATTCAGAACTCCTGCGTTCACGTATCTATATGCAGGTTTCTATAACTGTTTTTGGTCTCTACGTACAAAACGTGGGTTCTTTGAACAAACGTTGGAAGTTTGAGATGGTTGAACTTTTTAGGGAATTTGGATTAGGTAGTGACGGATGGGTAGTGTCCTTTTTGATTCACTGAAGAGCCAACCGTTTGAAAATTCATCATGAAGGAGAAATCTACAGGCAAACCTACCAGTCTACAACCTTGATTTTTTTATTTTTTTTTTTAAGAACGGGAAACTTGTTAACTTCTAACAAACAATTTAAGAAAAAACCCAATGCAAAACAATGGCACATAAAAAAAGTTCCCACCTTCATTTGTTTTGATCTACTTTTATGCTGCACTATCGAGAGGGGACCAACCTGTCAGGAAACCACACACACACTTCCTCACTACACCTGTTAACTGACGTGACAACTTTTTCCAAACTCTCTGTGATCTGACTCACACTGTTGGCTGTATGGTAGTGTGGTGGTTTGCACTCACAGTCCAAAAAAGAATCCTTGTAGGTCAATTGGTCACTTTATATTGTCCCTAGTTGTGATTGTGAGTGTGCGTGGTTGCATGGCCCTGGGACGGACCGGCAAACCATCCAGGGTGTACCCTCCTTTAGCCCAGCAGCAACTGGGATAGGCTCCAGCAACCCTGTGATCCCGAAAAGAATTATGCGGGTTTAGAAAATGGATGCATGGATAGTGTGCAAAAATTTCCTCGCTTCCTGTCTCAAAGGGTCAATTCTCCTCTTTGGTCAGCTGAAGTCTACAAACCAGTGGTCGCAGTTTTCTCAAACTCTTTGGGGAAACACAAACACTGCAGCAGGAGTGTCATGGTATGGGCTTTTATGGTTGGGGAGCTGCATGTCTGACCAACAGAGAGGAATAAAACATATTAGTCCACTCTGTTCCAAAGGAAAAAAAAATCATAATACCTTACTTGGCAACCAAAATATGAGAGAACATCACGTGCCTAGCTCCTCCGCACAAATGATGACTTTTGCAAGTGCGAGGATAATATTTTAAGGCTGTTTACCTTTCATTAGGGACAGCCTTTCTATGTTCACCGGATAAGAAAAAGCTTTCCACTTCACAGAAAGCTTTTATTCTATTCTACTGTAAGATGAGTGAGCTCCCGAGCACAAAGCTGGGGGCCATAAAGACGAGGCTGGATGCATTTATTGCAGAGGAACTTGCCTGACTCACACAGAGGCCTGGCCTCAATCCTGTCAGACACCTTTATGAACTAAAACAGAGATTACGAGGCGAGCTTTCCTGATCAGTATCATGGCCCTGTCTCATTAATGTTCTGCAAAATTTACAGATTTTATAAATCCCTGAGTCTAAAATGTCCTGAAAGAGCTTCCTTTAAGTTATACGGAGGGAATCAACCCTTTAAATGAAGTATGACACCCCGCTTGCCTTGTATTTATTTGAACAGTTCCTCTTTCATTCATGGTTTGACAATAAAACGCTGTTAATGTCAGTTGAAATTGGAAGAAAAAGTCAAATTATGGTTAATTAGATCTAAATAGCACATTATTGTGTGCAATAATGAGGTCATGAGGTCAACTGCTGTCTCTGAGATTAATGTTACAGTAAATATGATTCAGTCCATCAATGCTTAGTAAAAGAAAAACACATTTTCTAATTAAAATGCTTAAAAAAAATTAACTTATGAAGTCAATGATTTCACTCGCGGTCCTTTAAGGATAATGAGGCATCATAAATTATGACTGTTATTTACTATGTGTCAATTCAAATGATCTATTATAAAACAAAGTAGATGAATCGATTAAACAGACTAATTCTGGGCGTTTAGAGCCAAAGATAGTCAAAACGGCTTAAAACATAAGAAATAAGAAAAATACTCTTTCTGAATATTTGATTGAATTTTGAATTTTAAAAAACAACAGAACTGATATTATTTTGTAAAGTCACCAATGTTTTGGTGCTTTGATTCCTCCCGTTATAGGAAAAAAATTCACCCCAAAAGGAGGAAACTTTTTCAAACCTGTTTGATCAAGTTCAATTCTTACCAATGACACAATTATCAGAGAGACAATATTAGGGTTATGGAGTTTACAGCTGGGTCGGTCATTTAAAGGTTATTTTTATTTTGTGGATCAGAGAATGACTTTTTATTTTTTACCAGCAATCATTTTATTTTGTAACGCTTTTGCAAACAGTCTTTTAATTGGTGGCTAAATAGTTTGGACCATTTGAAATCCTGGAGTCATGAAGTATTTCTATGTGATGTAAGTGAAAATTAAAGGATAATTGGGGAAGTAAAACATTAACTAGAAGCCCTTTTTTCAGTAACGTTTGCTTTACTGTTACCATAAAAAAAAAACAATCTACCGTAATAATTTCTAAACATTATTTTACTTAGCTGTTAGGCAAACGTTTCCTTTAAAAACAGAAAATAAGCATATGAGACTTTTAATGACTAATTTTAAGTTTAAAATATGAAATATTTACATAAAAACTGACCGAAAAAATATTTTCCTTAAAAAAAATTACTTTTTGAGCACTTGTTTTCTATTAGAACCACTATAAAAAGTTTGATGGAAAAAAAAGAATTCCTAATTTTTGCAGCTTCTTTTCTTTTGACATCCATCTGTTTATCTGTGCTCAGTTTGGAGAGATGGGAGGCATCTAGAACGTTCCCAGCCGACTTAACACATGCAAAAGATGAGCTTTTAAAGTGACACGGAGTGAATGAGGTGAAACATGATGCCTTCCAGTGGACAAGGAGCCTCTGGGTACTCGACACAACGACATGAGATGCTTTTTGCAGCTCCAAGAAGTCGGAACGCGCCTTCGTTTCCCTGAAAGGACTCCACAAATACTTTCCAAATAGCTGAGGGAAAAGCAAGAAGGAAAGAAAAAGGCTGCACTAACAGGACACAATTAACAAGGTTGGTGCAAATGAGAGGAGAAATAAAAATGAGGGGGATCAGGGGGCACCATTGTGGTGAGGTCTGAGGTCAAAGGCCAAAGGCCAAATGCTGGATCAGCATGTACGCTCCCCGGGGACAAAGCACACAGACACGATTAAATCTTAACCCCTTGTAGTGATAGTAACTCATTTGTTATGCAAAGAGCCATGCCAGCGGGTTCAACAGCCTCAGGAAACAAGTTCATGTCATGTCTCTCTGCCCCCAAGCTGCCTCTCCGTCAGTGGGCTGGGTAAACCTTACCTTTGAAGCAGCGCAGGTGTTATGGATTACCTTTTATTTTTTTGGTTAGACTTCCCACAAACATGAAATGAAATGCTGGAGGGGGACAAAAATGACACGGAGCTACTCAGAGTTTCCGTCAGAAATTGACATTTTCCGTCAGATCTGAGCTCTTTGTCTGCAGTAGCAGCTGTGATCGGGCTTGTGTCGACTGCTATTTTTGGGTAGGCCTTCCCTGAGGAGTCGGGGGGGGGGGGGGGGGGGGTGCACACACCTGCGTTTGTCCTGGCTGAAGAATCAGCCTTAATGTGAGAATAAGTGTGTATTTTTAGACTAATGATGACCTGAGGGAAGAGGATGTGTCACTCAGACCACAAAAAAGTCTTAGCTGTTCTCATTGAACATGTGACCCTGAGGATACCTATTGGCATCCACGGAGGGTACTTCAATAAATAAAATAAATAAATTAGATTCTATCTACTAAAATAACAGTTTCAAAATACATTTTGTAGATTTTTATCATTCCACATTTTCTGGATGAAACCCATTAGTTCTGCCCTTCAACAACTCCAACAATGAAGGATCAAATAAAGTAATAATTAAACAAATAAATTGTTTCAATAGATTATTTTTTTATCATTTTTTAAATAGTTTGACTAAATATTTTGCATTATTATTATTATTATTATTATTATTTTTTATTTTTCTTATTTTACTAAAGTGTTTTTGTCGCCTAAAATATCTTAAATAGCTTCTGCAGGTATATTGTGCTGTTTGAATAATGCAACCCTAATATAAAAATTTCATTTGCAAAGGGTAAATTGTTAAAAGAAAAGTTGAATAATACTGGCAAAATTCAACATCAGTATTTTGTCACTAATATCAAAGTATGATTTCATATCTGTTCATGAAAATACCTATGCACACCTTTGAATTATGAAAAGAAGACTACAAAAATATACTAAGAGATGTTTAAATACTTATTTAACCCTTGTGCTATCTTAGATGACCCCACCCTTACATTGACGTGTTATTCCTACCATGACAAAGGTGGATAAAGGTGGAAAGATTTCATGTAATCCATGGACACCAGTGAAGATCACAAAACATTGAAGAAAAAAGGTTCAAAGCACTGTCTAGTGGGTCTAGATGACCCAACTCCCCAATTCCCAATGGTAAAGTGCCTAGGATAGCACAAGGGTTACAGACCCTCCACACCCTAGAAGGGAACATAATTTAGCTTCTGGGTGGTTATTAAAGACAAGCAAATATAAAATAAAATATAAATAAATCAGGAAAATTGACGTCCCTTCAATGAAAACACACAAGGAGATAGAAAAACTTAAAATTAGCTACTCCATTTTTTTTCTAAAAAACTACAGCCACTCTGCAGAAACTATGTCTCAAAAAAACAACACAGGTTCGTGCTGATTTTCTAATTTTTTGGTTTAATGGCCTCCTTCCAGAGCTCAGAGGTCAATAATATGTAACACTACTACAAAAAAGAACATAAAAAATGTAAGTCTTACTTGTGCATGTGCTCCAGACCAGCAAAGATCATCACACCGTACGACAGCCCACTCTGCACCAGGAAATGGAGGGAATACCTGTAGAAAACAGGAATCCTTTAGGGTCTTTTACTCAAAGTCTTCTCATTTTTTTCTGCAAATACAGGAATTGGAAAAACAAAGCGAGGCCTGACATCTGTCATCACCACCTAGACCAAAACCATCAACACAAGACCTCCTTGATTAATTAGCTCGCCTTCGAGCTGCAGTAATATCACACCACAGCTGTAAATTAACGCGTGCCTGTTAATCAAATGCTGCCATTTATAGCCATCTCTCATTCTTCTTGTGAAGCACATACACATGGACACACACATGAACGGTTTAACAGCAGCAGCAGCAGCAGTGTGCAACAGAAGGCTCTCTGTGTGTGATCTTTCCGACGTCAGGCCCTCCAGGAGATCAGAGATGCCACACTGCGTTAGCAGAAAGTCAACAAAGAGAACAAGGGCATCCGAGGCTGGAAGAAACCATGGGAGAAAGCGGGGTGGACAGGTGATTTCAATTTAAAAAAGGGGGGAACTGCCCACTAAAAAGTAAGGAAGCTGAAGTGTGTGCAACCGAAAAGCACAATAGACCTCATCAAATGTTGTAGAGTAGTTGAGAAAAAAAACTATATTAACATGATAACATGATAATGTTATCTAACATTATCAAAATGATAGCAGCGGACAAATACAAAGCAATGCTTGTTGTAACAATTTGTCCGTGGCTCATCAGTTGCTATATTCCTATTCTGTTTAAATCATTTGGTTCAGATACTCCGTTCCGAAAGGAATCTCAGAGCGAACCAAAACTTGGTTTTCAATGGGTCAGAAAGATGGGTTGGAGAGCAGTTCCTGGTCCAGGAACCAGGGCCCGCTGGGGTGTATTCACACTAAAAAACAATTTTTCCGGATTATTGGGGGAAACGAAATCTGGTTCACTTCAAGCAAACCAATTGTGTCCAGCCTGAATACAACCTTAAATATCTGCTTAGTGGATTTTAGTTTTAAAGGTCTTCTTGAAGACGGCATTATGCACCCGTGTGGTAGCAGGTGAAACCTATAGATGGTCCCTTTTGGTTCTGGTTCTCATTACTTTTCCAACATCCATAAATCTGCTTGTAAATATAAATAGTAAAGGATGCTTTGCGAAGCGTCACTGTCAGGACCAGATAATTCTTCGTATGACTGCCCAGCAGCTGCACTTCGAGAGGCAGGACGGGCTGTTTATTACCCAGCAAATTTACTCTAATTGGATATCAGTTACAAGCCAATATACTATAGTGCTTTGGGTAGGGATGAATGAAGCAGAGTTGATGGAGGATGAGAGAGGAAAAGGGTGAGAAGCAAAGCAAGCCCCAGGAGTCCATGTCTGGATGATATTCAACCGTTCACAAGGCTGTTGATAATGATAATAAAAAGGATTTTCACATGATCTCTGAAAAAAACAATGAAGCTATAAAGGTTGTGAACATTTTACTGTTAGAGTAAATTTCCTTTCGTGTATAAAAAAAAACACTCAGGAGAATCGTAAAATAGCTTAAGGAGAAGTAGCACCTCATTACATAACACGTCTTTAATGTTATATAACTTTTAGTGTGCCAATTACTGAAGCAGCTGAGAAGTGATGGTATGTTATAAATCCCAAACAAAATGATACAAACAAAGAGTTACAAAGCTAAGCTTTGGAGGAGAAGGACAAAAGGGTGTAAGATTTTCATGAGGGAAGTGAAATCTGTAATAAAAATGAATACATTTAAAAAGCGCTGACTCACCAGCCAAAGCAGAACAGAGCCAGATAGAAGCCCAACAGAGTTGCCACTACATGTCTGATAAATGGGCTGGTCTTACTGGGATGGAGGTAGATCCGAAACCACATGGCCATCAGGAGGGCAAACAGCTGACATGCAACAAAGTTAACCTGCACACAAAAACACAAATGATTAAGAATATGGCACTTGTGGAGTTTGGCGGGCTCTTACCCACATTTGAAAGAGGTGAGCTATAATTGAAGTGGTCCACCTTCTACTTTTGATTAATCTATTGTTGTAAAACACAGACTTAAGTGGAACAAAGCTGAAATTGTGAAAAGAAATTCAAATTTCATAATATTGCTTTGGATGGGCTTTAAGTAACAGAGTCTGACAGGTCAGAGTAAAGCTGTGCTGGAGTGGATGTCTGAGACCCTGTTTCACCTCACAAAGTCTAAAATAAAAGGCTCAGCAAAGCAGCTTTAGTGCAGTCAGTAGTGAGATTGGGTGAATCCCTTGGGGAAATACAATAAAAACCTCTGGATCTGATTACAAACACTAGCTATATGGTTGTAGAGAAGCACTATACGGGAAAAAAAAGATGCTCAGCTGATGTGACAGAAGGTTGATACTTTTTTGTGACGTCAACCCCCCCAAAACACTGTCATTTTAAATAAGATTTTATTGCTATTACTGCATCTGATTATATTACTGCAGGGACTGTTTCTAAAAACAGTAATAACTCAAATCTGATACCATTTCTTTTTTTTTTTTAAATCTGCTTTTACGAAGAAGAAAAAAAGACCAATTCTGACACCAAACTGATTAGGGCTTCGTGCCGGGATGATGATTTCAAAGGGGTTTTAAACAATTATGCTGTAAGTCTGTGTTTGTTTTCTGTCAAGCTAAGCGATGCATGTCTGCAAACACAGCCGCTCAACATTGTATATAGGTCATGTGAATAGATCTGTCTGGCTGTAGGCAGTTAAGGACTACAAACACCATGAGGACCATCCATTATCCATGCATCCTGTGTGATTAATGAGAGGGACAGAGAGGGGGGGGGGACAGATATAGCCCAAAGTACGTAGGTCATCTCTTCTGCATGACTTGTAGGAAGAAATCATATGCAGTTTTCAAGCTCAGTTTTTTATAATGAATAGGGCATGACACCAAAAGAACTTTGATTTTTCGTTTGGAAGAAAAAGGCACACATGCAAGGAACGTTCACAACAAAAGCTGGTCTGTTATATTCAGCTAAATTTACAGTGACTATTGTTCAAGGCAGCAGCCTCTTTGAGACAAAGACATGACAAGAAGTCCAACAGGCAAGACTAAAACAGATAGACAGTCATGACGACATTGGGAGTTTAACCAAAAATTATATTTGAAAAAAATGTTATCAATTAAATGGAAAGACAACACCCCCCGATAAAGTACCAGTAAAAAATGTGGTTTTTAATTGACACAGTCTGCCTTGTTTGACATTCAGCCCCTGAGTAATTCTTATCAAAAGAGTAAAATATGGCCAAATTATTTTTTTTATGACAACATAGTTTTCCTTTCATACTTTGATTACGTTAAGGTTCTCCAACTAAAGAGATTTTTATGTGAAGTCGACTTGGTAAGATGCCCAAAGAAGAGCCCCGCTGACCTTCCTTGCAAACAAGAAAACGATCCATGTTTGCTCAAGTCACCATAACCCAAGAAAGCAAGAGACACAAGAAACCCAACAATAAGAGACTTTAAAGTTTTCCCAAAACTAAACCTGCCAAAAGAGGGATCTTTAGAGTAGCTCGGTGTTAAAAGTACACCTGAAAGATTTGTGTTTAAAATAGCAAAAGCTTCAGCGTGAAATGAGCTCTTTCCTGGACATCAATGCATTGCTTTATAAGGAAATCATTTCATGTGGGAGGGTGAAAGGGTGTAACTGGATTGTTGAAGGCTGCAGCAAGCATGAGACGTGAGTGACTACAGGGGGCGAGATGTGGAAAAAGCTCAGTCACTGCCAAAATGTTGACAATAAATAGTTTATTTTTCTTTAGGATGAAGAAATAAACTGGAGAAATGCCCCTCTGAAATCCACTAAAATCCTTAAAAAATGTGTCTCTTTGGAATAGTGCTAAAAAAGGTTCCAAAGCTAGGGAACAAGGTAAAGGATATTTGGATATACAAACTTTTTTAGTTAGTAATAATCATAGTTTTTTTTATAACTACACAAACTACATATTTTTGCAAATTTCACCTAAAAGAGTTAGGACAGTATACTTACAATAGTCTTCAGAAAGCTAGGAATCTTTGACAATGTTTTACAGAACTTTTGGGAGGGGAGTATTGGGATACATCCGAACACAAGAACAAGAAGACAGGAAAGACTTAAATAAAGATCATCCATTAGTTTGTGAGATTTTTAATGGCTTTCCTTAGCTGTCTGGATGGTTGAATCTTAAAATTGTTTCCCACTCATAGTTTGGTAGTTTGGTCTATGCCAGTCATATGTTGAATTAACCTTGGGCTAGACACTAAAGGTGTAGTCACATGCAACCTGCAGGTGCTGCAAGTTTTTGGGTTGTCCAGGCTCTTGGAAGGTCATGGAAAGAGGCTGCCGGATCAAGTAGTACTTCAGGAGGAACACAGGTCTTGCAGTTCCCTTGAGGCTTGTTGAAAATGGAATGTCATGGGTGTGGTAAGAATGTTGTGTGGTATTTGTTAGGTTACCGTATTTTCACGACCATATAACCCAGTGCGCCCCACTGGGTTATAGGGCGCAGTCTCAGTTATGGGTGATTTTTCGGTATTTGACACATACAAAAGATGTACCGGGTTTTAAGGCGCCGGCACGTTAAAACATACCGGTAAAACATGCATGCTAGTGTGTGTTTAAAAAAGGCAGCAGGAGCAAAACTGAGCCCTCGGGTCACCAGAACTTTCTCTATTGATCTCAATTATTATAAGTGCTCGTCTTTTACTCTGATGCCAGGAACATTGATAATGACACAACTGAACTAAATAGATAATATTCATAATGACGTAGCTAAACTAGAATGACCAGGTTTTGTCATGATAAACCAAGATATTGGGATGTTAGGAGCTTCCAGTAGAAATTGACAAGAACCATCCACAGTCAGAGTAACAGTAACAGTAACAGTAACAAATCACTGCATGATACATACATGTATGTATGTATGATACATGCATGATACATGCATGAAACGTAGGGGTGTAATGATTCCTTTGCAGCAATAATTCAATTCATATCTTAATTTGTGGTTGAAAATATGATTCATAGTCGATATTGGTTCGATTCACTGACCTAAAATCAATCCGGGACATCTTTAGTCAAAGCTTCAACCAGTGTGACTCACAGATAAATATCTGGGTCCTGAACAGTGCAGGTGAAGTTTTCCAGACCCCTTGTGTTTCTTGATAGTTAATTGTAAATTAAATATCTGTACAAATAAACAAGTAAACAAGAATTAATTTGCAAGTTCAGGTTCAGCCCACTGTTGTTTTTCCACATCAAAATAGTACAAACGGAACATTATTAAAACATTCTACCACACTGTATGGTCACATGTCTTTAGAAAATTCAAGGTGTTTCCACACATTGGACTGGAATGATAGCTTGATCATTTTTTGCTGTCATCACATGTGTTGTCTGCTGTGATTGCACTTGGTTGTTTATCCGTTATAATAAAATAAACCTACCATGTCTCAATCCAAATGGTACTTTACCAGTATTGATATAATCTATTTGTTTTATTTTGAAAGGCATTTTTATTGGTACAGCTTAATACAACAAAACTTGCCTCAGATGTTGAAATATAAATTGATTCATCAATTAATTGTTACACCCCTAATAAATCGCATCATTTGTTTGCAATAAAACAGCAGGAAGACTTCAACTGGTGTTCTGCCCCCCACCCCCGTCTCGGTCTCCGCCTCTGTGCTTGCAGCTATCTGCTCCAGGCCTTTCCGTCTCTGCCTCTTCCTCCTTTTCTATTTCCCATTTCTATTTTGTGCTTGGACACACCAATTGTAGAACATTAAAGAAAGAAGAATGAATTCCCACTCCCTTGAATAAGACGAACACAGTCTGAACCCATGACTCTGGCCGGAATGCACAATTCTAGATCCTTGACCTCCCTGACAGAGAGAATCTGGAAAGAAGAGAAACCGTTTTTATAAAAGCCAACATGATCAAACAAACTGCAAAACTTTTTTAAGCGTCATCATTATGAAAGGCAAGAGCAAAGTACAGACGCCTGCACAACGCCAAAACAATCACAGCGAAGACGGGCTACTGATTTGACCTGAATCTAACGGTCTTAACACCTATCACTGTTTGTCTGACCGTGAACTCCAAACAGCTGAATCTTCAGCCAAATTCGGTTATGTAACAGGCCATTGCATCCAAGTACAGCGGTGTGTGTAGATCAGAGTGCCTAAAATATGTCAGTGTTATGATGGACCAGTCAGAATCCAGTTTGAATGAATTGGAGAAAGCAAGGAATAGAAAAACTGAAGGTATAGAAAGTAATTATTTCACGTTATTGCTAAATAAAGGTCTCGGCCATTCTTAGACATTTTCTTTGAGATTAGAGTAAAAGATGAGCCAAATTTTTTTTATTTGCCTATACACTGCATTAAAAACAGAAAAGTCTGTAGTAATAATTATAGTAATAGTAATAATTCAAAAGTGTTTTCAGCAGAGCAAAAACAGCTGTAGCTTTAGGATAAAGCATAAGAACATAGAAAAAAGATGATTCAAGCTGCCCTTTGTCACAACTTTGGGTTGCGTCCGTGTAGAACCAGGTGGGGGTTAGGGTTTGAGCCGCTTCTTTTGTGTACTTGAAGCTCTGATTCAACAGAGAAACAAAGAAATACATACCATGAGTACATCTGACCCTCGCGGGCAGCTCAGGTGAGCAGACCTCTGTGTTGTGGGTGCAAGTGTTGGTGCAATCCCGCCCCCCCTTACCGTCACCCATAACAGAGTGCTTACTGCTTACACGGCCTTCTGCTAGCTTACAGCTCCTCACATCCCTAACCTAACATCACCAGTGCGACAAAAAGGGCGAGCAGTATTGGAGGTTTTCAGTTTTGAGCCGGACGCCAATTCGGACGAGGAAAAGGAAGACGTACATGGATCTAGTTGTCTATAAGCGGATGCATCAGAATGAGAGCTTATGGCCCACCCATCGTATTTTCTACCTAACAAATACATTAATTTTCAAACGGCGCTTTTTCGTCTGCTCCTGATTCACAATGACTTGAATAAAGAAATACTCAGAAATGCAATTTTACACTTAATTTTCTTTACGTGTGTCCTTCATAATCAGACAAATCCCACAAAAACATGTTGAAAACAAAACAATAAAACAAAACAGCAATTTTCATCGAAAAAAGCTATATTGATCTCTAAAGTATCATAAAGGAAACCCAAGCGTTGTAATACTGACACATTTGTACTAAATTAGTGCTTAAACAGATTTGCATGTAACATGGGTATAAGGGGAACTGACAGTGTGAAGAAAGGACTGGCAAAGAGAAACAAAACTGAGCCAAACTATTTTTAAATCTGTACTTTTGCCTGAGCAACACTCTGCAAAGCAAAGAGCACATGTCACAGAAGCTGTTAAATGCCTCTCGCTCATGTGGCTTTACACAGCAACCTGATAACACAGCATTGTTGTCGCGTTTGTGGACAATCAGTTTTCACCTACATCTGAAGAATGCAGGAATTTGCAGCAGCAATCAGTCTCTGTAAGGGCAAATTCTTTGCTTTGCAGCAAATGTACCAGCGGTCATAGATGCAGAGTTAGTAAAAAAAGAAAAAAAGACAGTTGAATGTGTTTGTGTGTGTCCGCTGTTGTCTGTCGCCACTGTTGGGGGCCTGCTGTTTATTGAACAAACACTTTGGAACAGACAAGCGCCTCTACGAGAAGACGCCGCTTTTTCATTCATAATACATGGGTACCTTCTTCTATTATTGATTCCCTCTGAAGTCAACTCCCCCCTTGGGCGCAGCACACTTATTGTTTCAGAGCGCCAAGCAGAATGTCTACGCTCCTTCGAGATTCAAAAGACACAGAGAGAACCACTATTTTGGATGTGTCGCAGTAAACCCGATGAAATATGCAGCTCTGGAGAAAATCACCTAAAGAAGGAGTTAAACTTTGTGAGATGACAGACCAACTATTTAAAAAGAAACAATGGGGGTTTAGAAGCTTACCACGTCGGCCTCATATGGAGAAAAAAATGCTGTGTTTTTATTGCCCAACTTTCAAAAAATGTACATTAAACCAGGCTATATAATGTCAGTTTTGCATCGTTACTGCACGTATGGATTGTAGACGTGTAGGGAGCAAAAAAAAAAACAAGAAATGCAGATGTTTAAAAGGCCACTGGGCACCTTAGAGGCAACGGGTTTTCAGCCTGTTTCTCCTAGCAGCTGCATCATAGAATGACACACGCTAGATGTAAAGAAACTGAGCGAGAAGGAGAAGTGCAGTGGAAGACCAAGATAAGACAGCTTCCTGAAGCTGACTGCAAACACGGGTTCGTAATAGGGAAACGAAAACGAAAGACCTCGGGGCACCGCAGTTCACCACACACTCATCGTGTTTCGCATTTTGTCGTATTCTTTACATCATTAAGTCTGTAGGCATCCTTGCGGTCTGATTTCCAAGCAAAGCGCCTCTCTGGGTGCAACTCTCTGTCCCAGGGGCCACGACAATGGACAGATGGAGCGCAAATCAAGCATTTGTTGGGCAAATCTTTATTTTATTTATTTTTTTTAAAACAAAAACCCAGAAATGGCCACATCCAAGCAGGTAATCTCAATCATGCCAGTTTGTGTTATATTTTTTTAATCTTCTATTTGTGCAAGTATTTGATATAACGCTACAACATAAAAAAAAGAAGTCCGTTTTTGTGATTAAATCTTGGAACTTTATCAGTGACATCCAGTCTTTGATAGATTATCATCCTAGTGGAAGAAGAATAACAACTTCAGCTTTGTTTTGCTGGAAGACAAAAAATATTTTAGGAATGATAACTTTGAATATGTCTATCTTGCAACTTGCGACCCATTCAGGATACACCCCACCTTTGCCCAACAGAAACTGGGATAGGGTCCAGCAACGCCGCGACCCTATCCCAGTTTCTGTTCCTAATTATCTGCAAGTAATGTAAACATTAAAAACAAAAATACAAGAAGTGGCACAGCACGAACACCTAAGAGATATTAAAAATGAACTATTAAAATCAAGAAAATAAAAATAAATGTTTTTTGTTCTGATCATTTATCAAAAGGTTTTTGGGGACATACAGGCTAAAAAAGAATTACTTTGTAGGTTTTTAAAAAGCAAATATAAATGAAACTGTTTATAAAGTGGTATGAATTTCAGAGTAAAGCTAAAACACATAAGAAAATGAAGGCATAGTAAAAAGTCACAAACACTGGTATCTTACTCTTAAGAAAAAAAAAACGTTAAAACTAGGGATGACATAATTTTCGATTTAAAACCTAACTGTTGCACTATTGAACCAAATCGTGGGGAAAGTAAGTCCATTCATCTCTACAGAAAACCCGTATTGGTATCTATTATTCATAGGAAGTGTCAAACACGTGTTTTGCTAAATTTAAGAAGGATTTATTATTTTTTGTTTTATTACATTACACCAGGCTTAGTATAAGCCAACGGAAAGATTATTCTTCGTTGATACTTGCTTACTAACATAATCAAAAAACGATTTTTCTGAATTTGTAGGTTTTTGATGTTGCTTTGTAATACACCAATCATGTATTTAACCGAAAGAAAATCTAGGTTTGAACCAAATCGTGGGGATAGCGGATCCCTACTTAATTTCCTCCCTCCATTTTGAAAACCCACTTAATCCCTTTTGGGGTTGTGGAGTTGCTGGAGCCTATCCCAGCTACTGTTTGGGGGAAGGCGAGGACAGGATACCAATCCATTGTGGTGCACACCTTAAACACCATTTGTTGAAAATGCTGGAGAAAAATGCTGATCAAAAGCTCAGGAACGGTACAAAAGGGATAATTGTCTCCAACATATTGAGCTGGACTAGCGCTCTGAATGCGTAGGCCACGTTTCCCATGGAAGCACATATAAATCCCATCAAACACAAAGGAGTAAAATACTTTAAATTCATCCATCCATCCTGCTTGCCTCTTTGTTTGCATCCGGTGGGCTCCTGACTGTGCACGGGTCTGTTTGCTTCTTCATAGAGTGGGAGTTATATTTAGACATCCATTAGCATAAAATCTTTTTTGCCCTTTTTTGTCACTAAATCAATCCCTCCCAACACCACCATCCAGCCTGAGTGATTCCACTAGTGTCAAAATGTTGATTATACACATATTGCTACCAGAAAATAATTTTTCAAAAACGTGTGGCCTCCACAACACAACAGTGCTTGACAAGCTCTCCTTCACAAACAGCAGCTGGCACAAGTTGTCTTGAAAGGTGAGAGCTGGAAAGAGCATTTATGTTCAGGATCCCACACAAGATTAAAAACAGCTGACGCCCATGCGTTTATGAAACGTGGCAAAGAAAAGGTATTGATATTTGTGAAAGGGATTTCAATGAAAAGACATGTTTCACTGCTTTGATGTGGAACCAGATCCACAAAAAAAAACAAAGGCAGCACTTTTGTGGGAGATGGCAACAAGTCAGTTGGTTTCTTCAGCCCTCCTTGATGACAGGAATAAATGAGGGAGGTGAAATCTGGGTCTGTGGGAAAACACCCTATTGCAAACAAACTATTCAACCAGAATTATAAAACACCGGGAATGCCACGGCAGCCAATAGGCCGCAGAGTATGTTTAATTGCCGTCTTTTGTGTGTTTTACAGAAGGGCGAGGAAGAGCTAGGCCAAAGAAAAAAGATGTCGTATGGACAAGAGCAGCCACAAAGAGCCATGCTCTGAGCCTGCAGAGTCGCGCTTCAACTATCCCTGCCAGGCTCTACAGTCAGGCCAGATATAAATAGCCGAACAATCAGCCATTCCCCACAAAGAAACCTACAGTGCTGGGCTAGAACCCTGTTTCCAACACGAATCTCCCGTCTACAAAACATTTTTTCCAGAACCAAAAAACAGTCTGAGGCCTGAAAAAGAAAAAAAGAAACTGGCAAAAAGAAATGCCCGTCTCACTGCAAAGGTAACCTCTTCTTCAGGTCATTAAGTAATGATATTTTCAATTATTTTTTACTTCTTTAAAGAGATTTCCTGACAGTAATCACAGTTTGTTACCCCATCACTGTAAACGTCCTTGAAGAATCAGCGGAATAAGCAAACAGCAGCATGTTCCACCATAACAATGCTACTATGTAGCACTATGTAGCAGATAAGGGAAGGAGAAATACAGCTGGCTTACAGTTTGATTCATTCTAGCTTGAATGCTGCTACAAGTACTGTTAAAGCCTTTGGTTTCCTGTTATAGTAAACACTACAGCTCACGGCTGAGGAAGTTAGGTTTCCGTTATTACGGACCTTAGAGAGTTACACATCTTTCACGTTATACTCTAAACCACTCCATTGACAGTAAATGAGAACTGGACTGAGAAACACCCTCGAGTTCCAAACAGGAAGTACCCTCCGGTGACTTCTATTGAGAAATAAACAGCTATTAGTCATTTCTCCGAATATACATTCTTGCTCTGCTACCTTTTCTTAACATGTTTTTGCCTATTCTCATTTTCTTCATGATTTTTTTCATTTAAGTTATGAACTGAACAATCAGATTCCTTAATAAAATTACTGTAATTTCCGGACTATAGAGCGAACCTGATTATAATCCGCACCCATTACATTTTTAAAGGATAAACCATTTTGTACATCCAGAAGCCGCAGCTGTCTATAAGCCGCATGTGCCCACATTGAAACACGTGTTGTAGAATGAGGATGTGTATGTGCTGAAACCGCGTGTGTAAGAAAGAGGAGGGAGCGCAAAGAGGGAGCGAAAGCGCACAGCGGAAGTGTGTGTTTATGTTTGATATACAGAGAGAAGGGGAACTCTAATAAAAAAAGGTTTCCCCCAGAAGAACTCTGAATGATTCTTTATTATCCCGCTCTGGAGGCTCTGAGGGTCCGAACAGGGAAGTGAAAAACCGAAGGAAGATCCGCATTCGGCGGAGAGGAAAGAAAAAAGTAATCGCAGGAAAGGTTCAACACATGATATATTTACAAAGAAAGACGGTACACAGAAAGAGTTTTCAACGTTTTATGAATACACCTGAGCTTTTCTTTCCAAAGAGTGCCTGTGACACGGCAATAACAGCAGCAATATGGTAGTAATAGGGCTGGTTAAAAAAACATGAACGTAAAAGTCACTGAGAGCAGCAGTAACTTATAGGCGTGCGTGCACACACGCCCCTACCCAGCACGCGCTTATGCGCAGAGGCACGTGCTGCGCAGAGGCAAGCGCTGTGCAGCATGTGCACCGGAAGTTTTCTTCCACAACTGTTACACACCGTAACACAGCGCTAACAGGGCTGTTTTAAAAAACATAAACGTAAAAGTCACTGAGAGCTTTCTTCATCTTCCATGGAAGTCTTCCTCCTCAGTGTCGGATTGGAATAGCGTCAGATATTCTTGGCCACACACTCTCTCAGTGTCTCCTTAGTTGTCGCTGTCAGTGTCACTCTGAGGCAAATTCTCTCCTGAGCTTGCTCTGTCCTCTCCGTCACGCAGCAGACCGGCTTTTCCAAACCCGTTGGTGATGGTGGATTTTTTCACACTGCTTTTAACGATTGCTTCTAACTTAAAAGCTGCGTCATATGCATTTCCTCTTGATTTTTTCATGATGAGGGTCTGTTTGTGCTATTCATTCACAAAGCAGGAAGGTACATTAAACTTGAGTCTTCCTCGACACATATAACGTATTCCCCCTGTCTCACTCTTAACCTTTCTGCTCGAGCGCCCCTAGGGGTCGTTAGAAAAAAATGGATTAAAAAAAGAAAAAAAATGCATAAATTAGCTGCATCATTGAATAAGTCGCAGGGTTGAAAGCGTGTGACAGAAGTAGCTACTTATAATCCGGAAATTACAGTATGTGGTCTCACATATGTGGTCACATATGTGGTCTCATGAAACGATCAACACCTCTGATTGACAGATTTCGTGGCCTATTAACTTACATTGATACTATATTTTAAATAATATTGATATGCTAAAAATGTATATTTTCTATTATTAATATTATCATTACCATCATCTATAAGTACTATAATAGTGCATGCAACTTACTATTAACATGCTTGAATTAAATTTTAATTACCACTAGCTGCTAGTAAGCTGCTAGAAGTTAGAAACTGGGGAAAGTATGGTGCACTGGGGTTCTGTCCTTGATTTTCATTTACTTTTCCTCTCCTCTTCTCTATTCTTGATCATTTATGTATTTATCGTCTGATTTTCTGATTTTTAAAGAATTTATTTGTTAATAATGGTAGAAAATAAGTACGGTAAACAGACTTGTTTTAGTTCAAACTAAAACAAAATAAAAAATGGTGAAAAAAGAAACTAAAGGAACGTAACTCCAAACGGCACTGGATGGAGTCAGCTAAGATTTCTGAGAAAGTAGTAACACAGTCTGTGCTGCATCCTGAATGACACCTGACCATTACAGGTAAAACCAATGGTGTGTCGTCTAGACAGGGTAAAGATTAACCCCAAAAGTAGAGAAGCCTAACAACCTAGTTTTTTACATGAATGAACAAAAACTGAGAGTTAAGCTACATTCACATCGCCCTTAGCAAAGTGCATTCCCAGCAACCACTTTCATTGACAAGTATGTAAACATGTATATGTGCTTTTGGGCTTCCACGTTCAAAACTCTCACGTTCACATGTTGCTACGGACATTTTTGAGCTCTACAGACAAGATGCATGTCTACTGCACGTCCATGATCTTGATCATGAACAAGCAACAGTCCAGTATGAACAACACAGGCTAAACGCAAGTTCAAGAATGGTTATTTAGCTTGTTCAAGATCACATGCCCGGTCTGAACGTGGCATCAGGGTAACGGTTTGTAAAGTTGGATTCTTCCAGTGACTTCAATCATGTAAAAATACAACTAGCTTCTTATGTTCAACATCCAATTGGTTACAGATGAGAACATGTTTAAAGGAAATATTTTCAGGGAATAAAAAAGCAGACAGGAGCAGAATGACATGGTTGAAGGATGTACCCTATGCAGACATTTCGACATAACGGAAATTTCATTTCCAAGTATTTTCTTGCCGAGAGGTCAGGAACCCAAACCTCGGTCTGTCCTCAGATAAGGTCAACGCTTTCAACAAAATCAGCCACGGCGGTGTGATGCAACCCTCCATCCTGTAGGATGCAGGAGTGCACTTCCGCAGTCCATTGTTTGTTTGGGAGTGTGCAACAAAGGTGATCAGTTCCGAACGCGATCAATGAGAGGAGGCCTCGAACGAGCGACCACTGTGAATCAATTTCACATTAAGTATCAGAACTTTTCGGATGACAGTGCAACTTGTACTCCAGAGGAGATCAATGCTCACATTGACTATTTTTTTTGGAGCGTGAAGCCAATTAGAAAATAAAGTATCTGAAGCTTGGTGACTGTGAAAGAGTCTGTCTGTTCCGATGAAAATAGAAAAGTGGGATTTGCTCAAAAATGGTAGTGCAAAGACGTACAAACTTGTATCCTCCCTTCGCCTTTAGCTTGATTTTTAGTGGCCGCTGGGTGTTAGAAGTTGTGTTTTTCTGGTCTGACTCGAAACTGAAGTGAGAGTGGAACATTTCAAACCCCAAGATCCATTAAAAATAAACATCTATGAAGCCACGTAACTCGATCTAACCAGAAACATCTCCTCAATTACTTATTTGTATGTTCCACTATCAAAAGTGACTAATTAGTTGGCTTGTAAGTTGAAGTTGCTTCATTGAATCCCTGAAAAAAAAAGACTCTCCAGCTGAGAAGAGGCCAGCTCATCCAGACACTGAGAAGCTTCTTTTAAAGTAGCAACTCGATCTGTCTGCTTTACACTGCAGCGTTACTAATGGATGTATTGACTTAAAGTAGAGCTGAGTTACATAGAGAATCCCCGCTTGAACACTTGACAGGGGAATGTCAGATGATTCTTTTCTCCATCTGCTGTCGTCCAGATCCAGACATTAACATTATAGGAACTACTGAGAAGAGGAACTCTTTGCATCAATTAACAGGCATCTTAACAAGCCATCTCGATTTCTTCAAGACTGATTTTGTGGTCTTTTTTTAAACCAGTAAAGAAAACCTTCCTCATGTATTTGGGATCAGCTCATTGGGAATGCAAATTTGCCCTTTTCATCAAAGAGCTTCAGATACAATCTTTTGGTTTGTGGTTTGCTCAGACACTTGTCATCTATTTGCTTAGTTACTACTCTTCTCACAGAGCTACCAGCCTGTGCATAAAGCCTGTACAGATGATGCAACATGCAACAATACGTCTCATTTTTAATTGTAATGAGCTAATGTTAGGGATGGGCAATATATCAGTCCCAGTATCAGTATCGGCCAATATTTGCATTAATTTGAGTTTATCTGTATCGGTCCGATATTCTTCTGGCTGTTTTTAGAAACACTTCATTTATGAAATTTATACTTGTTCCTAATAGATTGAGAAGATTATGTTTATAGTCAAAGTCAGCCATTGACTGTTTTGAGGTAAATGCTATTTTTGATATAATACATGTTGTTCCTAATAGATCCCTGGCAATGGGGAGCTTATGGTTTACAGGTATGTCCAATATTCAATAAATGGTCTGAATGCTTTCAGATATCTTTATATGAAAGTTTTAAAGTGATCCTTGTTCCTATGAGATCCTTTGCTGTATGTTAAAAAGGTCAAGCGCAAAGTGATTGTCCAGTAAAAGAATAGATGTGCATTTCTAATAAAGAGACAAAAGGGAAATCTAAACTTTGTGTCACTGTAGACACTTAAGTATCAGCTGTCGGTCACAGTTGCAGGGTAAATATTGGTTATCGTATCGGTCAGAAAAAAATTATATCTCTCATCCCTGGCTAATGTCTAGCAGTCTGGCTGCAACACGCAGCGGCTGGACAAGGGCCGCACTTGAACAGCAATAACGAGCCCCTTGACCAGTCCATAATTTTTATTTATTTATTTGGGGGGTGGGGGGGTGAAAAAAAAGAAAAAAAATGGTTCAACACTCCTGGATCACACCTAGTTCACCATCACTTAACTTTGAGTGTTGTAAAAGTGTTTGATACGACCTGTACTATGGCCATAGATAAATATATATGAATTTTTTTGCGCTACGGGTTTACCCAGCGCTCTACAATCTTAAAACTTCCTATGGGCCACCTCCGTGCCCTATACAGGTTTGCCCATTTTTCATCAGCAGACAGCCTATATCCACCCGTAAGGGCAGTTGTGACTAAGACATAAAGCGATAACTAAATAAAAACTATAGCCTTTAAAGTTTTGAACGGAGACCATTTTCTTCTTTGAAGCAATGTACACTATACGTATAGCCCATAAATGGATTGAAAAACTGTGTAGCAATGCGTCAACGCGAGAGTTTTATACACGGAAGTCGAAATGCCCATATGCACGTGTTTACAAAGACTTTTCATTTTAAGCAGTCACTCGAACATTCGTTTTCAAGCCCAGTGTGAACTAAGCATCACTTGTTGCCCATGTGGCTCATGTCTCTGTCTTGCATGCAAACGCCTTGTGAGTTTGTATGGGGGCACACCCGTGCCCACAGCACCGCACTCCAGCCAAACAAAGTGCATTTGAATAAGTGAATTAGAGTGGCCCAGGCACCTGCATTGACATGCCAAACAGAACAATCAGAGAGCCAGATGCGACGCCGACATTTAGGCTCCTTCTGAAGGAACAAGCTTTACAACAGAAAAGACAAATTAGCTCAAGTCCTGAATCCAACAACAGAAAATTTACAAACACAATGTTATGGATCTTTAGAGAAGGTTCATCTACACCCAACATGACTGTGACAAAAATGGCTGTTTGAGCTTGGAATCTTCTGAATTACACACTTCTTTACGCACAAATCCAAACCCCTTTCAGAAGGACTGCCAATCTGCGTACTAGCAACATAAACAAGCATTCTCATTCGCCCCCCCCAAGGAAAAATCCCACATGCTTAAATTGTTGAATTTGCTCTTTAATAAAGACAGCAGCCAGTAGACTGCATTACACTAAGGGAAATCAATTGGGAAGGATAAAACTCCCAAAAGATCAGCAAATTAAAAAAGAAGAAGGGGAAAGCTCCCATGAGGCCTCTAGAGCTCGGGAGGAGCAGATCCAAGCTGGGGCCTTCGGGAATCCCAGCAACGCTGGATTTATTCTTTAGGCACATGTTCAAAGCATAATTTTAAACACTTGCAGAAAAGGGCAAATTATAGCAGGGAATGTGTGCTGCAAATGTTTTATGGGGACCCAAAGAGACATTACTAGAAGCCTTTTAGGAACAACATGGTATAAACTCATTTATGATTGCAAGCTTGACGCACCATGTGATTGCGAAAGAGTTGTACCACCAAATAAAAGGAAAAGAAAAGTCAGAAATTATGCCCTGATTGTGACTAAAATCAAATATCTCCAATAAAAACAGAGTGCTTGAACAGCTGGGTCTTTTGAGACCACAGGATGCACAGCAGGACCCCACTTCCACGCTGGGACCAGGTACAACAACAACCAAAAAAAAAAAACGAGCTCTTTATGTCTGTTGTTGTTTGTAGGCTAAAACAAGAGGAACTGCAAATGCCTTTGTGATGACAGCACATTCTTTAACAAAAGCATTGGTATTCTGGCAGAGGAAATGGGCAAAGTAGAAACGTTTACCGTAGAAATCACAAAACCGAGCATTCCGGTATCTGCTTCAAAAGAAAGAAAAGAACTTGACTGAAAAAGACACTACTGCCACACAATTTTCAACAATGGCCAGACAAAAAAAAGATGCTTGGAATATTCTTTTTTTGCCAGTGTTGACACTCAAAACATTACCCCATCCTGATATCTCCACGAACCTAAATACTACTGACAAGATAAACACAAAGGCTTTGACGTTAGACCCATCCTTTGGAGGTGTGGGTGATCACTAAAACATCTCACAGTGCAGATGGAAATTTCCAAACTTTCCTCTGGGACACTGCAGGTCTACACATGTGGACAAGAAAGGTCTCAAAATCAGGCATGAGATGTCAAGGCACTTTACAAACAGTGCTTAAAAACACAATGGTGGGGAGAAGAGAATTCTTCTTTGCATAGAACGACCTTCACTTCTTGTGTTGGAATATTAGGGATAAAAAGAGTCATTTCTATCAAGAAGTAGCTCAAGATCCCAACTCAAGTGATAAATAATAATATTCTGGAAGCTCTAGTTATGTTTGCCACACTCATGTACATGCTTTGACTGGGGCTTGAATGGTGAAAGCTAAATTGAGAAGTCTAAATTATAAATAAGAACAAGATTTGTGCTGTCAAAACAAATCATTACAATGGCAACTTTATTAAGAAAGATTTGGTAAAAAGTCAGGATTCCTTAAACTGGGTTATTTTTGATTTTCTGACCTGCTTTACAAACACCACAGCTTAATATCAGTAAGGTAGTCAAGAGTTTAAACCACACAAAAGTCTACATTTTTTATTCATTATGCCAGGACTGAACCCTCTTTTCGTCCTCTTTTAAGTAGCAAGTGAAGGCAGCATTTCTATAGGGAAATAGGAAGTAGTAATTAACAGTTGAATTACAGGTCATGTGATGTGTGAGTAGTGACAAACAACAGCGAAGCTACAGTCAAATTTTATGTAAAAACAGCAAGAAAATGTGCTGACATGAGAGGGAATAGGCTGTAGGTGTGATAAACAAACAAAAAGAAATGTAGGCACCATTTTAGGTCTAATTCAATGGATAAGAAAAATTATAAAAATGATACCACTTTTGTGAAGCTGTTAAAACTAATGGGGCAACGTTTGCACCTCCTGTTCAAGGCTGCTTTGGGAAGAAAAAAAAGAAGCAGCTGGAACCAGGTCAGTTCACACAATAACCAATAGGTGACTAGTTATAGTCAATGGTTTATATTGAGTTCATATGAAAGCAGGACATGATGTCATCTAAACGTTTCCTTTCCACAATTGGGCAAACTGGCAGGACAAGCATTTTCTGTAAGTGGTTAGATCACGGCCCTTTCGACTCTTGATTGACCTCACATCAGTCCATTCCCTAATGACAACACCGCTTCATTCATAATAAACCTCCAAGCGTAATTATCTTTGACATTAAATACACACACAGAAGTGACAAAAAGGTTAGAGCCAGAGTGTGTTTTACAGAGACAGGCTTGATTTTGTGATTAGCCACCCAATAGACACTCAAAATGTTGTCTTTGATAGACAGGTTACTGTTTAATCCTTTTTAAATTACCTTATTGGTGCAAAAAGGCTGGGTATCATGGGTAAAATACTGAATTGAACTGTTTTTGGTCAAAAATTCTGTCTCACTTGCAATTTGATTGAATTCATTCAAAACAGACCTTGTTTGGTTAAGAAAAATATTGTATTTATGCATTTGTTGAATTGATATTGTATAGTAAAGATGGGTTTGATATTGATTGAATTTTATACTTTAAACCCAGCCCTACTGTGTATGCTCCAAAAAACATCAGACTAGTTAGTCCAAACCTATATGTAAATTTTGAGAAATGTTTAGGTTCGGTGACAACACATCCAACTACAAAACCAAAACCACAAAGCTGGAAAAACCGGCTTTAAAAACATACAAACAGTGGAACTTACCACGCCTGCTTTCCATCCATACATTTAGTTCCGAATCCAAACAAGAGCTCATATAAAGACGCATAACTCCACAACAGCACAGAGAAATTAGCGTCAACATCAATGAGCAACACACACCCAAGTGGATGTATTGATCTATGTGGTATTGACAGCGACCCTGGCACAGCAGAGCAGCTGGCAGGAAGCTTACAAGCTAAACTGTCGTAGGGGGTGACACCTGTCCAACAAAGTGTGAGCGAAGAGTGTCTGTGCAGTTTGGACAGTCTCCTTTTCCTGTCCTTCAACTAATATCCTTTCAGGTAAGGAAAAAAGGGTCAAAACAAAACAAAAGGCACCAATAGCCACTTTCAGTATTCCGTAGTTTCAGTATTTTTTCCTGAAGTACTTCCTTCCTGATTGCAGAGGTGCACAAATGCAAAGGTGATCTAATATGATCACTACCGTCCTACTGCCGAGCTATTTACTTTATCAGTATTGTGATTTTACAATAGTAGAATAAGTAGGTAAGTATATGTTTGCCTATTTTACTGATGCTCTGTAGAGTTGATTAAAGTCGTGTCATTTGGTTGTTCTTTCCAACAAAAAGCCTTGGTCACAACTGCCCTTACGGATAGATACAGGCTGTCTGAGGGCGAAAAACGGGCAAACCTGTACAAAGTGCACAGGTAGCCCACACAAGATATTAAGGTGGTACACTGCTCTGAGATTCCACTAAGCAAAAATGTCCACGCATCCATGGGTATGCTGCGAGCGAGAGGTCGTAGCGAACACTGCACAGTGCTGTGGACTTCCTGTGACGTCATTTCCGGGTGAGCTATTCCCAGTGCTAGCTGTGTGACTGCTGTCCTCTTGTTTGGCATTAGCCTTACTACTATTGCTTACTCTAAGGGTTATCTGGGTTAATATTCACATCTAGTACCTTTTATTAGCGAATTCACCACTGTTAAACCGCTTGCTGTTCACTTTTCTCATTTTGCTAAATAAACCACTTCTCTTTACTTAAACACCGCTAGCCTTAGCTTAGAACCTAGTATGGCCACCACCACTCCTTCCGCCTCTCTTCCTCTCTCCTGCCCCATGTGCCATATGTTTAGTGATGATCCTGCCTCCTTTAGTGAAGATAGGGGTAGGTGTGTTAAGTGTAGTCTTGTGTTAGACTTGGAGGCCAGGCTGGAGCAGTTAGAAGCGCGGCTCCGCACAGTGGAAGCTAAGCCGGCTAGCCAGGTCGTTACTCGTAGCGCGGGCCGCGCTACCAGGGCTAACTTAGTTAGCACCCCAGCGCCCTCCCAACAGCCGGGAGACAGTCAGGGGTTTGTACCGGTTGGGAGGAAACATAGTGCTAAACGCAAAAACTTAGAGCACCCGAGACTCCACGTTAGTAATAGGTTCTCCCCCCTCAGCGACACACCCGCTGAACACTCAACTCTGGTTATAGGCTCTTCTGAAGTTAGAAACGTGGAGCTCCCAGCGGCTACAGTCAGGTGTTATCCGGGGGCCAGAGTTGGTGACATCGAGGGGAACCTTAGGATGTTAGCTCAGAGTAAGTCCAGGTTCCGTCGAGTCGTGATTCACGCAGGCGGTAATGATGCCCGACGGAGACAGTCAGAGGTGGTTAAGTTAAACGTAACTTCGGTGTGTAAACTGGCTAAGACGATGTCCGACACTGTAATTTTCTCTGGTCCCCTGCCGAACTTAGTCAATGATGAAATGTACAGCCGCTTTTCATCATTTAACCGCTGGCTTTCTAGATGGTGCCCAGAAAACGGCGTTGGTTTTGTGGATAACTGGAGCGCGTTTTGGGGGAAGCCCGGTCTCATGCGGAGAGACGGCGTCCATCCCACTCGGGACGGTGCCGCTCTTCTTTCTAGAAACATTTCTGCTAGCCTTAGTCTGTTAACCTGACAATCCAGAGACGAGACCCGGGCGCAGAGCAGCAGTGTAAAACGCTCCTCTGAGCCTCCCTTAGGGTTAGTGCCGGTGCAAAACCCATGCAGGGAAAGTCAAGCAGGTCCTAGCTTTAGCTTATGTGCTGAAAGACAAATGAAAGGAGCGCGTCATAGAAACCTTAAAGTGACAGACAGCAGTTCTCACAAGCAGAATTATGATGTCATTAAATGCGGTTTATTAAACATTCGATCCATTTCCTCCAAGTCCCTCTTAGTCAACGAGTTAATTACTGATAACAATCTTAGTCTTTTAGCCTTAACAGAAACTTGGCTCCATCAGGATGACTATGTTAGATTGAATGAAGCAACCCCCCCCACTTATGCTAACTATCAGAAATCCAGGATTTCAGGGAAAGGAGGTGGTTTGGCAGTAATATCACAGTCTAGCTTACTTCTCAGCCCTAAAGTTAAAAATGCTTATAATTCATTTGAAAGCATCATATTGTCTTTAAGTCACCCAAACAGGAAAACTCGAAAACCTGTTTTACTCATAATTATTTATCGCCCCCCCGGCCCATATTCAGAATTTTTAACTGAGTTTTCCGACTTCCTATCGACTATTGTCTTAGATTCTGATCAAATTATAATATTAGGGGATTTTAATATTCATGTTGATGACCCCAGTGACTGCCTAGGAAAGGCTTTTGCAGCTTTATTAGATGATGTTGGTTTCACCCAAAGTGTGAATGAACCCACTCACTGTCATAAGCACACCCTGGACCTTGTTCTAACCCATGGGATAGAGATCAGCCAGCTGAGTGTCCTTCCTCTTAACCCCATCATTTCTGATCACTTTATGATTACCTTCCAGCTTACACTGGAACATCCTTCTGCCCCAGTGAATAAGAAACAGCTTAGAAGAACCTTAACTGACCGTTCTGTGTCTGAGTTTAAACACACAGTTCAGCCAGTACTTAGTGATATTCTGAGAAAATACTCTGAGACCAGCTCCCATAGTATCAGTCCTAGTATAAATGACCACTTTGTTAATGATGCCTTACAAGCCCTCAGGAGTACACTCGATGTTGTTGCCCCCTTGAAACCTAAGTTCGTCAGACAAAACCGAGTAGCACCGTGGTTTAACGCTGAAACTCGTTCTCTTAAACGAGAAACCCGTAAGTTGGAAAGAGAATGGCGCCGCTCCGGTTCAGAGCAGTCTCTGGATATCTGGAAACATAGCCTATTAAATTATAAAAAAGCTCTGCGTAGAGCTAGAAGCCAGTACTATTCAACCTTAATATCAGAGAATGGAAACAATCCAAGATTTCTTTTTAGCACTATAGCTAAATTAACTCGCAGTCAGAGCTCAGTAGAACCACATGTTCCTGTTTCTCTCAGCTCTGATGATTTTCTTACATTTTTCGATAGTAAAATCTCAAATATTAGACATAAGTTAAATCAAGTTATTCCTACTATCAGCCCAGAACAGGCTGAAGCGGTAGAAATGGAGGCATCCATAGAAACCTCTGTAACATTAGACTGCTTCACTGCTGTGGATCAAGCGGAAATAACATCAATTATTACGTCCTCCAAATCCTCAACGTGTAAGTTAGACCCACTAGACTTTTTAAAGAAACTTTTCCCCTAATTAATGATTCCATATTAACAATGATAAATGCCTCTCTGGAAACGGGTTACGTGCCACAGTCTTTTAAATATGCAGTTGTTAAACCTCTTCTGAAAAAGCCCAGTTTGGATCCTAGCATCTTGGCCAACTATAGACCGATATCAAACCTGCCCTTTATTTCTAAAATCCTAGAAAGAGTTGTAGTTAAGCAGCTTTACTGCCACCTACAGGACAACAGCCACTTTGAAGACTTTCAGTCGGGGTTTAGACCTCACCACAGTACGGAAACTGCACTAGTTAGAGTCTCTAATGACTTGTTATTGGCCTCAGAAAAGGGACTACTTTCTATTCTGGTCCTGTTGGACCTCAGTGCTGCCTTTGACACTATCGACCACGGTATTTTACTCCATAGATTAGAGCAGGACATAGGGATCAGAGGATCTGCTCTCCAGTGGTTTAAATCCTATCTGTCTGATAGGTATCAGTTCGTTAATGTAAATGGCCATTCCTCTCAGTGCACTCGAGTCAACTATGGAGTCCCACAGGGCTCAGTCTTGGGACCGATCCTGTTTACGCTTTATATGTTACCCCTAGGAAACATAATCAGGAAACACAGCATTAATTTTCATTGTTATGCCGACGATACGCAGTTGTATTTATCCATGAAGCCTGACCAGAATGACCAGATAGAGAAACTGAACGCCTGCATCAGTGACATCAAGACCTGGATGACAATTAATTACCTCCTCTTGAACCCAGAAAAAACTGAGGTCATTATACTTGGTCCTAAAAACCTCAGAGATGCTCTGTCTGCTCAGATAGTCTCCCTGGATGGTATAAGTATAGCCCCCAATTCCACAGTTAGAAACCTTGGGGTTTTACTTGACCAGGATTTATCATTTAAGGCTCACATATCTCAGGCATGTAGAACTGCCTTTTTTCACCTGCGGAATATTGCTAAGATCAGAAATATACTTTCTAAGAGTGATGCTGAAAAACTCATCCATGCATTTGTTACGTCGAGGCTGGATTACTGTAACTCCTTGTTAGCAGCGTGTCCTAAGAGTTCCTTAAGAAGTCTCCAGCTTGTTCAGAACGCAGCAGCTAGATTGTTAGCTGGAACCAGCAGAAGAGATCACATCACTCCTGTGTTAGTTTCGCTCCATTGGCTCCCAGTTGATTCTAGAATTAAGTTCAAGATCCTCCTGTTAACCTATAAGGCCTTACATGGAATGGCCCCGTCCTATATTAAGGACCTCATAGTCCCTTACCAACCAATCAGAACACTTCGCTCGCAAAATGCAGGACTGCTTGTGGTTCCTAGAATTAGTAAAAGTACGGTTGGAGGTAGAGCGTTTAGCCACCAAGCCCCTGTCTTATGGAATAAACTCCCAGCTCATATAAGAGAGGCCGACTCAGTTTCTACATTCAAAGCTAGACTGAAAACATTCCTCTTTGGACAGGCTTATTGTCAGACTAGTTAGTATTCAGAGATTATTTAACTTAATGTTAGTTAAATTAAACTTAATAATAACTATTTCTTTTAAAAGGCTGCTAGAAGTTGAAGCTGGGGTAACTATGGTACACTGGGGTTCTGTCCTCTTTCCTTTTTTACTTCTACCCTTCCTCTCCTCTATTCTTGATCATAATTTATCATTTAGTTCTCCATGCCTCTGTTTGGTGCAGTGCGATTCATGTATTGTCCCTCTTTTCCTCTCCCCTCCTGGGGAGTGGGAGTGCTTCCAGACTCCAGTTGGCTCATCCGTGCTCCAGTTCCTGACCGTTTACCTCGCCTTTGCTCCTGCTCCTACACCTGGCTGTGGATCCTGCCTCTGGCTCATCTCTGGCTCGTCTCTGCTCTGTACCTGACCGAGTACCTCGTCTCTGCTCCTGCTCCTACACCTGGCTGTGGTTCCTGTCTCCGGCTCGACTCGCGCCTTTGACTGTCCCGATAACCACGGCTGGATGAAGCTCGTCTGCTGGACTTTTATATATGTAGTTGTAGATTTAGATAAGTTAATTCTTCTCTAAGATTTCTGGTAAATCGCCTGTCCGTCCTGGGGGAGGATCCCTCCTTCATGTGGGCACCCCTGAGGTTTCTTCGTTTTTTCCGGAATCCGGTTTTTTTGGGAGTTTTTCCTTACCGCGAAGGGGGGTCTAAGGGCAGGGATGCCAGTATAGCTTAGTCAGTTTGTTAGTTCATTTTAGTATTTTCCTATTGAACTCTTTGTATTCGTGATCCTTTTGATTTCATGTTTTACTTCGAAGCCCATCGAGACGACTGTTGTTGTGATTTTGGGCTATACAAATAAAATTGAATTGAATTGAATTGAATTATACAACAGGCACTGGGTCACTGGCGCATGCACCATTTTAGCAGAGTCAGTAAATGCCTAGTACTTGCACCTTACAGACTACTAGAGAGTTACATATTGGCACCGAACGACAGCGTCTCCTGTTCGACACAATTAGACTTAAAAATACTTTACAGTACCAGTATCACACGCACAACAATCGTATGTTCCATTTTTAACGACATCTCTTGAGGTGGCCATACCAACTTCAAGACACACCCTTGCTCCTCTTAAGATGCAGTCACTCCTGTCAAGACCGGACAACCCAAAAAGCATTCGTACAGGTGACAAGCTCCTGGGACTAAGACTTAAAGTTCACAACAGAGTGAAGATGCTCTGCTGCTGAAAACACGAGTTTTGCATTCATGGATGTGCAGTTTATTAAGACATTTTTCAAACAAACAAATGAGAACAAAATAATAGTAGTTTATAATCTGTCAATGTCATCTTACAAATCAATCAATCAGTCTTCCAGTAGGAGATTCTTAAAGAGACAGGAGCTTCAATGAACTTTAGTGGAGTAAATGTATTAGACAACGTCTTGAATATCTTCAAGATAGAAGAATTTTCCAAACGAGACATTTAGCCATAAAACACACAACCCAAACTGTCGAGCATGGTAGGGGTTGGATTGTGATTTCGCACAATATTGTCTTTAAATTGACGATGTGAAACAACATGTTCATGACTTCTTAGAAAACAGGGTCTGAACTTATAAGAGAGTAGCAGATAAAGAAAAGGATTGTGGTTCAGTGAACTCTCCACAGGTCTCTGTGAACCAAGGCAACATTAATGGATTGATCTCAGAGACTGACATATATATATAATGGCTTTTCTTGCTCTGTTCAGAATTTTTATGAACAAAAGTTCTCAACATGGCCAAATGGTTGGAATCCTGTCTTTGCTGTTCGCAGATGACATGGTCCTGTTGTTTTTTTTTCTTTTTACAAACCTCCGGCTCTCCCCCCCTCAGGGTGATTTTTCAGGCTTTTCTGATTTGGGGCCAGAAAAGTTAGATTGGGAATGTGTCACCCCATCCCCCCCCCCAGGTGGAAGACTCTATGCATCTGACAGTTCTCCTCACTGGTGAAAGAAGTGAGTGCATTTTACAGAAAAGACACACACTGAGGTGTCACAGATGTTCAAATATTTGCTTAAACTTGGGTCATATGCAGAATTGCAGCAGAGTGACAGCATGCACATGTTGTATAATTTGAAAATAGAAAGATTTTTTTAATGACTTAAAAGTTTATATTTGGGTTCTTATTAGGGTTCTTTATTAGCTTATATAGAAGTTAATAAACCCTGACTTGAATGAACTTCAAACACAGTGTGATTTCAGTTGGGGAAGGAAAGGAGGAGAAGAATATTACCACTGCGCCTTTCCATGTGCAAACGAACATATCCGCCATTGAGTCTTTACTTGCTAAATATTCCTCCAGTTCAACAAAACTGGATAGCCTCAGAGGCTTTTGCAACCGCCATGATAGGCTGAGATGAGCTTCCAGCAGGCAGATCCAGTGGGTGTGACTGCTTGTTCCAGGTCTGAATGTGATCACCCACACTGAGAGCACTTCAAACACATAAATGTATTCATTTAATTCATTTTAATCATGCAACTCCAGATTGGACACACCTTAATGTGGCTCCACAGTTTTGTCATTGTTCCGGCCTATTCTAATTTTTCAATTACATGTTTTTGCTTGGTAAAAAAAAAAAAATCTGGTTTTCCAGCTTCCTTCACCATATTCTCATAAAACGGATAGGATTCTGAACCTTTTTGGGATCCGATGAGGTAAAACAGCTGTAAAATGTGCTTGTAGGTAGTGAAAGCAGATCCAGATGCCTTTAGAATGAGGACATTTCACGACAAATCAAAGTGTGAAAGCGCCAACTCATGGATGGGAGAGGGTGGAGCGATCTCCCAGGGTCCTCGAACCTCTCTTGGAGGAGCAACGGTTTGGGTTTGGGCATCCAAAGGAGCAGACAAAGGACATTAGCTTCGCCATAGCTTGACAAGCGCCTAGCTGATGGTGACAGTGAATGCCTCTTTGGTCTAATATCCATTAGCTTTCAGTAAAAAACCCGCATTAACCAAAATTCCTGCTGCGCATCAGCTTAATACAATAACTCCGTCCCACGAGTGATTAATTTCTCTCAAATAAAAGTCCAGCCGATTCCCCTCCACGGATTGGTCTTTCTTCCATCCGAACACATACCTGATCGAGAGGGAGATTGATAATTTCGCTGAGTGGCTGCAACAGAGTGGATCCAGTGCATGATGCTGTCGTTTGGGTAGCCATGCTTGGACGGGTCTGTAAATCCTTCTGCTTTCCTTCCTCCGGTCCGCTGCACCTCCCCTCTATCGCTGCGATGATAGGCACGCTACCGCCGTTGCCGCCGCCGCCGCCGCCGCCGCCGCTGCTGCTGCTGTTTTTGCGACGAGCTGGATTGTTGTCATCCACGGCACAGTCCGACGACAAAGAGTACAAACACAGGGACGAGATGACTCACTCCAACAATTTATCTTTCGTCGGCCCGCTAGTTCGTTTCGTTGTCAAAGAGTTATATTTACATTTTTAAGAACACTGTTTTTGGAAATTTACGCCCCCTTTTAGTTAACTCACGTGTGATTAATTTATATTGTGCTTATATTTTGTAGTTCATTATCAAAAATCCTTCTATTTAACATCGTGTGCGCATGCGTGTTTAGCGTCTAGAATGTTCGTTATTACTCCATCTTTTTAAATAGAAATATCACTTAAGTAACTATAATAGATTGCCTGTTTCATATTGTTAGCGACAAGATGGTGATATTTATTGAAATCAAGTTAGCCGTGAGTTCTCTTGACCCTAGAGGGTCTTTGGCACAAAAGTAAAAATGGTGTTCGGGGGAGAGTGGCGGCTGCGGCCCAGCCCTCTGTCGTAAGCATCTATTTTAACTTGAGGTGCAAGAAAAGTTAACTCAGTCCAGAAAATTTGGACTGTTAACGAATCCAGTGCATTTTACAAAATAAATAAAAATCCTAACTGATTTCTAATAGTTTTTAATTACATGTCTTGCTCTTAAAGCCAGATGGAAACTCTTTTTTTCCAATGAACTTTATTGGACATTTTTCAATTTACAGAAATTCACAGTCAATTGCACAATAAAGAAACAATTGTTAATATCAAACACACGTATAAGACCAAAAAACAATAATAGTAATAAGCCCTATGTGTGCCTCTTTTTTTCTTTTTTTTCATAAAGATGGCAATTTCTAGACTCCCAAAATGCCAAATAGTGTCAGGAAGCAGATTTAACTAAGATAATTTTTGTATTTTTTTTAGCAATTCTTTATTCCCTTTATGTATTAAATGCATTATTTGCAATGTTACGTAGAAATATGTATGTTAAAGAATGAAGCAACAGTCTTCCTATTCTTGGTCAAAAAAATAGTCTACTTGAAGAAAATAATGCAAATACTGCACATGTTTATTCACGTTAAACTCCAAGCCTGAGTCAGAAAGTACCGGTATGTCTATTTATGAGGTTACACAATAATCTCAGGGAGTGGCCGCTTTATACTAGAAGCTTTTCTCCATAGTGTCAATCAGCGCCCCCTGGTGGAGGTGCACTCTCATTCATTCGAGAATTCAAAATCTTTGTCATTTTGACATCTGTTTGTTGGCACTGGGATTGATAGAACTATATGCTTTCTGTTTCTTTTTCGCTTTCCAACATTTTATTTAACTGAAATGACTCTTTTATTTTCTCCCATGTTGCACTATTACCAAAAGTGATCAATAGAGGGCAGCCCCCGCTCATAAAGGTCATCCTTTTCATTTTGCTGATACAGAAAACCGTTAAGATTTTAAATATCCAAAGTGTTAGTTGATGATGAATTTTGCAGAAACTTTGAGCACATGATATTAAAAAATAATGGTTTTATGATAATATCAAACTGTTTAGTTATTCCTTTATTTATACATATTCACCAACAGGCCAAAGCCCATTAAAAGGCCAATTCACACACAAAAATCCCCAAATGTAATATAAAGTACCAAGAAAATAAAGCAAAAATAACGTAACCTTAGTTTAAATTCAATTTCAGAAATGTGCATTGTATATAATCTGCCCCTATTTGTGTTTTTAAAAATATTCTTTATGACTGATGATCCTTTCAGCCTTGAACTTTAAGAACTAACAGTTCCACAATCAATCATAATATTTCAAATTATTTTCTTGAAAAGTAGGTGAGCATGAAGCAGTTTGCGATAGGTTAGGTCTATTTAGAATGTAAGCCCTTTTGAGTCCGCCGTGTTCACTTTGTCATCACCTCCTTTCTTATGTGGAGTTCCTCAGGGTTCAGTTCTTGGCCCTCTCTTGTTTTTCATTTGCTCATAAAATTTGAGATGTAATTTCTCTGTAACTTGGATTATTCCCAGATTGATGAAATTTATGAAATTTCCCCATTGTGGGATTAATAAAGTCATCTATCTATTTAAATTATTCTAAACAGAAAGAAATATTTTCTGTCATGTCAGTGGTTATATGTTTTGAGGACAGAAAGGCCTGGATGCTGTTACATTTTCAAACCTGTAATAGTTTGTTAATGGCTAGGATAATCTCTTCATTAAATGATTCTATAACTTAATCTGGGATCTTTGGGTCATGGTTTTTTAAGTCAACCATCTCAAAATTTAGCTTTTATTTCCAATCTTCTCTTAACCCTGCCGGCTCTACCAAACGGTGGAGCACATTTTGGAAACAATTTTTTTCAAAAATGCTGATTGTGTTTTTTAACTCCCTCAAAGCAATAAGCACCAGAAAAACACATTTTTCTTTTTTTTTGTCTTAGTGGGGTTGTAAAAGGTACTAAGTTTGATTCACAGAGAAATTCATATAGCAGACAGTCATACCAAGTCTCACCAGGATAATAACTCATAACTTTGTGACCACTCGCCATGATTGTTGTCGCCATAATTTGGGAGACCGTAAATCTTCTGTGGCTTATCTCCATCTAACTCAAAACTCGCAATTGTGAAAATGAGCACATCACCCCGATAAAGCACTTCAGAAGCTTTTCTGCTGAATTATTTTTCTCTGAGCTTGAACATCTTTTTCATTGTGTAGTTTACTCTGTTTGTATTAAAACCTTTTTTTTAAAATGCACTCAAGTTTTGGAAGATTTTTTCTTCCTGTTTGTGTTTACTTTTGTTTGCAACACTTTCAGAGTTGGTTGTAAAATGCTCTATGAATAAAATTACACTGAATTAGAAAAATAAGCAAATACTGTGCTTTATGGACTAAAAAAGAGAGAATAAACACCCCAATTAACTGGTTTATGCAAATAAAATTACATTTTCAAACACTCAATTCTATAAACACAATTGTAAACCTTCACGTCTCAATAAAAAGTAAATATGTTCCTGTTCGATATGTACATTCTGTGATGTGGACATAAACTTAGACACTTCTAAAAATCCGGGTGAATCAGACAGTGCAACAGCTAACACAATTCTAAAAGTTGTAATTTGTCCAATTTATAGACAATAAAACATTCAAAAACCTTTGAAACTAAGAATAATAGAGAAAAAATAAGCAACTGCACTTCTCTGTGTCTACAAGGAATAGGTTATTTCAATTATTCAGCAACAACTTTTTTTTTTATCAGGCTTATTTTCTGATGCCATAAATCATATTTAATGCAGAAGGATCCCATAAAATGTTAACTTGGAAGATGTCATTCTGAAGGGTATCCAGTGCTTATTATGTGTGTCATGTTCTCCTCTTTTATATTCATAATAAATCATTTATAGCTGCACAAGAATAAAAAAGAAACAACAATAAGGGCCAGGTTTGTTTTGATTTATTATATCATCACCAAGACAGACAACTTGGCGTCATCATGACAACCTGTCTCCTTTTGGATTACCATTTTTATTGGCTTAATCAATCTAAAGTTTATCAAAAAGAGGACAAATCAAAGTCTGACATTCAGTGCTTTTGATTAATTCAACAGTATGCAAATGACAAGCTTTTATTCTTGTGATCAAGTTTAACTCAGTGGATGATTTCATGTGCTCCTTCCTGTTTTTGTTTTTTTTAAATATCTCTATCTATGACTAAAAACTGTGGAGCCTGGAGATGACTTAAAAAAAGACAAATTGTTACCTTAAACTAACAATTTGTTGCCACAAATTAGAATTTTGTGCTCACAAAATGGCCTTTTGTGGCCACATTTGTTTTTTTGAGCCCACATATTAGTATTTATTGGACTTAAATTGTCATTATATTTCCATTTTGTGTGCAAAAAAATTCTCATATGTAGCCACAGAAGACTAATTTGTGCGCACAAAGGGCTAATTTGTGCCCAAAAATGCTAATTTGTTGCCACAATGTAGATGACCACAAAATCCAAATCCATGAAAACAATAAGCTAATTCGTGCCCAAATGCTCATTTTTGGCCACAAAATACTAAATTGTGGCCAAAGAGTGCTGATTTGTGCAGACGAAATATTCATTTGTTTTCACAAAATGCTAACTTGCGTCCACAAAATGCTTGTGCTGATAAAATGCTAAGTTGTGGCCACAATTTAGAATTACCATAAAATGCTAATTTATGCAGAGAAAATGCTCAAAAAATTTTAATTAGTGGCCACATTTTAGAATGTCTACAAAAAGCAAATCTATGCTAATAATATGCTTATTTTTGCCCAAAAGGTAATTTGTGGCCACAAAATGCGAATTCGTTAGCACATATTGTTAATTTGTACACACAGCATGCTCATTTTTGCCCATGAAATGCTAATAAAATGCACATTTGTTTCCACAATTTAGAATGGCTACCAAATGCAAACATATGCTCAAATGCTCATTTGTGGCCACATAATACTAAATTGTGATCACAAAATGCGAATTTGTTTGCACAAAATACTACTGTCATTCATGGCCACCAATTTTTAATTTGAGGGAATAATTGGGCTTTTTTTATGCCATGTCCAGGGCTCCGTATAAAACAGTCGAAATCCGTCTGGTGTTTAACCTCCTTATTTAGTCACCAGTCCATGTTTTGCACAGTCTTGCTCCGCCAGAGACATATTGTCATTCTCTTCATGGAACAGGAAGGAAGTGTCTTTTTGTTCGTGGGGTCAAGCTGACGGAGGCTTCTTGACATAAAACACAGACCGAAATGTGCTGGTTATCCACTCTTTCTTTTATGGTCGAGTTGTGCCACAGAACCCAGAAAACTCATTTTTCCAGCAGAGTTCCAGCAACAGTTACTGTATTCCCAATGGAGATTCCTGGGAATCACGGTACATTGTTTTCACTCCTTAAAACAATCCAGAAACGCAACCTACAAGAATTCAAGAGGCTCTAAAAGACTGGAGCTGTATTTTATCTTAACAAGCCAGTTAAGCAGCTTTCAGTAACACGCCATTCTCAATTTTAGTATTTATTAAACATCCTATTAGCGTTACAGATTCACCAAAAAAAGTATCGAGTTTGTAAAAAACATGTTTTTATTGGAGTACAAAAACCAAAATGCTGCATCGGATGCACAAAAAAAGGGATTTTCTCTTAAACTGAAATGCAAAACTACAAATCCGTTGCTTTACAACCATATATTGTCAAAAAGAAGAAGCCAAACCTATGAAAAGCACATCTGTCAGAGGCAGAAATATGAGCCGTTTCAGCTCATTGTTTCATTTCTTCAGAGGGTGTGGCACTGCTTCTCTTTTCCTTTACTTATGCTTGACTCTCTGTAATCCTTTCTCCGCTTTTTTCTATATTTCCCACGCAGCCTTCTTTCTCATCCAAATAAACCAAACAATTAAGTTTACTGTCAATGTATTTAGCTCGCATGCATGTAGTTGCACGTTTCAGTCCAAAAGTCCCACAAAACAAGGTTTTAATGGTCTTTTTTATACCTTTTACATGTTTTCATTAAGTAAGCATGTTCAGTTATATGGAGCCCCAAATTGTTCATAATTCATAATTGTACATTTCTTACTGCACATGTTTAAGTCATTTCACTCAGCCTAAAGTTGCCTGCAGAGAACACTGCGGCATGCACACAATAGGGGCGTCATGGGAGGAGCAGGAGTAAACATGTGAGAGAGAAAACTGGAGGATTTAAGGAGGTCTGTTAGGTTTCAGAGAAAACTTGAAAATGATATTTTTCTTTATTTAAATTAACTTTAGGATTATTTATTGTAAACTAAAGCAGATAAATGGAGTTTTGAGATAAGACTGATAGGAAAAACGGTTTTCTGTTTCTGATGAGAGATAAAATCTCATAGTTGCCAAAATATGACAGAATTAATAAACAAAATAAAAACTATTTAAAACTAAAGGGCAACTTAATATCTTCTGTCTTGGAACATATTGAAAAACAAAAGTAACTGGAGCCAGGTTAATTCACCAAGTAACCACTGGGAGGGTTTAATTACACGAGCAAATTAATATCCATATTCTCCACTCTTATATCCTTCTGATTTAAAGCAGCATAACATAATTAGATCCAATCCTTTTTTATTCCTGGTTACTTTTTTATTATCTTTGGAAAATTTCTTATGAAGGTATTTACTTTATTTTATGGAAATGGAAATGACACCTAACTGGGGATGATCTTTTAATTGACAGCTACTTCTTGAATATTTAGCGTTGACTGTATATGAGAACTGGACCGAGTGAGTGTGATGTCACCAAAAGAATATGGTTGACTTCCTGCTCCAATGAAATGAAGTCAATGTAGTCAACTTTTTGCTTTCGATTTGGACGTCGACATGTTGGAGCCAGAAATCATTAGTGAGCAGTGATTGGGTCAGTCTGAGTCAATGTTTCTATGGCAACCACTCTACCCCATCAGGACTGAGCTTGTTGGAAGTCTACGGCCCTACCGCTTAAAATCAGGTTCCAGATAATCTGTCAATCAAACTTTTTGAACACTCGGCGTGAGACCAAAAATTTCTATCAGTGCATCTGATTAGTTCGTTTTTAACTTAAATAGAAAAGAAAAACATCATGACAAAAATTTGGATCAGCAAGAACATGTTGCAAAAAGATAACACTCACTATTTGTCCTCCTCTTCTTCAGATACATATTTTCAAACTAGGCACACAACAGATGTTGTTTAGCTCCCACAGATGATAAAATAAATAAATAAATGATTACATTTGATTGCAAAAAAGGGGATTTTCCTTGGAAACTGAAATGCCAGACACACAAGTTGATGGTTTGGTAAACATGATTATGTAAATGAATCCCTCATGAATATTTAATAACACAGTTGTGATGGATGTGAAAGACTTTGAACTGGTCTGATTATTGATCTACCACAGATGATTGTGCTGTTTTTTTTGCAAAATCAAGAAACCTGTGTCGTTTTCTAGGAAATAGTTTCTGAGCAGGAGCTCAGTAGAAACCCCTTCACCTCCACTTTTCTGAGAGTTCTCTGTTTACATGCTCTGCCAATAGATTAACTCTATCAGATGTTCTAAAACTCAAGTTAAGACGTTTTTATTTAGAATAGCTTTTAACTTACATTTGTATCTTTTGGCTATATTTTACTTGTGTTTTACCTCTCATATCAGTGCATATTGTGTTTTTACTGTGTTTACCTATATGCAGCTTGAATAACGTCTTCAGTTTTGTCTTGTTTTAACTTTGTGAAGCACCTTGTGAGTTGCTCTCTGTGAAAAGTTCTATGTAAATAATTTTTACTTTTGCCTAAGCCGGCACCTGGGGCTGTAAGTACAGGGATTTAATTAAGTTTCCTTATAAATGTCCTCCATCATCCAAAACAATGCCACAAAAACATGGTAAAAACACCAAAAACTCAATTTTCATCAGTCTCTAACACTGAAGCTATTCTTCCTGAACTTAGCTGGAACTAATAAGCGAGAAAAAAGATTTTTAACGTAATCACATAACTGCACTGACTCAGAACAGAATGCAAACACTAACCAGGATGCACTTTCACCCACTACTGTCTGGTGTTTTGATTCCACCGCTCTCTAATGAAGCTACTTGAAACGCCAGAGATCCATCTCAGCTCATCTGTTATGGTGTCAGGGCGAATGTGCCGCACCACGAGCATCTGTATTGTGACAGAAAATGTACGGCACAAAGATGGTGATTTTAACTCGATTGTGCGGCAAATGATGAGGACGAGCTCCAGCCGGGAAAACACTTTAAAAAAAAAGGCAACAACTCTTTGAGTGGATCACCTGGACGACTGAACGGCAGACACAAAACATCCAAAAGCACAGCAGAAATGATCAAAAATGTTTCCAAAATGTAAAGAGAAATACAGAAACAAACAGAATAAATGAAAGATTTAAAATTAATAAATAAACTACACTACATAGGGGCTCAAAATGACCTAAAGTAGGTTTAAAACATACTTCTAAAATGTAAAAAATGAAAAGAGAATATTAAAATATGTTTTTGGACCTGTTACTTTAAAAAATGAACAGACATGTCAGAAACTTTGTTTTTTCCACTTTTTAAAAATTCTGCCGTCTATTTATAAAAAGCTGAAGGGGTAAAACTGTTCAACGTTGCTTTTTCCTTTCCCAACAATCTTTTAATATCTTTCCCTGATGTGTTTTGTTTTTTTTCCCAGTCAAAAAAAGACTTTTTCAAAAATAATGTTGAACGAAAGAGATGCAGCATCTGATGTTTAATTATCAGCACTGACAATCACAAAAAAATCCAAATTGAGCATTCAAGTTTTTTTGTTTTGCTCCTAAAGAAGTTTGTGTGTTTTTTTCATTGCACTGCAGTTTTTCAGCTTATATACTGCACAGAGATGTTACTTTACAGTGCAGATGCCTTATGTTGCAGTTGTTTTTCCTGCAGGATGAGCACTTTCCCTTGGGGCGGGTAACTCTAACAGCTCACAGAGGGAACACATTGAGTTTATGGCAGGAGGGTGAAGCTGGGACAGAGTGGCATTCAGCTTGTCAGGTTGTGATGACACACAAAAAGAGTTGAATAAACTGAGCATAACGGGTAAAAACGGGGACAGATCTAAATTCAGATCCAAAATAATCAGCAGGTCTTCAGGGTCAGATTCCAGGTCTTTTCAATCCAGGCATTGATCAGGGTCAAAGTTTCCATGGAAACTACTAGCACCAATCAGGAGTGGGCTTGTTGCAAGGCCACACTCTTACCACTTGAAAGCATGCTAAACTGTCAAACATTTTGAGCATTTGACATGAGACCTTATACTTTTATTAAAGCATCTGATTGGTCAGTTAATAACTGGAATGACTTGTACTACAGAAAAAAATATGAAAGCTCAAATTGGCAAGAACATTGAAATAAGGCAGCAAAGCAAGAATAGTTATTCTGACTAATATAACGACTGAGCATTAGCGGTTTATTTCTCTATAGAGGTCTGTGAGATTTTAGCTTCTTGGAGCCTTCGGGCACTTCCTGTTTGGAATGCCAGGGGGCGGGGTCACAGCATCCACCTCCCATATACAGTCAGTGGGTTTAACAAATTTTATGAAGAGAATGGAACATTTTACTGTATACTGTAGTTTGCAAATGGTTCAATTTTAAGTTTAATTTGAAAAATTCCTTCATTTTTTAAAATAAAATTTGGTAAAATAAAAACAGGGGTCAAGATTACAGGACTACAATTAAATATATTCTTCATTAAACAAGGGATTATAGTTCTACAAAGTTGCAAAGCAGCAGCGCAATAGTGTAGTGGTTATTATGCCCTCGCCTTACAGTCCCTGCTGGGACCTCTATGTGGAGTTTGCATAGTCTCCCTATGCATGTGTGGGTTTTCTCAGGGCTTCTTCCCACAAAAAAACGTCTTCATGGGTTAGTTGGTGTCTCCAAATTGCTCTTTGGTGTGCATTTGTGTGTGTGGCCCTGCAACAAACTGACAACCTCTTCAGAGGGTACCCCACCTTTGCCCAACAGTAGCTGGACATAGGCTCCAGCAACCCCGTGACCTTGAAAGGGGTTCACCAGGGTTTGAAGATGGATGAAAAGTTCCAAAGCAATGTAAAGGAATTTCTTAGCAAATTATGCATTTATAAACAAGTTTGATATCAATTTATTGAATATCCTTGTGGGGTTTGACAGAAAATAAGGTTTTGTCCTTTTTTTTTCTTCTGGTTTTCAGCACTCAAGAAAATACTTTCTGAATTTTTCCAGATATGCAGCAGTCATGTCTATTTCACAAACTTTCTCTATGGAGGTATTTAGTGAAAGGGCATGACTATTAAGCAAAACTCCTAAAATCAGACAGTGCACACAACCCATTGGCTCTGAACAAGTTATTTTAATTAGCTGAAAATGACAGAAATATAAACAAAGAAGGCATTCAGTCCTCAGTTTCTTAATTTTAGAAGCTGGATTGTGGAGTCATCCAACCTGTTATGCAACCACGATGTCACTGCAGTGCATTTAGGAAAAAATGACTCATGCCCTTTTTATTGAAGCTCATTTTTTCTATAAGTTACAACGTAAAGCTGCAAACAAAACGAACATTTTTTTCTTTTAGTTCTTACTAAATCATTTTTTGAAATGTTGATATATGGCATCTGTGACCAAAGCATATACAAACAACTGCATTTCTGACTTGAGGCCACGTGGTGGTTTGCATGCAGACAAAGTCCATATTGAGGAGGGTCTCTGCTGGTAAAAGGGACCACTGTTCGGTTCACTGAAGCAGCTGACAGCTACGGCCTTGCACCCCTTTTCCCGGAGGCCTGCAAGAAACGCGGCTCGGTTATTAATTGCGGAAACTGATGATGACACATATCAGTAAAGTCAGAGATCAGTCCCCATGCTTACATTGATGCAGCATTTGTGACATAAAAATGTGCTTGCAGGACAGCATGGCAACATCAATAGCACATAGTTTGATTTAGATTTTAGCGTGTGAAGAGTAATAGGTCTTGGAAAATGATCAAACACTGGAGAGAAGGGCTATCTTTTCTTGTGCTGACAGAGCTACTCTGTTTCTGGACAGCAGATGTTCACTCAGAGAGTTTGTTCATGTTTTTTGTCGGGGAGTTCTGGGCTGCGAGACAGTCAGGGTCAGCCTGGGTCTCGGGCTCATCATAGTGGCTCACCAGGAGATGCTGTGGAGCTGAAAGAATGTGTGACCGATGCCCAGTTTGAGATTTACATGTTAAGCTAGTTCAATTGTTAATAAATGGCAGCTAGCTGCTGTCCTGGCTGAATTTTGAGTCCCCAAAATGTAAAGAAAATTGCTACACTACAATAACTAATTTGTGAGAAATTCCTTGTTTTAAGGGAAATCGTCTCATATTCTGTCTTGCAAGAAAAATAATCTTTTTAGGGCAGTTTTTTTTAATAAAAATAATATTAAAATAAGAATTTTCAGCAAAATAAATTTTGCCATTGGCAGATTTTATTTTATTTTTTGCTTCTTTAAAGAAAATGAATGTTTGAATTATTTCAAGGGGACAGTTTTTGCAGAGTACTGTACTTCAGTCTCCTGATCCCTTTGAGGGACATTCGATTTAAATTGATGCAAAGGGAAAAGATAGAACGTTTTTCTCTTCCTTTAACTTTTTTCCCTAACAGGATTTTGGTAGGCTTTTGCGCCAAATATAAAAAATTGAACAAAGTGCACACTTTCAGATAACTTTGGGACAAAAACACAAAGATTGTGTGGACATTTCCTTTGGCAGCTCTGTTTTTACTGAGAGACAATAAGTCCTAAATAGGCTGATATGAACACTGAACAGCTCCAGCAGCACAATAATTAATTTTTCTCACTAAAGAACATCTATTTTGAGCATTTTAAAAGATTTTCTGGTAAACAAGAATCTTGTTTTTTTTTTTTTTTTACTTTTTTTGCAGTTTGATAAAATTTTCACAAAAATTTGTTTGGATTTTAACTTTTGCTTAATGGTTTTCTCTTTTTTGTGCCATAATTTGACCATGCATTGCTTTCCAAAATGATCATGAAATATTGCAGTAATACTTGTTTTTTCCAGTTAGGTGTCTCTATTATCGTATTTTATAAACTTTAAGCAAATTTTCAGCTTTTTTCACACACAAAAAAAAATAATTAAAAAGCGCACATGGCTGTCTTCATTTGTCCACCTTAAAACAAACTGCTTGTGACTGCTGTCAGGGTGATAGGTTTGGGTACCGTGGGAAATGTCTCGACTTTTATTGCTTGAAATTATTTCACATCAATAAAAGTAGAGCAGAGATTGAGAAAATTGTGTTGTTTGGCCCCCAACAAAAAGTGTTGAACCAAGAGTTAACACTTTAGTAAATATTGTTGCCTTTTTTAATCACCTTCTTCTGTTACTCACTGGGTGTGTTTTTTTTTTCTTCATACGATGCGTCATCAAACATTGGCACATGTCAGCTGTTGCTTTCATATCTGGCTGAAAATGGAATGTGCTGTAGTAAAGACAAAGGCCTTACCTTTGGAAGCTGAGCCAAATGTACTCTGAGAGATTCCCACGCACACCACCAGGAGCTGTATCTTTAACACCAAAAAATTCCACCTTAAAACAGCTGCTGTATATTTTGGCCGTTTAGTAAATATTCATGTTCCCTGAGATTATGCAAACATGTAATAACGGTAATAAATAAAAACAATTTATATAGCTATCTTAAATATAATGTTTTTGTTTTATACTAGCGTTTTTTTCCCTTACTTCTTTATAGTTTTGTTACATTCACTTCTTTTCGAAAGTTTACACATTTTCACACAAAACAGTCCTTCTACGACAATACAGTAGTTTACGAGTGACATTGAAGGCATCGAAAATCCGTGAGTGGTGATTGGTTCTTCGTTCCCAGCAGCTGCTACCCATTGGTTGATTCGGCTTCATTGAAGACCCCCCTCTACCTTTGTCAATTTCTTGCGCTCTCGTTGAAACGCCCGCTTGTTGTTTCCCGGCGCTCGGAGGGAGGGGAGGTGTTCAGCTAGCCTTGGAGCAGTCGCAGGTTTTTTTTTTAGGGGGGGAGGATTTTTTTGGGACACCGCGAAGGATATAAGGTTATTAAGTGAGCTCCGAGTGGGATTATGAGATTCTGAACCGAGCGGGACGACGAGGGAGAAGCAGACCCATTGGATAGTGAGTTTTTTAAAAACCTATCCATCTCAGCCCAACGGCAGCGGCAGCCCAACAACTCCTCTGTTGGAAACAAACCCGGGAAGGACATAAACACACCCAGACATGCTTTCCTACCTGCCCGGAGCCTTAAAGACACCCCAACTAACACGGCTTCTTCTCTGATATTGAACACCGAACAGACAAGAGGAGGGTGGGGGGGAAAGTGCTTCTTCTTCTACTGTTAATGAGCGAAGGGATTAAATATGCCGGACCAAATCACAGTTTCAGAGTTTGTGGCAGAGACAAACGAAGATTATAAATCGCCAACTGCCTCCAATTTCACCACCAGGATGTCCCACTGTAGGAATACAGTGTCTGCTCTGGAGGAGGTGAGTGTAGAGGAGTTCAAAACCCACCTATAATACGTCAAAGATGTCCTTGCTGATGTCATTCATGAGATCCTGCCATAATGGCCCAGATCATGCATGACCCCCCCCCCCCCCTTTAGTTTTTTATCAGAAAAAAAAAGCTCTTAAAAATAGGTCAAGTCATCTAAAAAGTTTGACTTTGTGAGCACTTTGAGATCTTTAACTTGCAGGTCACCAGGAGGAAGGACACCTCCTCTTTGTTTCCTCCTCTGCCTCCCTCCCTCCCTTGTTATAGTTTCCTTACTTTGTGTTTTGTGTGGCAGAGCCTCACCCTGCCCACCAGTATAAATAGAATTTCCCACACCAGTGTTTTGGTGTGGCGAGGAGGTGTTGTTGGTAGGCATTTGTTCTGATTATTTTGAGTTCAGTTTAGCTTTATTTGACCTTTTTTTTTGTGGTTCTGGTGGAGTAAATCACCTGCTCACACTGACAGGTGCATCACACCAGCACCTAATCACTTATTTGTTCAAGGAATATGGGTTTGTTTAGGAGGAAAAAACAAATATATTTGGTAATCTACCTTTGTAAACAGTTTTGCCAGTTCTTTTCAATTGGACCATACGAGTGCTACGATATAGCAGGTCAGCTTCAGAGTTTAAATGGTTGGGTTGAGAACAGTGATGGTATAAACCTATGGAAGCATCATGCACAAGGTTCTTGAACGCACATTTAGCCTACGGTTTTCACACTGGACAAACCAGGAGGGGCTTCTTTTTCATTTTCTGCTGTTTACTAGCGCTTGTCCGCTACCTAGCGTCTGAAGAGGCTTGGTGTGAAATGTCGAAGTGGTGCAAATCTCGTGAATCTTGCTACAGGCTTTTTCTTTCACGGCTCTATTCCAATAAATGAAAGACTTGGTGTGGTATAATTCCGTCTGAGCACAAACTGTAATTATTAATTTCTCCTCCATTATCAATTTTCAAACAGTTTTGTGAATGAAAAGTGCACCCATGAGTCTCTACCAAATAGGAGTCTGTGATTGGTCAAAGTTTGACCTGATTTAACTTTCAACACGAGTTTAATGGCAACATGTTTTGTAGATCCCCCAAACAGTCTAAAAATATACATGGCTACCAAGATTTTTTCAATGCGCAAGCCCAAAATGTCACGCTCGCTTGGTCCATTTCTCTTATACGGTCAATAGTCGAGAATCACGAAATTCGCGTTTGTTAAAGTCTGCCGGGTTGTTTCTAAGACAATATTGATCTCCTAATGTTCAGAACACAACGTTTCATTGTCGGACCGGCTAAAGCTTGCAAACTTTGTTCTGTTGGAGCAATTTGATGATGTGGTGAATGAATGGAGACCACTTCCGCTTATTGTCTGCATGCCTGCTTTGGAATTTCAGACACGGCATGTACTCTTTTACTGTTTAGAATAATAATACGTTTCCATGCTGCTTATTTGTGTATTTCAGAGATTTGCTGACTTATGTACTTGCTTTTGGTCATTTTGGGGATAGTTGCGATACAAGAGCTCACCTCTTAGTTTTTGCCCTTCAGCAGGGGACAGCCAGAGGAGCTGTATTGCTGGGTGGAATTCTGTGAAAGGACACCACAAATTATTTACATTTTTTTTTTAAGGCCACTGCCGGCTTTTCCTACCACAAAATGTGACTGTTGGGTTTATATCATGTAAAACGGTCCCCAGAAAGCAGCATGGCATGTTCGGTCACATGTGATCCGCGCTGGAGCATGTTTGTTAGTCGTTTTCGTGGGGGTTTGTAGTTTCATTCATCAGCAAAAGGGGTGTGATTAATTGTGGGCAAATCTGTTGCTCCAGATGGTTTGTGGGGATAAATCGGCCCCTTAATCCCATTACAGAACAGGAACTCTATAAAACCAATGTTTGGGATTTTAGGGGGGGGGGGGGTCAAACTTTTTTTGAAAATGATTTATACGTGCCTTTTATGGACTGCAACACATTTTACGACCAGGGAAACGTATAAAATATGGTTTTTAGTCCAAATACCATAAACCTGACAAAATGGGTCTATTATATCCGGTTCTGCTTAAGTCGCCCTAGAAGCTGCTGCAGCCTTTTTCTAAACTTAATTGCATGTCATTTTAACTCAATTAGAATTGCAGTTTTAAACTATCTGCTATCAAAAGACCAATTTGGGCTGCACGTGTGTGCATGTGCTGGTTTTCATTTGCAAAGTAGCTGCGCAGAAAACCTGTTTATCCAGTAAGAGGACATTGGGCAGTGTGTCATGGCTCCCCTTCCCTCACAAAAACACTTGTGCTGAATTCTCTGAGTACTTCCAGAGAACAAGTTTTATTTTGGTTTGCTGTTTAAAATGTCTTGACTTTTCTTGTAGACAGCCTCTTTTTAGTTGTAAGGGCAGTTGTGACTAGGGCTTTACTAACGACTAGAGTATGGCGTAAGGGCACCGGACGACAGCGTCACTTGTACATCTTAAGTCCGTGCAACTTCCATCAGCCTTACGAATACTTCACATTACATTTACAAGACCTGAGCTCCCCTCAAGATTCACCTTCAACTGGCTGTTCAATAGTCTGCACCAAAGTTCATTTCCTTAGATAGTCTAGTTTGGCAATTTTAGAAGCTCATCTGAACACTGGTGCGGACAAAAAATAGTGAACTCTGGGTTGTCTGAAAGTGTCAAACCAAACTAAGCCAGACCAAGCCATGGAGACTTTAGGCAATTTCCCTCATTTGAACCAAGAATGCTAGACCATTCCACTGTGAAGAAAGGCCTGAATCAGAGCTGCCACTTAACTGTTTGTGCTTCCACAGTAATTCAGAAACGGCTTATAACATTCAATTACTTGTTAACCCAACCTTCACAAGTTCCTCTTAGAAGAAGGCGTGAACCCAAGCGCTTAGCCCTGCGCTGATCTTCATGAAGCTGCCCCTAAGTCTCTTAAACCAGAAACCTTTCTGGCACAAGCTGTGATGCTCCTTCTTTGCATTTGTAACTACTTTTTATTTATTTATTTTTTGGTTGCTAAATTTACCAGTCACATTTTCTTCTAAAGTGGAATAAAGACAGTCTGAAGATAAACACCTAAGAGCAGGTGTCGCTGCCATATATATACCTGCAACTGTGTTATTGTTTTTTTAAGGTATTTAAAGCATTATAATGTACTTACTTCTGTGGCAGGATGGATTATCCAAAGCAATCTCTACATGAGTGCAGATGATCTGTGGTGGATGTGAGGAAATGGAGCCTTAAACTTTGAGAAAGCAAAGCAGGCAGCACCACTTGATTACATTTCTTTCTCTCCCAACATAAACTGTTATTTAGCAACCTCCCTTTTTGTAAATTAAAATGTGATTGGAAGATGTTTTCCAGAACTCAGGAATAATTTATTTGTAAATAAATACAATGGTCTTAACGGATAAAACATAAAAATTTTGAGATGTAGAATGAAAGAAATTTACTGAGTTGAATCTCAGAAAATGTCTTTGTGCCAGTATTAATTAAAAAATATAAAATAATGACAACTATTTATAGCTAAGGTACAGTTTCATACTCTCACTGCATGTCTGCGGGACTAGCTAAATAATTCTTCTGTCTGGTTATTAATCATTAGGCTCTGTCACTTAGGAATCCCAACTATGCGTTATGAAAATGCACATTGGGTGTTTTTTTAAGGAGACCATCTGTGACAAACGTGTATTCTTTGCATGTAACATTTTGATTAAGATTAAGTTATTGGTCTTGGTCTTGTGGATTGATTCTAGCTTTTCTAACTCTTGGATAAGTCAATGGGGTCTGTGAAATAAAGGTCTAGGCGGTGTACTAATCTTTGGGCTCTTATCACTTATCGCATGTTGACAGCTGTTTTAGGTTGCTACTCTAATTACAATTGGCTGTTGTTTCAAGATGATATCTTGTCGTTTTCATACAACCATACGTTTACTCTGCTCAGTCTGTGCAGACTAGTTATGAAGACCTCCGTTGATGTCACATTTTAAGTGCAACAATTTATGAGCCTTAACCACTGATTCACGCCTGACGGTCTGCTAACTTGTGTTGACTCTGTTGTCGTTTCTACCAAAGAAAGGGCTGGCTCTTCTTCTGCCTTGAGTCCTCCACCCCCCTACTTCAGCAGTACCGGTGGCAGAAGCTTGTGACCTGGTCAGGGACGACAGCTGTCCATTGTTAGAACAGGTGGTCTGTAGGAAAGTTGTAACTGGCATTCAGACATCAGGATTATCAATGCAGAGACAATCCACTGATAATAGCCTTAAAGGCACACAGAGGGATACATGAGCTTTCATGGTCTTGGTGTGCTGTCTGCCCTAAGTGAACCTCCTTAACCTCCTTTCCACACTGGTCAGTCCTTCAGCATGCCACCTAAGAAGCTTAATGCTCCCTATAATTAAAATGGGATTTCTGGCAGGATTTTGGACACTGGATCTGCATCCACTGTCCCTGTGTTAAGCCTTGCTCTTCTGTGGTGGAACAACCAGAGATTATTTACTCTTTTGGGCCAGTCACACAAAGACTCTATAGCCCCCCAACTCCTGGGGCATCTTGTTATCATCCAGTGGCAGGCTCTGTCCAAACCACATTATTATAAATCAGATCTCCCCTAAGATCTATGAGGGGTAAAAGGTCAAAGTTAAGACCAGATTAATTCCAAGGCACATCTCTTTGGCTTTACTACTTAAAACTGAGCTCCCCTGTACATTTTTAAACACTGTGAAATCAATGATGTCTTTTGTACTGGCCTTTCTGTAGCCAGCTGTATTTATCCCATAATCAGGTTACCATGTTGGTTTAAATCACTTACTTTGTACAGTTTTTTTTGGATAGATGTTTCAATTACAAAATGACATATAAAATATATAACTGATGCTTGTTACATGTACAGATGTTGAACCATCAGCTTGCCTTTCACCTGAGCTTTTACAGGTGTGTATTCTCCAAAACCACATAAACAAACTTCAGCTCGGGATATTGTTTCATAATTTTACCCTCTGTTTTGGGTTACAAAATGCTCTGTGTTCTTATGAGGCATGTCCATTCTTGTTAAGTCCCACTCCGATCATCTTCTAATCTATTTTAAAAGCGTTCCCAGTAGTGTTAAAATTATGATTATTCTGTTTTTTTCCAAAAAACCTGTTTCCACTTTAAACTTTAAACCTGTTCTAGGACAGTCTCTGCAAGGTGGCAGTAGTTCATTAAAGTTGAGGGTGGAACTGTTGGCATGGAATAAGCCCCCCCCCCTCAATTTTACATCATATGTTTGTTAACATGCTCTCCTGCTAGTTTACAGCACCTAACAACTCTAGCATTACTTTACCGTTGCAACAATTATGGCGAGCAATATCCGAGCTATCCAGCCGTAGAGTTTTGAGCCAGATACCAGCTCAGACAAGGAAAACAAAGACATACATGGATCTATTTATGTGCAAGTGGATACATCAGAATGGAGCGGAGCAGGGATGTTGTGGCCTGCCGATTATAGCACCTACGTCATTATTTCAAGCTTTTTGCAACTGCATTATTTTTGTCTGCTCCTGATTCACATTGATTTGAATAATGAAATCCTCAGAGACGCATTTAAAGCGTATTTTTCTTTATAAATGTCCTCCATGAGAAAAATGCCACAAGAACATATTAAAAACACCAAAAACACTATTTTCATTGCAGAGGGTCTTTTAAACATGGACCATTAGGATGAGCAGACTGTTCTATAAAGACCAAAGGTTAGACGCTGAGGCTACAGAGGAAGGAAGATGAGAACCTAAAACTCATCTCATCCATAAAAAAACCATTTTGACACAGATTGTCCAAGACAGCTGCTGTTAAAAGCTATTGTTGACTGCCCTTCGTAGTTCTGCATTAATGAACTCTGCCATTGACTAGTAGTCAAGTGCGGGTGTGAAGGGAACGCCGAGTCCTCACAGCTGTGTTGTCCGGCTGCCACTTTCACTCCGAGATGTGACCCAAACCTTCTTAGTCATGAGGAACTCTTCTTAGCATCTCATGGTTGTAAAAGTTGTATTTCTATTGACTTAAGGCTTTACTCTTAATCTTTTTGTTTTCATGCATTTTTTGGGGGGAAAGGATTATGAGTTTTGGTTTTCAAATTTTGAAATTAAAAAACATTGCGGATCTAAAGTTGACCTGTTCTCTCTTAAATTAAGAACTGTTCCACTCAAATTTTTTTGTTTTGTGTTTGTGTGTTTAAATGTCAATAGAATAGTTTTGTACCATTTGTCTTTCTTTAACCCTTAAACACAGGAGCTTTAGCTTTAGAGTTGACACTCTTTGGCCAACTGTAACTCTGTAACAACTGTAACTCTTCAACCGATACAATGAATGTATTTCCAGCGGATTATAAAGCAGAGAAAACCAGTTTTGCGCTGAAATGCAATCCTTTGCAGTAGTGAAGTGCTTACACAATCGACACAAATCGCAGAAAATAGCAACTTTGCGTGGTTGGAGGAGTTTTGCATAAAGTGTTGCATATGGGTTCAAAGCCGATATCCAAAACGGCCTTTCTCCAGGTGAGAATGCGTTGGAATTAAGTTACTTCATAAACGGTCGAACGACTGTAAAGATTCCTCACTGTGCTTGTAGGAAGTTTCATAGACTTGTATTAAAGTTATCCGGTCGCACATAATATGGTATTACCTGGGTTTTTTTTTTGGCCAAGGTACTGTCTTTGATAGTTATTATTATATTCTGCTGAACTGTTGAGTCATTGTTGAGCAGTTTCTCCAGGAACCACGAGGCATAAAACTGAAGACAGTAAAACTCAAAGGTGCTGTTTGTGCCTTCATTTCCTCCAAGCGCAGCACATTTGGTCTTCATTTCCTCCCTTCCAATAAAAGCCTAATTTTTTTCACTAGCCGACTGCTAGTTTACAAACTTTATGAAGTACTCCCTTCAAAGTTGAGTCGATGCTTTTACCACTGCGGGCTTTATTTTTATTTCAGAAGAAGTATTGGTGGACTGAAGGAGGGTAATAAAGCCACCAATACTTGTTGTTTTTTTTTTACCATTTGTGAAAACCAAATGGAAACAGAGGCCTGGGTCTTCTCACCTTGTAAAACGTAAACCCTAAAAACCTCTCATTATATTGTTTTCTGTAACACTTGGAAGTGTCTGAGTGGATGCTCTCACCTCTGTGTAATTTCTGACAGACGGTAACCAAAGCTTTGGTCCAACTGGGCTCTTTGTTGTGCTCCCTGAAAAGCTGTAAAGCAGCAGATGTGAGGTTGCAATGATGCTTCAACATTTTCAAGCTAAGGTCATATTTCTCACTAAAAGCTGGAAATTCCTACTACTAACAAGACAATCTGAGTTTAAGGAAGGGAACATTTAGAGCTTTTAAAGTGTTAAACTTTATATTGTCTGCCAAATACAAGGCATTTATTTAACCCCAACTGATCCCGCCTTCCTTTAGTCATTTGGACTGACCAAATAGTAACAGCTAAGCACCACTTCTCTGTGCTTACCTTCTCACAGAATCTGCTGAGTGACCACAGTAATGTTGGTGGGAGTGCTGCAGGACACACACATCCATCAGTTCAGCTCTGTGACATCACTTTTTCTGGCTCAGCAACCCCTCTACTTCAGTACTTGGCAATAAACGCACCAGTCCCACCTTAAATGACCATGTGGAAAAACAAAAGAGATGTGTCGTTGGTTGTTTATTTACCCTGTAAGGCATCAGATTTTCAAAATCGCAGGTCAGCAAATCTTGCTTTAACTTCCCAAAAATGTATTGTTGGGTTTATTACTCCAAGATAGTCAATTTGTTTTGTTTAATTTAAAAATAAGATTATAGCATTAATAATCATTTGTCATCAAAATTAACCAATGTTTATTCAAATCAATTTACTGTTTTCCTGAGTTTGAGCAAATTTCTAAATTTCAGGAATTAAAATATGTTATACTTATTGTTATAAAAAAACAACAACAAATATTATTGCTTTAAGGCTTTACTATTTATGTGTAAATGCTCAACTCTACTGGTGTAGAGGCGTGGCGGCCCTGATGCAATGCAGGCACAACAGAGAGGCCTTATCAGCAAGGTCCATAACAGGTGAAACAAAACCAGATTCAGATCTAATCGTTTATTCAATTCAATTTTATTTGTATAGCCCAAAATAAAAACAACAGTCGTCTCGATGGGTTATCTTACTGTGGTTTGGTTTTCTTTAGAAAAACATTATTGTTTATACTCTCTTGTTTATAAAATCTTACTCAAAACTGTTTTACATATCTTTTCTACAAGTATGGTATCCACTATAAAAAAAAACTTTTTTATTTGACAAACAATATATCTGAAAAAAAAATCCACGAGTTTGTTTTTTAATTTTTTTTTCCTTTCCAGAAAAAAGGTTGTTTGGTCTGGACCAGACTTGATGTCCTTGGACAATCCCCTTAACTTGAGCAAGTGTGTGGCATGAGGCCTGTTCTTTGCCAAGAGTGGGCTTTAGTTTGGTTGCAAATGAACTCTGGTGTGGTTCATTACAGCGTGAATGTGGACCGACTAGTCAGCAAGCCAAGAATGAATTGATATTATTATTAGTAAATTGGTATATAGTAAATGACGTGTACTCACATAGTGCTTTCCCATCTGATGGCACCAGCCTCAACCACCAGGAGGTTTGTGGGATTCAGTGTCTTGCTCAAGGACACTTTAATCAATGGGCAATCAAGGTGGGAACAGAACTTGTGATGCTTCAATCAATGGTCAAGCGCTTTGCCTCTGCCCCACGGCCGCTGTTGTTTATTTAAAGTGGAAATACAGCTTACTGCCAAATCCAAAGTAGCACAAATACAAAGTTATTCTCTTGGGTCTATGTGGAGTAGTGAGGAGGAGCAAGTGTTAATCGATAAACGGTCAGATGAGTACAGTATTTCTCCTCCCTTAGCTTGTTTTCCTTCCGTTCTTGTGTGTGAGCCAAATCAAATGTGGGTGTAGATGTTTTTGTGAATCTCAAATTAACCAAACTAGAATCTTGTTTGAAATATAATAACCAATCACTTGTCACTTGGACCGTCAAGTACTTTTGAGACAAAACTTTTAATTCAATTTAAGAAAAGAAATTCTCTTCAGTTTATTAAAATTGTATTTATTTATTTAAAATGGATTTCTTGTCATGGATTTGAAGTGTTTTGGTTTATTTAAAGCTCTCACAGCACACAATGCACCAACATGGGGTATCCACCAGTTTGTGCTTCCTCACTGCAGTTATTCAAGTTTTTAAATGTCATGTAACGCACTTAAATGTTAACTTATTCAGAAAAGCTATGAAAGCAACCAACAATTATCCTAATGAGCATTTTAAGAAGTATGCTTTTTGGTTTGGATGTTACTGAAAAAAGCTCCTCATCTCTTCCTTCTGGTACTCTAAGGTTTCTGGTCATTTCAGGGTGAAGTTTTCCATCCTTCCCGCTACCACGCTGCTTTCTGAAAGATCAGGGGAACCCTGAACACACTTCTGTCCTAATATTGACTTTGCACACTCGGCACAGGCTAAAATATGAATCGAAACGCATGAAAATGTGTTTTCTAGTTTATTTCGGTGTAGTCAAAGCATTACTTGTTCCGTAGAGACTACGACCAAGCTAGGAACTCAGAAAAAGTATGTAACATAAAAATGAATGTTTTCTTTATTTGAGCTGTTCATTATGCCGAGTTTCTTCTTCTTTGTAATAGTAATAAAGCTGTATAAACATGCCACAAAATGATTTTATTTATTTTTTGCTTTGCAAGAATTTCTGTAAGAATAATTTTTTGCTATTTTTATTCCTAAACTAAAGATTCAGTCTGTGAAAATCCTGAAGGTGGTCACCACAAATTAGGCTAATTTTAGGACCTAAGCATAATTGTATAAATCTGTCAATTATAGATGTTTGGTCAGATATTTATCACAAGTTAAAGTTGTTGCAGTTCACTTAAGATTTACTTTTTTTCACCACCATCTTCCAAATTATGTTTGTTGAATTCAACTAGACATTGATCTCAATCTATTTAACTTGGAATGCAACGTTCACATCAAACGTGATTTGCGCGTCAGAGGTATCTAGTTTCAATATGGCAAGTGCATTTGGAGTTTCAGGCACTCCTAGCACCTTACACTCCATGCCCATATTTGTATTGAGACAAGAATATTTTATTTTTATTTTTAACTTCTTTGGACTTATGCACCACAGTAAATTGTCAAAGTGGACCACAGAGAGACAAAAGTACCGGGTCTGTCATCCACATGCTGCCCCAGCAGTAGATGGTCAACGTACTAAAAGAGTCTCTGAATGATCTTGTGAAGCCAAACATGGCGACATGGTTGCAGACGCCTTTCTGCAGCACTTTCAAAGAAATAAACCTGAGCTTTTCCCTCAACATCATCCACTGCTGTCACAATGTAGCAACAAGGTTGTTTGAAACTCTTGATGGTAGCTCCTCCTATCAGGTTTATGAATTGACCTTTAGAGAAGCGTCTTGCAACGAATTTAACGCGTGTCAAAAGAGAGGTGGCGGATGCATAGTTGATGTACAAATCGGGTTTGGTTAGAACGTAGAATGAAAGTCATCTGACGTGACTGTAGGGAAACTGTTCATACAAAACTGGACTGAAAAACGCCTACAATTTCAGAGACCATTTGTAATATTTTAAAGGGTCTAAATGTCTAAATGGTGTAATTACACCACTAAAAAAAGCTCGGGCCTCAGCAATTTAGGCAGCACACCTAAAGAAAATTCAAAAATGAATCAAAAGTGGGTCAACTATCTTTGGATTGATGCTTTTTTTTGCTTACCTTTGGTTTGTGGTTGACGGATTCTTCCCAGAACATCAGAGAGCACTCACAGGGTGAGGCTTTGTTCAGATTTTAAAGAGAAGACACTGATGGCAACAGTAGCTTTGTAGTTGGAGAGAGCTGCTTAGATTGGGGTTTCTTTTTTTTTTTTTTTAGAACTGGTGGAGGGTGTCTGTGGATGGGACCTATGAGGGATGGCGGCAAGCATCTTGTAGAGCAGACATGCTGTCAGCGGCAGCTACTGTGCTGGCCAGAACAATGGGGCGGGATCTTTGTGTTGTGTGTCAGTCACTGCAGCATGCAATCATCTAGGAATGTCTTTTCTTCTCTAGACGGAGAAGGGAGGAGGAAACCGCTAAAATGTAACCGACTTGCCAGCTGGACGTGCTATTGTTTTCCATCTTAATGAGCTTTGTAAGGTTTAACCACCTTAATCCTTTTTTATTTTAGTTTGGTTCAGTCACAGTCCAGTTGCATCAGGAATGACTTTCAGCATTAATAAACACCTCCATGGGAAGGACTTGACCACATGACCCTGATGATAAGTCCATGCACAACTCAACAAAACTTGTTTATTCATAACAACCTAAAGCCTGTTTAAAAGGGTTTTGTGGATAACATTCGTTGACTGGGGCAGATGTGGTGAAAGGTAGAGCAGTCAATCACTGATCAGAGGTTGTAGTGTCCTTTGGCAATATACTGAACCCCACACTGCACCCGATGGTTGAGGTTGGCGCCATGTAAAGCAGCAGAGCCGCCATCATTGTGTGAATTTGTGTGTGCACATTCACACAATGATTCATTCATTTGGGACTGTAAAGTGCTTTGGATCTTGAATAAAGGTAGAAAAGCGCTTTTTAAGTATACGCTAGGGCTGCACGATATGAGGAAAACTCTCGATATGCGATATTGGTGATTAATATTGCGATAACGATATAATTTGCGGTATATAAACAAATAGCCAAACAACCAAAAACATCATTTACATTTCACTGCAACAGTTTAAAAATTATACTCCAAATGACCCTTGTCGACGTAGGAGGCAAACATCAAACATAAAAGGGCTCCATCTGATTGATCAACAACGTAAACGGGTCCTTACGATTGGTTAAATGCATAAAGGGAATAATTTTATTTGTTCACTATTTCAGGCTGCCATGAGTTTGTTTTTGCACATTTGAGGTAACCATTTATTGCGATTTTCGCCGTCTTTTGCGGTATGCATATTGCACAGCTTGATGTCGCGATAACGATAAATTTGCAGTATATTGTGCAGGCCTAGTTTAGGCCATGTACCATTTAGAATTGCATTCACACTTGCAAGTTTGAACTGCAGCAGAACACATTTCCGTAAAAGGTGAAGAGCCTACCAAGAAGAGTCGCCCCCCCCCCCCCCCCCCCCCCCCCAGGCTAACACACACATCCACTTTCTCCACGGAGCTAGTGGTGATCAGCTAAACACTTCATGCTTATCCATCTTTGCAAATGTTCGGATGTTGTTTGTTTTTGTGGATGAAACGGACACGCTGCCAAAGCCGGCTCTAGGATGATGTCATAAAATGGGCGGTACCCACACTGGGCGGAAACCAATGCCTCAGAGATCGAGTCGCTTTTCTTCCGGGTAGGAATATAGCTATTTGTTATAGACATTGCAAAGATAATATCATATTTTTGAATTTTATATGGTATTTTTTAGGGCTGCACGATATGAAGAAAACTCGCGATATGCGATATTAGTGATTAATATTGCGATAACAATATAATTTGCGGTATATAAACAATTAGCAAAACAACCAAAAATATTATTCCCATTCCATTACAACAGCTTAAAAATTATACTACAATTGACCCTTGTTGACGTAGGAAGCGAACATACAACATAATAGGGCGCCATCCAATTAGGTAACAACTAACAACGTGAAGGGGCCCATCTGATTGGTCAAATGCAGAAAGGGATTCTTTCAATCCATTAAACACTTCAAGCTGCTATAAGATTGCTTGGCTACATCTAAGGTAACCATTTATTGCAAATTTGCTGTCTTTTGCGATATGCATATTGCACAGCTTGATATTGCGATAACGATAAATTTGCGGTATATTGTGCAGGGCTAGTATTTTTGAATACCATTTAGATGGATATAGTTTACTGTAAAAGCTTAAGAATAGCATGGTACGGTACATACATTCAAGTTTGCTTGCTTAAAGAATGCAATGGAATAAAAGAAACTAAGTTATGTTGGAATATGGATTCTTGTAGGGGCATTTGGAGGGGTAGGGTTGTCGGAAATAGATAAAAAGTGCTAACCCTTGCGGAGGACGGATGCCGAGCCCTCCACTGTGGGGGTTTTCTGGTTCGCACTGTGCCGCGGAAGAGAAGCGCTTTTCTTCACGTGAATGTGCTATGAAAGTAGGGCTGCACGATATGAGGAAAACTTGCGATATGCGATATTAGAGATTAATATTGCGATAACGATATAACTTGCGGTATATGAAACAAAGAGCAAAACAACCAACATCATCAAACATCATTATTACCATTTCATTGCAACAGTTTAAATGACCCTCGTCGACAGAGGAGGCAAACATCTAACATAATAGGGCTCCATCTGATTGGTCAACAACGTGAAGGGCTCCATCCCATTGGTCAAATGCATAAAGGGATTTATATGATTCATTTAATGCCTCAAGTTGCCATAAGATTGTTTTGGCACATTTAAGGCAACCATTTATTGCAAATTTCACCGTCTTTTGCGATATGCATATTGCACAGCTTGAAATTGCGATAACGATAAATATGCGGTATATTGTGCAGGCCTATATGAAAGTAACAAAGTTTTGTTTTAGCGTGACCTTTTCAGAGTTCTAAAACCAATATTATGCATTTTCTGAGCTCTGGCAGCTACGCACGCGCTAACGTGCGTAGCGCTGACTGTGACTATTGATGATGTCATCGATTGGGACTAACGTCTGAATTCGAGGACACTCTTTTTACCCCCTTAACGCTACCGTTTAGAGCAGTGTTTTTCAACCTTTTTTGAGCCACGGCACACTTTAACCTTGACAAAAATCCCGCGGCACACCAGCATCCAAAAAAATATATAAATAAATAAAAAAGAAAAAGCTCAGTCTGTATTGATCTACAGCCGCTCTGCAATCTCACATGCATTTTTTTGATAATTGTTGCAGAAAACGCTGGAAGCTGCAGCTGTTTTTTCTAAAAGATGTATTAAAAATTAAGTCAAAAGATTCAAAAACTGTTTGATGTGTGTTCGTTGTTTTAAGACGTTGAGAGGAGAGACTCATTGTGCGCTAAGACAGTCACTTTACTGCATCATGGGAGATGTAGTGCCCGTAATCCGCCGACCGCAGACAGACCAGCGTCTTTGAGCTTCATGGTTTTGTTCTTGTTCCAGTATGATACCAGATTTTGTGGAAAGCTACACCGCTAAAGACGAGCTTTAGCTGGTATTTTTGTTAGAACAGAGAGACTTTTTTGCGCTAAATCGAAACAAGGAAGTGAATACTTTAACCACTTCTGATTGGTCAGACTGACATGTGATTAAGCCTTCAAGAATGATTGGTGGAGACAGTTAAAGGGGTTTGACTTGTCCTTACACAGTTATAGCTGCAGCTAAATCACGGTATCCCGTTATTCTTATCAAAATGTCTTTAATAGAATCATATAAAAACAAAGAAAAAATAATTTTATATTTTATATTCTTAACTCCTCAGTGTTTTATCAGGGCCTGTTTGGATGAACAAAGAGCTGATTTCCTGGAGATGGTAATTGCCTTTAGATCAGTTAATGAGGGCAATTTCTCACGGCACACTTGACCATCTCCCACGGCACACTAGTGTGCCGCGGCACACTGGTTGAAAAACACTGGTTTAGAGGACTAAATGCAGGGTTAGGGAGAAGCCGTAGGGTTAGGGGAAGTATTTGGATTCGGCCTAATTCATCCCAAATTGTTTAAGATTGTTATAACTCACTTTTGTCAAGACTTTTCAATTAAAGCAAAATTACTATACTTTATTATTAGAATTGAGTGTTTTAGGATTTTAGTTTGGTGCAGGTAGAAGTGTCTTCTTTCATTCTTGGAAGAGCTGGGCGTCATGAAGATCAATTTACCGAATAACTTTCACGCTTTTCTTTCTCCCCCTCCTTGAACACATTATCTGCGTGTGCTGGACTCTGCTAAAGGTCTATAACCCGACACATTATCCTTCAGCACTTCAGTAAATAGGAGTTCATGAGTTGAATGGATCTCCATGGTGACGACCTTCCTGACCCTGCAGTGCTGCGATGGGGTGTGTAGATTGGCCTCAGCAGATGGTGCCCGATTGTCATCACAATGACGACGATGACGTCACTTTTTGAAATGAGGATTAACTTGATTCAGTTTGGGTATCTCCTCCTGCTCAAGCTGGCAGAAATGGGAACCGGGGAAAATGCTGACGTTGCATCTGTGCTGCTTCAAGTGTTTTGTGAAGCAGCTCCAGGCCTGAATGTAGCTTGTATCAAGTTTTTATCCCTGATTTGCAGATAGAATTCAAGCCGGTGGGTTGGCCTCTTGGAGTGGCCTCTTTTAATGGGGTTGTTTGACGCTCAACCCGTAAGATCACATCAAAGTGGAAGTGCGTGAGTGAGTGATTGATGACTGGAAAGATGATTTAGAGAAGTGTGCTTGTTGTGTTCAGCTGGTTTATTGCCCTGCTTGGCTTTTGTCTCCCCAGACCACTCTGTTGAGATTAAAAGGGTTTGCTGGAGCGTGATATTATGTCTGTGTTTAAATTCTGTGTGAAATTGAGGCTCGCCTTATGCTAATGGAACCGTCTATCGAGCAGATGAATTAAAAGCCTCACTTGTCTGATTTTGCAGCTTGATTACGTACTCAATAGGAATGTCAGCCAGGGAGGGGGGGCTCGGATGTACTAGTCTGAATAAAGATATCTGGAATTCAGTTCCGCTGGAGGATAGGAGGAAGTTTGCTGATTATAAATTATGGGCACATCTTGTAAATATAAATTTACAAGATGTGGGGAACTTCAGTTTGGGATGAAAATGTAGCCACTAATTTGACATTGGCTGGCTCTGTCTAAATTCACTCACGACTACCCAACCGCTAAAATACTGGAATTGTATGCCAAAACTCATCACAATCAGTTTTATTTTGACTTTGTAGTTTGCAGGTTTGAAGGTTGATCTTGTCGTATGTTAACCTTTGGACCATCATGCTAAGTACACACTGGGCATGTTATGTGCGTTCGTGAATGGGCTAAACTCTGATTCTTAAATGCTAGCTTAACATAAATCGTACATACTAGCGCTTGTACTCACAGTTGGAAGAGGCTTTGTACGAAATGTTGAAATGTGTTTTAGCTTTTTTTCCCATGATAAAGCACAAACATTGAAGATATTTCAGAAGCGTTTCTTAACGCTATTTAAAAGCAAGGTTGCATGAATGTCATTTGTTGCCATTTATGTGGTAGTAACTGTCAAAAAGACCATAATACTGAAGCCGTTAAACATGGCAACACAGAGCTGCCATCTGACTCCACCATTACAGCATATGCAGCAAAAGCTTCAGTCACAAAACGAGCAGATTGTGTAAATCTTGACTCCATTTGGCTCGTTCCTCTCCTCGAAAACATTGGATTCAATGCCAGGCAGAAATTCTGAGCCAACCGGAGCTCTTTCTTTTGTGTCGAACTTAATCTAGTTCGAGTGATAAATGGATGAGGTTCTACAGCTGCTGTTAAGAAGAAACGCTGAATAAATGTGTCCTGACAATTTCATTAGGTTTCTCTAAAAAGTGTTAGTCATAAGTGATTTCTTTTTATGAATCTTGTAGACGTCAATCCACATGATAGTCTTTGACTGGATTTAGAACACTCTGACTAAACTCTTGATGTAAAGCATTTGGAAAACTTTGTTTTGGTGTTTTTTGTATCTGAATGAGAATTGTTTTCAGCTTTCCAATTTTTATGCAAATAGATTCACTTCATTCATTTTTTGAGCTATTTTGAAAGCGTATCCAGTGGTCTGTTAATTATGATTATCGTTTTTAGCTAAAATTAAAAAAAAAGCGTCATTTTCTAGCACGTAGTTTTTTTAGGGCAACAGTTATTTAAAAGAAGTCCACCTCTGTGATGTTGACGGTACTGTGAACACTTCCCTCCCCCGTTACTGAGAGCTCTCTGTTTACGTGCTTTCCTGCTAGCTTACAGCCCCTTAAAAAATCCCAACATGACGTTACCGGTGCGATATCTGGGCTCTCCAGCCGTACATTTTTAAGCCAGATGCCAGCTCAGATGAAAGTGGATGCATCGGAACGGAACACCAAAAGCACAATTTTCATTGGAGGGGGTCTTTTAAAGGTTTCTAATTATAAGGTATAGTTGCCCAAGGATCAAAAGATTTTCTGTTGTAATATAAACAATAAATAAAGAAATGTAAAGATTTTCTCTTTGAAATCCCCCTTAAAAAAGGGTATTATACTTGGATCAGAGCTCAAATGAGGTGAAGCGCCATATTAAACAAATCTGTGTTTTATGGTTGAACTGGGTCAACCCAAAACTAAACTGTCTTGTTTCCCATAACACTTTGCCTGATTTGGGCTTTGAATCTGCTTCTTTTTTGGAAGTTCCTGTTAAATATGCAGACGCTTGGCCATGTGAGGTCTAAGCTGTAGCTGGAGACCACGTCTGGGCCACACAGAGATAATTGGATAAGTACACAGTGAGCAGATGAATCATTTGACAGGAGCTGAAAGAACTAAAACAGAGTCATCAGGTGTCCCACTTTCCCACTTTGCCCACATATAAGTAGCACACTGTATTTTTGGCCTGGTTCGTGGTCATTTTTAATTGAAAAAAAAATCACTTGAAATGTTTTTTTTTAATCAGCAATACTGTCTGATTATGAAGAGATATTTTTGCCAGCACACTGCAAACGAAAAAAGTAGTAGATAAAAATATTAAATATTTGCTTTCAAAAACTTTTTTTGTTGTTGCTTTTAATAACTTTTTTGCTTTCAAAAAATATTTTTGCGTTTGTAACACAAATGTTTTAAAATACGTTGTCTCATCTCGCTTTCTTCCTGTCTTTGATTTTGCGTTCATAAGTTTCAGTTTAGTGTGACACATCTGCCAACAAAAAGCCTGCTGGTTGGTCTCGATTCTATCCAATCAAGTGTCTCTGTCTTGCATTGGCAGTGCCTGGAAGCAGACACGGACTTTGGATGGACTTTGTATCGGTTCTGTTCGATCGCAATTCTACAGCCTTCAACCATGCTGGCCCATTTCTCTCTGAGTAAAATCCAGAAGAAGCAGCAAAGCCACAAAAATAAAACCGGGTTTTGTATTTATGTATGTAAGTGTAGCAACCAGAGGGTTTTAAAATGTCCAGGAGTTGGAAGTTTTGAGATTGACGAATATTAACAATGGTTAACATTGAAGCAATAATGCTTGGTTTCAAAATTTACTAACAGTAAAAGTGTAAAATTAACTAATTAACTATCGTTATCGCGATATCAAGCTGTGCAATATGCATATCGCAAAAATTGCAGTAAAAGGTAATCTTAAATGTGCTAAAACAATCTTATGGCAGCTTGGAATATTTAACGAATCAAATAAATCCCTTTATGCATTTGACCAAATTGGGCCCTTCTATGTTAGGTGCTCGCCTGCTATGTAGACGAGGGTTATTTGGAGTATAATTGAAGTAATGTTGACTCTTATTTAAATTAAACAGTTGCAGTAAAATGGAGATGATATATTTAGTTTAGTTGTTTTGCTATTTTTTTATGTATCGCAAGTTATATCTGCATTGCAATATTGATTACTAATAGGGCTGCACGATATGAGGAAAACTCGCGATATTGGTGATTAATATTGCGATAACGACATAATTGGCGGTATATAAACAAATATCAAACCAACCAAAAACATCATTTCCATTTCAATGCAACAGTATAAAAATTATACTCCAAATGACCCTTGTCGACATAGGAGGCAAACATCAAACATAAAAGGGCTCATTTGATTGATCAACAGCGTAAACGGGTCCTTCTGATTGGTTAAATGCATAAAGGGATTTTTTTCATTTGTTCAATATTTCAAGCTGCCATGAGTTTGTTTTTAGCACATTTAGCCCTTGTGCTATCTTAGATGACCCCACCCTTACATTGACGTGTTCTCCCTACCATGACAAAGGTGGATAAAGGTGGAAAGATTTCATGTAATCCATGGACACCAGTGAAGATCACAAATCATTAAAGAAAAAAGGTTCAGAGCACTGTCTAGTGGGTCTAGATGACCCCATTCCCAATGTTAAAGTGCCTAGGATAGCACAAGGGTCAAGGTAAACATTTATTGCGATTTTCGCCGTCTTTTGCGGTATGCATATTGCACAGCTTGATGTCGGGATAACGATAAATTTGCGGTATATTGTGCAGGCCTAATTACTAATATCGCAAATTGTGTGTTTTGTTCATATCGTGCAGCCCTAGTACTGACAAACTTCAATAATGGTCTATCCATTATGCCATTTTTGGTTCATTTTATCTACTATTACTGTATTACAACAATGCAACGTTACCTGATCTTACAGTAGGAGTTGAAATGTTCACACAAAAACAATTTGATCAAGAGAGAACATTTTTTTGTAAAGAATAGACCAAAAGGAAAGTTTGAAGAGCAAATTTTTTTATTGTCTCAAAACATTTCTGAATATTTATCTGCATAAATTGACTTAATTCTTATAAAATTGTTCATTGTTGGGTTTCCTGCCTATAAGATGTCCTGCCTATAAGGTGACATTACAGTTTAATGCTCTTTGACTCTATACACGAAACTTCATGTTTTAAATGAGACCTTTTGATTCTGTTTATTTTGATGATTTCTCTATGTCTTCTGTGATGGAAACAACATATTTGCTTTCTTGTTTTTTGACTGATCATTACTGTGAGCAGCTCTGTAAGGCAGACATGTCACACTCTGAGGGCTTGTGGAAGCTTCCCTTAACATAATGAGTTACCAATTCTGAGCCACTGCTAGCAAGGGGGTGAAAGAGCACATTGTCAGTGTTTTGTCCTTTCTCAGAGCCCTCTGTTCTTGTCTGATTTAGCTTTTCCAGCCAGTGACTGTCTTTTGGGTGTTTTTATGCTGTGTCAGCGCTGACCTTGCTGCAAAACTAGAGAGCTCCTGACTTTAAAGTGAAAAACGATGATTTATTCCCCACATTTAGCTCTACTGCGTGTGAAGCTTTGTGTCCTGCTGAATGGGTGCCATTGTGTGGTTTGTTTTTTTTGTTTTGTTTTCACAGTCCAGGGGGTTCAATACATGTCAATCAGATGGGGGGGGGGGGGGGGGGGCAGATGTACTTAATGAAAAGACTGAAAACTAATTTCCTTCATACCAAAAGACCCCCAAAGCTCATCACCCGTACAGTGATGCCTTGTTTAATGTAAACTTTCAGGCTGGTTCATATTCTGGTTTCTTTGACGAGAAAGTCGCCTGATTGTACCTGAATGCACCACGAGAAGCCATCACTCATTTTAATTGACTTTTCAGAGCTTTTGTCCTACAAGCTGCTGTCCTGATAAATACACTCTAACAAACACACACACACACACACACACACACACACAGTTATTAATGAGGGAGCACTGGTCTATTTCTGGCTTTTGCATGAATAATGCATTTATTGGTGATGACATAGAGACCCACAAAAAACTGTCCTGGACTGACACAGCTGTGCTCTCAGGATTCAGTTCTGTTCTTTTAATCGGTATGAGACCGGGCTTTGCTTTAAAACATCCTGCTCCCTACCTCATAAAAAAAATGGAAGGATGTTCTCTCTTTGAACATTTTTATCATTCCTTATTATTTAACCCTTTTTATTACCTCATGAAGAAGAAAAATATTGCTTTACAGACTCGGATCATCTTTTGATTTATTGTAAAAGCGTTCCTAGTGGTCTTTAAATGATGATGCCATATTTTTGGAAATAGTTTCTGCAGAGTGGCAGGAGTTTATTAGAAAAGGAGTTGTGGGTGAGGATGTTGACGCAGAGCAAGCCCGTCCCCCTTTCCCTTCTCTTTTGCTGAAAGCTCTCTGTTTACACCCTCTCCCACCATCTTATAGCCCCTCACACCCCAGCCTAACATTACTGGTGCATCAAAATTGTGAACAGTTTTTAATATATATCTTGAAAGGTGCTATGCATATAAGTATTGGAGCTATCTTGCAAAGAGGCTCAAAGTGCTGCTAACAGTTCCTGACGATGCATTCAAGCATAAAGTAAAGTTAATTTGATTAAAAAAAAAATAATCAAAACTCATATTTTTAAGATTGAGCATCTAAAGCTAGATGACTGTCACACAAATTCTTGAACATCTCCTAAACAGAAAGTTGTTATCCAAACACTCTTTCCTGCACGATCTCCACATGTAATTATGGTCAAATGTATTTGGACCATGCAGTTCAAAAAACCCCGTCGTCAGGATTTACTTCTCATTGTCTGGTGTGTTTGTGTGTCTGCACAGGCTCTGGATGTGGACCGCAGTGTTCTCTACAAGATGAAGAAGTCGGTCAAGGCCATCCATGCGTCCGGTCTGGGTAAGTCCCATTTTCAGCTTTTTTTTTTTAAACTCATTACTTGGACTAAAGTTGGAATCGTCCACCTTCCACATTTTATTTTTAGAAACCCCTTTTTAACAGTACAGATGGTACTTGATTTCCTCCCTTTAGATTTAGAGCGCGAGTCGTGTCTGTGTGTCCTGGTTCCTGTTGCTGGTTGGGTTCTTCAACCGTCTTTTGTTACGCCTGCCTGGTAGAAACCCTGCTGGGAAACAAGAAAAAGACCTCTGGGTCCTCTTCACAACAGTGCGGGCTCTGTTCAGGCTGGAGGGACAGCTGGAACATCCAGCAGGAACAGCTGGGGAGGGGCCAACGATGCATTTGTTAGCGGGACCTGAAGCGTGGAGGCTCCTCTTCTCCACATCAGTTTACAGTTGAATATTTGCTTATATTTGAATGTCATCTACCTGTGCGTTGACTGATTTTTGCTCCAAGAATACTAAGTCAAGTTTATTTTGATTTAAAAGTTCATAATTCAACATGATTGATGACATTTTTTTATTTATTTTTTTATTTTAACCCCCTTCAAAAAACGTACGGTTAAGAAAAAAATGCTTTTACATGATTATTAATAAAACTAAACAATGTTGGAGATTTTATTATTATAATGATGGATACTTGCTGTAGAATCTAACTAAAAGGATTATTAGTTTAAAAAAAATGCAAGAAATTATTGTAAAGGGAAAATTATTTAACATTGCATTATTGGTTATATATCAATCAAATGCATTTACTTTTAACCTAACCACAGTAAAATGTTTATAAAGTTGCAAAAACTCAAACTAGAAATTTTATGAACTTTTTAAGCTCCAAAATCCTTTTTTGTTGTGAAATATATCTGCAGAAATGATGAATCTTGACAGTATTTGCGGTCAGTAAAGTAAAAGAATAGTCAAAAACCAAACTGCGTCACACAGAACAATCACTGAGTCACTTCCAAAGTTATTTGAAATAAACAACAAAACAGACGTCTTCTCTCTAAATAAAGAGGATCAATTGATCCATTCTGGGTTTACAGTTTAATGAAATCAAAAAAGATTTCTGGATAGAAATAACTGTTTTACCAAACTTTACTTTAACCTTAAACTGCACATAAAACAGTTGTTTTTATATGTTTTTTTTTCTTGGAAGAGCACAAAAAAACGAAAAAGAGGAGGTTTGCTTCCATTCGGGATACTTGATCCCTCAGTGTCTGCGGAAGCCGGCCTCTGGAGAGTCAACATGAGACACAGAATTTGTCATGTGACTGCACACAGCTTAGCCAAATTCAGAGAAAGGGCAGGATTGTTTTTTCTTCTGTTCTGTGAGGAACTACATGAATGTGACTTAACAAGGCCAATTTAAGTTGACTTTTTTTTTTTTTAAAGCAGTTTAAACACTGCCTTTAATTTGCATTTGCGCATTTCCGACTTAAAAAAGCAAATATGAGCTGACGTGTTGCCTTTACATGAATGAGCAGGAGATGTAAGGTATCCTTAATTTTTATTAAGAAAAAACAAATGACTAAAGCATCTCCTTGATTATTTATGTTTTTCCTCACTAAAGATGCAGTTTGAAAAAGTGTAAATAAAGCGAGACAACAGGGAGTGTCGGAGGACACACTTGGTTTGATCGAGTCTGCCAATCTACGAGGCTATTTTTAGCTTTGACGTGAGGAATATTAATGAAGTGGAGACAGAGCAGCAGAGGGTACGTTTAATGACAGTTATCCTAGAAAGGTGAAGCTGAGTAAGCAGCAGCCTTCCTCCAAGTGTAAGGAAAACACGATGTGGAGTGTGAAAGAGGTGACTAGCAGAGCTGCAGAGAAGGCGGATGAGGCGTCTGCAGACATCTGTCAGGACTTTTCATGAATAAACTAGCAGCATCCAACCTGGAAAGAGGCAGAGCTGATCAAGCAGAGCGGGCGAATGCTTGATCAGCAGTGGTATCTGTAGGTGAGCATCTGACAGAGCCTGAATTTGATGAGGTCTCAGCTGGTTGCCAAGTAACCACGACGGAAAACTCCCCAGAAGCTCTAAACTGACCTCGAAAAGAGATTTGGGGGTAAAAAACACACACACACACAAAAAAAAAAAAAACTGAGTGTAGCATAAAAGCATTAGTGAGAAAACACAAACATGAAAAATAAAATCTTGAGCATTTGTATTTTTTAGATGTTTGGATTAGCTCAGATGCAATATGATGCAGCAATTATGCAAATATTTTTAAATTCCATAAAAATGAAATAAATTCATACCAAGAAAATTGTTAAATTATGAACAGTAAAAGTATTAAAAGTTAAAATTTATGATTTGGTTACTGATGGTAGTAACTTATTGTCAATTACCAGTAAGTTTTTCAATTTTACCTTAAAACTTTTTTACCAAATTTTGTCATAGTCTAGTGTATACTTTTACACTTACAATTAACTTAATGTTTTCCGTGAACTTGAAGACTCAATCATAGCGAAAGGAGTTGTAGTCATGGTTTTATCTTCTTCTCTATAAATAGAATTTGTTGGAAATAAAGAAATCTCAAAGCTTATTTTGTCAAATTCAACATTTCGAAGATAATCAATCAATCAATCAAACTTTATTTATAAAATAGCGCTTATCATGCATTTCGTGCAGCTCGAAGCGCTTTAACATTAAAAACAAAAAACACACAACATTACAGTAAAAACCCAACCCACCCTACACCCTTCCCACTCCTCTCCATTAAAGCACATGACCCACGACAATGAATGTTGACTACCAATACAAGTTAAAATAAATAAATAAATGAATAAATAAATAAATGAATAAATAAATAAAAAAGCAAGCAAACAAACAAATAAACAAACAAGGCTTGGCTCTGCTGTGAGGAAACGGCATTTGGGAATCTCTTCATACCAGGAGCCAGCCCGCCCACGGGAGCATGGCCACAGCGCCAACCCAGACCGGGACAACACCAGGGTCCACTTCACAGCCGTGAGGCTGCAAAATTAAACCCCAGCCGCCCCAGCAAGGGCAAGAACTGCAACAACAGCCACCGGGCAAGCCGGCAACCCTGGCAGAAAAGACTCCCACAAGAAACACTGGGGCTAAAATCACAATAAGATACTAAAATTATAAGATTTATTAAAAAATAAATAAATAAAAAAAATAAAATAAAAAACTGAGAATAAGATGCATAAAATGAAATGAAGTATAGTATAGAATATAGCCTATATTAAAACTAATAGAATAATTTAGCAGTTAAAATCAACTGAAAGCTAAATTATAAAGGTGGGTCTTGAGCCTCTTCTTAAAAACCTCTACAGTCTCTGCGGCCCTGAGGCCCTCTGGCAGGCCGTTCCACAGGCGAGGACCGTAATGGCAGAACGAAGCCTCACCATAAGTTTTGGTCCTCACTTTAGGAACAACTAAGAGGCCAGCACCGGAGGACCTCAGGGTCCGCGAGGGCTCATATTTTAAAAGAATATCATTCAAATAAGAAGGCCCAAGACCATAAAAACACTTATAAACCATTAAAAGAATTTTAAAATCAATCCTAAAACGCACAGGGAGCCAATGCAGCGATTTTAAAATCGGTGTAATGTGTAACTTCTGGGTCTTATAAATAAATACATTTTATTATGTGCGCAAAGATGAGTTTTTCTGGAAGCTTTTAGACAAAGTAAAGCTTCTCACTGAGCAGGTCAACACTTGTTGACGTGAAATCTACCAAAGAGAAGAAATTAGTCTAAAACCCAACTTTGGCTTTGACTCTCATATTGACTAGTTCAACCGGTTGACCATTTAGTAGATATTTGTGTCGTGATTTAAGCTGTCAATCAAAATATTATGGATGTTGCCTTAAATGTTGAGCCAGAGCGTCAATCCTGTTGTCTCTCAGTCATTTCATCCCACTGTTGTTGGTTTATTATTTGAGATGTTGGAAAAAAGAACACCAGGCGTAATCCTTCAGCCACTTTTATTGTTTGTTTAGTGGAGATTTTTTTTGGCTCATGATGGATTTCTTTATCTTTTCTTTGCTTTTCTACTGTTTTCTCTTACAGCGGTCATATTGTTAAGTGGACATCGAGTCCCGTGTTGTTTTTGGTTTTTTTCTTATTGCAAGGTTTTTTGGAGAAACAGAAGACTAATCTGAGGTCAAACATTGTGTTGGTGAGCGTCAGCAGACCACTCCAGAGGCGTGTGAGACGGAAGCCGAGGCCAGCCTGCTGTCTGATGATTAAACCATGTTTGCAATGTGTGTGTCAGAAAAATGTGGGAAGAAGCTGAAAAACAAATCTGCAGCAGAAGTTTTTTTTGTCCTGTTTTCATTGGCATGAATGTCAAGAGATAAGATACAGTTGGCATAAGCAGACGATGTCTTTTTCTGTCCTAACATTGAGTTTCTGTAATATGGAGAGAAATTAGACTCAGTCGGATTTGTGCGTGCGTAATTCTTGATTTGTGCGTAAATTAGGATTTGTGTATGCATATTCTTGCTTTGTGCGTACGTAAATTAGGATTTGTGCATAAATTTGGATTTGTGCGTGATTTGTTACTCACATAATACGTTTTGTAGAAGTTAAAAAAATATAAAATGAAAAAAATACAAAATGCAATTTACGTATGCACAAATTAAGATTACAACAGCTTGAAACTACTTACACACACACATCTTTAAAAAACACGCACAAATCCCTTGTTACGCACACACGAAACCAAAGTTACGCACGGATCTACCGTGAGACTGTTTTCACGTCTCACAAATTCGTCCGTAAGTGCTGCGTTTAAATACCAGTGGAATGCTCGGTCATTAGAATTTTCCTATCAGCCTTCCCTTCCAAACGCATCCAGACAATGACTCAATCAATACATGAAGACAGTAGATGTTAGTGTTGAACATAGAGGCTACTTACTTCGGGGCGCTGACCACCGAGATGGGCCGCCATTCTTCCCGTGACTCTCTGTCTGACTGCCTTTGATTTTCCGGAAGAAAAAAACAGTGCCTCCTACTGGTCGTTCCTGTTACGCATTTTATATCAATTCTGTGTCTCTGAGAATAATATACTTTCAATATATATATTAGCGTTTAAAAGTGAACGTCATATTCTCAGATAATAATTTTTATTTTCCTTTCAAAGTTTTTTAAAGGCCTGCTACACCCACTGAAGGAAATACGTTTAGAAGGGAAGGCTGATAGGAAAATTCTAATGACCGAGCATTCCACTGGTATTTAAACGCAGCACTTACGGACGAATTTGTGAGACGTGAAAACAGTCTCACGGTAGATCCGTGCGTAACTTTGGCTTTGTGTGTGCGTAACAAGGGATTTGTGCGTGTTTTTTAAAGATGTTTGTGTGTAAGTAGTTTCAAGCTGTTGTAATCTTAATTTGTGCATACGTAAATTGCATTTTGTATTTTTTTCATTTTATATTTTTTTAACTTCTACAAAACGTATTATGTGAGTAACAAATCACGCACAAATCCAAATTTATGCACAAATCCTAATTTACGTACGCACAAAGCAAGAATATGCATACACAAATCCTAATTTACGCACAAATCAAGAATTACGCACGCACAAATCCGACTGAGTCTAATTTCTCTCCATACTGTAAGCAGTCAGTACAGTCTTGTAGCTTAGTGAGGACAGTAGGGCCGTCCCTTGAGAACTGGACAGAATGAGTGTCATGTCATCCATAGAGAATGGCTTACTTCTGGCTCAAACTAAAATGAAGTCAGTTCAGTCACCATTTTTTTGGGGTACAAAAGCCACCATGTTGGAGCCAGACGATGTCAGTGATCAGTAATTGGTCCGAGTCAGTATTTCAATGTGTAGTGCTTTTCTACCTTCCTCAAAGGGCCAACACACTTCTTCAAAGCGCGTACAGCCACAATCCCATCCACACACTGATGCCGGCTCCACTGCCAAACACTGGCACCAACCTTTAACCTCCAGAGGCTATGTGGGGCTTGGTGTCTTGCCTAAGCACACTTTGACACATGGGTGGGAATGGTGTGAATTGAATTTGCAATATATCTATATATATATATATATATATATATTCCTATCAGAGGTCGACTGCCCTACCGCTGCACTACAGCCGCCCTACTACTTCCTGTTTGGAATGGGAGGGGTTCTCATGTACAGTGATAAACGAAGCCGCATCCTTTGTTTATCGTTGGAACATTACGGCTAACATAGTCAGAATCCTGGCGGCGTGATACAGACCATGCTTCAACATAGGTCATTGGTCAGGACATATGAGGGCGGGGCTAAGCAACTAGTGACCGGAATTATGGAAGTCCTGCACTTTTAGTTCATTCAAGCTTTATATTTCGCTCACAAATTTTGAATGTCTTTACCAACGACAGGCTCAACACTTTTGATTTGTTTTTTTGGTCCAGTGGAGACATGCTGCAGGGCAGGTACAGGCAAGAAGACGGCTAAGAAGGTACACTGAAAAGTTTTTAGGACATATAGGTTGTTGGGGAAAACAGCGAGAAGCAATTTGTATTAAGTTAAAAATGGTTTGGATGAGTCTTAATTCCTAAGATCACATTTCAATAAGTTGCTGTGTCTCGTCGCTGTGGTGTTATGGCATTATTTTAGAGAGTTTGTAAGGAACTGCAAGGTAGCTTTCAGGATGACGTCACTGCAGCACTGGACGCATGCCGCATAATGAGACACAGAAAAGCAAGCAAGAAAGTATTTTCAGCGACGTTAGAAATGAATGTTCTGACAAGTGAACAGTTGGGACCCTTTTTTCTAACACAACAATCGTTGCTTTGCATTTGTCCGTGCCTCATCTTTTGCTTCTTTCCTACTTTGTTTACGTCACATGAGGAAAATGGTGGCTGTTTTGGTTCAGTTGTTCCCCTCCTGGAACGCATTACCGGTATATTCTGACCGAGGAATGTCAGGGCGGACAGAAGCTCAGTCCAATTGGAAAATAACTAAGACTACCTCAAAAGATGGGCCCGAGAGCAGTTCCTGGTCCCGGACCAGGGTTCGCTTGGGTGTATTCACACTGAAAATTTTCTCCGGCTTATCGGGGGAAACAAACTCTGGTTCACTTTCAGAGAACCAAATGTGTTCAGTCTAAAAACAGTCGTGAAGCTCCCTTTCCATATAATACTGTTTGGAACTTTAATTTTGTAGCTGAGAAAAGCTTTGTAGTTCAAGTTTTGCCTCATTCATAAGATTTCTTTTTTTTTTAAAGGGAGCCATTAAGAGACCGTTGCAGAATGTGATTCAACATGAAGTTCGGTTTGTCTCTATAAACCCAGAACATGCCAGCTCAGTCCTTTAACTTCCTGCCACGCTTACTCAGCACTGCGCACAGATCCGTCTGAGCTTCACTGGGGCCTGTACTGCAGCTCCCACGTGTGATGTGTTGGATCAAGTTACAACAATTACACGTGTACTCTGGCAGTCTTGTGGGGGGGTTTGTGCTGTGTCAGCTCTTGAACTGTAGAGCTCTGGTGTGCCACTTCTAGATCAAGAACAGACCACCGCCTGGTTGGCTTTAAGCCAGTCTCTGAAGTTTATCACATATGTGCGCGGCTCTTTTAACTGGGATTCCTTTTAAACATTCACATTAAAGCAATCAGTCAAGTGATTTATCCGATGAAAATCATGTATGGCCAGGTGTAGGGTCTTGGTTCCTTTTGAGGATGAGTTCTCCCCAATGGTTTTACTGTCAGGACACCCCCCCCCCCCCGTTCACTTTTTGAATCAAGTGTTTTTTGTGGCTTAAATGAGATCTGTCTCATTTAAGAGTGCTTGCAGATTGTGATTCAAAGGCTTTCGGCTTGTGCCCTTTAATAACACGATGGATATCTCTGTGGCTGAGACATGAGCTTATTGAGCTTCCTCTCCAGATTTCTGCACAGCAGCTGCCTTTCATCCCTGTTTGCCATCTGAAAAGCTGAGTCATGTTAGGGCTTCAAATGTCAGTTTTACGTTACTTCTTTGATTTTAAGTTTTAATAATCATTTTTACGTTTACATTTTTCCTGAAGTCCTTTTCCTTTTTGAGAGCCATCCTGCCCCTCCAAAATCAGTGTTGTCATGGCAGCAGTCCCATGGTGCTCCACCGCTGCCCCTCTGGCATTGGCTGTTATCTTATGCCTGTTGTGTGTTTAAAGCCAATGAACTGCAAACAGCCAGTTCTGAGCTGGTGGTAGTTTTAGACTCATTTGGAATACAATGAAGGTTAGGGGATTTATATATTGACAACAAAAAAAGAAGAAAAATAAATCAAATAAATGTTTAGCGTCCAACTCTGATCTTCTTTTGTTCTATTGTAAAAGCGTTCCCAGTTTTTTTTAAAACTATGATGATGCCATTTTTAGCTAAAATAACAAAAAACATAATTTATCTGCAGAGCAGCAGTAGTTCATTAGATTTGCTGTTGATTTAGCCTCTACATCACAGTTACAAGCTTTTACAAACACAATTTTTAAATCTGCTCTTGATTCAGAAGGATTTCCGTAAAGAAATACTCAGCAATACAATATTGAGCTTCAATTTCTTTATAAATGTCCTCCATTAGCAGAAAAATGCCAAATGAACATGTTAAAGACACCATTTAAGTACATTCAAAGAATATGAGTCATTGTTTAGTTTGTTGTGTCTGAGTTTTTTCAGACTGGGGGTGTAAAACGAGGAAAATATAGATGGCAGGAACACATTATTTGCAAGTTGGGCAGTCATTTGTGTTAGTTTGATGAGGACCCTCTCAAAGGTCTGCAGACGCGTAATTTAGAGAGTTAAAGCCTTCTGATTCATTGTGGGGAAAATAGAGGAAACGGGGAGGAAGATTCTGGAGCGAAGAGTATTGCTGCATTCACAATCTGTTGTGCACGTGTGTTTTTTTTTTTTTTCAGCCCACGTAGAAAACGAGGAGCAGTACACCCAGGCCCTGGAGAAGTTTGGAGAGAACTGCGTCTGCAGAGACGATCCCGACCTGGGCTCGGCCTTCCTCAAGTTCTCCGTCTTCACCAAGGAGCTCACTGCGCTGTTCAAAAACCTTGTGAGTTTGCAGGGGGGGGGGGGTTCCAACGGGGCAAACTGAATTCCCCCCGGACAAAGAGGGATTTCCACGCTCTCACTAATCATCTATCCCCCTGAGTCACCCTGTGTATTCCTGAAGACACACAAGTCTAAGCACATACCGAGTCCAGCTGGAGTTAAAAGCCCCAAAGAAGCGTCTCCAGTTCTCCTAAAGCGGTGCCCAATATTTCAGTAGCCTATCGGATTGTTTTGTTTGTTTGTTTTTGTTCATTAAAATCTGAATTATTGAAATCTGTCACTCCATGAATATTTTATTATATTGCACATATATAAGGAAAATGTGATTATTTTTTATTTTATTTTTATTTGTTTTGGACTTGTCACCTTATCTAAGAAATATGAGCTTCAGATTCTGGCTGATTTGTAAACTAAATGGGGAATTTAAAAAAAAAATCTCAATTCTTGTTTATTTTAAAAAGGAATAAGTAATTAGGGTTGGGTTGATAAAATCGATTAAACAATCTGAGTCGATCCAAGCTTAACAAACCAATAATCGATCCATAAAAGTAGAGGTCGATCTTTATGCCTTTCCTTTTCCAGTGACCTGACTCATAACAGCAGTAAGGCCAAAGCCTGCTGGCTTGATGCTAACGTATAATGGAATTTCCCATAGGGCGGCTAATGCTAACGGTTGGTCGACCTAAACATACAATGTTGACTAAATGCACAGCTTTATATACTCACAAGCATAAATTTTCCAAACTCTTAAGGAAAAATGTTTTTAAAGTAATTATTTGTTGTCTTTTTTGCTCAAATCTTTTCGAACAAAGTGTAATGCTAGCGCAAGCTTCACCGAGTGGCCAAACTGAAACGGCCTCCAGGAGAAGCAGAACATTATGATCTGGACATTTTGTTGGAGCTTCTCCATTTTGAGAAGCCATGTAACTTTGTATGGTGTTAACAATCTCATTGATTTATCATCAATATATTTCCAGTATGTGAACTGTATCAGATTAATATGAATATCTTCAAAACATATATAGATTACCGGTATTAATGTATTTCTATATAAACATGTCTGTGTAAATTCAAAATTCAGTCGAATCGCAGGAATCAAAAGAATCGAAAAAATCGTGAATCAAATCGATACAGGCTCTGGTGAGTCTGAGCTTTGCGTTTATTGTTTTAGTTTTCCAACTCACTAGAACTCCCATTTCTCTTATGAACCCAAATAATCTGACTTCTGATCTGTTTTTTCTGGAGGACACAAAACACCGCAGAAATGGAAGTACAATTTTCTAAAGCACTAAATCCTTTGATGTGACTTCTTTTTTTTTTCTGTTCCAGTTCCAAAACATGAACAACATCATCACGTTTCCTCTGGACAGCTTGCTGAAAGGAGACCTGAAGGGAGTCAAAGGGGTGAGACCTCCAACCGTCATGGTCTTATGTTGCTGCACTGAACAAAAAATGTTTCATTAGTGGGGGGGGGAAACATCAGTTTTTGAGCTTTAATGTTTGATCAGTACCTCCTCCAACTCCTATAGTCTCAGTGAAAAAAGGCAGATTTTGAATGTCATGATAATGAAAGGCCAACATGCAGCTGTAACTTTTCCTCCTGTGGATTTATCTCCATTTAAACAGATGTTTAAGTTACTTTTTAAGTAGGTTAAACCTTTGTCACAACTGCTAGATATGGGCAAACCTGTACGAGGCATGTAGTCATTCAATTCAGTACAATTTTATTGATATAGCCCAATAGTACAACAATAGTCGTATCAATGTGTTTCATATTGGTAATTGTATAAGAATACGAAATCAGTCATAAAATGTAATGGGTAATTGCTAAACTAAACTAAACAGACTAAGCTAAACTAGGAATCCCTGTCCTTAGACCCTCCTTCCTTGAAATATCAAGGTCGTTGACTGCTCATTGAGCCCATAGAGTGAAAATGTTCATGCATATTTTTGTCTACTGGCATGCTGTAAGAGACAGATCATAGAGACCACTTAACCACTCAAGGGTAAGTAAGGGCCCCCCAGAATCCCTGCGAATTGTGCAAGGAGCCCGTTAGTACTGTTCAATTGACAATTGCAGGCTTCTAGCTTGCAGCCAGACTATTAGAAATTAGACAACCAGAGCATAGTTTTTGTGGGCGTCCTACAGGCACTTATAAGTTGCACGCCCCGTTGGTACAGCAATCACACGCGAACATTAAGGAGCCGGTACACGCACTTTACTAATGACTAGTGTGTGGCATAAGGGCACCATATGTCATAAATGTGTGTAATTTGCCCAACGACCCTCCACAACCCAGAAACCTGCATGGGTCAAACCCCATATGGGTAGATGTGACTAAGGCTTAAGATTTGTGGATACCTAAAGGTTTTGTAAAGACGCTTATTTCTGCTTATTGTAAGTTGCTGGTTGGATCCTAACAAAGCTAATATTAAGGGTGACATTTCGAGAAATAGTTTTGGAACTGTTGAAGTTGAAGCTTTTTGTATTGTTTTTTTAGTGACTGCCACATGATTAACTTGCAACAAAGAAGTTAATCAAAGTTTATCTGAATCTTTACCATGACTTTTTGCTTTTTGTTTCCACCTTTCCACTGTCCTTTTTTTCCATTCTGCTACCCTATTTGATGCTTTTTTTTTTTTTTTTTTTTTTTAAATATCACCCGCTATCTGCTTTTCTCGTCTGCTATTTCCTGCCTTTGTCATCTAACGCCACAGCTTCTTCCTTCCCTCTCCTTGACTGCTGTACCGGCTGTGGTCTTGTTCCCACCTGCCACGTGCTCTGCTCTGACATGTGGAAGAGAGTCACATCTGTAATGCTTTCCCACTTATTCCTCATTAGCCCTCAGCTGATTCTTATTACCCAACTGGCGTTGACTTAATGAGCTGCTGGATATGTTGTCCTTCACACACCATTAAAATGCAAATGCCACTGCTGGTAGACTGACTTATCTGAGGAATTGAAGTTTCATTTTTAGAGATTGTAGAAACTGTGGATGACAATGATTGGCTGTCGCCATCCTCCACATCCCTTCTGACCTTTCAGAACCTGCTCAGCTCCAAAGCCCCACGGGCTTTCCCTTATCTCTCTCTTCGAACTCTCATCTTCCTTTTCTGCTGCCGTTATCGTGAGCCTTCACTCCCTTCATGTGTCATAGGAAGTATAGACTGGTAACAGTAAATCTAATTAACGGGTTTCTATGGTTATGGATGAACATTTGACGTCTGTAGAGTCAAATTTCAATGATAAGACTGAGAGACCACAATTTCCAAATAAAACCCCATTGAAGCTTAAAAAACTGATGGCCAGGTGCGTAAAATACCAAGTTGCTTGAAGTCAATAGTTATTTATAAGTTTAGCTGACAGGTGATCACCATATAAATATTGGATAACATTTTTTCTTGTGTGTTTGAACTGTTCATAATTCTGTTAAAGCATCAGAATTCCTTTAGGGTTAACAGACAGAGGATTTTCTTTCAGGATCAAATGTTCAAACTCTTGAATGCTTTTTTTTTTTTTTTGCAAATACATAAATTGCTTTTGCTTACAATATTCCAATGGTCCAAAAAAATTTTTTCTCAATTTAGTCCAATAAAACTGTAAAACCCAAGTTTTTTCTGTAGATGATGTGTGGAAACACTTTGAATTTTGCAAAGACATGTGACTGCACAGTGTGTTCTAATAATGTTCCCTTTGTATTATTTTGTTGTGGGATGAACTTTAGGAAACTAAAATGTGAATGGCTTTGCCATTGATTCTTGTTTACTTGTTTGTACACATATTTATATTTACACTACAAGAAATACAAGAAATCTGGAAAACTTCACCTGCACTGTTCAGGACCCAGGTATTTATCTCTGAGTCACACTCTGGATCAATTTTAGGTCAGTGAATTAAATTGAATCAGATCGTTCAAAATGAACCAAAATTGTAAGTGAATCGAATCGGCAACCACAAATATCAAATCGTTGTTAAAAGGATTTGTTGCACCACTTATTTCAGTGTATCTGCCTTGTTAAATAAATCTGCTTTTTATGTTGCTTTTGTCACTTCTGCAATATATGTAAAAGTGCATAATTATTTAAAGTGTTATCTTTTCTGTCACATTTTACTCTCAGAAATTTCCAGAGGAACTTATAAACTTATTACGTAGTTACTCTTTAGCTGAAGCAGAAATATTTTTAGCCTGGGTCTTCCCATTGGAGACTATTTTTCAAAGCAAACTCTATTGGGATCTTTTGGATAGGATGTCAGAAAATTTTCTCCCATTCATTTGGGTTTGACGCGACACTTTTGAGACTAAGACTATAAATGTCAAAAACGTGCTTTATAGTTTCAGCCCAAATCCCAAGTTAGCAAGTCAGATCATCAGAATTGTAGATCATTAGAACCCAATCACTTCTTTAACATTAACTGCTAGCACATGAAGCTAAATCGGCTTCAGCACACATTTACCGCCGCGGTAAAAACCAAAAGATTAAGTCTTGCAATCAAAGATTCATGTTTACAAATACACAAAAGATGGGGCCTCTAAGGCTGCCATTTTTCAAACTATCCCCGCACTTGTAGTTACTAGTGGGGTGGACACACCTGATTCAGGTAATCCACACTGGGTTAGGCAAGAATGTCAGTGTAGAAGGAATCCCTAAAATACAAGTCCTAAAATTACTATTTTAAAAGTAAAGTTTGAGATAAATGTAATAAAAAATAGTTTACTTTTCCATATTGACTTTGGGAAAGTGCTTAAACACATTTTATAAATTAGGGGCACAACACCACATTGTGTTTATGACTTTAAAGCATAAAAGAAATGAATCGGTCAACAAATATTTTCAAGTGTTTTACAAACATCAATTCCTGACCGAAAGACTTTATGGATGCCATTGTTTGTTCAGTACGTGTTAATATTTGGCATCGACCGCAGTAAACTAACCCTAATGGAGACGGCCAAAATGCCTCTGTAATATAGTGCCTTCGCCTAGCAACCTGGATCCGCTTCTCCCCCCTCATGAGGCCTTTTGATCCTTTAGCCACGGGTGGTGTTTTCATACCAAAAGTAAATTAGTTTAATTTGTAGCCAGTAGTCAGCTTTTTGATGTTGGTGAAGGTTTACCTTGGTGCTACACAAAAAAAAACTCGGATGTAGAGTTTCATGGTAGGGTAGTATTTAAACTTCCCTCGTGGATGAAAAAAAAGTCCATCCAAACCTTTTGTAACTGTAGCTTCCAGAGTAGACACTATCGTAATATCATGCTTGCATCCCCTGTGTTTGACCAGTCTGTTTTTCTAGCCCACAATGAGTCATATTGACTCATCTCTGTTCAGGCACTGTCTGGATATCTGACGTGGAATGCACTGTTTATTTTTCAGAGGGGAGCAGGAAACTATGTGGACTAATGTATTTGAAAAGGGAGCACAAGCTGAATTGTGCTCTGCTTCATTGAGGTTCAGCGGGTCATAAAGAGTCTAAAGTACGGTCAGAGATTATAGATAGAACCTGGTCTTAAATCTTTGGCCTTTCTCATTAGCTGAAACACATTGGTAAATAGGGGGAAAAAAAGACAGAATTGGCACAATAGTTGTGGAACAAGAAGTTAATGAGTAAGTTGACTTACCTCCTTTTCAATCACAAACGACTGAACATTTGAAATGCTTTCTAGAATGTGGCGATCAATTAAAGTCTTTTCAGGAGAAGAAAGACATAAACAGCAAAGCGTAGATGTCCATTACACAAGAGGTTCAAACAAATTGGTGACTTTGATGACAGAACACGGAACAAACTGCGCGTCCCTTGAAGGTTCTTCTCTATTGCAAGAAGACTGCCTTTGTTTAAATACTAAGAATAACAGCGAAAGACCAAAATTGGTGCTGTTCAGGTATGTGTCTACCAGAAAGGAAAATGAGCCTTTGGCATGGATATTTTAGAAACAAAACCAGTCAGATGTAGCAATAGTGCAGTTGGAGGCTATAAGTATGAAGAAATCTGTTTAACCATCAAACCTTGTTGATGGTTAAAAAAATTGTTTTAATAAAACAATTTTTTTAACCATCAACAAGGTTTGATTGAAAAAAGATGTAACTGGTTTGTCAAATACATTTGTTGGTTGTCCTTTAAAGCTAATTTGTGGTATAGTTGCAAAACGTAAAGCTACTTTATTTCTTTAAATACAAGCATTCTTAATTTTACCAAGAAAAGTTTGTGTTGAGTTTTAGGGTATTGGCAGACATACCCAGCCCTACTATTCAACAGATATAAAGCTACAAAGAGGGTAATATATCCCTACATTTCAAAAGATAATATATGCACTTATAATGTCTGTATTGATTGCAGGTTTCAGTTGATAGAATTATCTTAACAGGCAGGAAGAGCCAAAAAACGAGCAGAATCTCTTAAAGACCAGGGAAGGAAGCAACCTAGGTCAAGGGCACTAACATCTTTATTAATTTATACATTTCGATCATATTAAATTAATTTTATTTATATTTACATACATTCACCTGTTGGCTTAAATGCTAGATTACTGCTGTTTTCCTGGCTGTGTATTGCCATGTTACATGAGTTGAAGAGGTGTTTTTGCTGTCTGTAAGTATTGTATGTACCCCAATTTTTACCTTAAAGGGCTTTCTCCTCTCTAAAGAGTTTGTAGACAACACAATGACTGGACGAGGGCATGCCCAAATCATCCCCACTGTGTTTAAATTGGTAAATGTGTCCAATTATACCACACAAAAACCGTACTTTTGGACCAAAACGTTTAAAACACTTAATATCCTTGGATTTTCTCAGAAATCAACCCTTGTTATCCATTGCCCTTGACCTTTGGTTGTGCTTACTGACCTGAAAATCTATCAAAAAGTTTTAGTGCGAATTTAATAAACTACAAAACCGCACTGTTTGATGGGATGTTGGAGCGACATGGGGACTGTAGTCAGGAGCCTGGCAGAATGAAATGTACTGCGTGTATTGTTTTGAATTTGTTGTAACTTAACAACTTTAAAAGTTATTGTAAAATAAGCGTTTACTTATCTGTCATGTCGAAGTCTCTGCAAAGGCTGCCTACTACAAAAAAAAAGGGAGAAGATTAATAAAAACATAGGTCACCATAGAACTTCCCATCAACTCATCTGACCAATTGCCTGCCCCTCTAAACATTAATTGTAGTTATTTCAAGTTATCTGACTATATATTCTAATGTGCCTTACGGTTTGAAAAACGGGGAATACATTTTTTTGCAGTGATCAACTTAATACTCAGTTTTCATAATACTTACTGAATTATGAAAACTTCTCATTGTGGACAAAAACAAGGTCTGTCCACAGAACATGGTTCTAGATGTCCAACGGTGCAGTTTTATGGACCACATTTGTGCTGACAAGTTCTTTTTAGAAAGATGACTCCACAAATACAGTCTGGTTGGGTGGCTGCCAGGATAAAAAAGCTTGTGTCCATTAGGGTCTATATAGTAATATTCCATTTCATTTAAAAGTGCCTGTCAAGGAACTACGGAGCCCGTGTCCTGACATTAAAAAAACTAAAATATATCTCGTTCCCACAGATTATCTTGTTCCCACAAATTAATATCTTGTTCGCACGAAATAATATTCCGTTCCCACAAGATAATATTCCGTTCCCACGAAATACTATTTAGTTCCCTTTAACGAAATAGTATCTTGTTCCCACAAAATAATATTCCGTTCCCACGCATTAATTAATTCGTGCGAACGAAGTAGTTATTTACGTCACAAGTCATTCATAAACACTGGTTGCTGCTTCGCCTACCGGACAAAGCCAATCATTTGTCTTGTTACACTACAGTCATATGGACACAGCGATTGGTCGAGATGCATTATGGGGAAAACGTGATGCACGATGGGACACGTAGCATGTTTCCTTCTAGCCTTCGGATGTAAAGTGACTGCTAACAAGTATGATGCTTTTGTAGAGCTTTTTAAAATAAATAAATCTGAACTCTAAACATCCTCCGTATCTTCAATGCAATGTAATAAGGCACACACAGACAGAAATGTGAAGGTATCTGCTGTAAATTCAACTATTGCTCACATCCGTGTTTATGAAGCTAGAAGCTAAGTAAGTCCGGTAGGCAAACCAGTCAGCTTGGCATCCTAGATCTTATGATATTTTTCTGATTCTCATTGAGACAATAATAGATCGATCATTCTTGTTTTTATTTTCCCCCTATTGAACGAATGTGGGTCACAGAGACACGGAAGTAGCGGCAGAAAGCGACTTTTGCAGCAGGATGGCGGAGAGCGTACCAGGATTTGAATGAACCCAGACATGAAAACATGATAACCGATGCTTTTGTGCTTTTTAAAATAAATAAATTTGATCTCTAAACATCCTCCGTGTCTTCAATGCAATGTAATGAGACACACACAGACGGAAATGTGAAGGTATCTGCTGTAAATTCCAAATATTGCTCACATCCGTGTTTATGAATGCCTTATGACGTGAATAACAGGTAAATGATGGGCTTGGTAGCATGTAGCCTACTAGCCTTCAGATGTAAAGTGACTGCTAAAGATTATGTTAATAAAAGACAAGTCCTAAATATTATTATTTCTATTCGACCCTAAACTACAATATCCCATACCGCACCAGCCAGCCAGGTGCCCGAATGCCGGCAAGACAAGCTAAAGAGCTCTGCGGCGGAGGTAGGTGTTATGTCCGGAGAATCGCTACAGTGTGGGGAGACGGCAAGCTTGGGCATCCTAAATCTTATATTTTTGTTTTATTCATTGAGACGATAATAAATCGATCACTATTGTTTTTCTTTTTCCTTTCTTGAACGTATGTGGGTCACAGAGACACGGAAGTTACCGCTGAAAGCAGTTTTTGCGGCCGGATGGAGAGCATATCCGTGTTTAATGAATGACTTATGACGTGAACAATTATTTCGTTCGCACAAATAAATTATTTCTAGGGAACGGTATAGTATTTCTTGGGAACGGAATATTATTTTGTTTGAACAAGATATTAATCTGTGGGAACGAGATGTATTTAAATTTTTTAATGTCAGGACACGGGCTCAGTAAAGGAACCAAAGAACTTTACAAAACAAAGTAAAAAAAATATATGAGCTTCTTAGAGCAGAAAAGAATAAAAACATCCAAAAGATTCAAACCAGGATTGGCGGGTCTGAGAAATGTATTGGTCCGCAAAAGGTATTTGCCTTTATTTATTTAATTTTACATTTTCTTCCATGTAGATGTGCACCATCAGTTACTTTTTAAGCTTTTTTTAATGTCAGGTCGGCACAGCTGGTGATAAATAATCAAGAAATGAGTGACTGCTTCAATTCAAGGCATTACCTTTGCTCGTGTAGCTCAGTTTTTTTACCCAAATTAAGTTGACAGGAAAACTACGGTAAACTTTGATTATTTTGTGCAAGATTTCGTTTTTATTTGAAGTCTCTCCTCCAAAAATGCAGTCACACTGGACAGCATCGACCATGTCGCACCTTTTATAGTTGCCCGTTGAAGTTTTTAAGTCTTTTTGTCCCTGGAGTCAGTTGGATAATGAAGCTGGGCGCCGAGAGTTTGCTGCTCTTTGGGAAAGTGTTTCGCCTCATGTTTTGTGTTCTACCTTCCCTGCCGGCAATGCCTTTGTCTGCTATTTTTAGCCACTGTTGCCGTTTCGTCCTCTCTTTGCCCCTCATCATTCTCTCCCACTAATCATCTTAGCTGACCTGCAGCTCCCTCTTCGTAGCTTCTCTCTTCAAATGTCACTTTTTATTTGTTGTTAATCGTCGTCTGGTGGTCTTTGCATCTGTAGCTTGCTGAGTGAAGAGGAAATGCTCCTTGACTTTGGTCACTCTTAGGTTTTGAAATGAGACGGAGAATCATCAAGGTGGCGCTCAACACCTATATCAGTCTTCTCATAGTCAAATTTCTCAGTCAAATCTAAGTTGACAAACTAAAACTTTTTATTTTAATGAACTCCAAATACAAAAATGTTTTTAAAGCTTTTTGGTCCAAAGGTTGACTTTTTAAACCCCCTAGTAATATGTGTTTTTTTTGTCTTATGGAAGTTGAGTCATGGCAACTGGACTTAGTCTTCTATCTTGAAATGTTTTACCACTAGTCTGTGATTTCATCTGTCTGAGTGGTGGTGCAGGATTCAGTCTACATTTGTTTCCTCCAGATGGGTCAACCACATTCCTGCAAATGGATGGCTCGTTCAACCGAAATGTTCCAAGAAAGATTTTAAAGACCCACCTTGAAAAAGAAATGGTGTCATTTGGTGTTTTTAACATGTCCTTGTGGCCTTTTATTTTCCTGACGGAGAACATATATCAAGAAATTTAAGCTTAAAATTGGTTTTCTAAGTATTTCTTCATTCAAACCCTTGTTCATCAGGAGTAGACGAAAAAAGGCTGTTGTGAAAAGCTTATAGCTTTGACGTAGAATTTATAACTGCTAGCCACAAGCTCACTGCTCTGCCCCAATCTGTTGGATCCATTTGCAGACAAATAGATCCATGTACGTCTTTGTTTTCCTCGTCCGAGCTGCTGTCTGGCTCAAAACTGTACGTCTGGGTGGCTCCAATATAGTTCACCAATTTTCTTTCGCCGGAAATGTTAGGTTGGGGGTGTGAGGGGCTGTAAGTTAGCAGGAGAGCATGTAAACAGACGGATGGTGGGAAGTAGAGGCGGGTTCACTCAGCGCCAACAGTCCTGCCCACAACTGCGAGATGAATTTACAATGAACTCCTGCCACTCCGCAGAAACTATGTCCTAGAAAACAACACAGGTTTCATGGTTTTGACTAAAAATGGCATAATCATAATTAAAAAAAACACAGAACGATTTTAAAATAGCTCAATAGATGGTAGTAGTGAGACTATGACTCAACTTTAACATAAAAACATGTGGATCACTTAGGACCTTACCTGACTTAATGATATAGTGTTATGAAAGCTGCAAACAAGAATGTTTTAATGACTAAAAAAAGACCCAAAATGTTGGGAAACGTACATTCAAACCCATGTGACATTATTTTGACATGGCCTTATTGTCCCACAGTGTGAGTAATGAATGCTCAGAACACACTATTCTGTTCTTGGCAAAACTTTGATTCAAGTATTTGATCTGAGAAGCTGCATTTAAGTCCAAAATCTGGACCCACTACTCTTACATCTCATATATCTATAATAACCGGAGTCGAATCATTCAAACAAAACATTTTCAAACATCCCGGGTCACCCGTCATCCATCTGTAGACAGTCATACTCTCTGTTGAAGGGTCACTGTCATTACTCATTTAGAATTCAGGGAAACGGTTTCCCTGAACCTTCCATTTCCTGAAAAACTTCCATTTTTGCTTCATGTATGACTATTCTGCATGTGTGAAGCGACTCATCCCACAGATAAAAGTAGCACTCGATATTTAGAATTAAAAAAAAGTTTTTAAGCAATAGATCCCGACCATCAAAACCTGAAAACTTCTAGTTGCTGTATTTAAGTGCACTTTTATTCATCCACGTTAAACATCTCAAATAGTTTTTCAGCCCGTTGAATATAGCAGAAATAATAGTGTTAGTTATTTTTTATTTTTGACTTTTTTTAGGTGTAACTCTGAATATTTTTGTCTTTGTTTTGCAGGACCTGAAAAAGCCTTTTGACAAATCCTGGAAGGACTACGAAACAAAAGTGTAAGCTATGACAGCCTCTTGTTTTTATTTCTCAAATCTTTCAACTTTGTTGCATAAAACCCTTGAAGTAACCATTCGGAATTCTATTTATGTTCTCTGACATTGGAGCTTGTTTCTAATGAACAGAGAATTTGCTGTTTCTGCTGTTCTCTATTTGCAGCACCACCTTCTAAAATCTCCCCCAGTGATTTCTGTGAACACGTCCTCACGGTCATCTTTCCTCTTTTTTGCTGACTCTCCACTTTCTCTGTCCTTTTTTACCTTTGTGCATTCAGAGAGTCCATGTTTTGTCTAAAGATCTCATTTTCTTCTCCGGACTGTACAGCTGCAGTGCAGACTTTGAGGTCTGAGCGGTGCAACTATAGCCAAACTACGACTTTTTGACTCCAAAATGTCCTGTTTCTTGACCCCTGCATTGAAACGCTGCTCATCCAACCAATGGATTTCTTTAAGAATATAAATTTAAAGTTTAAAAATAAATTTAAAATAATTAGTTACTGCAGTTTTTGGCTGCTCACCTCATTTTAAATAAAGCTATCCTCTGCCTCATCAGTGTCAGACTCACAGATGGGCAGCATGGCTGAGATTTGTCCCTCCGTTAGACCTTGTTAGCTCTGATGATGTTGAAACGCTGTCAGGAATGAAGATTCATGTTTGAGTAGTGGAGTCTGTGAAACCCGGTTTAGCAAGTGGACTTAAACCAGCAGACAGGTTTATGACGAGGTTTTCCACTGGATCTGCATCAAATACAAACAATATTTCTGTAGTTTTTGTGTTAATGTAACTTTACATGCACTCAACATGACATAAAATATACTTTAAAAAAAAATAAGTCTATTTTTTCCCCTTTGTGAATTGCAGAAATATATTACAGAAGATTGAAGTCATAGAAAAATGTATTTACTGTTTTTCTATTTACAACAGTCAAAATGTCCCACCTGAAAAGCTATTTTATTTTTGTAAAGGATGTAGAAATGACCTTTTTAGGAGTTTTATCTTGTTTAGATATTGACACGTTTTCCTTTTCTTCCTCACAGAATGTAAAGCTTTTCTTTGATGAAATTGTGCTTTTTCTAATTTTTCATCGGGTGTGTTTTTGTTTGTGTGAAAGGTGTCTGCGTAAAACTAAAACACATGTAAATAATTGTATTAAAGACATTTTTTTTTCTTGATTTGGATGCAAACTTAACCTCAGCTGCTTAAAATCCAATGGTTTTAATGGGATCGCACTGTTTTAATTCCCAAACGAGCAGTGAAAATGATCATTAATGTGTCATGTTACTGTTTCTGTCAGGTTTTTATCAATTGGATGATTATAGTTCTGTTAAAACAGAACAACAAACCCCATACTTTATAAAAAAAAACACTATTTCCATTTATTGGTTTATGATTTAAAGTTTGTTTTAAGATTTAAAGCAAAGTGCAGGAAATGCACAAGAAGACGTAAGAAAATGTGTGTATTTGTATGGTAGAAGTTTGTGTTTTTGATAAAAGAAAACATGTTTCAACCATGTGCATCACATCTGCCTCCTCTTTAGCGTCCTTAAACAATCACTGGATAAATAAAAGCTGCAGGCGCTCATTTGGAAAACAGCATCCATGTTGTTGTTTAGTTTAAGAGTTGTTCTTCTGGTGGTGGCTCCCTCAATTTTATTTTAAGTTTTATTTATTCTTTTAAGGAAATAAAAAGCAGATGCCTCTTTAGAAAGAATAAAACTAAATATTTGGTTAATGTGGTAAATATTATAAAGCAGGAACAGCTTACTTTGACTTTTTTATTCATTTCTGTGCTAGGTCGAGCAATGGTATAGTCCATTTGTTAATACAGGAAGACTGTATGCTTTTTTTTAGCACCAAGATTGAGAAGGAGAAGAAGGAGCACGCCAGACAACACGGGATGATCCGGACAGAAATCAGTGGAGCAGAAATTGCAGAGGAGATGGAGAAAGAGAGAAGATTCTTCCAGCTGCAGATGTGTGAGGTCAGACTCCAAAACAACCCAACATTCATAGCTTCAGACGGAGAATTTTGCATATTTGCTTGTTCACATTTTCATTGAATGTGTTTTTTTTTACACGTTTAATGTTTTACTTTGAAAGGGAAGTATTTTTTTGCCTTGAAGAGAGGATAAATGAAGCATGTGAGAGAGCAGATATGAAACGTTCTGCCTCTGACTGAACCTGACCTGAACACTCCACTCCAATCTGTTTACAGTATCTCCTCAAAGTTAACGAGATCAAAATCAAGAAGGGGGTGGACTTGCTGCAGAACCTCATTAAGTACTTCTACGCTCAGTGCAAGTAAGACGCACAGATTAAATGGTAGTTTAAGAGGTTTATTCAGGTTTTTGAAAGCCACCTAAGTGTTTTTCTTTTCTTTTTTTTAATCCAGTTTTTTTCAGGATGGATTAAAAGCTGTGGACAACCTGAAACCTTCTATGGAGAAACTATCCACTGATTTGCAATCGGTAAAACCAGCATTTAAGGTTTTTTTTTTCTTTCTGGCAGAATTGCACTTTTTTGTCCTTTTTCTATTTTTAATTTTTAGATCAAGCAAGTCCAGGATGAGGAGAGGAAGCAGCTAACTCAGTTACGAGACGTCCTCAAGTCAGCTCTGCAGGTGGAGCAGAAGGAGGTACAACAGTCCTCAGACCTGCCATTGACAAAGAACAAGGCTGTGTGTTTACTCCAATCAGATTGCAATCTCTTTCTGCTTGTGTCAGTAACCCTGGAAAACCCAAGAACATTTTTCTTCTGCCCTTTAAAGTAATTGGACAATTTATTTTTGTCTGTTCGTTTTGGGTAGCAGCAATTAACCGTGTAAAAGCATAGAACACAACCAAAATAAAACCGTTTATAAAAACAGCAGCCACATTTGATCACCTGTGTTCTCCGGAGTTAATGGCATTAATGAAGAACTTTTACTTTATTTACACCAAAGTAAAAACCAAAAAGAAAAATCTTCCATGTGTTGTACTTATCTGAAGACGGTTTCCTTCTCTCTTTGCTGCCACTGCATTTTATAAAACAAGTCCAGGAGAGTAAGTGGATCTCTTGAAAAACTTTTCCCTGAATCTTGCTGTTTTCCATCTGTTGTTCCTTTTTTATCTTCTGTTTTAATTTACATTGATTGTGTTTCATTTAGCATTTCTTTTATTAACATAGTTTGCAGCCTTGATTAACAAAAGCATTTTTATTTTTACAATTATTCATTATTTACACATGCTATCCAGCAGAATATTTCATGATTGGATTTGATTTGATTTGATGTGGTTTATTATTCTGCTTATAAAAGCTTTTTTCTGAGGTCTTTGACAATCATCCTCTGCTAAAAGTCATTAAGTCATCAGTCTTTGTGTTCTCCTAATTCAGGAAAATATAACATTTGGGATTTGTTTTTGCCAGATTCAGCAACAAATATGTGGAAATTGACATTTAAATCACGAGTTTATAAAAGTTAAGCGCGTAGTGGCATGATTTTTGCAGTAACTTTTTTACTGCTGGGTTAAATCAGGACAGGTTGGTCTGTCTGTGAAACAGCTGAAGATGAGAAGCAGACGTAGATGATAAAACTACGTACAGCACCGCCCCGAATTCTGGCAGGAGTGGATAAAAAGAAAAAGACCCAAAAAGAAAAACAAAAAAACTCTGACTGCAGATTTTGGCTGCAGAATGTTTCTAAATGGGGAATAATAAAAACCTCTGAAGTTTATCTGTAGTTTTGGATCCTGCTACATGCCTTTTAATGTAGAAATTAAAAAAGAACGACTTGTAATTAATAAATATTTGCACTGGTTAAAAGCAGTATGTAGAAATCCCTGTGAACCAAAAAGCATGAATTAATAAAGGTTTGGTGGCGATTAGGTAAAAAATAAATAATAAAAACATTGGAAAAACATGAATGACAATTTTTGTTAACATTAAATGTGTTGCACTTGGTGGTTTTTCATGTGATGCTTATTATTTTGTAATTATTCTGCATGATTTTATTCAGGCGTAGACACATGAATGAGAAATCAGACCTAGTGTGCATTTTATTTTGAAACTTTTTTATTACCTTCATGCTTTGCACAAAATCATTCCAGAAACATTTTGCAATTCAATAGATATATATATATTTAGATCTAAGCTGAAAAAAAACCTTTCTTTCTCTTACTTGATTATCATTTGATTGTTTTCACCCGTTTCTCCAGGACTCCCAGGTTCGTCAGAGCACCACCTACAGTCTGCACCAGCCCCAGGGAAACAAGGAGCACGGCACTGAGCGCAGTGGCTTCCTCTTTAAGAAAAGTGATGGGTGAGCTTCTAAAACAGAGCCGCTTCAAAGAATCTGCACAAAAATGAACTCCAAATTTTCTTAGTTGAATTTGTGAAACATCTGTCTTCATTTTGCAGTTCAGAAATTGCTTTACATTTGTGTTTTTAACATTTTATTTTACTGTTTCCAGAAGGATCTTGGTGAAAATAAAAGAAAAAAACATGAGCAAAATAAGACTTTCTCCATACCTCTGAGTTTAATGCCCGTCTCCTTCCTCTGTTTGCGGCAGGTTAAGGAAGGTGTGGCAGAAAAGAAAGTGCGCCACAAAGAATGGATACCTCACCATCTCACACGGCACAGTAAGAAAACAATTCTGCTGTGTGTTCATTTTGTGGACAAGACAAAAACATTTTAAAAAGCGTGGAGGAAATCCTGTTTTCCAGCTTGACAATGATTCTAAACACATCCCTGGGCAACAAAGGAGTGAAAAGGCTTTAGCAAAATCTGCTTAGGTTTTGAAGTGGCCTCATCGGTCTCTAGACCTGAATCCAGTAGAGAATCTGTGAAAGGAATTAAAGTTTTGCTCTTTTACAACCCCAAAACATCACATCTCTTGAGAAGATCTGATGGGACAATGGACCAAAAATAGCAGCTAGAGTGTGCAGAAACCTGGTGAAGACCTACAGAAAACATTTGACCTCCATCATCAGGGTTGCATTACAAAGTAATGAAGTTACCTTTGGTAATTGACAAATAACTTTAATGATCAATAACCAATCCCTTATTTTCTGCACCATTATCGAAATACATTCTTTAACAGTCATAAAAAAAAACATTCTGCTTTGTGCCTGAAAAACTGCCTAGAATCTCAGAAAAGTTCAGTCCCATCCTTCTTACTTACTAATTTTTACGCTACAGTTGCTAACGGTGAAAACAGGAGAAAGCTGGTTACAGCTGATCTACACTTAAGCATTCTGCTTTAGTAGCGATTTGCTTTGTCTCACTGGTCGGTCGCACCAAACGATTCGTGACCTTTTGGTTCGATTCAAAGTTTGTATTTCTCCTCACACACGCTGTTTTAATCTCCCACAGGCAAACCGACCACCTGCTAAACTCAACCTGCTCACCTGCCAGGTGAAACACAACCCTGAGGAAAAGCGAAGCTTCGACCTCATATCACGTAAGTTCAGTCGATGCTTTCAACCAAGAACGTTTCTCATTTAGAATTTAAAAACTCAATAAAACTGAAGTTTTAAACCTTTTATGATGTTTTAATGCTAAGAGAAAAGGTTAATGGAGCCAATCAAATGAAAAACAAATTAAAAAAATTGAAAAAAAAATTAGAGCTTTAAAATGGTAAAACAATTTACAAAGTAGACCGCAGGATACTAAATGTTTAATTTTGTTTTTTTCATAGATGACAGAACATATCACTTTCAGGCTGAGGATGACCAGGACTGTCAGATGTAAGTCTTCCTTCCTTCATGTCAGTTTCAATGCATCCTGTTTACCACTTAAACCAACTTTAACACTGTTGCTGTAGCTCACCTGAAAGCCTTTGGAATGACTGACTCTGTTCTTCTCACTTTATTTCTACCTGCCTACAGCAGGGCTGTCCAAACTTTTTGCAAAGAGGGCCAGATTGGGTGAAGTGAAAATGTGTGAGGGCCAGGATTCTTTCAGCCCTTTTAATACTATTAAAAGACAAATTATCTATTTGCGTCATAAGTGCCTGTATCTTACATTAGCCTTACGGATACTTCCATGGGAATGCAAGACTCCTCTTAAGATGTGGCCACTCCTCTCTATGACCCTCCTGGACAACCCAAAAAACCTGCAGCACCCGTTCGGGTCAACCCCCATACGTGTGCATGTGACTGAAGCGTAACTTCTGTCCTGCAGCTGGATCTCCGTGCTTCAGAACAGTAAGGAGGAGGCCTTGAACCAGGCCTTCAAAGGGGACCAACACGTCGGGGAGAACAACATAGTGCAGGAGCTCACCAAAGCGATTCTGGCAGAAGTCAAGAGGATGACGGGGAACAACTTGTGCTGTGACTGCGGAGCGCCCAGTGAGCAACAAATATTTACTTGATAAAAGCTTTCTATGTTTATTGATCTACATTTTTTTAAAGATTGGAGACGCTTCACCAACAGAAAAAGAGCTCCCGCAAAGGATTTTATGAAAGGATAAGGAATAGATACGTGTTGGCATGTATACGTTCAAAACTGAGTGACGAGTAAAGCTGGGCTCTGCAGCAGAAACGGGTCCATGCAGAATCCTTTACACATGATGCAACGACAGCAGGTTGATGACTTCTCACAGTTCCCACAGAGATCTTTCTTAAAGAATATATTTTTATACTCTTTAGTGTTTAATTTCTAACTCAAGATCAGCCTCAAACGCATCATGAAACTTTGCTGGACAAAAACAAAGTCAGGATTTCCTGGTATCTTCCGTTACTATTTGCTCTAAAATCTATGGAGAAAATGCCTAATAAAAGATTTTCTAATCTGTGTCCAAACATGATTAAATGCTTTAAAAAGTCAACATCTTCATTTTTTAAAGTGTACATTTAACGGAAATAAATGTTAAAGATCTGAAAGAATAGGATTACACTTCAGTCTTTATGGCTAAGTTGGTTATCTTATATCCAGTTTTATCCTGTTTTTATTAAACGCACTGACAGATTGAGTCCTTGAGGTTCATTAAAACGCTGCTGTTTTCACACTGCATCCCAAATATATTTGTAAAATTAGGGGGGGGGAGGGGGGGCGTGCACATTGAGTCAGGATGGCAGAGTTCCCATGAGGACACAGTCAAATCATGTTTATTCATGGGTCTTTGCTCACGGTCATTGCTATTACACTCGGAAAAGTGTATAGAGAACAGATGTGGGAGATCCTTTCGTGTTTTGCTTGTTTTGTTTTTAATTTGATGCCTGGAATTCAAAAATAGTGAATACAATTTGTGTTTTGACCTTAACTGTCAAATGTTTGAGGATCCAGCTTTTCTTATAGACGCACAAATATTAGTTCTCCTCCCACATCACATGTGTCAAACTCAGAGCCCGGGGCCCAAATGTGGCCCACCTTGTTATTTTAGTTTTTAATTTCTTAAAATATTTTTTTTTAGTTGGTTACATATTATCTATGTGTAGCTGCAGTTGTAATTATTCAGTGTTTGCAGCTCTTATGTGTGTATGCAGACAAATTGTTGTCGTCAAACCATCAGTTGGTTGCAAGCCTTTTTTTGTAAAATGTTACACGTGTAATAAATGTTCTTTGCAGCTAGGTTTTATCTTATTTTTCTTTATTCACTTGGACAGTTTGATCGTGGATTTTAATAAGTGGACAAAATTTCAAAGGATTTATGCTAGAGTAACAAGCAAACAAATGTTTTCTATGCAAATGTAATTGTCACTTTAAAAAGTTATAATAAATAAATAATGAGTTATTTAAGATTAAGGAGTAGTTACATTTATTTTTCATTACATTTAGTTACATGTATAAGTTATATCTGGCCCTTTGAGGACAGCCACTATGCTGATGTGGCCCTCAGTGAAAATGAGTTTGACACCCCTGGTCTACATGAACCGTCTTGCTCACGATCTGCCCTCGTCTTTTTCCCAGACCCCACATGGCTCTCCACCAACCTGGGCATCCTCACCTGCATTGAATGTTCGGGGATCCACAGGGAGCTGGGGGTGCACTACTCTCGGATCCAGTCGCTCACGCTGGATGTCCTCAGCACCTCAGAGCTCTTGGTAAATCCCATCCAGCCTGTTGTCTTTAAAGACCCACGCCTAACATTTTTAATCTATTGTTAAAGGTTCCCAGTTGTCTTATAATAATGATCATGCCGTTTTTAGCCCAAAAAAATCCTGTGTTGTTTTCTAAGACATAGTTTCTGCAGAACGGCAATAGTTTCTTAGAAATTTGCCTCTGAGTTGCGGTGCAACTGTTGGTGCGGAGGTAAAGTTGCGAGAACTGACAAGAAAGATCAGATGACAATTTTTTCCTTAAGTTGATTTTCAGTTTATTGTTTTTTTTAAATCACCTTTTAGTGCAAATATTTCAAATGTGGAATTAAAAGCCTCCGGCCACAACCACCGCTTTCAGACATGACCGCTGCTTCCCGCTTGAGGCTGTTAACCTCCACCAATGACTTCAGAATTAATTGTTGCAGCAGAGAGAATGATTTATCAGGGAAATGAACCGCTTGTGTTCTTCACAGCTGGCCAAGAATGTGGGGAATGCGGGCTTTAACGAAATTATGGAGGCCCGCTTAAGTGCCGAAAATGTGATGAAACCCAACCCAGCCAGTGACATGTAAGCAGCCCACAACACTATTCCTCTTTCTCTGACTCCATTCTAGATGAAAACCTAACCTTCTAGACTAGGGGTGTGACGATAACCGCATCACCGCACTTTTTTTATGTGAAAAGTCTGCACATGGTGCATATAATACACACATTAAACACATTCATCTTGGCTGATAATTTACTTTTTCTGCTAGTCCTGTGTTCAGACTTCAAGGGTTTCTGGGGGAAACCTTTTATTAGTGTTCTCCTTCACTACCTGCGCAGCGCCTCTCACTCCCTCTACGCTGCACGCGGCGCGCTCACACTACTTACCCACACACGCGTGCGGTTTCAGCAGCAAACACACATCCTCGTTCTACAAGAGTAGGCTTCGCGAGGAAATACGACATATTTACCGCGTTCTAATTAATAATTTCCATCGTATTCATTTCCATTACAAGCTCTGTGCGTTGGTGAGTGTGCGACGCCGGAGGATTTTGTGTTGAGGGGGGGGGGCGTTGTTACTGTTCTCCTTCCCTCTGTAACACCAAACATGAACGCGCACTGTTCAATGAATATCACTACATGTTTTGTTTGAGAACTATTTTGTGCAGTGCAACGTTACGTGTCTGTATAAACAAAGGCGGAGCCTCCTGCCCCGCGTTCTTCATGGGTGTCAGGCTTAATGGCGACACTGCGCCCCCTGCTGGTTCATCTCTGCGGTGATCAAAAATCCCACATAGTCACAGCTCTATTCTAGACCCTTTATCGAGACATTTTCATGGACTCATTCATTTTATTGCAGTGGTCCCTCACTATTTTGCAGGTCACTTTTTGTGATTGTGCCTTTTTTTTTTTTTTTTGCAGTGCAATTTTACCTCCTGGTTGACTGTAAACCATTGTCAATCAATCTGTGCCATGTCTCCTGCCCAGAATACGTGCAATTTGCCAAATCTACATAGATGTTCAGATCGTTGGTTTAGTTATTTAATACTGGACATATTTTTCTACAAAGGTTGCATTTTAAGATTTAAAATGAGAGAGAAAAGTGTGTCAGTCTGAGAAAAGTGTATTAGGTGTGTATTGAGGAGCTTTACAGCCTTAAAACATCTTTAATTGTTGGAAAAAATATAGATGACCACTTTGCAAATTTACTGCAATAAACAACTGTTTCTCTTTTGATAAAGGTTTTTTTGTATTTTGTGTATCGCTTTTTAAGGATTTATTTGACAAATAAGCCCAGATGATGTCAATATTACAATAATATATTACAAGACTTTTTTAATTCAATTAAAAAACAATATTGCTGCATTGGGTTAAAGAATGGGGACTTTTTTATGGAATGCATCAATTAGGCTTCCCTCTAAAGAATATAAAAATATAAAATCCTTCCTCTCAAATATTTTATTTTTCTGTTTCATATTTCTTGGAGGTTTTCATCTTTTTTTTTGTTTGTTAATGTTATTCTCCAGGATCAGTCAGTATGAGTCAACACACCCTAAATTTCATCCGTCGGTCACCTATTGTCATTATTTAAAAACAGCTGAAATAGTTCCTGGAATGATTTGGACTGGAAACTTGAAACCGATTTTTGTATTGAAATAAAAATCATTTTTGGGGGGGGGGGGATCTTTGCTTTGTGGTGATCAGGCAGGCGAGAAAAGACTTCATCATAGCCAAATACACGGAGAAGCGTTTTGCCAAAAAGCAATGTTTGGACCCGGCGTCGCGCCTCCACACGCTGTGTGAAGCCGTGAAGGCGCGAGACATCTTCTCCCTCATCCAGGTCTACGCTGAGGGAGTTGACCTCATGGAGCCCATACCTCTTGCTAACGGACATGTAAGGATGAGATTGATGGTGTTTTTTTTCATCTATATCTTCTGTAAAAATGTTAACAAATGGTTTTGTGTTTTTAGGAGCAAGGGGAGACGGCCCTCCATCTAGCAGTCAGGCTGGTGGATAGAACGTCTCTTCACATCGTCGACTTCCTCACTCAGAACAGGTAAAGCAGGACGAAGAAAGGAAAGCTACATTTATCCAGTAACCATAAGAGGCCATTTTCTGGTTAAATTTCCTCTTATTTTCTTGTGATTTTTCTCCAAAGAAGAAACGATTTTTGAGGAACATTTCATTTCTACTGAAGTTTAATCAATTTAAATGTTGGTTTTTTTTTTTTGTCTTCACTGGTTGGATTTGAAATTCTTTCCTCTCTGTTTGGGTTCAGTTTAAATTTGGATAAGCAGACCGCCAAAGGCAGCACGGCGCTCCACTACTGCTGCCTGACCGACAACAGCGAATGTCTGAAGCTGCTGCTCCGAGGAAAAGCCTCCATAGACATTGGTGAGAAAACATCCCAGGAGCTAAAGGGCTTTTTTCTCTGCACTTTGTTTTTAGAAATCAGCCACAAAAAAACAACAAATTTCTTTTAGAGAATATTTCAATTTGTAATTGAAGAAAAGTTTCACTTGCATTCTGCTTCCAGACTGAAATATTTTTTTTTCATTTTCAAAATAAAATAAAAAAACTTTCTCTTTTTTGTTTTGGAAAATGGACCTAATCGCTTAACCTTAAAGAAATTTCAAAAATGTAAAAATGGTTTCTTCCAAGCTGTCTGTTTTTATGTTTTAGATTCTACATTTGTTGTAAAACGATGGTTTTGAATTATCACGCTTTATTCTGCTCCTCCCATGTTTTTTTTTTCCAGTTTTAGTCTCTCACGCCTCTCCAAATATTTCGACTTTAATTCCCAGACGTTCAGTCTTTGCCCACTTTTTCTCACCCTTTGAATCTTTCTGTTCGGCTCTGAAATCAGCACAACATCCTGATAAAAGAAAGAAGAAGAAAAAACACGGGGGGCACGGAGAGACGGCTGTGTGGGAAATGCTTTAATTACACGCTGCTCGTGTCACAGCGGAAAGTGGAGACAAAATGGGCCGTGTGTTTTTCTCTGGCGCCGTGTGTGGATACAACACTGATTACACGTTTCCGCTGTCTTCTCCTTCAGCTAATGAAGCCGGGGAGACGCCGCTGGATATCGCTCGGAGGCTCAGACACCTGCAGTGCGAGGAGCTGGTGAGCAACCCCCTAAAAAAACCAAGAATAAATAAAAACATCACATCCTGCGCCCGGCGCAGCCTTTGACCCTCCGTACACGCTCTCCTTCGTTTGTGCTGCAGCTGAACCAAGCGCTGGCAGGAAAGTTCAATGGCCACGTCCACGTGGAATACGAGTGGCGTCTGCAGCACGAGGATCTGGATGAGAGCGATGAAGATCTGGATGAAAAAGTGGGTGGCAGTTTTTTACGTTTATACTTAAAATTGTTATTACGATCCAAACAAAATGAATCCTTTCGTTGTACACTGCAAAACCTGAAAAAAAAGAAAAGGATCCAAGAAAATCACTAGAAAGTCGTAAAATGTTCCGTCAATGCAGCAAATAATTTTTACTTAAGACATCTGATGTATCAAAATCTAGAAACGAGGAGTTTCACACAAACATTAAAAATGGGAAAAATAAGCAAAAAACCCAAGTTTGATTGACCTTTGACTTCAGGAAGAGGGTGCCATCTTGAATAAAAAAAACACTCCGTACCAGCTACAAATTTAAATTCCCAGAGTTTTTAACCTACTGCTTCCAAACTCATCAAACATTACTGTGAAGCTACTTAGTAAAAAAGTTTGAAATTTAAGATTTGTCGATTTTTTAACGGCAGCAGCGCGGTGAGCTCACAAAAGTGGCATTCCCCTGCTGCTTGCATATTTTTTGCCGAAATATTGTGAAAATGTAATACATAAATCATTGGCTCAAGCTGGAAAAACACGATATACGAGTATATTAGGAATGGGGTTCACAAAAAAAAACCTCTGTTGCCAAGGAAATCCAAAGTTTAGTTTTGCTGATTTTTCTACAAATTACATTGACCTGTTCGCGAACCTCAGGCGGCCAAAGCATAAAATGGTTGCTATGGAGATGAAGTCAATAGAAAAGCTGCCATTTTGAAAAAAGAAACGTTTTTTTTTTTTTTTTTTATGAATTTGTCTCCGACCAGGGTGGCAGAGGCAGAAGGGGAGAGTGAGTAGCATGTGAGCAGGTAAAAATGGGGTAACGGGGAAGGGGTAAGGACAGGTACCCCCTGCAGGCCATGCAACGCTGCTCACAGCTTTAATTTTGATTACAGTGACAAAAAACATAAATATACTCATTGTACAAAAAATGTGAAAGAATGAGTTAATGGTCTTAGTACAAGTTAATAAGTCCTCATAAAACTACACTTATTCTTAGAACATATCTAAATTTTTGTTTCCAAAATAATGACAATAAAATGAAGATTTTCTATTGTCAAGATTAGGAAGTAAAAGATTTTTTACTTATTATAATGATAATTTTCTTATTTTTAGATCCTAGACAGAAATTCTCAGCTGTGCTAACTTATAGGAAAAGTCTGAAAGCTGTAGAGCAGACCTGACATAAAACCTGGTCAAATATTTGCAAGTATCAAATAGTTTGCATTTTTCGAGCTGTGATGGAAAAAAAGTGAGAGTCTTCTTCCAGCCTTTTCTAAATTTTGAATTTCAGTCAGCAGCAAAGACGTGAGTTCAAAGAGAAAAAAAACAGACGACTTAAAAAAAACTGTTTTACAAAGACAAAATTTATATTTGACACCATATTCATGATAAATAAAGCAGAATGGCACAAACACATACGTGCAATTTAACCCTAGTAATTTTGGTTGAATAAGATTTAATGTTAAACTCGATTGTCTTACACATTTAAACATATCTATTTTCAACTTTTTTTAAATTGAGAGAACAAAAATCATTGAAGGTGAAGCCAAAGTGCCGACTTTGAACAATCTGAGTCAGATTAACAACCCACCATGTGACTAAACAAGCAGGTTTTGTCTCCAAGACGTCTACAGAGACTAAAGGTGAGTTATTTTGTGCTTGGCATTAAAAACCTCTCAACCGCATTTCATTTTGTGAGGCTTAGTCTCAAATCATCTGTGTTTGCAACTTATTTAAAAAAAAAAAAGGAAAAATGACAGAGTTTTGGTGTAATCGCGTGAAAAATCCAGTCTCACCTCACATGAACCCTGGTTATGGCGTAACAAGCTTAACCGACCCTGGAAACTGGGTAAATCCCTGCAGCAGAAATAGTTTTTGTGCTTTTTCTTCTTCTATTAGTGTTTCTAACCATTTTAGGTCATTAGCATAAACCGAAACAGTTTTTTACATTCATAAAGTTGGTTGCTGAGCATTGCACATACATTCTGGAACATATTTATTTGGTATTTACATTATTTTATGTATTCATACTTTCTTATCATTTATTTGATTTGATTCTTTCTTTATTTATATTTTTAAGGCACTCTTTAGTGATTTTTAGCCATCCATGAAGGTTTATTGATTTAGCTAGTTAATAATTTTTTTTGTTTTCTTTTTCTGTATTTTAATTTTTCCACATGTGGATCCTCCACAGCCGTGATCAAGCCTCCTTAGGGATCAGGGCCGCTGCAGTGGGATCTCCCAGCTCTCACTGGGGATCCTGTGGGCGCGTCCTCTATGAACATGAGTGGGGTGGTCTCTGGTGTGGACAGGTCCCCACAATATTTTCCCTGCTTTAATAGCAAGGCACATATTATTTATGAATCATTTTATGCTTTATTGTGTGTGTGTGTGTGTGTGTGGGTGGGTGGGGGGGGGGTATTGGGTGTGTTTTTATTATTTTTGTGTGGGTGAAGGTCTTTGTTTTTTCTTTTGGTGTTTAAGTTGAAAGCTCTTTTTACCGTGTAAAGCACATTGTTTTACATCTGTGTATGAAAAGTCCTTTATAAATAAAGTTTGAGCTGATTAGGATGGATCTGCAGTCGGCGTTTTCCCCTCAGTGTGAGCTTTGTCGAGTCCCGCAGGACCGTCTCTGTTGGTCTCAGCACATTAATGCTCTAAAAAAGCTCTTATTCTGGGCAATATTTTCTGAAATCTTCAAAGAAAATTTCAGGAGAGAAGTCAGCAGATGTTAATGGTGGCGTATCCTTTATCCCCCCCCCCGACTCGTCCAGCCCAGCCCTCTCCGGCGAGACGAGCGCCCGGTCAGCTGTTACACCCCCAGCAGTAACTCCCACCCCCCGTCCTCGGTGGGATCCGCAGGCCGGGATCCTAAGGACAAGCAGCGCTCCTACATGCCCAGCATGGTCAACAATGAGACCTACGGCGCCGTACTCGACGCCGGCTCCACCCAGCCCGCCGCTTCTGGTCCTCCACTCCCCCCGAGGAACTTGGGTAAGTCAGAAAAGGGTTGTTTTGTTTTAAAGTAAGTCATCTAAAGTGAAGGTTTTTCATCCTTAGAGTTGGTTTTATACCACAATACTTGATGCCTCTCTAACATTCTTGTCCAGAATGTTTTTTTAGAGGCGTTTAACGGGTCCAAACCTCTCAAACCGGTTAGACTTAGAAATAAACTCCTCCCCTTTTCCATCTCCTGTAGGCCAGTTATCTGCTCTGGGAGGGATCGGTCAGCCGTCTGCATCCAGCGGCTGGAAGTCGGGTCCATTAGACATGGTGGGCCGTCAGAGGTCATCCTCTGACCCCCCCAACATGCACCCTCCCATCCCTCCTTTGAGGCTCACTTCAAATGCAGGTAAGGTTTGTTTGGTCACAATCAGGATGCAGAACGTATTTCTTTAGATGAACTAGTAACGTTTCTCCATGAACCAACACCTGAAACTAAAAGAACATTCTGGGGGGAAAAAATGTAAATGTCACTCATAGCTTTAGCTTTTGTTAAGATTAGGGGCTTTGATCTGGCATTTAAAATTTCAAGACAGCTAAAAAAGAAAAAGGTTGAATTTTTTTAACATTTACAACATTTTAAATACGAAAGCTTAAAAAACAGAAACTTAAAAAATGAAAGAAATGATCTTTACACCCATTTTGTCTGTTTTCATGTACCACATGTAGACATTTCTACACTTTTCTAAATAAAAGTCAAGCCCTCGTTCACTCATTTGCTGAACTGGGACTTAAATGCAACACGATTGCATACAATACAACACACTGGTATTTTCTATGGGTTTTATATGACTAAAATAGAGTTATTGTTGAAATTAAACTTCCTATTTTGTTACTGTTTGGTTCAGGCTTGGCTCATCCTCTTGCAGGAAAGATGGAGACCATGAACCTCCAGGCCAAATCTGGTCAGGGTCCTCCTGGGTCCAGAGGTGTGCCCCCCAAATCTCCTGCTGGGTAAGATCCTTAAAAAATAGAAAATTAAAACCAAGATTTTACTTTAGTCTCACTGCTTGTGACTTACCACAATATTTATTTTTGTTGATGAGTTTTGATTTGTTTGTCTCCACACTAAGCCTCATCGTTTGTTTGTTTTTAATTTCCTGGTCTCCCTCAGTTCTTCTAGACTTAATAAATAAAGAATATTAGGGAGGTTGTCTGTCTCCTTTTATGTGTGCCACTCTTCTTTTTCCTTTTTCAGGAACGACAAAAGCTTCAGTCGAGGTTTCCTGACAGAGTCTCGAGAAAGAGCAGGTGAGTTCAGGGACGAGTGGAGCCGCTCAGACGTCGCAGCGTCTGCCAGAGTTGGATGATAATCGCATCTCATGTTCCCTCAGGAAGCATGGAAAGTGTTCTTCTCACGTAATTTCCCTTTTCCTGTTCCAGCTAAGGAAGTTCCAGGATGCCCTCAGAACTCTGTGGGTCAGTCTCCGCCTCCAGCCCCCATGCCAAGGAAAGCCTTCCCTGTGAGTTCCTGTTCCTGACGTTTGGATGATCCCTTCTCGCCTCTTCACAGTTTTTTCCCGTTGCCGTCTTTCCAATCAGTTTTTATTCTCTTCTCCTGAAGTACATTTCCAATTTCTCTGTTTTCATTTCATCTTCACCTTTTGATTTCTTTCATCTCAAGTTCTATAAAAAAATGATATATTAAATAATATTCTACTTTTAGTAAATCCAGATTTTATTATTACTTTAATGATTAAATTGGGATTAAACAAAGATGTTTTCTATGGTTTCCCTTTACAAACATGAAAACGCTGATATTTTTAAAAAATTGAGCTTAGCTTCAGTTAAACACAACTAATAACACAATCAAGTTTGAATCACACTAAAAAATGTTAACAATTTTCCTTTTTTGGGAGAAAAAATGTTTATACACCTGGACTGAACACTTAAAAAATCTTCTTTGGGTTCTTTCAGTTAGAAATTGATTTAGTATTTTCTGTTTTAAATGAGGAGAAAATTTCAGAAAAGTACATTAAAAACAATCTTTCTGTACTCTTTTTGTTTAAAATGCATAACACTGACAAGTAGAGAATGAATGCGCCGCACTGTTTCAACTAAACACTATTCCCAAGTGTGAGGCAGGGGGGCGGTAGGATCATGGTTGAGGCCTGTGTGGCTTTCCTGGGCTTAAAACATTAGAAAAATGAAATTTGAAGATGATTCAGTTCATTTTAAAGTGTTAAATCAAAAATGTCTTCTATGTTCAAAGTATTTTGAAGGGTTCCCACTTTGTGGACTGAACATTTTGTTTGTTTCATTCTTGTGCTTCAGAAGCAGAAACCAAAACGAGTGAAAGCCATTTACAACTGTGTGGCTGATAACCCGGACGAGCTGACCTTCTCTGAAGGCGAGGTGATCGTGGTGGACGGAGAGGAGGACCAGGAGTGGTGGGTCAGTGTCTCAGAGTTTGATCTGCACAACGCGTTCCCAGCCCACACCAGCCCAGTCTGTAGTTCAGGACGTGTTTGCCGGCGCGCTGTGTCGCCATAGCAGCACACAGCAGAAAAATCTATGAGCTCATTGCGACCGGCGCCAGTGCCGCCGCCTCTTTTTCCGACGGCCGTTGCTTCCTGTGCGGACGCAGACCAGCTGCAACTGGTTTCCCCTTCGGCCATTCCTGCACACATGACCCTATTTAGTCAGCATCCCTTCATGGACCCACAGCTCCCCGAAGTACCCACAATCCTTCCTGCCGTCCCCTCTGCCTTTATGAAAACGCACAACACTTCTGTCGAGATCAGCGTATGATGTGAATTTGTTTCCATGTTAACCTGCTGTGTTCGTATTGTTGGAGCAGAAACATGTCCCAGCTTTTTACTTTCCAGGTGTAGACTACGTTTAAATTGACATAAATGGAGATAAATTGACTGCCGCCTTTATCAATCCAGGTAAAACGAGACGCTGTCCGTGGTCATGTAGGTTCTCGTTTTTCCTCAGTAGGGATGGATGCTATCTCTGAACTCGCTGTGATTCCATTTTGGTTTCAGAAAATCCGCACACCATGTTTTTTTTCTGCCTATACCAAAACAAATTTTTAAAACTTATTTATAATCGTGATAAATGTTCTGTTTTTATGTGGTTCCTCAGAAACAATCTAGATTTTAAGTGCCAAAACTGGAATAAAAAACTCGCAACTGACTAAAGTTAATGTTGAGGTTCCACCCTTTCAATGATTTCCTCATTATTATATCCCAAATTTGACATTTATTTGAATGAAATTAACAGAAATGTGCCTAAAATAAACTGTAAGGCTTTGAGTTTTTTATTTTTATTTTTCGTCCTCATCTTTGTCCAAGCTTATTGCTTCCATGTGCCGAATCTGGACAGATTCTTTTAACCTTTTTTTTTTTTTTTGCTATTTAACAATTTGCTCTTTTAATCTATCTTCAAAAGTGTCTTTTTACTCAAGTCCCTGTGGTAAATTGTCCTTTATTTTCTGCAAAAATCACAAAAATGTAGATCAAGCAGCTTTTCTGTTTTTGTAGAGACAAAATAAAAATGTATAAATCCACAACAAAGCAAAGACGAGGTCAAAACAATGAGAAATGTCTAAAAAAACAGGTGAACCTCTACTAATGACAATGTTTCAAGGAGTTCCACAATTATGTCTCAGAACTAAAAACTTTCTGAAACCTTCTCGCTAAATTTTGAATGAAAAAGAGGCTAATGGGAGCATCACTGGGAAAAAAACGCATCGGTGAGTTCAGAGACTACTGTCAAGTAAAGTTACTACTTTACTTAAAGTAAAGTTACTAAAATTGTCAGTGATACTTCAATAGAGTTCGATGGCAAAGCACAAGATAAGCTAATAATTTGCGTGACGCTGGGCAGACTTTTAAATCCCGCGTGATACCCCTTAAAAAAAAAACTGGTTTCTAAGGAAGTTAGACAAATTTACTTTTGGCTAACTTCACGAAAATTGTCACACAGAATCATCAGCTCCACACGGTGTAGAAATACTATGGTTGCTATGGAGTTCACGGTGACAATTGTGAGAATGAGCAGAAATTGACTAAACATCAGTGAAATGAAAATGTTAAAAAAAAGAAAATCAATGCCCTAACGCGGGCACTTTCTGAACCCAGAAGGATCTACTCCTCATAGGTTTTCTGTTTGAGCTAACTCTATACCTGCAGTGATGGATCGTCTGTGTTTAGCAAAAAATAAAAAATAAAAGGTGAACTTTATTTTGCGAGTTTTGTCGACTCAAGTTTGAGGAGAGATGAGCAGAAAAAAACCCGCTGGAGGATATAGTAAAGACCTCACCATCAGTCAAACCACTGCTGCACATGACCGTCAATCCGTCCTTAAAATAATTCCCTGGATTTTTTTGAATCTGGTTTGGAAAACCGGAGATGGCATCCATAAACACCTGAACCCGTGTCTGTGCTTTAGCTGTGATATTTTAGTGGTTTAGATCCTTCAAACATAGTTTCATCACCTCCTCCTTCCAGTTTCGCCACCATCAGCTCTCCTTCACCCCCCCCCACATAACGCCTCGTCTGTCCTCCTCTTCCTCCACAGCTGGGCCACATCGAAGGCGATCCGCTGAGAAGAGGAGCCTTCCCCGTTTCCTTCATACACTTCATCGTCGACTGACGGGACGTCAGGGGAGGAGCTTTCCCCACTAAATCCATCCTCCTACTTTTTCCTACCATCACCAATGGCTCCTTTTCTTTTGATCGGTGTAGTCATGGCAACCGCTGCTGAGCAGTCTGGGTTTCACAGAAGACTTGGGGGGGATTTGAGATATTCAATGCTGTTTCTTGTCATATTAAAACAAAAAACGTGAATGATTTCTGGCAAGGATTGCACTTTTCTCGTCTCCTTGACAACGTAGGACATCATGAAAGTCGCCCCCGCTGTGTACGTTCACACGATCTTCTGAATCCCAGCATTAAAGCAGTCTAACTTAACATGAAAACTGTGAACTTTAGCACATGCAGAAGTCATCCGTGCATGGGCACATTTTATCACGTCTGTTGATGCCATGTTGACCCCTCCTCCTCCTAAGTGGAGGGCTTTCTAACGGTGCTAAGCTGAATAAATGTGCTGAAAGCGGCACCCGAGGGAGCGCTGCCTCGTCCTCGATGCTGCAGGAGGCTGCCACTGTCATGACGATGTTGCGTGTTTAGAGTCCCAGTCTTTTCTGGGGTCTGTGTGAATGTCATTTCCATGTCACGCATGATTTGCTTTTCATTTGATTTGACTTTACAGGCTTAGGTCAGTCGGCAGAAATCTTGTTCTTCGTATAAAGTTTAGGGCTTCCCCCTGCTGTTTCAGAGCGCACAGATGTTTGTGTTCCAATGAGCGATTTTGTTAAAAAAAAAAGCTAAAAATGATATTAAAAATTGGATTTTTTTTGTCAAAAGAAAAAAAGTGGCAGTTACTGTAAACCTGTCTTTCTTTTTGCCTTGAAAAACACACTATAGCAGGCATTTTTAGAGCTTAACACACAAGCACCTGCTGGTTAGAGTTCATATCAAAAAATCTTGAGCAGACATTTAAATAAAATAAGTTAGTTTGGTTGCAGAGCAACTTGATGTTTATACGTGAGATTTGTAAATTTCAGATCATAGTATGCAGGTTTCTCACTGGATGGTGGATTGAATGTCATGTTCGTGTACATAGATCTGGGTTTGAATGCACTGTGGTGACGAGCACGTGGCCTCAGCTGGATCTGTGAGCGGGCGGCGTGCGCGGCGTGCGCAACGGGGAACGTGCTCTTCATACAGTGTCATTAACTGTTTGTGGATTAGGACTCCTAACATGTTCATGTAAATAGGAAAAATGAAACTGGAAAAATAAAATCTACGATAATTTAAAGCCTTGACGAGCTCATTACTTCTGTCAGGAGTTGTGCAAGTCAGATGCACCAAGAGCTCCCCCTGGTGGAAGGAAAATGCATCGACCTAAATAGTAACCGCAAGTTTAACTGCTGTCAATCTGAAGGGAGAACACGATCTTAAATTAAAAAACAAAACACTTATTTACCATTTTTTTACAGAATAAAAAAAGGAAAATAATCCAAAGGTTTACAAATAACCTGATTTTTTTATACCTCTGGTTTATTCAGAATCATTCCTGTTTTATAATGGAGCAAAACACACAAGTTTGCATATTTTTCTGTACATCTAGATCACAAACGGATGGTAGAAACCAGACATTATTTAAAAAGGTGTCAAGTAAGAAGCATGACTGTAAACAAATATATACAAACAACTTATTAGGATGTACAGGATGTCAGAAAAGCTATTAAAAAATCACAAAAAGGAAAAAAAATCATCAAGCATTTGGTTAGCTCATGTTGAAACTCACCTTAAAAGTCAAACACAAATCCAGAAAAACTGGCAGCGTACAGGAGTGTTGGACAGATAAAGGTCGTTTGTGACATTCTTTTCAGTAAGAAAGTGACTGTTCATGTACCACTACTGTTAAGAACACAAAACACACACAGACAAAGATAATGGCCTGAAAAAGACTGAGAGGCTTCCTCTTCCTCCAAGAGGGGACATCAGTCAAATCTGTCTACGATGCAGATTCTTTTCTGAACATCATTTTAATTATCTAAATAAAGGTTTGATAATATATATAAAATAGTTCAACCAGACAAATGTAACATTAAGTACCATGCCATCCCACTAGAGATGACACCAAAAAGCCAGTAATTGTGTTGCAAGCCCATGAGTTCCATCAAAAAGATGCAGAAAAGTTCACATTAGCTCAGTCTGAGATGGAGGATGGTTTGAAAATGCTTTAAAGAAGGCAGGGAGAAAAAGGGTTTTAGCCACAAGGCAGCAAACCTGCTGCTAGTTTTGCAGCCGTTTCAGCTTCTCCTGAGCAGCTTTTGCTGGACGTTCGCTCCTCAAGACTTGTCGGACACCAGCGCGCAGTCAAAAGAGGTGGACAGCACCCTGCAGATGGACTGAGCCTGCTCCTGTTTACACAACAATAAATGAATTATAAAAAGACATTCTCTCTTCCAAAGACCCACTCCGATCATCTTTTGATCTATTTTAAAAGTGTTCCCACTATGAAATATGCTGTTTTTAGTCAAAATAAAAACACCTGTGTCGTTTTCGAGGACATAATTTCTGCAGAGCGGCTGGAGTTCATCAGAAATTCCCCTCTGGGTTATGGCGCAGAGTAAGCCTGCACTAATATCCCATCATCCCTTTGTAAGTATGCAGATCTGGTCATCAACAAGTGGATGCATCCAAATGAAGCAGAGCAGCCTGCTGGTTGTAGCAACTACATCTCTCCCAGCGTTTTCCAACTGCATCTTCTCGTCTTCTCCTGATTCACAATGATTTGAATAGAGAAATAGTTTTAATCTGAATTTTCTTCTTAATATATCTCCTCCATTGTTAGAAAAATGCCTCAAGAACATGTTTTCAAAACACGAGTGGAATTCAAACGGATTAAAGTCTGACTTAAAAAACGTTTCCATTGCAGTTTTGATGTCCATTTCGATACGCCTCAGAAAACACCACCTCCAAGCGCAAAAACTCTTTTTTTTTTTTCGATAAATGCGAGTTTTTTTCTGAAATTGTGTTTCCATTAGGTGAATTTATCCGATGTGCACAATTTCAAAATCAGTGGAAACGCAGCTCATGTTTCCATTTGGCCGTGTATGGAACTTTATAAAAAGAGGATTTTGGCTGAATCGTGTTTTGTATTTCTTTTTGGGGATCTTTTCTTGTCAAATCCTTACTTTGTGCTTGGTCTCGCCTATCTCAACAATCACGTGGTGACTTCTGCGTAATTGTAGAAAGACCTTAAAATGTTGTTTTGTAACTCTATCCTGTATTTTAATATTTCCATAGACTGATGGTAGAAATATCATTTATTTGTTAACTGAGTTCACAAATTGAGTCTAAGTGATTCAAAGATTTGAATGAATCTGGCTGTTATTGGTGTAATATTACCAATGGGATTACCCTAATCCTAGAGATTTTTTTTTTTTTTTAAGTTTGCATTTGATCCCATTCTCAAACAGAGAATGACGGTCACTGGAACCTCGTGTTTACGGCCTATTTGTCCGTTTAGACGCTGGTCATGTTGTGAAACTCACCGAGCTGCTGCACTGGTACACCCAAATGCTGCACTCCTCTTGTTTGGCGTCAGTGGTTTTCAGAGCCAAGAGGTTTTTCCCCGCGCCCAGGCCGTCATCGTAGCACAGCATGCGTACGATCAGGTAGAGAGGGTGTCGATGCAGCACATCCTGTTCAAAAGGAAACACCCAAAACCTTTGATCAACCGAGCAGTAAACAGCAGGATAAAGATTTTCTGTCATCGGTGGAGCAGATCTCAAACAGCATCTTTGCACATCAAAGGACTGGTGGACGCTTACACACTGGTCCAGCGAGGCCACTTTGACTCCATACTTAGACACTCCCAGAATCATTTCCTCATCTCCAGGAACAAAAGGAAGTTTTCCATCTTGCTATTAAAATAAAGGGGGGATAATAAGATAGACAAGAAGTCAGTGCTTCCCTAAAAACTTTCTGCACCGTCCTACCTGAGCTGCGTCTATGTAGTTGATGAGATCCAGAGGTTCCTGGAGGCTCCTGCTCATCTCAAACTCCAAGTTCTCAATTGATCCCACATACTTCACCCGAAATTCTGCACAGGTTTCGGATGTACTGTTCCCTGCAGGTAGTCACACGTAGAGTGAAAAGAGGGCGGAGGCAGGCTCAGAGGGGACGGCATCATTCAGACTCCAACCTGAGCTCTTGTTGGAATCTGTGTCGAGGCTGGCAACCGTGCTGGATCTGGAGAGTCCTCCAAAACTGGAGTCAACAGACTAAAATCAAATCAAAAGCTGGATTAGGACAGGAAAACGTGGATTTCTGTTCAGTCGTTTTGAGTATTTGTGTGCCTTGCTCTTGGTGCTGATCTCGCTGCTCTGCGAGCTGCTGCTGCTGTGGCGCTTCTTGACCTTTCGGAACATCCTTCACCATGACGACCGCATCCAGGTCCCCAAGCCCCGCCTTCCTGCTTCAGCACAGACACAAAAGTACACAACTCAATTGCTATACACCTTTTGTTTTTGAGTGCCACATACCGGTACTTATTTTCTTAATTATTTAAAAGCGATGGAACTTTTTCAAAACTTGTTCTTTTTGTCCATATTTATTTTCTTTCACATATAGCTAAACAAAAACGGTGATATCTATGCAGTTTTGTAAGAAACTTTTGTCTTTTTGGATGCTTTTAGCAGAAAACATTGTACTAGGTGCGTTTTTTATTAACATAAATTGAGATTAAGAGGGAAAAAAACTGTTACTCATCAGTTATGTGCAAAAAATAAGTCTGTACATGGACAGAAACGTTGTCATCAACGCCACACTTTAATAATTTACAAAGTTACAAATAAGAACGTCGGCTATGTATTATTTAGCAGACGCTTCTGATCTATTTGGATAAACAGCATACCCGAGTGTCTTCTCAATCCTTCAATGTTTGGTTTAGAAGTCCATCTATTCGTATTTTAAGTACCAACCAAACAGTTGGACTCGTCAGTTTCCCTTTGAGTTCACGAGCCCACACCCCACCGCTCTTAAAGGGGACGCACACATTTATTTATCTTAAAACACTACGGGTCCAACTTTTGGACTACTAAAACAATGGATTATAAACTTTTCAATTTCCCAGACTACAAAACATTTCTCTTGATACAATTTTATGGGGGCAATATTGTATGTTATTTAGTAAAATTTACTTCTGGCAAAAACTTCAAAACCAGTCTCGTTTCTACACGGCGGTATTTAGGGGTGCGCTTCCGGAAAGTGTGCACTAAAGAACCACCCCCTTTTCCATTCAGTTTTGTAAAAGCCATTCAAATTTTCAGTTTTTTTTTTTTTTATCTTTTAACATTTTAGATTTTTAGCAACATTTCTGTGACATCGTCACAGTGTAAATAGTTCCATACTCTAACGAAGCCGTACATATGGATAATTTCAGGTTTAATTTTTACTTTTATTTATTTATTTTTACAAATATTAGGGACTTCAAGGAAATTTAACAAGGATTCTGAGCTTTGCCACTACGCGTTTTTATTCAATTAAATGTTTAGCAATAACTAATAAATACCAAGATAAATAATAACATGACAATAATTCGTGGGAACATTTTGAAAAATAAAAAAAATATACATAGTTTGCCATGCACTTAGCAAAAAGTAGGACACTTGAAGTTTTATTTTTATTGAGTATACTTATGTATAAGTATAGCAAATGGCCAATACTATAAAGACCATGTAGGCGTAGGGTTGGAAGTTTACTAATATATTATATCTTATGACTGAATTGGAACATTTCAAGTTTACTAAATATAAAAAGTAAACATTAAGTATATTGTATTTATACGTGTAGTGCATTTTAATAGACCACATTTAGCTGAGGGTGATATTTTTACAAAATAAAAATAATTTAGTTGTTCCCAGAAAAACATTTTTGGCAAAATCAAGTTAAATATAATCCCAATTGAATCAGAAGAACTAACAGTAACCCAAATAAAGATGTACGTGGTGTTTCAAAGTGACAAGAATTATCAACTAAAATTAGTTCTTCTATTGGAAATAGATAGTATTGCACATAAAGATTTGCATCCAATTACTCATGACAAAGTTAGAGAGCCAGAATAGTCAAGAAAAACTCATCTATTTTTGGTTGTTCAATAAACATTGTTGTAGAAATTGGAAAGCAAATCTTTTGATGTTCACATAAAGAATAATTAAGGGATTTCTTATCTATTGTGGTAGTGAAATAACTTCAGGATAAAAAATAAGGGTATTTTAAAATGAGTAAGATCTTAGAGGGGTTTGTTTTTTCTAAATGTGTCTTTTTGTATTTTACAATACTACTGTTTTTTTAATTGTCTTTTTCTTAAGAGATTTTGTTGCAAATGTGAGGATTTGTAAAAATACATAACTGGAGTTTATGTGTTGAAGAAATGGCACTGCTAGGTTCCCTTGGTCAAAATGTGATTAAAATAAAGCTCATTTGACCATTTTTTCCCCTTTCAAACGTTTCCAGAATATCTGAACAACTCACCAAAACACTGACTAAATTTAGTCAATTTCACCATCCATCATAAGCAATTGACAAAAAAGATTTCAGCAATTTTTTAATGAAAGTTCACGCTTCATTAAAAAGCAGGAAACGTGCTCTCTGATAACTTGGCCAATTCTGCATTAAATGCAGAGTAATTGATTTGTTTTATTTCTTTACTTATTCTAATGCAAAGGTGAAAAAAACAGACGTGTTTAAATGTTTTTGTCGTCAGCTCAAAGATGAGAATTATATTAAGAAAGAGTAAAATACCAAAATGATGTGGCCAGCAATGCTTTTATTTTGTAGGAGTCTGACATAATTGTCTGCATTTACAATGAAATTCGCAAAAAGGCACATTTATTTAACCTGATCAGCTTTAAATAAAAAAAGAGGATTATGACGCAATATAACAGACCAAAAACAAAAGGCCTGAAAGGCCATAATGACTAGATATTTGTAAAGCAGCAAAGATAGTTGTTGGAGTGAAATCAATTCCAGTAAAGAAACGATCTCAGAGGTTAAAGTTATGGATTTTCACAATAAAAGCTCTGATTAATTCCTGGTTTTCCTCAAAAATCTGAGTGATTTCTTCAAATGACACCATGCCCCGTGTAATAACTACGTCAGCTTCATCCCCTCTGTATATTTCGTATCAACCCAAAGGCGAATATCAGCAGCACTGCTATTGTGACCTCGAACAGTCTCCCCAGCTTTCTGTCCTCCATTGTTTCCCGCTTCCGGTTCATTATCTCCTCCTTCCGGACTCGGATATCTCGTTGCCTCTGCAGCTGCTCGCTATAGTGAGACTTGTAAAACTGGTCGAAGTCAAAAGTGCCTCCTTGAGTGCCCACTTTCCCAACCGAGCTACTGCTGCTGCCCCGTTTGGCCGAACCCCCGGAAGTGTCCTTGGCGGAGGGCCTGACGGCGGCCGTGAGGTCTGCCGGGGAGAGCAGACCCCGGTCGTACTTCCTCCGCAGCGCCTTGTTTCCCAACACGGTATACGCCTCGCTGATCTCCGAGAAGCGGGCCGTAGCGTCGTCGCTGCCGGCGTTTCTGTCAGGGTGGTAGATGAACGACTGCTTGTAGTACGCTGTTTTTATCTGCGCCTGAGAGGCGACGGATGTCACTTGGAGGACTTCATAATATCCGGTTTTGGTTTTGTATAAAGGCTCCGTTCTGGCACCGTTGCTGCTGAATTCCCGAATGAAAGCGGAACCATTTTCCCGACGGCCTTTGTGTCGGAGGGAAGGCAAAGTACTCCACAAGTTACTAATTAAGCATTGGCTTCGAACAAAATGTCTCTTGACAGCTGGAAACCGAGTGACGTTATTGTCTTCAAACACAGAAGCCTTTCCAGCAAATGGTCTCGTGTCTGAGCCAACGTCCACCGAACCTGGCAAAGCCTTCAGAGTTATGTAACTGTACCGAGAAGGTCTCGAATATCCGTCCGTCGCTCCATTTTTTAGGCCACTTCTTCCACAGTTTTCAATGTCATCAAGCACCAACCCCACTGAGAAAAAGGATGCATTTGCCGCACTTCTCCCGTGACTTTGACGCTTCGTTTGAGGATACCGGTCCCACAGTTTGAGCGCAAAACGGACCGATCCGGTTCCTAAACGCCGGTTGAGCTCCGCCATTTTCTCATCGTGTTTTTTTTTCCTTTAAAGGAAACTTTATTAACAAGGAAGCAGAACAGAAAACATTAAACTTTTTTTTAAATCTTTATTATTCAACACAAATAGAACAAATATGTATGAAAGGAACAATAGTCATAACAACAACAATGTGCATAATGTTTGATGTTTTTTGGTCACAATAATTTATTTCGTTGCACTCGTTGTCCAAGCTCTTATTGTGAAACTTCCATATTCCGTTTGTTCAACCCAAACCGGAAGTTTACGTTTCTGCCGCAGTTCTAAGCGGTGGTTCGGACAAATCTCCTGATTACATGGAGTTTGTGTGATATTACCTGCTTCATGCATCATTTTAGACATTTCCATTCCCAAACCAAACCCCATTGGACATAAAATCCTCGGAGTTCATCATCATGGTCAGCCTGTGCTGTCTCTGCTGCGGTGCGCTCCCAGAACCCCGCCCCCCTCCGCGCGGCCATCCGAGAGGACAGCGGGACCCCCGCTCCGCACAGCCGCCGCAGCAGCAGCATCAGCATCAGCAGCGGCCCACGGCTGGCTCCGATCCAGACGCTCTGAGGGGGGCGCAGGCTTCAGGAGCAAACGGAAGGATTTCTGCGGGGAGGAAAGAGCACAAAGATGCGTGAAGTTTTAGTTCTGCACTGACATGTGAAGGTGCGGCATGCTCTCCCCCCATCAGGACAGTGCAGAGGACACGGGGGCCGGAGGTCCCGCTGATGCAGAGGAGCAGGAGCAGCAGCAGGAGGAGGAGGAGGAGCGCTCATCTGCTGACAGAGATGTTCCTGAGGAAGTAAGTATAAAACACTTTTCTACTTTGTAAAACATATATCAAATCTTCATTGTAGAGCCAATAAACTACATATATTTCTTATTGTATAAATGCAGCTGATTGCACAAGCAGCCTCCAAACAGATGATGTGAAAAATCCCAGATGACTTTGCTGTCATTTGTTTTATTGCCATAATGTCCCTGCATTTGGTTTGTACAGAAAAGAATAAAAACGTCAACATTTTTGCAAAAAAACAAAAAAATGTTTCTTAATAAACCCCTGTTTTCTCATAAATGTGGTGGAAGTGGCCGTGCCTCCTCTGTGAGTGCAGCAAAGGGTTGTCAGCTTGGACATAAATCTTCAGGAATTGCAATAATTACCGTAAAGGCTGCAGCCCTGGACGTATATCTTTATGTGTGTGCGGCTACTTAGTGATAAACAGCTCGCAGCCGGCATCTTTGCTGAACAGGCCTATTGGAATGCTGGATGATGCTGCAAATGTGAGCAGTTTGGGTTTCCGGTTTTATGCTGGGACCATGCTCAGCAGGAGAAGGACAGGGAGGTGTGTGAAGAAGTTTTAATGGAAGGAGAAAGCCTCCTGAAACACCCGAGTTAACAAAAGATTTGACTGCAAACCCAGTTAAACTAAATAACTGTTGACTTTAACCATGAATGATAATGTAGTTGGTTTAATATACAGGTGAATATAACAAATTAAGTCAAATCAAAGTTTGTAAGCTACTTTTAAAATAAGTCGGCCTAAAAAGTTTTTTTTAGACACTATTGTCCTGATATTTTATGAATTTCTTTAGTGTTGCCCTGCAACAAAACGGTTCCAAAGTTTGCGGTTTACTTTTTGCGTAGGTATAGAAAAGCAATCCATCATTAAGATGTACATTTCTGCTGCAAGCCACAAGTTTAGGGCTTCATTTCCTTAAGTATCTTGCTCTGACTTCTCCGTTTCTTTACATCAGCAGCGTCCGGTCAAGCAGTCGCTGGGCGCCTGTGTCTGCCAGGAGTCCCTTTGGCGCTGCCTGCTGCTCTCCATGCTCATGTACAGCTGCCTGGGCGCGGTGGCCTGGTGTCAGCTGACTCGGGTCACCAAGATCAGCTTCAACTCCGCTCTTACCTCCTCCGTCTCGGCCTCCTTCTCCTCCCTGCGGGGGGCGTCTGGGATGGGCGTCGGGGGACCCTTGATGATTTACCACGACAGCCCGTGCTCTGACGGCTACATCTACATCCCCCTGGCGTTCCTGCTCATGCTGTACGTCCTGTACATGGTGGAGTGCTGGCACTGCAGAGTCAAGAGCGAGCTGCAGTCCAAGGCAGACCTGGACAGCGTGTACGAGCGCGTGCTACGGATGCGGCAGGCGCAGCCCTGCATTTGGTGGAAGGCCATGAGCTACCACTTTGTCCGGCGGACGAGGCAAGTCACGCGATACCGCAACGGCGACACCTACACCACCACGCAGGCTTACCACGAGCGGGTGAACACGCATGTAGCTGAGGGGGAGTTCGACTACAGCCACTTCGGAATGAAGGACGTGTCTCGAGAGCTCAGAGGCTTGGAGGGACACCCGACCACTCGGCTGCATTTCACCAAATGCTTCAGCTTCACGGAAACAGAGCCAGAGAACGATTACCTCAACCAAAGAGCTTGGTTTTTCTCTGAAATGGAAGGCCTGGATGACTACATGGAAGCCCGAGAGGGGATGCAGCTGAGGAACGTGGACTTCAGAGAGAACCTGATAGCCTGCGTGGATCCAGACAGGATGCCGTGGTACACTTCCCAGGGTGCCTTCTGGCTGGCAGCTCTGCTCACGCTGTCCTGGCCCCTCCGAGTCCTCATCGAGTACCGCACCGCTCATGTGCATTACAGGGTCGAGAAGCTGTTTGGGTTGGAGTACACCCCCAGAAGTCCTTCTCTAAATGAAGGCGGACCCGTCGGGTATAACGCAGCTCGTGTCATTCCTAGAGTTGACACGCTGGACAGCACTGACATGGAGTGGCACATTCGGTGCAACCGCCAGCTGATTCCCAGCTACTCAGAGGCCGTTTTGATCAACATGGCCGCAGGGGCGTCGAGCTCGCTGCAAAACCTGTCGTCCTCCAGCTGCCTCCTGCTGGACAGCCGCGCACAGATCGTCCAAAGCTACGGGGCGCTCCAGAGCCAGGACGACTGCGACCAGTGCGGCGAGCTGAACGGGCGGAGGAGGCCCGTCACCAGCTCCAGCTGCTCCTCCATATTCTCCTGCCAAGGCGGGGCTCTGCTCCACTCCCACCTCTCCCCAGACACCTCCCGTTTCTCTCTGTGCCGCATGCACGGCTCCCATTGCACCGTGGCCCCGTGGAGGAGCCGCAGCAGCGACCTGTCCGACCCCTGCTGCGCCGACGGGCAGTGCTGCCGCTCCGACTCCGGCCAGCTGGCTCTCCGTGACGGTCCGCCAGCTTACAGAGACGCCCGCTTGTTCCCGGCGCTCATCGTGCACTGGTCGGAACGAGGCGAGGACAGGAGAGAGGCGAGGCGATATTACATACGGAGAGGGTCAGCATGTGTGGAAAGAGATCTGTCAAGACTCTAAACCAACTCAGTTACCATAACAACAAACGTGTTCAAACATTGGAACTATAAATAACCAAATTCTGATGAGTTTTAATTAACTTTAATTCTAAAAAGAACATTTAAAGCAAACCTTTCAATGTTTAAAGACCCACTCCGATCCCCTTTTGCTCTACTGTAAAAGCCTTGAGGTCTTTATATTATGACTGTGGCATTTTTAGCCAAAATCAAAAAGGGTGAGACCTTTGACACAAAGGAATCCCGCCCCCTTACCCGTTGCTGAGAACTCTCTGTTTACATGATCTCCCGCTAATTTACAGCTCCTCACACCTTCAACTAAACATTAGCGGTGCAACAAAAGGGCGAGCAAAATTTGAGCCGTCTAGTTTTCAGCCAGATGCCGCTCGGACGGGCAAACAAAGATCTAGTCATCTACAAGCCTTGGAACAGATATGATCAAGGAGGGTGTGGCCCGCCCAGCGCCTTTTTTTAGTCACAAATAAGCTCTTCTTTAATCAGCATTTTTTTATCTGCTCCTGATTCACAACAATTTGAATAAAGAAATACACAGAAATGCAAATTTTAAGATTTATTTTTTTTGGTTATATGTCCTCCATCCTCCGAAAAAATGTCACAAACATGTTAAAAACCCAATTGTCATCGGAGTGTGTCTTTAAAGAGGAGTTACGCTGTGCATTCAAATCTATATTTACACTATGAAAACAGAGAATCTGAAATTATAAACTAATATTGCATGATCTGACATGAGGAGAAACAGCATGTGGACGTTCTTGCACCTCAGATTAAAATGTATTTAATAGAGAAATTACTCATGGCACTGAGTTAAAGGTCTAACTTTTATTTAATTTTTTAAGCATGCTAAGTGCTAAAGGAAACTGGAATCCGTGTAATTTGTTCACCTTTTATTTTAAACACATATTATAGGGCCTTTGTTTAATTAGCATCATCTCTGAATGGAGACTAAAGTTGTTTATTTAACAAAGCAAAGTAAAAATATATAATCAGATATGAATCTCACTTTCACATTAAGCTTACCTAAAAATAAATAAATGGGGAAATTGTGGTCTATTCAATAGAAAGGGTAAAAGTAGGATTCAAATGATACATTTACAATTGTTAAGCATGTGGAGGGACTTGTAGATTTTAGTTTGTAACCTATTTGCAGAAACATGTTTATCAGGGTTGTCTACATACATTTTTTTTGGCAAAACAACGCCTAAATCTAAACTTTAAAAATGTTTTGTTTTGGTAGCCTATGTGTAAGATAAGCCAAATTTGACCTTTTTTAATAAAATGCTAAAAGCTAGATGATGCACAAATAAACAGACTGCAAGGATAAAGCAAAAAAAATAACAAGTTAAATACCTTAAAGAAATTTATAAATGGGAAACATATTGGATATAATCAAAACAGGAAGTGTGCAGTTTCCCCAAAGATTCAGGGGTCTGTAATCATTCATTCATTCATTCATTCATTCATTCATTCATTCATTCATTCATTCATTCATCTTCTACGCCGTTTTTCCCTTTCAGGGTCACGGGGCTGCCAGAGCCTATCCTGGTCACTTGTGGGCAAAGTCTGTTGCAGGACCACAATCGCACACCCTCATTCACACCTAGGGACAATTTAGAGTAAACAATTAACCTATGGAGTATATTGTTTGATGGTGGGAGGAAGCCGGAGAAAAGCCCACACATGCACGGGGAGAACATGCAAACTCCACACAGAAAGGTCCCCCATTGATGTTCTGTTTAGAGTCCCCCAGCCGGGACTTGGCCTTCTTGCTGTGAGGCAAGAGTGCTAACCACTGCACCACCGCCTGCAAGTGTTTTGTTATTAATCTAACTTTATAATAAGTGTTGAATAATGCATATTAATCTTAATTTGAAATGTGTACAGATTTCTTTGTTTTTTAGAAATCTTATACTTACAAGTTATTTTTCAGTTGTTTTATGTTTTGTTTTATGCCTTTAAGCTCAATATTTTGAATAAATCTGTCCACATCATAGTGGTCACACCAGGTGTTTTGTTAGATGCATAAAGACAGAAAGTAAAAACAACTTTATGACAAAAAACTTTTTTTTATCATTAAATTTTTTTCCAAAATTTGGACTCTTAGTTAATTGTTTAGTGAGGCATTTTCCTCAAGAAATGAAAGAAAGCAAATTTTCCGTGTTTTGTTAAAGCTGTGTTTATATATACATGTTTTTTGGTGTTTAAAAATATAAAGTCAAACATGCCGAAATGTACAAACAGCTTACTAAAGTATGCATACAGACAAACTTTGACAAAAAAAACATAAATTAAACCTTTTCAAACTGAATCTAAATTTTCAGTACCTTATAATTAGTTATTTTGGCCACTAGATGGCACAATTGAGCTGGTAAATCCGCTCCCTAAAACTGGGTTAGGGTTAGGGACAGGGGGAGTGGGGTCATCTGGACCCCACAAAACAAAACCTTTTTTTCTGAACCTTGTTTCTTCAATGATTTGTGATCTTCACTGTTGTCCATGGATTACATGAAATCCTCTTCACCTTTATCATGGTAGGGAGAACATGTCAATGTAAGGGTGGGGTCATCTGGACCCCATAAAATAGCACAAAGGTTGAAGCCACATTTCATTCCTCCACTGTGGCCCTTTAGTTTTAAAGAAAAATGCAAAACAAATTGAATAAATAATAGTTTGGTTTATTTATTTTTTTAGTTTAGATTTTTAACATGTCAAATCAGCGTTTAATCCACTGTCTGAGTAGTTTATTATTAAAATACCATAATTTCATGTCATTTACAAGTACAGGTATTTTAAAAAATGAGATTCTCCACCATTGAATTCTTTGTATTTGATAGTAAAAAGAGAAAAAGGATGATGGTGCACTAAAGTTATTATGATAAAGATTCCACATTTGACTTTCTTGCATTTTTAATTCAATCAAATTTGCTGCAGCAGAAAACTCTTATTTGACCCAGGGTGTATTTTACTCTAGAAGGAACTTGGATGTGCTGCTGTCAGAAGTAAAAGAAGTTAAATTTATTACATATAGAAAACTATAACAGTTTTTATAAATAAGCCAAATATTCATTAAAAAATAACCTTATGTGACATTCAGATATTTGACCAAAATCACTTGTGCAACACCTTGCCTAAACAGTTTGGGGTTTCATAGTGTTAAACAGTGACAAATGTGTTTAAGTGAATGTAAAGAAAACAAAGTTTGAAAGTAAAACCCTCATATCTGCTTATAGTTTTTCAGAAAAAAAGAAATTTCCTCTTAATATCAACTTGTTCTATTGGAGATTTTAGGTTCTTATTTTCAAAGATATGTTCCCTGAGACTTAAAGATTGACTAAAGATGATTTCGCTTTGAAAATTAGTTACAGAACAGACGATTTGTTCTATCTATGTTTACATTTTAGAATGCGTTGATATTAGATGTACTGACTTTAGCTGTGTAGTCACCCACATTTCTGCAAATATTGACTATGTCCCTTATCAAGTTTTTGTGTTGACGCAGATGCAAAACTTCTACTTTACGTACATTATGTTCCAATAGCAACTCACTTACCTCATCCAAACCAAAATTTAGGGGTTTCAATCCCCTTTGGGGTGTTTAGAATCATGCTGACTGTTTCTGCAATTGGCTATAAAAAAAAAAGAAATAGTGAGTAATTGGGATGTTACCTGTGTAACAGTCCAGACATGACACACCCAAACACCTAGATATTTCACAATCAGCTATCAGTGGAGATGCGGCGAAGTGGAAGCGCTTGGGAATGGCAGCCACAAAGAGTTTCAGTCACATCAGCCGGTAAATGGGTCAGGGGATGCTGCCGCGCAGAGGTCACAGAGGTCACCAACTGCAGAGTCAAGAACTGCAGACCTTCCAACTTCACCTTTGTATGAGCAGTCTGAAGAGAGCTTCATGGAATGAGATTTTCAAGTTTAAATCTGATCTGCCAAAACCTCCTTAATGGCTGTAAACACAGCTATGAAATGTCTGATATTCATTCTTGGGTGTCACTCAAAGTTTGTAATATCCCCACTTTTTCTTTAACTGATATTCAGAAGTTTCTGATGGTAAATAACTTGCCATTATTTTGTGCAAATACTTAATTCTTATGGAAATTACATTTGCTTATCATCTTTTTGAATTACTTTCCTGTTTAAATGAAGTTTCTTAGACGAATTTCAAACATGAGCAAGAAAACAACACTAATTTTTCGAAATATAGAAAAAATATTTGTTATTTTAAGTTGCCTCTGGCAATTTTTAGTTTTCTTTACACTCCGCCATTTTTTTAATTGAATGTTCATTTTTGATTTGAATTTTACCCTGACTTGGTTGTACATGGATAAAATAAAATAAAATTGATAAAATAAAAACACACGAGCTCCGCTCTGCGGAGCGCGTGCTCGCGTCTTTACGACGTCATTTCCCTCCTTCATTCGCGCGGTATGCTGCTAACTGCAACTAGCCAAAAAAGGGGGGGAGCTGGTAGTTCAGATCTCTCACCGACATAAGCAGCGGATCAGCTCGTTTTTTCAACTAAAGCATTGCTACCAAACGAGGAAACAAGTGTCGCCAATGTATATGAAAGTTTTTATTTCCTTCACGTAAAGAGAGGGGCGTTTGTTGTTGACATTAATGAGCGCTCCGGCAGAGCTGACTGGCTAGCTTAACTTTTTTTCATGTATAATCTAAACCTTGCATTTGTTCTGATGAGGCGTTAAGGCCGTTCATTGGACCTTCTAACCGGTTACGATGAAGCTGCAGTGCGATGTGGAAGTGGTCAACCGGATGCTGCCCACGTTTGGGATGAGAAGTCGGGGGAAAGGAACGAGGGCGATGCTTTCTATCGGAAAGCATCTGGACAAGACGGCTCAACGGCAAAGCGTCTTTCTGATGATCTGCACGGCCAGAGACAGGGCAGGAGCAAAGTACAAGGTACCACATCGACCTTCATGGGATCGATTCCAGATGTAATTTGATTTAATGTATTAAAAAACAAAGTCCTGCTTGAACTGTTCTCTGTGAAAGTGTTTTAAAATCAAACAAGCTAGCTAGTTTATAGAACTTCTTGTTGTGTTTATAAAAGTTAAAGATTATACTTTATCAGTTTAATCAATTATTCCATAATATTCTTGATGATAACTATTAATATATTAAAATCGGAAACAGATTTTTCCCATTCTTTTATTCTAAACTAGATCACTTTTATTGCTAAATATCTGTTTGGACTGATGATTAAAAGTGTCAATGACAAGCAAGTATTAACATATTAAAGGTTTATGTTTGTTTTTGTCATTTGTTTCCTGCTACAAACTTAAATTAATTATCCCCAAATTAAACGGGTTTCTGAGCTCTTTAAACCTGCTCATCAACAAAAGACACAACTAGATTAATTCACCGTCTAGACTTGTTCTTGGCCTGAGTCGTGATTCATACCTGCCCATCCTTAAATTCTGTGTTTTTCCATTCGTTTTTTTATTTACAGCTGAAAAACAACATCGAAAAGTTCTTCACCTGGTTTGTGGAGGAAGGCAAAGCCACCGTGAGACTAAAGGAACCTGCTGTTGACATTTGTCTGAGTAAGGTGAGGAGTAAGATAACCCTTTATATGGAATACCAACTGTAAGAAGAACATTTTGTTCTTTTCTAGAGCAAGATTTTCAAGTTTTTGCAGATAATTTACAGTGTTGTAGTGTTTATTGGACACAAATACACAAATCCGATCATTTATGCTTCCATTTCCATAAGTTTTACCTGAGCTGTTTCCTAAAGCACAATAAAAAACAAAATTTTTTTCCTTTGTCCAAATCTGAGAAATCTTGATCACTTCCAACTACTTGGATGTTTATTACATGGAATTACTTTATTTTGTGAAGATGTTCGTTGCTCTCCCTCCACTTTTACCATCCTGATGACTTTTTTATTCCCAGCAGCACAAAGACCACCGTGTTAATAATAAAGATCTGTGTCAAGATATTCTAGGCCAGGGAAATCAGGTCAGATGTTTCAAGGAATCCGGTCAAACACAACGGGACGTCCGATAAGATTACTTGAAGGGCCCTGTCCTCTTTCAATCTTTTTTACAAACTTTTTTTTTTTTCTTCCAGGCTGATACAAACAGTTTGAAGAACTTCCTCTCAGCCGCTCGCTTGGCAGACAAAGGAAATGACGCGAGCAGCCTCCCCCTGTCCACGCTCGCTCCGGTTCGCGCCAGAGACGTGGAGCAACCAAAGAGGAAACTCACCATCATGTCCAAAAAGGACTACCCCCTCACCTCCAACTTCCCCTATTCTCTGGAACAGCTGCAGGTGTCGTACTGCAAGCTGGCGCAGGTGGACATGCGAATGCTGTCGCTCAAAGGTAAAGCGGGTTTAGTTGGTTGTTCCTGCGGTTCTGAAACACTTTATCATTAAAAAATAATAAAAAATGCCAACCAGTAAGCTGTTTGTGGAATTGCTCACAAAGGAGAACATTCATAAAAAAACTATGGAAATCTCTTTTCTGGAGAACATTGTTAGAATATGCAAAATATATGTCTATATATACCAGTAATGCTTGAAAAAGCAGGCTTAAAAATAAAATGTAATTACCTTTTTTTTTCAAACTTTTGTTTTGTAAAATGTTTTATTTTGAAAGGGTTTTGTTCCTGTTTTAAAAGATTTAAGATGACATTTTATTTAGAGGGGGTGTGCTTTTTAATGAACATCGTCAAATTTATACCGAGAAGTCCTCAGAAGAAAACTATAAAAAAAAAAAAAAAACACAGGAAAGAAGGTAAAAGCAAGAACATTTAGAAACATAACTGCTGCATCGTCTCCAAATAGAATTGTCCGGTTTTATTGAAGAGGTGGAGGTTGGCAGGGTGGAGAAGCAGATGCTCGATGGACCGTTGGTGACCTGCTCAGATGTAGGCCTTTTTTTTTTACTGGGTAAACTTATTCTGAATGTGCTGGTCTGACCAGCGTAAGACCCCTTCTGTGGCTCTTACGATGTAACTTATAAAATATTATTATGGCAATGATATAACATGTAATTTACAGCTTCTAAACAGGATTAAAAATGTTGTATTTATGTTCTGAGATCAAAGTGAAAACAGTTTGCAGCATATTATGGGAATAATTCTGCTTCACAAGTTTTTATCTTTTCCAAACTATACCTCATGGCCACATAAATGGTGATAAATGAAACCAGCAAATGGTTTTTCATCTTCATGGGTTAGCCTACTGGTTCTGGAGAGATTTTTCCTGTCTTTTTAAAAAAAAAAAATTTGAAGAGCTCTTATTCAGCTTGAGAGGAGCACGTTTTCAGGAGTCATTTTATGAGATTTCTACTGGTAAGAAATCCTGGAACAGAGAAACATTCCAACCTGATTTTTTTTGCCTAAAGATCTGATAAATAATTTGTAATGATGTTATCACAAAGTAAAAAAAAACGAAATCTCAACTTCTAAAGTTTTGCATGATACACATTTAGTCTCCGTGCTGAGTTTTGGACTTCTGTTTTTCTTTTTCTTTTTTTTTAGTTCTCCGAAAGCTCGACCTCAGCAACAACCACATCAAGAAACTCCCGGCAACCATTGGAGACCTCAGCCGCCTGTCGGAACTGAGCTTGCACAACAACCATCTGGAGGCTTTCAGCGAGGCGCTCTGCCTGTCCACCCTGCAACAGACCCTCCAGGTCCTGGACATCAGTCAGAACCGGCTGCGGTGCCTTCCCGCTCAGTTCTGCCAGCTCCGAGAACTAGTAAACCTCAAATTGGACGACAACCAGCTGGCGCGTTTGCCGTTTCACATCGGGCGGCTTTCAAAGCTGAGGTTTTTATCCGCAGCCAATAACCAGCTGAGCGGTCTGCCCGGAGACTTCCGTAAGCTGAGTCTGGAGAACCTGGACTTGTTTGGAAACCCTTTCATCCATGCTAATCCCCTGGACCACACAATGCAGCTGACATTCCCGCTCCCTCTACAGGAGTTAGCATTAAGAGCTGTAGCCAATTTGAGGTCAGACTTAAACACTTTGAAACCAAACTGCTAGTTATTTATTCTTTTGTTGTTCACTCAAGCCAAATCTTTCTTTAATATTTCTCCTTCCTAGAATTCCATACGGACCTCACCTCATTCCTGCCCACTTGTGCCGCAACCTTGAAGTCGCCAAAACCTGCGAGTGTGGCCGCGCCTGCGTCAACTATTACATCGAGACGGCAGTGAGCATGAACCTGCACCAAGTCTCACACACGGTGGTGCTGGTGGACAACATGGGAGGAACGGACGCTCCGGTCCAGCAGTTCTTCTGCTCCCTGTCCTGCTACTCCCAATACTTGGACCTCGTCCTCCAGAGAAGCCTCCGGTGAAGACAATCATCTGCACACAGCAACTCCAAACTGCTGTGCACTGTGGGGGTTTTAGATGACGCAAAAGTTGCAGAACTTTCTAGGGGATTCTTTTAACCCCTGGACTGAGTTTAGAATTGGTTTTAAATGGGTTCTAACTGCTTGTTTTCCACCAGTTTCCAAATGTCCGAGCTTTTCTGTTGTGATCAGCGCACCAAACAGTATCCACTCCATCTGCGATGTCAAAAAATCTCTTGCTGCTGTCAGGTTTCCCATAGTCTTTTTTTAAATATTATTATTCCTGTCTTTTAAAGCAGACTGCAGGCTCCGATAATGACCGACTTCTACCAAACACAGTGCCTAAGAGTTTATTGAGTAAATGCTAAAAACAGTCGATCCGTTATATTTTTTTTATAAATGTTTAAAAATGAAATAAAAGTGTTCGTGGTCTTGTCTTAAATTGCTTCTTTTTTTCATGCTTGACTCAAACAGTATATAACAGCTCAGATATGTTTGAGTTGGTAAGTGGTGGTTTCCAAAAAGCTCATCAGTCCAGCTCATACATGAGTTTGTTTTGGAGGACAAACCCGGCAGATGTGTGAGGATCATTGATCTTCTCATTTCCTGCCGCGTTGTTCTGCCTCAGAGTTCCTGCAGCTGGAACGTTGATCTCCTCCGGCTCTTGGAAGCGTTGCTCAGCTGGTAGAACATCTTCATCAGCGTCTTCCAGCTGCTGTAGAGTTTGCATTGAGATTTAATTACAACAAAAAACCTATAGAGTTTTTATTATTTGTTTACCTCTTCTGTAGGTTTCCTCTTCGAAGTTTCATCTGAAGCGTTGACGTTTGCAGCTGTTGCAGCTGATGTGACGGGCACTTTGAGGTATTCCTGGCTAGAAGTGGGAATCTAAAGTTGAGATTTAAATAAAACAACAACAAAAGAGTTCATCTCTAGCTGAGCTGCTTCCACCAGCAACATTTAATCCACACTCATTCCTACCTCCACACTTCCTTTTGGCTTTTCGGTCTCCTGGGTCAAAATGTGCTTCTTTTGGCCGTCTGGTGAAGCTGCTGTTGTTGGGATCAAGGAATCAAGAGAATCTTTGGTCCTCCTGCAACACTTGACCTCCTTTGTGTTGCTGCAGTTTCCTTTGTTTTCTTGTTGCACATCTTGTAATTCAAACTTCTCATCATGCTTCTTTCGTAATGTCTCGTTTTTCACCTCATGCTCTGGCCTCTCATTTCTTTTTTGAATTTTTTTGCCCTCCTTTTCCCCATTTTGATCTTCCAACACCTGACGTCTTCCCTGTGCAGCACCATTGTCATTCCCTCTTTGGCGCTGCTCTCCTCCTTTCTCTGCCATTTCTTCCACGCGCTCCTCCACCCGTGTTTGATTTTCATTCTGAGGATCAGAGGTGGGGTTTGGAGACCCACCAGGAAGCTGAGGAGCCTCAAGAGGAGGCTGAACAGGCAGTGTGACTGTAAGCTGTCTTTGATGCTTGTTAAACTTGGCTTTTCCATTGTTCTCATCTACAGGGTAAGATAAATGCAGCTCCAGCCTGTATGACGGGTTCTCAGACTCTAACAGCAGCCTCTTTTCTTCTACTTCAAGAACCATGCCATGGACCGTTGGCAGGAGTGGCAGATCGATGGTAATCACAATCTCTTTAGGCCTCAGGCTCCGGGCAGACTCCCTAGAGACCCTAAAGTCCTGCAAATCAATAACAGAACGATATTTAATTGCGTAAATTGGCTTGATTGGCTCTTCTGGTTGTTTCTGGAGGAGTTTTGATGGAACATCAATGCTGTTTTCTGGTAGATGAGAGGTTGATGGGGAAAGATCTCGCTCCTCGGGCGGCTCCTTTGCCTCATACCCAGGTATGGGCTTACGGATCACACAGGACTGTGGGACTCCTTTGTATTTTATATCCATCTCTTTTAAGTTGCTTTTGTCCAGCAACACTTTAAAAGCCTTCTGGATTCCCTGGATTGCAACTTCCTTCACCATGTCCATGAACTTCTCGCTTTTGTCTGCGAGATGAAGCGTCTCAGGATGGAAACAAACATCGTAGATGGTGGAGATGTTTCCTTTACGTTCACAATTTTGCCTCCCGGGTTGCAGAAGGTGAGGCAGGGACCACTTTTCTCCAAATCTCTGGACCGTTCGAACAGTTTTTGATTCAGGCTTTCCCACTTTGTCACAAGCGCAGATGTTGATGAAGCACCTCTGCTTTCCATCCACGCTGGTCTCCAGAGCTCTGAATGGAGACGGGTGGATGAACTCGATGCTGTTTCCTCTCTTTTGCTCTAGAAGGGTCACCTCCTCTTGATAGGTTTTCACATTCTCAGGACTGGAGATTTCTTGAAAGTAGTTGCTCAGCATTTCCTGGAATTTTTCATTTTTTATAGCTTTGGAAAGGACCTCAACTTCATCTGCTGTTATGCTTAACTCTAACTTCTTTCCAACCTCCATGGTAACTTTTGTGAGTAAACCTGAAAAGAGTAGTTATCTGTAAACGCACTTTAAAAATAAAAAACGTATTAATCATATATAGTGAATATTAATTATTTTTTAAGGTGATAAAAAAGCGTTTTACCTTGATTTTGGACTTTGGACGGTAAACTCCAAACGGACACATGAAGTGTTGTTGGTAACCATAGCAACATCCGAGCTAGTTGGTGCAACGATTTAGCTTTTTTTTTCTCGAAAAAAAACCTTTATTTTATAAAAGTTGCAATAGGTATAGTGCTGCAAAAAGAACCGAAATGTTATCATTATTATATTCTTTCTATTTTTATTAAATACCCCTTTACAGTTTTGTCTGCGTGAACGCACAATCCGTTATAAATTTTGACCAGAAGATGTCGCTGTGGACCTCGTCTTCCTTTTTGGCTATGGAATATTTCGGTCAGTAAGGCAAGTGGGCGGGTGTGCCAAGAAGCGCGCTGATTGGTCGCACCCACCAACAGTTGATTTTTCCTGCTCTCTGATTGGATGAGAAGAGCAGTTACTGGGTGTGAGGCTACTGCCTGGGAACGTGCACGCTGGAAGAGGGCTGGAATTACACGGGACACTTTGTTCAGTCGTGTGCCTACAAGTATAATCTGGCGTCTTTTTAAATGCCCAACCTCTGTTAGTTTTTCAATTTAAATGTAATCCCTGCAAATTATTTTATGAAATTAAAAAAGACAAGATGTCTTTTAGAAATCAGTTGATTTTTTTCCCCTTTTTTGATGACTAATGCTCTCTGCCCCTCCAATTCTCCTTATTTCAGTGGAACAAATACGTTTCCCAATGGCTTGACTTATAGATAATCATGGATTAAATATATGAAGACTAGACAAGCATTCTAGCTCTAGAAATAGTGGAGGACACTGTGTTCCAGCGTTTTCCTGCAGGAAACTACCCACACGTTTGTGAGAAGAAGTGGAAGAACGAAGGAGGTTTAGTTGACCAAAGAAGGCAGTGATGAAGGAGGGAGTCATTGTGACGAACTCAGGATGTGGGAAGAAACCACTCTATCACCCCGCTGGGGAGGGGAAAAAAAATGCTATTTCAGAATAAAAATTCACAAAAAGTCCAAGTTTCAGCTTAAAAATATTTGTTTTATTACAAATAGGATATTAAATAAAACAAAAAGTTAGGGAGATATAATCAAAGTATAATTTTAGTATACAGGTGATTCCTATTTACATTGTTTGTCAAATGAATTTCTTCCTAATTGAGACAAGGAGAAGAAGCATTGTTTCAACAAACCATACATTCACATAGACTTCAACACAAAATAAGTGTTGAGGTGGTAAAAAGTGAAATTTCTAAGACAAAGACTTTGGCAAGAGTGCATACATGTTCACATGAATGATATCAAAGTCTTTTGGAGAAAATGCATGTACAAATGAGCAAAAGAGAAGGAAGAGTCCAGTGCATTTTTGTTTTGTTTTTTTAACCCCAAGAGGGAAAAAAAGGGGGGCAGATTTGTGTGCTTGTCTGCTCCGTTCATCCCTTAGCTCTCTTGGAAGTGGGGGAGATAGCAGTCCTTGTTGGAGCCAACAGGTACGAGCATGCTCAGAGTGGCAATGCCAGGCTTGGAGGGAGGAGTTTTGCCAGCAACTGTTTTGCTCAGGTTGCGAACGTCGGCCTGCCAGGAGGGGATTTTCTTCGTCGTCATGTGGCGCCGGGCGTGTTTGGTGAGGTGGTCGCTGCGCATGAAGCGTCTGTCGCACACGGGGCAGACGAACTTCTTCTCGCCGGTGTGGGTGCGCCGGTGACGAGAGAGCTCGTCAGAGCGCGCGAACCTCTTGTCGCACCCATCCCAGCTGCAGCTGAACGGCTTCTCACCTGTAGGGGGAGAACAAACGAAGAAAAACAAGTGAGTCACGCTCGGTTTATAAAAACTTAACACGCTACTTCTGACTCAAAACAATGAGGTCACTGTCCGTCCATAAAAGATTACAAGGACGGGGAAAGAGCCTGACAAACAGGATGCAACACTTAGCTAATAGCACCCACATTTGTTCCACATCCTTGAAAGCCCAAAGTCTGTACGGAAAGTCTCACCTGTGTGCGTTCGCAGGTGAGCCTTGAGGTGTGAGCTCTTAAAGTAGGTTTTTCTGCAGCCTGAGAAGTTGCAGACATAATTTCTCCTGCGGGAAAAGTCTATCTTTGTGGCTGCAGGGTTGCTGCTGGGTCCCGCCGGCATGTAAACGGGCGCTGGGGCCAGAGGTAGCAGTTTGGTGTTGCCCAGGGTCATGACAGTCTGAGGGCAGTTGGAGGCCTGGGACACTGGAGGCTGGGGGAGCACCAGCATCACGGTGCCCTGAGGCACCGCCGAGCCCACGATGAGGGACTGCTGGACGGTGGGGATGCTGGCTGAGGCGGACTGGGGGAGGATGGGTGTGGTACCACTCCGAATTCCAGCACTGGAGGCCTGCACCGCACTGGGGATGAAGGCTGAGATTATGCCAGATTGGCTGCTGACGGGGAACATCTGGCAGATGATTTGAGGGCTGGTGACGGGAGGAGGGGGCAGGGTTGTGGAAACACTGGGAGTGGGTGGGCTGTTTTGTGGTTGGGTGACGACAGGAGCGGGGGTAGAGTCACTGTCCAAACAGGGTTTTGAGGGACCTCCAGCCCCTTTTTCCGAGGGTACGAGAGAAGGAGGGGATGGAGGTGTGGTCCTCTGCTGCTGGACGATCCTATCCGTTACTGTGTCTATAGGCTTCTCTGGAGTGGGGGCCACTGGAATGTGTCTTTGGCAAATTGTTCGGTCTGCGGTGTGGCGGATGACACTGGTTGCCATGGCTCTGCAGGCTGGAAACTGGAGGGAGGGGGTCTTTTCAGCTGCCAGGGCAGTTTGGCTGGGTCCTGATCCGCGGCACTGCGATGGCGGAGGCGGGCTGGCGCTTGACTGAACCAATGAGATCTCAACGGAGCTCGGGCTGTGAGGAGGGGTCATGCACTGAAAAGACATTATTGCAGTTTAATATTTGCAGACGTCAGCTATAAGCGTATAATCTTGCAAGTCCAAGGAGTGTTAAAGTCCTAACTCAAGGCCAGAGACTTCTCTTGATCATCACTATTACTAATTAAACTAAAACTATCTCTTTTTTTTACAACTCTGTTTTATGTTAATCATGTCTTACCAGAGAGGAGAGGGACACAAAGTCCTTCGATGGATCGGGGAGGTCCTGTGGGAGGAGTAAGTCACAGGAGTCTGAAGCTGGTGTGAGAGGTCTTGGCTTGCAGGGGTTTATCTTGCTGCTGCTGTGGAACAGCGACTGGCCCCAGGAGCTCATGCACACCAGAGCTTCAGCCGCCTCCAGGTCCGTGTACTCCTGACCGGAGGAACAGCTTTTGGCTCCACCAGGAGCAGGCAGCTCACTGTCATGCCTTCTCCTCTTAATGCAAGAACCATCCATATGATCCTTCTACAAAGAACAAACAGGAAGTTTAGGTCTGATGGCTCAACTCCACTTTTTTTTGTCTTTTAAACTACAATATATGATATAAATCCTGCTCAGTCACATCTCCTGGTATCCAAAGTTTCGAAGGCCAAGCTGTATCATGCCTCAAGTATGGCGGAGGAGGAGTGTGGGTGACTACACCCCACCCTAGCATGCACCACCTCTGGTCCAAAGCCAGGACGCCTCCCCTACCCAAATATAGACCAAACAGTGACGTGCTGCGAGATGAGCATGTGAAATCCCCATAAAGCAGGTTTGCACCAGGAAGTCTGGCAACCTCAAAATGCTGCTATTATATTTAACAAAATAAAATACGCAACAAAAACAGTGCAAACCCTTAAAAAAACATTTAAGAATATTGACTGTTTTTAATTTTATGTAAACATAGTATCTACTTTGCCGACGAATAAAAAATAAAATTTTAATGACGCAATGAGTTTAAAAAATGTGGCACAAAAAATACAAACTTTTAAAATGACCAAGTTTGCTTTTAAAATGTAAAAATATTCAGAGGCGCACAAATACAGGGCTAAGAAGAAACTTAGTTTCAACACCAACAATGTTTTGAATTACTCGAAACGCCACAGTAGGCAGTAAACAACGCCAGGTAAATAATAGAACAATAAGAAAATACGACTTTTCTGAATTATCCTACCTTATTTGATTCCATCTCCTGAAATTTTCGCGCGGGCATCGATAAAAGAGGATGTTTAATTATTACGTTATTTGTTGTCAAAGCCGGTGTAGAACAAAGAAACGGCCGTTGCCAGAGCGGCTGCCTGTTGTGGGACAGGGCTGAGATCGTTTCTTTCTCTGACTGGCTCCCTTTTTCTCTCAGCTGTGTGTGTAAAACATGGGGAGGAGAAAGAGAAAAAAAAAAGGAAAACAAAACTCATAACACGCAGTGGCGGGTGGCAACAATTGACCAATCACGGCTGAGTGTGTGCAGAGCTCTGACCAATAAGAGAGCAGGAAGCGCGTGAACAACGCGTGCTCGCTGGACGGTTGGAGGAAATGGGGTGCGTGGTGGTGAGTGGGCGTGGCCACGGGAGTCAGCGGTGTCAGGATAAACCCGATGAACTGCCGTCCGTTTAACTAGGCGAAAGGTCGATCCAGTCTACGCTGCGTTCATGGGCTGTGAGAAAAATCCGGTAACAACCATCAGTTACTTTTGTGAACGAAGTAACATTTCCTTTGTTTTGTTGTCATCCAAGGTTTCGTTTTTGTAGTTTTTTTGGTGCTATTTATGCATAGTAAGAACAAAGCACAAAGATGCTTAGCATTGGTTAATAGGTACTTAGTTGAAAAACAATTATTTACAGGGGGTTTATCATTGAAAAATGATTGAAATCTGCTGTATTATGCTTTGAGTTTAAACTGTATATTTTATTATTTCTTTCTACATACAGTTTTTTTAAGGTCTACCATTCAATATTGGCAATACGGGAAAAAATGTGTAAGCTGTTAAAAAAAGTTTAATGAATATATTTTTTTAAATAGGTTCATCAAAAAATGTGTCCTATGATAAATTGCAAAATCATTTGTCAATGTGTTTCTCTTAAATTCACTGCCCTTGGAAAAATTTCTGCTTTCACTAAGAGGTTAAGGTCACACAATGTGTACGCTGAAACGGTTACAAAAGAGACATTCATTTTTACCACCGTTCCCATAGCAAGTGAATGCACCGCAGGTACCACACTGGGCTTTTTTTGTTTGTTTTGTTTGTTTTCAGGTTTTTATTTGTTTTCTAAACGTTTGCGCCTGAGTTAGGCAAAGTCTAATAGCTGAAGCAACAAAGTAAGCATTTAAATATGATAATAATAATAATTATAAATAAGATATTGTTTCAGAAAAAAACTATTCCGGTCATGTGATCAGTGTAACGTTAAGTGAGTTACAGCCTATTTTAGGACGGTGTTCCAGAATTTCTGTCATTTAAAAAATGAGCCACAATATCTGCCTTGTCTCAACTATTGTTTTTAAAGTATTTATATTATGTGTTTCCTGGGTTTATGATACATTATTTGACACATTAGTTTTCAATATATTTTAACCCATCAAATTCTGCTGTTTACTCAAGGAAGGTTCTTGTTTATAACAAAAACATAGTGTTTTGCTTTGTTTTTCGACAGATAGATTCCTTTTTTTTTAAAGGACATGTGGACATTCATATTTAACAATTGTGTGCTCTTTTTTATTTGGTGAGCTAATTTTGTAGCAATTTGTAGCATCACCAATTTTAGTTTGTTCTTGACCTGGAAAGACTGTTATGTCATCAGTAGAGTAAAAAAAAAAAAACTTTTTTTTAATTTCTAACAAACGAATGCAACATGATTTGCCATAGTCAAGGCTGTGTTATCATTTTTTTTCAATTTTGAAATAACTTTGAAAAAAGAAAAATAGTGACTGTTTCCAGGAAAAAGGAAGTTTTGAAGTTTCATAATCATCCCTTCAAATCAAAAATCCTAATAAACTCAATTTGACCACATTGTTGGAGCATGTTTTTGTTAGAATCTTGTGTGGCACGTGCCAACCCATCCCTGTTATAATAACCCTGGCTGCATAAGTAAGCTGTAGCTCAGCATGACTCAGGCATGACCTGAAGGAGGGATGTTGCAATGCGCTCAGCGTTAGCTGCTAGCCACTGAAGAGAGGAAGGATCTCCACATGGGGATGGCAATAGCCTGTTTGTGATATAAGTGGGACAGTCCACTTGAACTTAGTTCAGAGTATTTGGAGGAAAGGTTGCTCTGACCCGATCCAGGCCTTTGCATGCACTACTCTCGTGCTCAGACAACTCCCCCACCCCAGGAACTCCGGGGGTCATAAAGGGGGAGTTGCCCTGGTGAGGTTAAATATACCAGCAGGGCCTGTTTTACATACCCTGAGGTCTGACAACTAGCTAGAGGTGGTGAGCATGCAGACAAGAGAGATACTTTTATATAAACTAACCAAAACCTTAAAAGAAAGATTTATTCTATACTAAAGAAAACTGAAATGATAGATTTCTAATATATGGAAACTATTAAATAGATATTTAGATAATTGTTTTTTTCATAGAAGGTGGCATAAAATTATTATCTGGAAATTTTGTTTAAAGACCCACTCTGATGAAAACCGTGTTTTTAACGTGTTCTTGTGGCACTTTTCCTCATGATGGAGGACATATATATATAAAGAAAATTAAGCTCCAAATTGCATTTCTGAGTATTTCTTTGTTCGTATCGTTGTGAAACAGGATCAGATGGAAGAATGCAGTTGGGAAAAGCTCATCGGTATGACGTAAACGCTACTGCAAGCCACAAGCACCCTAGTCCGCTTTATGCTGATGCATCCACTTGTAGACAAATAGATCCATGTACATCTTTGTTTTTCTCGCTTGATCTGGCATTTGGGTCAAAACTGTACGGCTGGATGGTTCCAATATAGTTTGCCATTTTTCTTGGACCTGTAATGTTAGGTTGTGGGTGTGAGGGGCTGTAAGCTAACGGGAGAGCAAGTAAACAGATGGATATCAGGAAGTAGAGGTGAATTTTGAATAAACTACTGCTGCTTCGCAGAAGCTGTCGTAGAAACAATGTTTTTTTTGGCTAAAAAAGGCATAATCATACTCAAAAGACCAATGGGAACGTATTTGGAAAAAGATCAAAAGATGACCAATGACTAAACGATTGATAAATAACTTTTAATTTAAAATAAATATATTAAAAACAACTGTGTGAACATTTTAGCTCCAAATTATAAATAGGTCATTGTGAGATTTAATAAAACTCACAATTGTGTTTTGTAATAATAAAAAGTCAAATAAAAACTCAACAAAACTGAAAACTGTGTAAAAAAAACGTCATTTTTTATTTACTTTATGTTGGTTTTGGAGGCTTTACCCACCAGAAGAACCACTGATTGTACTGTTAATGCTTAAAACCTTCTAATGTTATCAAGCTGACTTGGTATTCGTGACATGGGGAACTTAATCTGTAAGAGCCTCATAACGCCAACCCAGACCATTGGTGGCCTACATTTGCCATATGAAAATAGTAATAACAATAGCATAAGTATATTTTTAAAAATATTTAATAACATTGACCTTCAAGTAAAAAAAGTCTTTTCATTACAGCATTAAAAATCTGAACATTTTCATTGAGTAAAATGAGAAAATCATTCCCTGTTCATAACTGGTTCATTTTTTCCCCTCAGTTTGCAAATATTTACCAAGTGGTTTGAGAAGAGGTGATGTAACACAGATGCAAACCATTCTCAAAAACCTGCAGCCTCAACTACTTCATTCAGACACATTCTAAAAATCAATACAAAGTCAAAACTCTTTCATTGAAATATTATATATTGTTACCTTAATAAACAGTCATGTTTACATGTAGTTAGGTAGTTTTTGAAGGAAGAAGGGGTTTAAAAACATTCAAAAAAGAAAATATAGGACACAGTTTTAACTTAACTTTATACATATTTAACTCAATAGATTGTATTTTAGCAAAAGTCGTACAGTTAAGCAAATATCAACAAGGAAATAGAATTAACATTTTAGAAAAACAAAAATTCCAAAGCTGAAGATTTTTCTAAAGTGGCGCCATTGTTGTTGTTTTCACTAAAAGTCATCCAGATTTTTGTTTGAACAAAACTACACTGATATTGTATAGCTGTCACATAAACTCATGAAGGATGCTTTGTGTACCACACAGCACATGACTCCACCCCTCTCTCCTCCTACAGACCCGAAAGGAGCAACAACAGGGGTTTTTCTTTGAGCATTTACCCTCTGATTGGTCAGGAGGGATGGCAAAGTCAATCTGTTGCTATGAGATGCTGACTTGTGAGCTGCTGGCTTGCTGTCTGTTGTCCTGGCAACGTGAGGAGCAGGAGGTAAGTCTGAGGCCTCCCCGGAGGAGCTTCCTTGGAGATGGTCTTGCATGTGTAATGCCTAATGATCGTAGCTGCATTACATTATGGATGGGTAGAAATATCCCTTGTAGTCCTTTAGCTATGATGTAAAAAGCTTTTCTCTGAAAGAATGTTGATTGGGGTCAAAAATTTGCCAAGCCACACAAAAAAAGAAGTATTTGAAGTTGTAGAAATTAATCTCAACACTTACAAATAATGTTTTTTACTAATTCTTTTGTATCTTCTCTTAAATAATAAAACACAAACTGAATTTAGTGAATAAAATGGAAAAAAAGAAACATAAACGTTTTTTTACAAATCCATGGAAAAAATAAAATGTAGTTTTAAATGCAAGTTATCCCTGCTCATACATTTAGAAAGATAGAAAAGAAGAAAAACTAAAGAGTCAAAATGAGAGCAAGAGAGAACAGATGGCAGATGCCACTAGAAGGCATAGCGACATGGCAACGCTGACGTGGCCGGTTGGTTAAATTCTAACTAGATGAACTCGTTCAGCTCACCTGAACAGAGACCGTGTTATCATTTATGATTCTGTCTGTGAGGCTGTATAACTAATGCAAACTGTCAGTGATTTATCATGGAGTTAATCATATTTGTTTTTGTGGGGATTGACAGAAAAACGGGGCATCAACTGATCAATGTTATAAATTATTTCAAATATGCAACCAAAGGCATTTCAACGAATAAATAAATCATGTTATAAAAAACTACAATAAGACAATTAAAAAAAAAACTTGTATTCAAATCCTTTTATTTGATAGGCAAACATAAAAAAGCAACCTGTTTAACGACTAATGACTTTAAATATGTATATATATGTATTTGCAGAGAGAGAGAGAGAGAAAGAGAGAGAGAGAGAGAGAGAGAGAGAGAGAGAGAGAGAGAGAGAGAGAGAGAGAGAGAGAGAGAGAGAGAGAGAGAGAGAAAAAAAACCTGAGAATTAATGTTTAAATATTACACGAGGCATAAAATGTTTCATATAAAATGTTTCATGCATTTCTCCACCCTGCCACAACTGTTTTCTTAATCTAGGCACTAAATATATCAACAAACTTGATGATCATTTACCGGTACAAATTTTGTCATTTTATTGTTCACATGTCCTCATTTGTCAAAGGGAAGGAACCTCTTCATCATTTTAGCAGCAAACAAAACCTGAATTATTCTGTTGCTGCAATTTTTTGAAATTTGTTTTAAAGTCAAGTTTTATATCATATACTCTGATTCCTATGTTTCAGTTGATTAGATGTCAAGATGGTGTATATATGTTTATATACTGTGAGGATAGAGAGAGAGCGAGAGAGAGAGAGCATGTATAAAGCAAAGAGTAAGAAGTCATCTTTCATCAATGGTTTAATCAATGATCATAATTCAGACGGTGCAGTGGATTGCTCATCTTAGGCCTGCTTTGCCCACGCATGAGTGGTTTTTGCCAACACTCTGAATTTCAAATTGAGCAGGAAAGTCGTGCCACCACTCAGTTGTCTATTTATTTAAATAAATTGCATTTATTTACTTAAAAATGTCCCATCTTTGACAGCCAACTGCCCGCCTATAGTGTACTTCCTTACCCTGTTAAGTTCAAAGGATTAAGTGATTAATGAAGGTTAAAGGATGACAATGGTGAGTTCCGTTACTTGCATCACCTGATAACCACCTATGACAAAGAGGCATAAATCCATAGGTTAGCATTCGTCTTTGACAAAGCTGCAAGGTTTAGTCTAACCGATGCTCAGACATCCATTCCTGCAGACCTACACTTCATTTCTGCAATATTTCACTACCACCAGGCTAACTATTCCTAAAAAAAAAAAACAATTTAACTTCTAATTTCTTAAAAAAAATTGAAGTTTTAATTGAAAATAAAGGCAGAAATAACACAAACACCCCAATGGCAGCCACCACAGAGCTTTTATTCGGCACTTTGTGCATCAACTCCTTTATAAAAACAGCTGAACAATCATTAAAACAATACATTTTTCTCCCTTGACATAAGAATGGTAACATATTAATAGTAACATAACTTCATATAGATGGAAAATAAACATAATCTTAATTGAAAGCTATATGTAATCACCCATATCCATTATCTTAATAAATATATACACAACAAAAGTACTGAGATAAAAAAAGAGGGATCCAGTAGATCCTTTTATTCCAATTTATATGTACATATATATTTTCATTAAAAAAAACTGTATCTTGTACTGTAGTTGTGGCAATATTCTTCTGAATGTGTCAGAGCCAAAACATTATTGCACTTTCGAGACAGCCTGCAAAGGCTGCACGACACATTAATTGACCTTTTCCATCAACACTCAGTAAACTACTCTAAAAGGGAATGGGAGCTGTGTTTTAGCAATCGGTAATAACCATGTAATACTTTATAAAAAAGTTTTATAAAAAAACAAACATAAACAATAGAAAGCATGTTCTAGTAGTCTACTTAACCTGTACGGCGAATTCCCAAATACTGCCATATTGTTTAGTATTAATAATATGAATTGTCGTCATCTTTTCTGGACGAAAATCAAACTTTGCAGACTACTGTCATCAGTGCCATGGCTTGGAAAAATAAAGAAGGAAGATCGGATTGTCAAATTAAAATTCAACCATATGAAGAGACTTATGTTGCTGCTTGCATAGCTTGAGGTATGGTACTGGCTCTACAACTGCTCTGCAAAGATGAACACAAAAAGCCCGCATTTAAGCTTTTTTTTTCCCCCTTACTACACACACAAGCATCATAAGAAAAAACAAAACTAAAACAAACCTCACACATAAAATCTTATGTATAACTTACACCGCCAATCGTAGCATGTTAAGAGCTCCAGCTTTTAAATACCACATTTGAGCTATCTCGAAGAACAGCTTGGCACTTACACAGCACAAGGAGGACATGATTTGAGGTTCAGATCAAGTCCGTAATCACTGATTAGCCAGAAGTGTAAACCTGATGGTTCAACGTATCCTCCGCCGCGGAGATCAGGATCGAGCGATCAGATCTCGGTGAGGGTGAGCTTGTAAGTGCCGCCCTGGTCCTCCATGGTGATCTGGAAGGTGTCTTCGTTGGAGTAGTGTTTAATGATGTTGTCGTCCATGTGGACAAGAATACTGTTGATCGGAGGGGAAGTTTTATTTTTAAAAAAATTTGGCATGTTTACACATGAAAATCGACCTTTATGCCCACTTTGATGTCTTAACATGTCCTGTTGGACTTTTGCTGATGATACAGGCCTTCTTTTTTTTTATTAAGCCCAAATAAGCATTTCTAAGTATTTCTTTATTGAAATCGTCGTAAATCAGGAGCAGATGAAAAAAAAAATGCAGTTTGAAAAAGAGCGTATTTGTGGTGTAGAAAATACGCTGGGTGTGCCACAAGCCCCCACCGGTCTGAGCTCTAAGCAACATGGATGGAGGGGGAGGGGGGGGGGGGGTTGCTCAACACCAGTGGTGCCACCCACAACTTAGAGGCAATTATTGAACAACTGCAGCTCTGCAGAAACTATTTTCTAGAAAACTACTCTTTTTTCTGATTTGGCTAAAAACGGCATAGTCATAAGGAAAAGACCACTTGGAACGATTTTTAAATAGATCAAAAGATGATCGGAGTGGGACTTGAGCATTTTATATTTTCTGATGACTTGTTCTCACCCTTTTTTGCACTTCTTGTAGACCTTTCCAATCTTATCCAGAGGAAGCTCATATTTCTCTGAAATCTGGTTGGGGGGAAAAAAAAGTACATGTCAGTGCTCAAGTCTCATCACAAAAAGACCTCATTTTTTTCTGCATCAGTGAAAACTCTCCCTCATCCCATCCATCAAAGATAAACACCTAACCCAAAGATGTAACCTTAAAACCCAATCTGACCCTGAAACTTGCCTTTAAACCGTTGGCATGCTGTGTTTTGGTCCAGCAAGGCTGTCAGACCGCACAAGTATAGTAAACTCCCACCTTTTGAACTCCATGAATGAAGCAAGACAAGTACACACTCACAAACATACACAGTGGAAAGAAAGGAACAAACTGTTCTTAGGTCTAATCTGTCAAAAGACACCACTAAATGTGAACCCCCCCCCTCCCTGCACGGTCTACTTTCCTTAACCTGATAACCCCTCACATGACCTTTTCGCCTATCTGACCTTTTGTTCCAACATATTTTACTCACAAACCACTTTGCCTTTGTACCTAAAAAACAAAAACAGTTTCCCATCCCTCCTCTAAGCAACTTCCCCCCCCCCCAGACTTTGTTCGCGTCTTTGCACGTCCCAGCTCACACAGCCTCCCACACTTGCTCAGGAAGGGAGAGAAACTGAGCCTCAAGCTGCTGTGTGCAAAGTTTACAGCACCAACATGAAATGGGAACAGAAAGTCCAACTCCAGTCTCATGAAGTGAGGACAACTTACAGCTTCCATCAGGCCTTTCAGCGTTGGATTCTTTAGCATGAGGGCATCAAACACCTCCTCTGTTTCCTTGCGCACATACAGCAGGACTGTGATGGGAAAAGAACACATTTAGTCACCAAGAATATGGCATATACATTAACAAATATAGCACTTTACTCTCATTCACCCATGCACACACACACACATTCTCTCTGGGTCTGGCGCCAGCCTATGACCACCAGAAACAATGTGGGGTTCAGCATCTTGCCCAGGAACACTTCAATGGGTAAGGCAGGAACCGAATTCGATTTGGCATTGTGTAGATGTACTGGAAGTCCAGATTTCTGGTAGCTGCCGTCAGGTCAGCTGCATTGTTGGATCTGGAGTATCAACTTCCTTTTGCCAACGGCCTATACATTCTTTTCAATGGGTTCAGCTCAGATGTTTTTGCTGACTAAGCTTTTGGTGCCTTTGGCAGAGTGCAGGTGCCAAGTCCTGCTGGTAAATATAATCAGCATCTCTATACAGCCTGTCAGCAGTGAGCAACATGAAATACTTCCTTATAGATGCCTGCACTGCATGTAGACTAAAGAAGACACTATGGACCAACACCAGCAGATGACATAGAACCTGAAAACATTAAAGCTACAGACACACCCGGGCCCATGGTGTTCTCACAGGACAAGTGGCTTGGGGCTCCTTCTTTTTCTTTTTCTACTGTTTACTAGCGGATGTCCGCCACCTACAGTTGGAAGAGTCTTGGTGCGAAATGTCAAAATGATCCAAATCTCACAAATCTTTCTCTAGGCTTTTACTTTCACTGCCTTGTTCTGATACATGACTGACTTGGTGTCATAATTCCAGCCGGGCACAATCAACATTTATTAATTTCTCCCTCATGACTAATTTTCAGACGGTTGGCACTTCAGTGAATTAAGGAAGACATCCATAGGTCAATTACCAAATCAGAGTCCCTGATTGGTCAAAGTTCGACCAGGTTTAACTATCAACCCGCGTTTAATGGCTGCAGGTTTCATACGTGGGGCCTGAAAATGGTTGTAAAAACGTGTATAGCGAGGGTTTTGAGCGCAGAAGCCCGAAACACGCATATGTACACAAACAGACTTTTTACTGGAAGTGGGCTCTTCTTCCACTCTTGGATCTTAAGTTTCAATGAAATGTAAAATTTACTTCTATCTAAAAATAAATAAATAAAAATGAAAAGACTATTGAGCAACAGTCCGTTTCATTTTCTCTTTAGCCCAGATAAGACATCTCTGATGTTGTCTCTAGTTCAATCACGGCTTAACTTGAGGTCTTGATGTTCTGACTTCCGCCTCAGTTCAATCCTTGTGATGTTCGGCCAAATTCTTACCTTGGTTTTGCTTTACCATTTTCTCAACACTACAATTATTCCTGTGTCTGAAACACATTTTTGTTCCACTCAGTTTGGATCCAGTACTCTGTGAACAACCAGCTTGTTTAGCAATGATCTTTTGTGGTTTGCCTTTTCTGAAGGGGGTGCAGGTGACTGTCTTCCCCATCATTGCGTACTGTACTGACCTGAATTGGGAAAGCATTTAAGAGCTACGGAAACCTTTATAAGTGTTTTCAGAGGAACTTAATGAGTTTACAGGATCAAATGTTTTTTTTTAAACTGATTTTCTGTCAAAATTAATACTAGTTTTTTATTAACTTAAACTATCATAATAAAAGAATGACAACAAATATTTTTTTCTACATAAAATGATTCTTAATATTAATATCACTTCTCAATACACCTGTAAAACAAATTACTGGTATGTCAATGAAATGACTTTCATTAGAAAATTCAATCCTTTTTTTAAATTACATTTTTTGTTATTTGAAGATTTTTTTCAGATTTGATCAAAAAAGTAATGATTGTTTAAGAAATTTTTCAGCACCACAGTGATTGTCCTCTTGTGACATCCCTGTAATATCACAGAGTTCTGACCTTTTAAAAAAAGTGGGAGTAGGTGGGACAAACAAGCCTGACAGTTGTTGGTATTAGCAGAGTTGAGGGTTCAACTATTGGTGTCAGTCAAAGCCACTCCCCCTGTTAGGTGCATTTGCAAGTTGGTTACATTAAACTGAATGGGGATCGACCACCTAGTGGTAACTTGGTGAACTGGCCTGACTACATTTACTACATCTACTTTTTAAGGCTTGCCTCTTTGGTCCAACCCACCTAACCTTTGTACACCATTTGGGTTGCCAGATTTGAACTCAATCATCAAGGAAGATGATGGTGGTGTTGCAAAATAAAGCAGGTGAACTGGTTTAGATGTTGACTGTGTGTTTGTGTGTGTGAGAGTAGAGGGGGTCTGTTTGTACTTTTTTCCTGGTAGTTGATACCCTGTAACTGACACTGATGTCTCTTTATTTTTTAAGGGGGAGGGGGGTGGGTCCAAAAGTAGGACACGCAGACCCTCGATCGTATCAGGTTATTTACCAGCAGCTAATAAGGACATTAAAACATATAAATGATTATAGGAAATAATAGTCAGTTTTCTGAACAGTGACATTTCCATAACTGGAGTGTTTGTTAGCCTCACTGTGTTAAATAGGATGTATTGATCGTTAAGTTGAATCTGTTGGTTCTGGTTTGCTCCGGATCAGTTTGGATTGATTACCCAGACAGTTTTTTTTTGCTTGGTTTTGTGAAGTTGACAATTAAATACAACTGGAGCGTAAAGCTCAAAACTTGTGTGTATGTATTTTCAGTATTCATGACTAGAGGGAACACCTGCTTAATGGCTGTGAATAGGAAACAGTAGAAACGCTGCAGGCTTGTTTGTCCGTGTGCACACAGTGAGTGATCATTGGTATTTGTTTGGTCAATGGAGGCCTTGGCCACATGTGCATGTTTTGAAAGACCTGGAAAATCACATGGTACCCCGAGTAAGCATTTGACAGAAACACAGTCCTTTTCACCCACAAAAGACAAAAACCCTGGTACCTTTCTTTGGTTCATCCACTCTTGGCATCTTGTTTGGGGGGGGGGCAAACTCATCATCATTGAAGGGTAATCTCCTCATGCCTGAGCTGCATTGGAAAGCAGACACAGATGCACACAAGGCACCAGTTAAAGAGCTGTAACAACCAGCTAACATACTATAAAAGAGTACAAAGCCTGTGAGCATTTTGGGGAAAGAGCAAACACATGCCAGCATTTACTAGGAACGCTTCCACAGTGGGCTTAGCTAATGTAAAGCAAGTGTGAAACATACCTGTCCTCTCCTTCCTCTGCTGAGAAAGGCTGCAAAAGGGGAACATGGAGAATTGGATTTACTCAAATGAAACAAAATATTGCACAAATAAAAACATTACATAGTAAAATTGTATGTTTTATCAGTTTGTTAGTGTTTTTCTGAGTTCACCCGTGGCATTAAATGTACACATGGCTGTGTAAATACAGACATTATAACTCTTCATTGGCTATAAACTGGGTCAAAGGTAAAATAAACTGGTTTCCTGTGCTGACCCATTTACACGTCCATGCCATAACCTGCAAATGCAAACAAAAGATATGCTTAAGGAGTGTCTACATCCAGACATTATTAAAATATTTTTTATTGGACTGGAGTTATTAGTTTCATGTTTGTAATATTTGATGTGTGGATTTATTTTGTATTTATTAGGACATTGACAGATGGGACCGGTTTCATAATAGCTTATCAATATTTGGAAATTTACCTTAAAGGGTGAAAACCAATAATGGAAAACTTATTTTTCTGAAAATCCAGATTTCAAAATGTATTGAGCTCTGACCGCATCGATCAACTGCAGGCGATACTGATAACTGCTTTCTATTCTAGGAACAAAGTCAGTCAACGCACTTTATCAAAGACTCGTTGCGCAACTTTAGTCATGTTCAGTGTCATTGACATCACCAAAAATAACCTGCTTTTCCTCAACCATTGAATTTCCATTAAAGGAAAATAAAAATCCTCAAAACAGAGAAAGAAATTAGGCAGGTTTGTGCTTTTAAGCCATAAGAACCCATCAGTGACATCAATGTTACAGAATATCCCACATAACTTATAATTTTAGGAAACAATAACTAAAAAGGAGCTTGGGTTCGTATAGGGAACTACAAATGTGACCAGCAGGGGGCAGACTTTGTGCATGCGATCTCTTTAATCGAGCAAAATGTAACTACAAATTTTTTCAACCATGTGTTGTTCTCATCCAGTACGTGCCAAGCAGAGAGTTGCTGCTGGCAGCAGAGCTCAGAGTCCACGTGTGGAGGGAATGCATTGCTTCAAAGTAAAACTGATAAAAATAGCTCAACATGCAGACCCACTGCCCTCACACACAGATCTGTCTTTATATTAATTTCCAACTTATTTCTTACTTTCTGCAACCCACACGCCGTTGTATTCTGTGTTTCTATAATCATACGAGCATAATCACGATGGCGGTTTGGGAATAGTGGTGTTCACCCTGGGTTGTTTTGAGTCACCGGTGAATGATTCAGCATGTGAGTAAGCATTATGAAAGCCTGCCATCAGTTTGTGGGACTCCTATCAGAGCTTTAAACCGGGAACTCGCTGTTCCTGCCAACTCGCAGGCAGGCATTCTGGTCACCTTGACCCAGCTGACAGATGGATGGGAGGAGGCAGAAAAGCAAATGTTTAACAGGCTTCCTTAGAGTTTTACAACTGGTAAACAAAACAAAAAAAAACCTGATCCGTCAGTGGGGAGGAGTTAATTATGACTATGCTGTCATCAACAGCGTTGAATGTCTGGAACAGGCACTCACATGGCGCTGGAGGGCAGAGAAGTGGATGTCGGGGATAAACAGGACCGGCTGGGTCTCGAGGTCGTTCATCATCTTGAAGATGGTCACGTCATTGCGCTTCTGGAGGATGGGAACCTTCATGTCTGCAACTGAGAGGACAAAGGCAGAAGAAGCAGATCAACAAGTGAAAGCTCCCCAAAATATATCTTCACCCATGAAGCTTTCATATTATAAAAAATTAGCTGTATGTGTATTTATCAGGCAAAGGATCTCAGCGCTTTTGGCAGAAGAAAATTGTGCAGTAGTTGTTGTATTGTGTCTAGGTTAGTCAGCAGCGCCACCTGCTGGATTGCTTTAGAATTCAGCAATTCTACTTGAGATATTTAAAGTCCCACTCCAGTCATTTTTTGATTTATTTGAAATGCAATCCAGGTGGTTTTTTTAAGTATGATCGTGCTGTTTTCATCCAAAATAAAAAAAAAAAAAACGTGAGTTTTCTAGGACATAGCTTCTGCAGAGCGGCAGTAGTGCAGAAATTCCCCTTTGAATTGTGGGTGGGACTGTTTGTGTGGAGTAAGCCCACCCCATTTCCTGTCATCCCTCTGTTTACAGTTCTCTTGCTAGTTTACAGGGCCTCATATCTCCAATCTAACATTAGCGGTGCAACAAAAACGTCCATTAATGTTGGAACTATCCAGCCGTCCAGTTCTGAGTCAGATTCTAGCTCAGACGAGGAAAACAAAGACATACGTGGATCTATTTGTCTACAAGCGGATGCATCAGAATGGAGCAGAGCAGGGAGATTGTGCTTCTGATTCACAACGATGTAAATAAATACTGAGGAACGCAATGTTACGATTCATTTTTTTATATATGTCCTTCGTTATCAAAATGCCACAAGAACATGTTAAAAACATTAACTTCACTGGTGAAGTTCTTTAAAAGTTAAATACTAATTTTTGCAGATTGACCAAACCAAAAACATATTTAGTTTCCAATAAAGAAAAGACTTACAAGGCGGGTTGCAACTCAGATCCGGCACCTTCCCTTTCCGACGGGACTGTTTCCTTTCCTCGTCTCGGATCTTTCTCTCCGCTCCTTTGTCACAGAACACCTTGATCTGGCAGTAGGCGCGGTGGATGGGTTTATTGCTGCGGTTGTTGTAGCTGTAAGTATCAATCTGCAGGTTCAGAGGGAGGCCCTTCACGCCCTTCTGAGAGGAGAAGTCTGTGCTCAGGCAGTTGACGGAGATGAAGATCTGCAGAGACGGAGGGGGTTTCCATCAAGCGGGTAAAAAGTCAGAAGTCAATCTTAGCTTTCATCCTTATCCTTCATTTTTTTTCTTCATAATGAAGGCCTTTTTTAGTGCTAAGCAAGTGCATTTCTGCGTCCAGTTTTTTTTTTATAATTAAGATTTGCTGCCCTCCTCTGGTCGTTTTAGGTATGACACACGTTTAACCTCCCTTTGTCCTTTCACTGTTTGTACTGTCAACAGCTCTCATTGTCTCAACAGCCATAACAGAAAGTCTGGAAACACTTAAAATGGATGCAGGTAGCACAAGCAGACATTACAGAGACAATTATTTTTAATTTGCAGGATAACATTTTTGTTGTTGTAAATACAAGCGTGCTCTTACAGCAACAATAAAATCTGCTTTAACGAAAAGAGTTTTTAAACCGATTATCTCTTTTTTCCCCATGGTTAAAAGGTAAAATTCAAAATGTCACCCTCCTAAAATGCATTTTAAAAGGAAAAACATAGCACTAATTATTATTCTTTGCTTTCACTATGACATTACATGGCAAGAAAAAAAGAGCATGAATATAAGTCAAAAGCAGGAAGGGAGCCAAAAACACACAAATACACCTCTTTATACATGTCTCATCTTACACGACTGTAACCACGACAACCAAACGGTTAACCCCAGAATTTACCTTAAATCTACAACCAGTTGAAAGTTCCCCACAGCCCAAGTCAGCAACTCCTAAGTGACATCCCCTCTACACACACACACACACACACACACATATCCAAATACACACACAACTGCATCTTCATCTGTAACACAACACCTCGCCGATGAGATGCTCAAACAACGGAACGGTGGGTGTGTACACACGAGATGAATTAGAGAAAACACACAAAGATGAACATCCTATAGACACAAGCCTGGAGGCGTGTGACAGTTAGACCCACATCCTGGTTTTTGCAGGGGAGGTCTGTGCATGTGACCTTATTTATGTAGGTTTTGCTACAGAAAACAACTGCAGGAGATGAAGCGTCAGTGCCGTGAAGCCTCTCAGTATTTTTAGGTTACTGAGAACTAAAAATCTTCTACATGAAGGGTGAGGACAACGACATCCCTTCTGCCTTGTTCCGCCTGCCGAGTTTCCATTATCCTGACTTTTTCCTACTCACATCTGGAGTGCAAAAATAATGAAAATAAAAGGTTTAACTAAAGACAAACTCCCATGTTTTTGTCTTGTAAACGACAAAACTCACCTTCATGAAAGAACACTAAATAAAGTGGCTTCGGCGCGTGATTTCAAACCAGTTGGATCATCCATTTTCTGATATCTCAAGTATGTTGAGAGTGATGTAGGGAGTTAAGACAACCAATGTAAAACCAATGGAACAGTTCTGGGATTAGCAAAGCTGGTTTTGATAAGACCGGCGATGAGCAAACAGCTACCCCCATGTCAGGAGTTTGTTTTAGTTAAAAATGACCTCATCCAAAACAGCAGTGGTGGTGCCACCCATGTAAAAATGGATGCGGGTGTGTGTCTTACTTTGGCCTCCTCGTTCGTGTCCCAGGTGAAGGAAATGGCATTGTAGGAAATCTCCTCAATGTTGTCGATTGTGTTGAAGCTCTCCTTATAGTCAGCTGGAGGAAAAAAGTACAACAGTTATACAAGATAAGTGAAGATCAGAGAAGTATGAGAGGAGCTTCAAGAAAAAAACTGAATTAATGGAACCAGTTTACCAATGTCCAGACATCTCTGTTTGGCTGTGTGTTGCCTGGAATGCCAGTACTTCCAGTGTTTCAGCTGATCCTCCCTGCACTTCTCCTCCCCAAACACCACCATCACCACACTCTGTGGGGTAGAAACGGTTATTTACACTCCATAAATGCCATCTTTTTAGGTTATTTTCAGCTGGATTTGTTGGTTTTTCCTACCCTAACTTTGGTGATGGGCTGCTGAATGCCTTTGTTGTCCACTTCCCTGAGAGTGATTGGGTAGAACTGGCCCTTGTTGAGGTAGGTCATGGTCCCATCCCCGGTCTTCTGACGCAGAGACTTAGACGCCTCAAGAGAGTACTCGAAATTGTTGCTGCAAGTAAAAAAAACAGCAAGGTTTTCCCAACATCAACATGAAAAGTGATCGAAAGCTGCTTCCACATGCAGATGGCGAGACGTTTTAATGTTCAAAACACTGGGCTGCTGCAACTAAGCTGCATTTAAAAATCGTGACAGGTTGGCCTGAAAGTGAGAGTGTTATGTGTCGGAGTCTCCTTGTGAGTGGAACGACAGACGCCATTCTGCTGTGGGGTGTTGGGAGTTGGAGGGCAGCGTGGCAGTGGGTCAGGGGGCAGAGCCACGTACCCGTACACGGTGTCAAAGCATCCCTCAGGCACCAGGGAGGCCATGCGTAACTGGAGATCCGGGAAGGCAAACACCTTCAGAACAGGCAGAAAGAGAGACACAAACGACGGGTTAATTACAACATAAGAAAGAGGATGAAAAGCATTTCCTGTATTTACATTGACATTACACAAAGCTAGATATTACTGCTAAACTACTCTATTAACTTTAAACTACAATATAACAGTTTAATTTTCCAACACAAATGGACTTATTTCTTTATCATATTTTCATTCTAAAACTTATTTTTGATGAAAAACTGTTTTATATAATAAGTCAGTTAAATTGAAAAGAGGATGAACTTTCTTCACTAAGCTGATAAATTCTTACAATTAAAACCCAAAAAAAGCAAATGCTTACCTCAAGAAAAAAAACTTTTAAGAAAAATCAATACTATATTGATACTGCATTTTCTAGGAACAGATCAATTTGGTTTGAATTCTTTTCTTTAAACGCAGCTGAACTATTAGGTTTTCACATGGGTCAGAACCTCTTTTGAAAAATGGTCATATTTTGATAAATAAAAGTTCTTCCCTTTTTCTACAAACGTGTGCCATAACCTCCTGCCATTTTCTTTTTACATCGAAAGCAAACATTTTTACCTGCGGTGGTGGATGTTTGAACACTTCTTACACCAAATGGTATCTACTCTAAGCTTTCTGGATGTTATTAAAAACCCAGTGATATAAGTTTGCTTCCTTCCACTCCCTTTCAAGCAACATTTATTAATGTGTCTAATTATCTTAAGTTTGATTAGTTACTGTATGAATGTATAACTGATGATTATATTGCTGTTGTGTATTATTTCTACTTAATTGCTTGAAATAAACCATTTCAAATAAAAAAAAATCAAAAAGTCTGACACAAATTGGTGTTTTTAACATGTTCTTGTGAAAGAAAATCAAGCTTAAAAATCAATTTCTGAGTTTTTATTCTTCTAATAGTTGTGAATCAGGAGCAGAAAAAAAATGCTGTTTGAAAAAAAAAAAAGCTTGTTTGTGATGTAGAAAACATGCAGGGTTGGCAAGAAGCTCCCTGCCCTGCTCTATTGCAAGAGGTAAGGGGGGCGGGGTTGCTCCGCGCCAAAAGATCCTCACACAGGTTTTTTTTCCAATTTTGGCAAAAAATGGCAAAATTGTAATTAAAAGACCACTGGGAACACTTTTAAAATTGATCAATAGATAATCAGAGTGGGTCTTAGAAGGCTTCTATTTTTTATGTTTTCTATCCAAAACACAGGAATGTGCTAGTGTCATTTTTCAATAAATGCATAACTTTCTTTTGTTTTTTGGAATAGATAATTATCAGAAAATGCTATTAAAATGTGTGAAAGCTTCACCATTACCATCTCTCAGGTTAATATGTAAATCTGACGCTACTTTTGACTCCCCCCCCCCCCCCCCCCATCAGCAATAACAGTTTACAACCTTGTTTAGGTTTTTCCTTCCCTGTACATTTAGCTTTTGTTAAAAATTAAAAAAAAAGGGCTGTGGTGGATGGCTCCCCCACCCCTCCTGTCCCCACTCGGGTTTTGTTGGGTTACTCTTCTTTGAGGTAATTCCCCTCATGGTCAAAAAGAGAAAGAGGAGAGAGAAAGGCCTTTTGCTATTGTAGGAGAAAAGTACAGCACTTTATTGTGTTGGTGAGACAATGGCATAATAACATACTGGCCACTATTTTGGCATGTTCAAATAAAACCAGGGAAGGCTGAGCCCACTGCTGGCTCCGTGGGATCAGGTGAATATCCCATTGTTTGATGGAAGAGATCTGAGAGTGGAGGGAGAGGAAAGTGAAGAAGAGGAACAAGGAAGAAGAGGGGGGGGTGTAGGGAGAGCGTTAGCTTGGTTTTGGAGCGAGGGGGGATCGAAACACTCACCTCCTGGGAACCATCCTTGAAACTCTCGGGAAAGGTGGAGTCTGGAGGCGTGCGGGACTGCGTGCTGGGGCTGAACTGGATGGCGTTTTGGTTGAGCTGGCGGTCAAAGACGCCGGCGTCGTTGCAGTTGTTGGGAACCGTGACCGAGAAGCCGTGTGAGGGCCCCTCCGTCTTGACGGACTGGTAGTTTGGCACTGTGGCGATGGAAACTGTGACAGTTGTATCTGAACAAAAGAGGCGCGTAAACTTGACAGCCATGGTTTTAACTTTAAAAACTGCCTTTGGCTGTTGACGTTGTTGAATGTGAGCAGACCTGGTGAGGGGAAGTGGGTTCTTTTATCTGAAGTCAGCTGAAGAATATTGATGGGTGTCTTGAGGACCTGGACCCTGTTGTCCATATTAGCTTCCTGGTGAGGAGGTATCGGGTGTCTGGCTTGGAGTTGATGCCTATAACACATTTAAAGCACTGCAATCAAAATCTAATTTTATTTGATAATAGTTCAATTAGCTGAAAGTTTTGCAAAACAAAACTATAAAAAAAAAACTACTTTAAATCTTATTTCTTAAGGACCAACTCCAATGGAAATCAAGTTATTGGTGTTTTAACATGGTCTTGTGGCATTTTTCTGATTTTCTTCGTCAATCAGGTGCAAAGGAAAAAAAATGCTGTTGGAAGAAGCTTGTAAATGTGTCGTAGAAGCCACTACGTCAAGCCACAAGCTCCCTGCTCTGCTCCATTCCGATGCATCCACTTGCAGAAGATTTGTGCATCTTTGTTCTCCTTGTCTGAACTGGGATCTGGCTTAGAACTGCACGGCTTGATTGCTTCATCATTGTTCGCCAATTTTGTTGCACCAGTAATGTTAGTTGGGGGTGTGAGGGGCCATAAGCTAGCTGGAGAAAGCGTATACAAGTGGATGGTGGGAAGTGGGGGTGGGCTTATTATGTCCCGCCCACTACTTGGAGGCAAATTTCTAATGAACTCTTGCCTTGTCTGCAGAAAGTATGTCCTAGAAAATAAGATTTATGACTTTGGCCAAAAACTGCGTAATCATAATAAAAAGACCACTGCACTTTTGAAATGGGTCAAACGATGATCGGAGTGGGTCTTCACATAATTTACACGAAAAATGTGTTTAAAAAGTCAAAAAATGTTAAGAATTATATTTAACTTTAAAGGTTTTTATGAAAGGTTTAGAGTCAATCCACAGGAATTTGCCAGACATTAAATTACTCTGTTATTTCCCTTTTCAGTGCTCCAGCCCGATATAAATGATTCAACAAATCTTTTCATGGTGTTTTCCTTTGGCTGTGTTTTTGCCTCTGTATGGGGTGGGGTGGGGGGGCTGCCTACCTTTTGTTGGGATCCACATCAGAGGCCAGCAGTTCTGTCTTGGGCTGGTGTATTGTTCTCTTGTCCCTGGGCACCTGTTTGCGAGGGTAAACACAGCCGCTCAGCATCTGACCACATCACATCCAACAGCACGGGTCATCCTGCTGTCTATTGGGGCTGCCAGTTCAGTTACATCCTCAGTCTAACACATGTTGGGTAAGAATTTGGTGTCTTAATGGGTAAAAATGTATTAAATTTAGAAAACAAAACTGAGTTGGCGGGAAAATGATATTGATGCTTTTTGAAGGAAGCTGTTGACACCTCATAGTAGTCGTAGAGGAAGCCGAGGGCTGCGGCGCTGTCCTCGTCTCCGTTTATGCTCATCATGGCCTTGGTGGCTGCCGTCAGTGGGTTCTCCAGAAACGACTTCCAGGCTTCATCTTCTGTGGTGAAGGAGCGACGCTGGTTGCCATAACCCTGCTTGTTCTGGAGAACCACCACTGCCCGTTTACTGGGGATGAAAATAAAAAAAAGATTTTTTTTTTCTTTAGTTACTTGGCTAAAGGATGGATTTCATACAACCCAAGATTCCTAAAGGCATACAGATTTTCCACGCCGACTGCCAGGAGCCAAAAACTGAAATCACAGCATCTCTAAAAACCGACAAACAGGTTGTAAGTACGGGAGTTCAACCCTGCAGAGGGGTTATTTATCTGCATGACCAGTCGATCAGGCTTTTTTGGTGATTGTGCAACAAATCAGAGCCGCGACATCACGGAGGCGCGACAAAAAGATGCGCTACAGGCCCATCCAGTGTGACGACTTTGGCAGAATCTCGAAACTGATTGGCTGAGGACCTGACCGCAGGTGACGCACCTGACTTTTCGACATTCCTGAGTTTCAACAGACTTTACTGTTATTTGCAAGTAAACCTGTTTGTAAAAAAGAAAGAAATCACGTTCCGATGAACCATCACCGCCTCCGTCTTTTTCCACTTCTTCTGCTGCCATTTTGTGAGACTTTTTGTTCACACCCAACCTTTAAAAATGTTCAGTATACAAACTCAGTTTTTCAAAATAAAATTCATTTGAGAAAAAAAGGGGGTTAAAAAAATCAAAAGAAAGACGTTTAAAAATGCATTTAACCTATGTTTTTTCCGAGAAGGTTACAAAGACATTTTTGTCTTTTTCCACAACAAAACTGATACTCAGTGATCCAATTATGCAATACAAACAAAAATGGTCTCCTTTACCTTGGGGCCCTAAACCAATGAGGTCATATAACCCATGACAAGACCAAAACAAAGTTGATTTTTCTCTACATTAAGATAATCCATTCACAATCATCATATATACATTTTGCGCATGGAAAAGATAGATTTTATTGTTACATTTTTACTCTAAATTTGACAAAGCTTTTTGAGTCATCAGGTGCTTGCTTACAGTCTCTGTTAGCAATCGGGACAACGCCTAACAGGTGTACAATTTCACTCCACTCAAAGTCTCCTTGTTGTTGCCCTCAAAATACATAAAGATCAAATCTGTAACAGGTCCAAATTTTTAGAAAAAAATATTTAAAAAAAAACACGTTTTTTTTCTTCTTTTTCTTTTGCAGAGACAGTTTAATCTTGTTTTATTCCTGAACAAACAACATTAAGAATAAAACAAATAACAAATAATAAAAAAAGCCTCCTGACTGCTTAATCCAGCCGTCTTTACCGCGGTTATTCTAACGGGCGCCTGCGCTCGCACGACAGGTGAAGATACACCTGTACGGGTTTGAACATGACAGGTGAAATCACCATGGGGTAAAAAAAACAAACAAAAAAAACAAAAAAAGGAGAAGAAGGTGTTGTAATCACTTTCCCGCTCGGGAACTAATAATCTTAACGTACCCCCATAGTAAACTATAATATAAATGATAATAATATGGTTCTTTTAAAATGCGAGACCACATATGATATTGCAAGGAAAAAAAAAAGAGAAATAAAAAAATAAAAATCCGCGCGTGCCAAGAAGAAAAAAAAAGGATTAAAGAATCCTCAGGTAGTTCTAATGGTCAGTATTTTTATCAGCAAGTGTCAACGTGGTCGGTCCACAGGCTACAGGTGGAGAGTCACTTACTTGTCATGCTCCTGTGACATCTCCGGTTGGTCGAACTGGACTTTCTAGTTGGTACTGAAAATCCGACCCGTCTTCTTCACCGAGGAAAACTCCGCCGCTATCGCTGAATGAGGGCCGCGGCAACAAACAGGGTGTCCCCGACTGAGAGAACGGGTTTTGTCGGCTTTTCTCGCTTTTGGGGGCAAAGCAGAGATATTGAGGCCGGTTTTACCTGTGACAAGACCGCGGATTGGATTACAGGTGTACGAAGGGGCGGGGCGACATGTCAATTGCGCAGACTCCGGCCGTGATTGGTTCGTCTGGCAGCCTATACCTGGAACTGGGAGAGACTCGAGATAAACCAGTCAGAACAGAGTTTCAAGAATTGTGATTTTTTTCCCCCCCCTGCTATCAATGCATGTCAATTTACCAAAAATAGAAAAAAACCTGACAAAATGTGAAAACAAATTGTTGGCTACTTATAAAGTAAGACATGTTTAAGTGTTTTGAATCTCTAAAAATAACTTTTTAAGATCAAGTATTGCAGCCTAAACGTTAATCACTTTTGGATTTCTTTGCAAAAATTTTTGTCTTTGCGCAAGGTAGGTTTGCATTTTGTTCCTATTTTATTATTTCTCATACCTGCCTTAGCAAGAGACAGGCAGAATATTTTGAAGATGTATTGAAAATAGATCTGAAAACAAACTAGTGAAAGTAAAAATTACTCATTTAAGAAAATACTTAAGTAAGAGTACATCTGTAACTGGCTAACAAACAAACATTTACAGCATAAAAATCTATTAAATTAGACAAATAAAAAAAATGATGTGCAAAATTTATTTGTTCTACACATTGAAATTAGGCAAGGCAAGTTTATTTGCACAATTCATACACAAAGTAATTCAAAGTGCTTCACAAAACAGGAAAATGCATTAAAATCACAATATATAACAGTGCTAAGATTAAAAACATACATAATCATTATAAAATTTACTTTAAAAGACAGTAAAGAGAAAAGAACTTGAACAGATAAGGACCCTTCAGTTATATGCACGGCTAATTAGGAATGTTTTGAGTCTAGATTTGAACGTTAACACAGTAGACGCCTGTCTCACAACCTCAGGGAGACTGTTCCAGCTTTTAGCTGCAGAAGTCTGAAACGATGATTCCCCTTCCTGACTCTAGGCATCCGCAGGAGGCCGGTCCCTGTGGTCCTCAGAGTCTGAGATGGTTCATATGGCGCCAACATGTCAGAGATGTACTTTGGTGCAAGGCCATGGAGAGACTTGTAAATAAAAAATTTCATTAACCGAAAACAGAATTTTGTAATAACTAACCTTTGGGTGGTGCATAGAATAAATATAAATAAATATATTGGCAAGTAAGATTATTTTTTCTTTCTAGTTTGAGAGAATTTGTTTCCCTTTATTAAAAATATCATGTTTTACAGGACATAATTTAATTTCAGCATAAAATAGCTTTAAAAAGCAAGTATATAGTCTGTAACTGAGATTACAGCCTACACACTCGTGCATTTTTAAAGGATGCTAATATTGATGAGACAACAGAAATCTTTATATTGTAAAACATGGATTATTACTTTATATTAACCCCATTATCTGTCCATACAGTCATCTGCAGAGGAAAACAGAAAGTTTAACTGAGTTTTTTTTCTTGTCACAAATCTATTTGTGATGCAAAAGTAAAAGTAAAAGTATGCTCCGGTAAAACTACTTCTGGATTTTTCCTCTTACCAACAGTTACTAAATGTAATTAGTGGTAACTCCTAAAGGTTGAAATCAAAGAAAACAAGGATTTGCTTCTTTTTTTCCAATGATGTATGACGTCCCTCTTCATTAGTGTTGTCTTTTTTTTTGTTAAGGCCGTACTCATTCAATATGAACACCTGAGAGTTGTTCACATTCTCCAGGTGAGCAGATTAACATCAGTCAGCACAGCTGCAGGCAAACGAGTCCTTAAAAATCTCCAGAGTCGTCGTGAATGTGAAATGACAGGATCCCTAATGAAGCTATGTGACGGGTGGGTGCCTTTAACAGTTCGTCCTGCAGCTGAAATTGCGCCTCGTGACTGATGAGCACTGCAAGCTTTCGTCATCACGCCTTCCCAGGAAGTTGGGATCTGTGTGCTGACTTTAAACCAACTTTGATAAGATGAAAAGAAACAGAGTGACAACAAACAGCTTTGTTGGCGACAAAGAGGGCTTAAACGATGCTATCAGGTACATTCAAAGTTTCTCCTTACTCAGACAGAAAGCATCTAACCCCCCCCCCTCCCAAAACCACCGCCACCACGTCCCTGTCAGGCACACAACCTCCTTCTTTTGGATCCTGGTTTACTGTTGATTTATCCCAGTGGAAGGACACCTGCTCCTCGTGGAGCTTGTTTGTGTTTGCACTCAGGGCATCAGATAATACGGAGGAGGATGGATACAATACAAGGATGTGTGTGTTTTTTCTTTTATTTGCCTGTGATGGAGGGATGGGAGGCGGGGCAGAGATGCTGACTTGGCAAGGCGAACGTAGGAGAAAAAAACACAAAAGAAGCAGATCTAAGAGTGGAAAAAAGATAACCTGCTGAGGTTTTTGGATACTCAACATATAAATGAATTTAAAAAAAACAAGAGATTCTAAAATTCTAATCATCTTTGAGCCATTATAAAAGTGTTCCCAGTGGTCTTTTAGTTATGATTTTCTCTTTTTAGCCAGAACATTCTAGGACATAGATTCTGCATTGGAAAGTCACTTCTGAGCCGTGGGCAAAAAGATTTGCATGAAGGAAGCCCTCCCCCCTTCCCATCACCCAGCCGTTATCATGTTCTCACACTAGGTTACAGCCCCTCACAGCCCAAACCTAACAGTACCGGTGCAACAAAAAAGGGCGAGCAATACTGAAGCTTTTCCGTCGTACGGTTTTGAGCCGGAGACCAGCTCAAACGAGGAAAATGAAGACGCACACGGATCGATTTGTCCGCAAACGGATGCATCAGAATGGAGCGAAGCAGGGAGCTTGTATTTTCTACATCCCAAATATGATCTTTTTCAAACAGCATTTTTCCGTACCCTCCTGAATAACAGGAGTTTGAATAAAGAAATACTTAATTTTCCAAATATATGTTCTTAATCATTAGAAAAATGCACCTAGAACATGTCAAAAACAAGAAAAACCCCATTTTCATTTCATTGAATAAATGAAAAACCCCTTGAATGTTGGGAGCTTTTTGTTGTAGTTGAAATAACCTCGGATCACTCTAATTGGCTTCTCGTGATTGCAACAGAACTTTTTACTTTTTGGATGTTACACTCAATTGCCATGTAGGTGTGACCAACAACCTGTTTAGACTTGCACTTGCTGCTTTCTGCAAAGTCGCTTCTGTCGAAGAAAACACGCTCACCCTTAGTGAGTTTTTCTAGGCACCATGAAATAAAAGAGAAGAAGAACATCTCTTCAAAGTTGGCACGGATGAGCCATCCTCTCTGCAGTTGCTGCCGCTCAAACACAGAGAGAGATGGCTGTTGGGAGCAAACAAGGCGTTTCCATGCCCCCGCAGTCCTTGGGGATGCCTCCAACCCCATCTGTCCCACTTCCTCCAACCTTCACCCCCTTACCTCTCACATCCTAGAAGACAGTTAACGCCACCTGGCCTCACTTCTGGCTAACTTCTCAATGGGATGGAAATGAGATGCAAATCCTCTTGTGTCCAGCGTGTGAGCACTTGTGCACCTGAAAACCACTGTAACTGTTCTGAGGTTTGTCTGAGTGGCAGTTGGTGGGCTGGAGTTTTCCAGATTTGGGGTAAACAGATATTTTACAAAATAGAAGTTCATGGAAATAAATACTATTTAAATATTGCCAGTGTGTGCCAGAGGGGTAAACCCTGTAGGACAGCCCATTCACTGAATATGAATACTTTTAGACTGAAGAACACTGGACTGACTACTGGAGTCTCCAGAAGTCTGCTGAGTTTGGGGTTTGATGGTATCGTCTTGTTTCCCACTGATGACAGTGTAAACAGTTCGGCGGCCTGAGGGCACAGCAGACCCACATGCCGCTTCCCAGCTCCTCCAACACTTGTGCTCGTCCGCACAGACGCAGAGGCACACGGGCCGCCGGGGTTTCCAGGTGTGATGGGATTCTGGGATTTTTGTCGGTGTGTTTGTGTATGTTTTGTTTGACAACACCCTTGGTGTTGCTGCAAAATCGACTGACCATTCAGTTTGTTGAAGAGGCCATTATTATTGTTAACAATATTGACATGTGGAACAAGGCACTGAATTAAACTTGAAATGTCACGACTTAGACTCTAATGAGAAACAGAGGAAAAAGGAAAGCCAAATTAAATACATTTTAGACTTATCTCAGCAAAAATGTGAAAACCTTATTTCTGTCTAAACATGGATTAAGTCAAACATGTTTCTTATTCTGTTTGTATCTTGGAAATGTCTTTTTATCTTCTGTTTATGCGCTCAGGCATGTAATCCTAAATTACAATGAAACACTCGGATGTTACAGACGTGCTAAGATGGTGGTGATTTAAAAAAAAAGACATTTGAAACTTTCCCAAAGTTTTCATCCAGATTATTTGCTCATTACAGCAGGTGTTTTCCCTCTGTCGAATGGAAATAAATATTGTGGTTTTCTAAAAATGTAGGTGAATAAAAGGTTAACTGTTGAAGCCGTTTAAAAGCAATCCTAAAATACCAAAAAGTGCTCTTTGTTTTTGTTTGTATTGTATCTTTTCGGCAAGAAAAACATGCACTTAACTAAATAATTTTAAATTAACTATCAAAACGTTAAAGAAAATGAAAAAGATTTTGACAGAAGGTTGTCTTCATTATATAGAAAACAGAATAAATCTATTTTATTTTGGCATATTCTGATCAATAAATGTGAGACAAGTAGATGGGATAGAACTTTATGTTTGTGAACATAAAATAGCGATTTAACTGAATTCTAATGAAGTTTAAATAAATAAGTAAAGAGTGTTAAATGATGGTGCAAAAAACACAGATTCTAAATTTTTTCTTAATTTGTCTTTTTATTTAAGGGGTTTATAATATTGCAATTAATCCAATATAGTATTTACTTTGTCACATTGTTATATATTAATAATGTATTAATACAACACGAATAATATTATTTACTCAGAGTTAATGACTAATTTATTAAGCAGAAACATTTTCCAAGTTAAAAGTATATATTTTCTTCAAAAATCCGTAGGTTGAAGCAAAAAGTACAGTTTTTAATGGATTTTAATGGAAAGATTTCTTCTTTTTATTTAGTTCTCCATACATGATTTAAGACCCTTTTTTCTGCTATAAAAATAGAAGAATAAAATAATAAATATGCAGGAAGTACAGAACTTTCAGTCACTCATCAGTCTTTATGGTTTCTTCATATATTTATAGAAATAAAAAATAAGAAAATCTTTGGCCAAGAAAATTAAAACACCTGCTTGAATTGGAATAAGATCAATGAAATGATAAAGGGGTTAACTCAGGGGTGGGCAAACTTTTTGACTTGTGGGTTACATAGGGTTCTAAGATTTGAAACAAGGGCCGACCCAGGAGCAGATGCTTAGAGGGTTTTGGAAATCCACCTCATAAGAGAAAGAAATAACAAAAGCACACTTTAAATTTGATTAAAAAATTAATATACATATACATATACTTTAATACAGAACATTTTGGGGGGTTTATTTCAAAACTATGGCTTTTTGTCTCATTTTAATGCCATTTGCACAAATGGGTTGAAGCCCCCAAAGGAAAAATGCAAAGTTAGAAAAATGCTGCATTCATGTGATGGTGGAATGATCGGAAAAATGACTTTCCGTCTTAAAAAACACACAGGAACGTCAGAAAAACAAATTCTCCATCAACACATAAATCCAGAATAACTTTCTGCACCTCATCAAAGCTCAATTTATTTGTAGACGCCAGAATTAATGGGAAAAATAAAACTTTAATGAGGATTATCAATATAATTTTTTCCAGCTAGGCGGCCCGATTAAATAGTTTAACGGGCCGCATATGGCCCCTGAGCCGTAGTTTGCCCACCCCTGGGTGAACTCAATGTTTTGCATGGTTCCCATTAGGGACAAATGATTGTCTGTTGCTGCAGAAAATTAAACCCCACTTGTTTTCCTTTTTTTTTATATCTGCACGTTAATTTGACATTTTTAAGCATGAAATGATGATGTAAAAATATTATAATATTTAAAATGTAAATTATATTTAAAATATTTAACACAAAGTGCTTATTGATGATTGATTATCTTCAGAAAAAATTCATTCATGATTTCAGTAAACAGTAACATGAATCACACACCATGTAACAGATATTTAATACTCATTGATTGTAATCAGAATACAATTTCATATTAATCCAGATATTATGTCTGCACATTGCAGATCAAGTAAAGAATTCAGTAGCTTATTGATTGTAATTAAAACATTTCAGTAATCGTTATTGCACATTACACAGTGTAATACTCATTGGTTGTAATTGTTCCCAAGAAGACTGCACCCTCTGGACCCAGTGATTACCGTCCTGTTGCCCTCACGTCCCATGCAGCTAAAGTGCTGGAAAGGATTTTGTTGTCCCACCTGAGACCTCTGGTGAAACCATCTCTGGACCCACTTCAGTTTGCCTACCAGCCACGCATGGGGGTGGAGGATGCTGTTATTCACCTGCTGCAACTGTGAGGTGTTACATTCTTTGATTTCTCCAGTGCGTTCAACACCATCCAGCCCTGGTTACTGGGTGAGAAGCTGCAGCAGATGGGTGTGGACGGCGCCTTGGTCTCCTGGATCATTGATTACTTGTCAGACAGGCCGCAGTTTGCCCGGTTAGGCGGTGTCCTGTCTGACGTGGTGACAAGCAGTGTGGGGGCCCCACAGGGAACTGTGCTCTCTCCCTTCCTGTTCACTTTGTACACCAGTGACTTCCAGTACAACTCAGAGTCTTGCCATCTTCAGAAGTTCTCTGATGACTCTGCTGTTGTTGGCTGCATTAATGGTGGGCGGGAGGAGGAGTACAGGGATCTTGTGGATAAATTCGTGAGATGGTCTGGAGCAAACCACCTGCTGCTCAATGTGGAAAAGACCAGAGAGATGGTGATGGATTTCAGGAAGAAACCACCAGCTTACCAGCCTCTCAGCATCTTTGGCAGAGAAGTGGCAGAGGTAGAGGAGTACAAGTACTTGGGAGTAACCATCGACAACAGACTGAGCTGGAAGAGCAACAGCACTGCTGTGTATAAGAAGGCCAGCAGCAGACTCCATTTCCTGTGGAGGCTAAGGTCCTTCAACGTGTGCAGCAAGATGCTTGAGATCTTTTAACGGTCTATTGTGGCCAGCACTCTGTTCTTCTCGGTGGTCTGCTGGGGGGGCAGCATATCTGCTAGGGACAGTAATAGACTGAACAAACTGATCCGAAGAGCTGGCTCCATAATCGGTTGTAAAATGGACACATTTGAATCTGTGATGGAGAGGAGGACTTTAAATAAGCTGGTATCCATCATGGAGAATCCTGAGCATCCTCTCCATCCTGTACTGAATGGTCAGCGGAGCTCAGGCTAAGGCAGCTTCGCTGTCACACCAACCGCTTCAGGAGATCTTTCATACCTCACTCCATTGGACTCTATAACTTGTCATCCATGTGCAATAGATAAAGTCATTTATGGTCTGTCTGTTTTTCTCTCCTGATGTGGCACGCAATACAACTGTTCTTTTTCACTGATGCTTCTTTCTGATTGATTGATTGTTCTGGTTCTATGTTGTCGTCTATTGTGTGTATGTTTGCATCTTGAGCCTAACGCAGACGCTGCAACAACCCAATTTCCCACGCTGGGATCAATAAAGTATCTTTATCTTTATCTTTATCTTTATCTTTATCTTTAAAAGAGCTTTGATTATTTCACCACAATCAAGTTCACACATGTATTTAGAGTTATTCAAACACCTGTTGATCCTTAACTCCTCTTATCTTCATATAGTGAAATCAAAGTCTCTTTATCCATTTTCTTGAACATTTGAATATTTGAACATTGTTTGAGCTCATTACTTAGACCATTCCAAAGTTTAGTGCCACACACAGACACACAGAAACTTTTCTTTGTGGTTCTTATCAATTCTTGAAGATCTTACGTCTCCTCAGTGCATTTGCCTCCTGTTGCCATACATTAAATTACATATTGTTACACAACAGCACTTTAAGTGCAAGGAGAGATCAGTCATATCTGTAAAGGTTTTTAAAAACGCATTTTGAATTATTTTAAATGAACAAATGTCTAGAATGGCTGCACTGTGGTGTTGTGGTGAACACACACACATGGACACTAGTTTGAATCCCGGTTTGGGTCCTTCCTGTGTGGAATTGGCATGCATGCATCCATAGATTTCTCCTGGCTTCCTCCCATGCTCCAAAAATATGCTTTTTAAGCTGATTATGGACTCTCAGGTAGGAACATGAATGTGTGGTTGGTTGCCTATATGTTGCCCCACTATGGACTGACAAATAGCGTAGAATTAGCAACCACTGCAGTAGGAAAGCAGGACATTCGGAAAAAATTCAAGCTTTCACTTATTGTTACATTACTTTTGATGTGACTCTTTGTCTCAGGCAGTTGCCATGCCTGTCAATGTCTTGATTTGCTTGTTTAATTCTTTTTTTTTTGCTATCATTTTGTCTTTTTCTTGGGTTTCTTTGCAGGCTGGCTGTGACTCCGCCCATTTACCTGTGGATCCTGTTGAGCAGTCTGCTGATCAGCCACGCTGTATTTAAGGAACTCTGTGTTTTCAGTGTTGACTTGTCTTGTCCCATACTTACAGTCTCTGTGTCTATATACTTGAAGGTTATTAGTTTTGGCTTCATGCCGTTTCCCCACTGTGTGTAGGGAGTTTTTTTGAACTCCAGTCCATGACATCTTCGGTTGTGGTTCTTCCCTGCATCTCACCTGGTTGCATGACAAGAGCATTTAAAACCTGAACCCCTTTTGGTTGCTCCTCTTTTCAAATCTCTCCTGCTCATGACATAAATTGTCTACTTTAAAGTACTCCTTACGTCACATGTGTCAATCTCAAGGTCCGCGGGCCAAATGTGGCCCGCCATGTCATTTTATTTGGCCCGCGAGAGAATAAAAGTTTTTAATTTGTTAAAATAAAAGATAAAAATTGGTTTGCATTTTGTCATATCTAGGGGGAATTTGACTTGAAATATCGGATTGGGCAACTATACATTAGGACTTAAACACTGTCCATACAACCCAACCTGACAGAATTAAATGTGAAAGGATTTATGCTAAAGTAACAAGCAAATATATGTTTTCTATGCAGCTGTAATTGTCACTTTAAAAAGTTATAATAAATAAATAAATGAGTAAGTAGTTACATTTATTTTTCATAATATTTAGTCACATTATATTTAGTTACGTGTATAAGTATAAGTATATGCCATATGAGGACAGACACTATGCTGATGTGGCCCTCAGAGAAAATGAGTTTGACACCCCTGCCCTACAAGCTCTTATCCAAAATCTCTACAAGTGTTATTATCAGGTCTCCTGCTTGACTGTTTATTAAATTGTATTTACTGTTTTTACTGTTTATCATTTTTATCTTTACTGATCGTTTTGCTATTGTTATATGTCATTTCCTGTTATTACCTGATGCTTGCCCTTTGTGCTGCTTCTTAGGCACCATCTTTGTAAATGAGAACTGGTTCTCACCTGACTTTACCAGGTTAAAGAAAGGTTATATCCAATCCTAGTTGTTGATTCACACCTTGCATTCGACTCTTTTCTTATTTCCTGTCTTGCCTTTATGAGTTTTTTCTTTTTCTGGAATGCCGCATGATCCATAGTGCTTTCTCAATGTTTCCTTTTATGTTGAAAAAAACTGCTAATGGCGGTTGGGCTACACATTTTTTCAAGTAATTGTATTTTTCTGAAAGTTTCACTCCGATCATCTTTTGAGCTATTTTAAAAATGTTCCCAGTACATAGTTTCTGAAGAGCAGCAATCGTTCATTACAAATTTACTCCTGATTTGTGATTGGGACTGTTGGCAAGCCCACCCCCACTTCCTGTCACCCATCTGTTTACACTCTCTCTTGCTAGTTAACAGCCCCTCACATCCACAACTTAACATTACCGGTATTATTGGAGCCATCCAGTTTTGAGCCAGATGTCAGCTCAGATGAGGAAAATTAAGACATTCATGGATCTATTTGTCTGCAAGTGGACGCACCAGACTGGAGCGGAGCAGGGAGCTGGTAGCTCGCCCAGCATATTTTATATAATTATGCTTAATTTTAAACTGCCCTTCTTCATTTTTTACAGATTCACAACCATTTGAATAAATAAATACTCAGAAATGCAAGTTTAAGCTTAATTTTCTTAATACACGGTATGTCCTCCATCATGCTACAAGACCATGTTAACATCAAAAACACCATTTTTATCGCTGTGTGTCCTTAGTGTAAGCTGGATGTGGGAGCCTATCTTCATCCTGGATTTAATTAAAACTTGAATTTTGGTTTGTTTCTGTATTGCTTTGAGTACATCTCTGTTTTGTTGCTCTGTGGCCTGCATTTCAGACAACCACCAGTGGCGCTGTGGAGTTTGTAAAAGCATTCAGATGTATGTTTACAGGTGGTTTTTGGGATGTCACACGGTTGTTACCACTTCATTTGGTTATTTTATTGGGACAATCTTCATAACTTTCTTATCTTCACGCAATAGTCGCCACCCTGAATTTTGTACTGAAAATCACCTTCCATATACGGAAACACAAACCCAAAAGCCTGTTTTTCTGGGCAATATTCTTAAAGAGCATCATTGCTTCCACCTGCACCCAAAGGGTGACTAAAATCAGGAGTGGACAGTCACTTTACTGGAGACAGAGACACGCTTTTGTTCTCTTCAAGCATATTTTCGGTGCCAGCAAAGAAAGGTCAACAAAGCAAACAAGAAAACTACATATGATTTAAGAAATACAGAATATGGAGCAGAAAACCATCAAATGTGGGTTCTTAGTTACAAGTCTTCCTGACAAAATGACAGTAAACCTACTTCCTTTTTCCTCTTTAACTATAAAAATAAAAAATGGAAATATTTAAAGGACTCATAAAAAAGTTTGCATCTGCCTTACTGTGGGCAGAAGTCCAGGTTTCCCTGAGCCAGTCCCCAGCCCGGATAAAATACAGGCCAAACCACATGTGCAAATCAATGACAGCTGATTCACTGTTGCAACCCGTGAAGAGATATGCCGAAAAGAGAACAAAAGGTTTGGTTCAATGTTCGGGAACGTGCAGAATACTTTCTTAGTTGATTGTCATATAAAAAAAAAAACCAGACTTTTTAATTCACCAAGATACAAACAAAAGCATATTAAGTTTTTAAATCAACAAATTACAAACTTATTTGAGTAACATTTAATTTTAAAAGAAATTAAAAAAACGTCATTTACAAAAAATGAGTGCAAAAAGCTGAGCTACATCTTGCGCACAAATCAACCGTTTTCCAAATGATGGTGTCTGCCAGATCGGACTCAAAGTGGTTGGTCTGTTTGTTTGCTCATTTGTTCTTGTTGTTTTAAATCTGACTTTTAAGCCTTGACTTTATATAGTTTCACATCTGACTCTGAAACCAGTATCTGTTCATTTATTCACTTAAACAGATCTGTTCCGACAGATAAACTAAACCGGCTGGTCTTTAAAAACTGAGCAAGGTGCAATGATTACGATTTAGTTTTAGGTTTACTTTTGGTTTTTGTGTGTCAGTGTTGTGTTGGGCAAATCAGGGCTTCATAGATTGTCTGACTTCTCTACGTCACAACCGACCCGAAATATGAAAGGGGCTCATGTTGAGTTTTTAGGATCTATTTTGCATCATAAGGTGGAAACAGCTTACCCTGGTAAATTCTTTGGATTCTTTTTTTAATGCAAAATGGTGGAAAGTGTTTGCATGAAACAAATCAAACTTTTTTTTATTAAATATCGTAAGAAAAGTTGTTTTTTTAGGTTCCCAACTGAAGTCTTTTTAAAAACAATCCACCTCCTGTTTCACAAAAGCAATCAGCGGAAGGTTTGAGGCCTTTACACTCATCTGATGGTTCGGAGGAATGCTGACAAACGGATCGCTCCACATTCCACTTCCATCACATCCATTTCAAAATGCTATTTAAGGAGCCCCAACCATGGGAAACGTTTCTTTTTGTACAGAGAAAAAATGTCTCAGACTTGTTTATGTGAAATTTACTCGCTCGATGTCCAAAAATAAATACGTTTTTGCACTACATTTAACCAAACGTGCTCAAAACACATTTTAAAAATGGTCCAGTTGTTGTTAAATCATTACATTTTGAACTGTCCATCTCTTTTGCTGGTTCTGTAGAAAGCAGAACTTTGCTCTCTTTGGTTTTGTTATCAGACAAAAATGGCATCTCAGCTTTAAAGAGTTCCTAAAGTTGCCCTTCAACAAGTCTTCAACCTTGCGGCTTTGTGACTGACAGGTACCGTCATGGACATACGGATAACAGTGGAAGTGTTGACTCACCTCACACACAGACTTAATGGGGTGGGAAAGGGTTTATGGATGGGGCCGGTCAGGTGGTTTCAGTGAAGGCGCTTATTGTTGAAGAAAACATAAGAGAGACGACCAAACGAGCTCTGCCGCTTGTCACCGAGTTGACTCTCCCATTCTGTCCAATCCAGTTTTACTTCTGCAGTGATTGATTCAAACCGCCATGCAGAAGCAACAATCACAGTCTCTTACTTTTAAAAGCTGCATTGAGTCCGTTTTCTCTTTAAAGGAACAATAGCTAATGAGCACACCTGAAAGGTTTTCGGGTAAAAGTATGCACAACTTTGCGCTTTGCGTATTGCTTAAGTAGCTGTTGTTTGGGGTTGTGTGTTGTGGAAATATACAGGCAAAAATCTTATGGATTACTTCAGCAAACATTGAAAAAAACAATGAAAGGCGTCAAGCATTTTTGTGACACTGCCAACGTTAGTTTGACGGTGTGAGAGGCTGTAAGCTAGTGGGAGAGAGTGTATATGCAGGGTTGATGGGAAATGAGGGAAGGCTCACTCTGCACCAACAGTACTGCCCCACAACTCAGGGGCAAATTTTGAATGAGGTGCTGCCGCTATGCAGATCCTATGTCTTAGAAAACAACACACATTTTTAATTTGAGCTAAATTGCCGCATTAAAAGACCACTGGGAAAATAGATCAAAAGATAACTGGGGTTTAAAGAAGCTACATACAGTAAGTCACGTTTTATTTTACTACTGCTTTAAAAAAAGTGTTGAATAAAGAAAGATATTTTTGCAAAAATCTCCATTTGATTTGGCCACTACACTGCAAAAACGGAACCATAAGAAAGTAAAAAGACCCTTTGTTTAAGAAAAACGTTCTCATAGTTTGTATTGCAAAAAACAATCTTATCAGGAAAGTATTTCAGTTGCAAAATAATGTAAATTTATGAAAATATGTCTTAGTGATTAGAATTTTCTTCTTAAATTAACAAATTTTCTGCCAATTTTTTGTACAAATTTAAAGAATTTTTGACCTTTTTCCACGGGGGCAGTGTATGGAGAGAAAAATTGGAAGAGAAAAACGTAGTTTATTTTTTAAAACAGGTCTTTGAGATGATTCCTCGTCAAAAGTTAGTTCTTCCACACGCTAAGACAAATGTTCAAGACACACACTCATCAACAAAGCACCTGTTCCACAGAAAATCCGTTGTTAAACCTGAAATTCGCTTCAGGAGGAAGCAGGAAGCAAAGGCAACACATTCAATTTAGTTCAAGCATTTCAAGCGATTAGGTCAAATCCTAAGATGGCACAATGAGGCTTCTGCAAAAAGGCTTAAGGTGCATGATAGAACTTTTACTTATCAAACTGTATGTTGTTTGGAATGTGCTACTTTGTTTTAATGATCACTTTAATTGGTTGAAGCCAAAAACTCAATTCTGAGCAAACCAATGGACAAAATCTCCACAATCCCTCTCTTCTACTGTTTTCTTTACAGAGAAAAATGAACTGAGACATGTTTTTTTTCTCCAAAATAAGGGAACTTTGTTTTTTATAAAACATCCCAAAATTGTCTTTTTTTACTGTAATGTAGCAGTAAACCCCTCTAGAAATCGCACTCAAAGGTTTTTTACTTAAAATGCAAAGCTCTACGCACACTTGCGTGCAAATACTGTTGCACATTTGATTTCTCTGTGGCGACACAGTCAGTAGGAACTCCGCGGGCATGTACGTACCTGCAGGAGTTTCTGTTGCCTTCAGACCAACTGTCACTGCGCTTGTGCTGGAGCGCTTGATTAAGTTTTGCAGGCCACTACTCTTTGGAGAACCCCCTCCACAAGTACTTGTTTTGACAGATAAAGGGGTATTAATGCTTTTCTATGGTTTCTTCTGAAACGTTGAAGAAGAAACTTAATTTTATTGTTGAACGCCTCAGAAAGAGCTTTTATAGGAAAGAGACAATTATGTGATCGTCATGCCCCGACAGAGAACAGGAGGAGTTTCACTTGAACGAAGGCCAAGGCACTCACCCCGGGGGACTGAGGCGCAACGATGTTAGTGACGAAAGACTCTTAATTTGAGAAGCAAATTTTTAAAAACATATAATCAATATTTCACATGTACCCTAAATCCCTAACAAAACTTGATAAGAAAAGGTTTTTTTTTCTTTTAGACTTATCAAACTTTATTAGTAGGACTCCAAACTTACGTTTTGTGTTAAGTCTGTTTGCGGCTCTGCTAAGTTTGTCTCTTAACCTGATCTTCTCCCTGTGGTTGGTGTCACACGATCAAGGTGTGCGGTCAACAGGAGTGTCAATTTGTGAAATTGCTACTCCTACAACAACTTTGAGTGGATGCCTATTGTTACCTGATCCGCAGACCAGTTAAACCAGCAACACCTCTGACCGCAGTCCATCCCAGGGTGGAGAAATCACTGCGTCTCAATGGCTGGATTAAAACAAACCGTCACTTGTGTTTCTTGTTCGTTCGAAGTTTCATTTTGAGTCTGTGTTTACATATGTGTCATGCTTGGATTTTCACACACACGAAGGCCCGTTTGTTAAACATAAAACTACAAAAGGTTACAATTTTGATGAATTTTTATAAAGCTTTTAACTCTCACATTTGAATCTTAGTGGTTCCAAAGGCTGACTCCCTTCTTTCATCCTTTCTTCTTTATTTTTGCAGCGCATTGTCTTTTTTTATCCACATAAAGTAAACACCTTTTTTTTAATCTTTTTTTTAAGATCTGTTAAACTACCTTTATTCACAGATTCGTCCCTGCAGCACTGCAGGTTTTGCAACATTTATGGAATTTTCCTCGTCCGGTTTTTTTCTGTGTGTTCCTTTTTTTAGGCTATGGCAAGGGTTTGCAACCTTCAACACTTAAAGGCCCATTCGGGTTGATTACTGACAAGAACCCAAAAGGAGCCGCAAAGTCTTACAAAAAATGAGACGCCGATATATATTTATGTTATTGTTACTTTTGTGATTAAAATAAATTAACGGTTGCTTTTTGGCCTCAATAAAACATAAATATGAAGACAAAATGTCCTTTATTTCAAAATATTTAATAGTTTAGAACTTTTGACAGAGGTTCACATGGTGTCCTTTCAAAATAAAAGACACCATGTGTCACATGGGACCACAAAGTGACCCATATTTTTCAAACCATAAACCATGCACATTAAATCCTCGAATTTGTTCAAAAACATAAAATCTGCCTTGTTATACGGTGTACCTTAAATAAAGTTTGAGTCAGTTTACTTTTTTCTTACTTGACTACTTACTTTTTCATTTTATGTTAATGTTTAAAATAATAAAAAAACATTTTATTTTCCATTAACCAGAGAGCCTCAATGTAGGGGTAAAAGAACTACAGGTAGCTCCAAAGCCACAGGTCGAGACCCCTGGGCTAGACCGAAGTATGCAGAAATTGCTTGTGTGAAACCAGAGTCCGCAAAGAATGTAAAATGAAAAAAAGGAGACAAAGACCTTCACAGGGTGACCTGGCAAAGATCATTTAAGAGGAGCATATGTGACACTAGTTAGTAAACTCAAGTAAACACATGCAATATTTAATATGGTGGTGTGCAAGGACGCAGCACCTCAGTGCTTTTTCAGTCCTGGAATTTTGTTGTGCATGTAACATGTTGTAATGACGGTAAAGTCTATTCTATTCAATTCCATGTGGTGCATTAACAGCCATTCGTAGGCTGAAGAGTTAGACACTCATGCAGTAATTGGTGGAGAAACTCCCTGCTACAATGTTTTTCTGCTTGTTTATATTATTTGCTGTGGTGTACAACATTCTGTGTTATGCTGCATTTGAAAAGTGCTTTAAAATTAAAGATGGATTTGGTTTGATTTAATTAGCTGCACCTACAGTCAGACAAAAGCTCAGAGGTTCATAAATGAGTTTAAAAAAAACTGTGCAAAGGTCCTGTGGATGTCAACAGCAAACTAAACAATAATAGTTAAATACAATTTTGAAAAAAAAGAAAAACTGAACTGTACAAAAGCTAATTTGCCATCTAACTAATATTTTAGATTATTAAAACCTGAATCTGGTGATGTCATTATCACTTAAACAAACATTCAGACACTATTAAATTAAACTAAATTAAGTAACACACATAATGGTAATGTTGATCCCATTAAACCACCGCACAAGAAAGTAGATTGTGGTGTGAGGTTGGATGCCTTTAGCCAAGAAACTTCAGGACAAACAACTGCCTTGAGAAGCAATGTGAGCACACAAACAAAACATTTAGAAAATGTCAAAACTTTGTCCTCATTTATTCACAAATTCTCATTTTGAGTGCTTAAACACCAAATGTGCCCTTTTGTATTTTTACTTGCAACATGAATATCTTTAATGCTGCTTTATCTACTGACTTTGAAGCAAAATGATTGACATTTTGGCACCTATCATGTATTGTTTGCATTGGACTCTCACTTTTCTGCTCCTAATCACACATGCAAAGGGACCTGTTCACACAAAAAAAACTTGTTTGCATATCTAAACAACATTTGAAGGCTGCATGCTCTGTTGTAAAAAATAAAAGGCGGGAAAAACATTCAATGTTTACATTAACAATATAAAAGAATAGAATAGAATAGAACATTGCCTTGTTACCATTAGCTACATTATCCAGCAGATAGATGCATTATTTCCCTGATGATACAATCAAAATGTTTTATAACAACACTAAATGAAATCCAATATCCAACTTTTAAAAACAACAAGCTATTAGTGGTTTTGTACCAATAGATTGTTTATGCAACAGCATAGACAATCTATGCTGTAAAAAAACCGGTGAAGTAGTAGCATGATCTCTGATTCTTGGAATGCTTGGTCACAGATGACGCAATGAATTAATATGCAGCCTCAAAAATTTTTCAAATTACATATGCTGATTCGTAAAAAGTGATAAATCAGCTAAAAAAATTGGAAATTGAGTGAACATAGGGTTTGTCCTATTTTCTGCTTGAAAAAAATTAAACTGCAATGAGAGCTTTCAGCCACAAGAGGGCAGCAAGGGCGATCAAAATCAATGTGCTTAAAACAAAGAGGTTGCATAACATTGCTCTTTTGCTCAGATTTGTTCCAACATGTCCTTCTTTTTTTATTTTTTTATTTAAAGGATTTGTCTTCAGGCAAACAGCTAGTTTCACTGCGCTCACACACCCAGAACTGCATGCGGACTCCAAATGACACTCGTGTTCTAAACCCGCTATTTTTATGCAAATGTCTCTTCTGGAACAAGCTCTCGTTCATGGAAATCAGCAGCAGACTGCAACTGACGCTGCAGATGAAAGAAATGATATGAAGCCTCAGAATGGGGAAGCATTTCTAAATACAACTCAAAGCTGCACAGTGTGGGACTCTCCTCTCATGAATATTTCACTATTTTCTTTTTTTTTTTAGTTTTGTGCATGTTCCTCTATTACCTCCCTCCCTTTACCCTAAAAGTTGCAATATCATCTTGAAAAGGTGGGGCTGCAGTATCTCCTACCAGGGGAGCAAGATGCGGAAAAGTAATAAAGAAAAAAATCAGATCTGCCTCTTTAACAGCAAAACACATATTTTTTCTTTTTTTGTTGCAGTGTCTTCAAACACCCTAGGGACATACAAGACGTGGAACAAATAAATGCGGCTCTTTGAAAATGCCGGAGACAAAGGATACACACAGGGAAGGAAACAGGACATCAAGACAGGAAGTGCGGCAACAACATCACTGCTCTGGTCCTCCACTTCATTACACACTTGAAAATCTCCTCCCACCTAATCCTCTGCACTTGTGAAGTGCTGGCGTGCCTCTGGTAACTATGGAAACAACTGCATGTAGGCTGCTTGAACTGCATTCAAAGCAATCTTACTGTGAATGCAGGACTTTCCCACCCACAAGAGGGAGAAAAAGAACATTCATCATATTTATGTTAACTCACAAATGTGCACAAAATTAAGACAGTTTTTTTTCATGCACTTCAAAAGGAATTCAATTAATTGTAGCTTTGGCAGATTCAAAGCATTGTGAAAGAACACGTTTGGAATAATTTCACTTAAATTTGCTATAAAAATCAACGTTCTCATAAATTAAAGTGGCTAGCGGCGTTGTGTGGCCCACAGGGGCAACCCACTTTGCCCCCCCATTGCGCCCTTTTTACCTGCCCTCTCTGGCTGCTGCATACCCTCACTATCGTCTTCTGCCCCTGCCACCCTGGTCAGAGCTACACGTGGCAAATGCATGAAAAAGCTTATATTTTAAAATCTCCACAGCAACCATTTTATGTTTTGGTCAACAAGGGGGGACAAGCAGGTCTATGTAATTTTAGAAGAACATGCAAAGGTAAATTATTGGATTTCTTTGGCATCAGGGCATCATCACATTTCAAATATGTTCATCTCAAATGTCCTACTGTTTTGTCACATCACGCCACATTTGTGAGCTCGCCACTCTAACGCTATTCGAAATGGTCAACTTTAAATCCAACATTTTTTCCAAAATAGCTTCCCAATGATGCTGAGGAGTTGGGAGGCGATAGATCAAAATCTCTGGGAGGCATTTACATTTGTAACTGGTACTAAAGGTGATAATTTTGAAAATTCATGATTATGGGCTCTTCTCCAGGTCAAAGGTCAATAAAACTTTGGTTGTGGTTTTAGACTCAGGCTATGTCCGAATTCCCGCCCTAAACCCTAACTAAGAAAAAACCCTAACTAAGAAAAAACTATACAGTGCGGCACTATGTAGTGCCCTGGATTTTAAAAGCAATTCGGACACCGTGCTCACTACTTTTATTTTTTTTTGTTAAAGGCTGGATAGGACATAATCGACTTCACAAAGTTAAAATCTAATTGATGAGCGTTTTGTGACTATTATTTATTATTCATTATTTAAGTCCACTGCCTTCTGAAGTTAAAACGTTGATGGTTTAGTAACCCTTGTGCTATTCTAAGCACTTTACCATTGGGAGTTGGGTCATCTAGACCCACTAGACAGTGCTCTGAACCTTTTTTCTTCATTGATTGGTGAACCTCACTGGTGTCCATGGATTACCTGAAATCTTTCCACCTTTATCCACCTTTGTTATGGTAGGGAGAACAAGTCAATGTAAGGGTGGGGTCATAGCACAAGGGTTAAAAAAATACATTTAAATACATTTGTTTGGCAAAAATTGTTCCGCTGCAATGCCTTGTGGTCTATATTCGCTGATCTAGTGAGCATCTATGCACACTGGTTTTTCGCAGAGACTTTTGGGAGATTTCTAGGGGACTAGATTTTGGAATTGTAGCACTACAAACTGGCGAACAAACTGGCGAAAGCACTATATAGTGCACGATGTGGTAAGTAGGGAAGGAGTTTGGACACAACTGCAGACACAACCTCCATCTGGCGACATGTGAGTTAAATTTTCTGAATATCACTCAACTTTTCCCCCCATATTGTACAAAAATGTGAAAATCTCTAAATTTCACACTTTGACACAAAATGATTGTCGGTTGTTGTGGCATCCCATAATAACTTTAAAACTTTGTTTGGATATCCCCAACAAATTTTTCGGTTTCATTAATGGATTTTGAAATATTTTTTTAGCCCCAGTCCATGAAATGTGGCCCCAGTCCTTGTTATTTTTGGCCCCATTCCTTGTCATTTTTATGGTTTGTGATGTCATCTTTTTATTTTATTTATTTTTTGACGGGGGGGGGGGGGGGGGGGGGGGGGGGGGGACTGTCATGCCCCATGCCCAATAATCATTTTTGTTTTAGTTCTAGGGGCATGCACTATAATAATATGGTCCTTGCAGTCAGTCCAGGACATGATAACCATTAAAACCTCAGACGCCACAACATCAAATGATGCTAGAGCATTTGTAAGGAAAAATTAGAATGCAATATTATTTTACAAGGGTCATCTTTGTTTAACTCCTATTGTGTTTGGGTCAAAACTGACCTGTTATCAAGTGTGAAAACAGGTCAGTTTTGACCCAAACACAACATACAGGTTAAACACTTGTGTAAAAGTTCTCCACCAATTATCATACATTTATTTTGTAATTTTTTGTTTTTTGCGTCACACGTTAAAAATGCAGCTATTTAGGGTTTTTTTTCTGTCAAGTGTCAACATCTGTTCTTCCCCTCCTTTGATGTTGTATTCTTTGTGCCCTTATAGCTGCTTATTGATCTGCTCCAGTTACTTTTCTGACCTGTGGTATTTACAGTGACACAGCTGCCACGTGGAATGCAAGCAACTGTTTGAATCACTGTAAAAATTAAAGGGAGCAAAAAAGATGTAACGATCGTGCTGTCAAATTTGAATTTAAGTATGGTGTATTTGTGGGTTTAGTAAAACACTGATACAATCGGAAATGTGTTTTAAGGTGGTATTTCCATGGCTTTTTGTTGGATCTAGAGCATACGGGTGAGGACCAAATTCCTGCTTGTTTTCCAACATGTCCTGCTTCGGCATGTTCTAATTAGCTGGACACACCTGATCCAGGCAATCAGCCGCGAGTGGAGCAATGAAATCTGGGAAACATGCAGACACCCTGGCCCTTCTAGGATTAGAGTTGCCCATCCCTGATCTGGAGTTATTGTTAATGGATTTTAAAAATTAGATTAGGATTAGGCAGAAAATACCTGCACAGATCTGACAGTGTAGCTGCAATAACTTTGGAATCACAGTTGGTGCTGCGTTGTGCCCCATTTGTTGCAACAAGAGGAGAGTTTGTAACCTAAAATCAAATATAACACTTTCAGCTGCCAATTTGACCAGACTTGAATTGTGACTACCGACATATTGACATTTGCCTGTCCGGTGTGTTTGTTTGTGTGTATGTGGTACTAACATACACACTGCAGACACACTGGGCATGAAAAGCACATTCTTTAACGCACTTTTGGCATATGGTGTTCACACTGGACAAGCAGGGAGGGACTTCTACTTTTACATTTTGTACCGTTTACCAGACGCATGTCCACCACATACAGTCGGAAGAGGCTTGGTGCAAAATATCGAAGCGTTGCAAAACTTTGCAGTTTGGGGGCCTCTGGCGAACAGTGACACGGGGCCCTCTGCAGTTATAGTAATTTATATATTTTTTAAATCCTTACCTATAGGGTAAAATGTTGACTAACTTCCTTACTGGTCCACTTTCATACATTGTCAAGAATCCAAAGGTTTTGGTAGGAATTTAAAAACTGAAATCACATTAAAGTGTTAAAGAAATGTATTTTAGTAATTATTTTTACTTGGAAAAACAATACATTTCTAAAATGCACTCATTTGTTAATACCTCACTTCCTAGACTAACAAATTAGTGCATTTTATTTAATATATCTTCCAACACTTGAAAGTTTGGCAACAAATTTCTTGCTTTCTCTTTACTTTTTCTTCTTTTCACTCAGCTTCATTTGAACATTTGAAAAAAATAAAGCTTAAAATCAGTATTTAATCATAACAAATAATTGATAGAGTCACAGTTTTCCAGTCCAAACGTCCTCTAAAGACCACCAGACCTATCAAATGACTGTCATTTAATTCCAGCTGAGCACAAACTGCAATTATTCATTTGTCCTCCATGATCAAAGTTCAAACTGTTGGTACTTCTGTGAAGTAAAGGGGATGCCATCCATTCGACACTACAAATCCGAGTCCCTGATTGGTTAAAGTTTGACCTGGTTTAGCTCGCAACACTTTTTCGATAGACACAAATTTTGTATGTTGGCCCCCTGAAAAACAGTCCTAGAAACTTGCATAGCTACACATCAATGTGAGTGTTTTGAAGACAGAAGCCCAAAATGCACATTTACATGGACTTTGGTTTTGGACCAGTCTATTGTGACCCACTGCACTGGAAATCTTCCTCTTCAAGTCTCTTCATTTAAATGCACGAACACCATATCATCTCTGCACAAAGATTAGTCATGACAATTAGCTTTGTCCCCTCCTTTTTTTTTTTTTTTTTTTTTTTTACATTTTTTGTTCTTTATTACTTTAGACTCCATGGCAACAATCAAACCCTGGCAGAAGAAGGAGGGGAACACAGACAGTGAAAGACGTGGAGCGATGCGTCATGGCAGGATGCAGACAATTCAGGCTCTTAATGGGCATAAACTTTACTGGGAAGTGATGATATAACCTTTGAGTTTTCTCCTTCATGCTACGACATGTGTAATGACTTGCGGCATGGCATAAATACAGGAAAATGTGAATGCAAAGTTGTGAGCGAAATATGTGCGAAAGTTCACAACACGCTGTCCCAATGCTACAGAAACAGACCTGGATTTGTCACCAGGATCTTTTTGATTTTATCATGGGACAGTCTGGGAATCTGAACCTGGCCTTGTCGATGTGCTTAGTCTGCCCCCTGTGATATAGCCAGTACACGGTTGAAATGCAGCTGTGCTTCATTGAAAATACACAGGATATTCCCACTTACCCATTGCATAAACAAATACCTGCAAGATAAAGACAAAACAGACCTGAACTCTTTTTGATTTGAATTTTAAATGGTTTAATGGGGAAGATTTATTTTAAAAAAAACTTGTACCTGTGATTTTGATTCATTTAACAAACACACAGACACACATTAAGAGAGTATGAATCACTAAACTGTTGAGAAAATGCAAACACATGAGGCTTTGATGTCTACTGAATTCTCACGAATTGCTGCCTGAGAGGCACGCTGTAATGTTATATCACTGTGAATCACTGTGAGACGTGGACACTGCTACACCCCCATGCAGACGCTAGCTGTTGCACCTTTTGCTGACAGCGGCCCACATGGTCTCTCTTCGGTTTGGGACATCGCATCCCTTCTTCTTTTTCTTCCTACAGGCGGACTGAACCCTTTGGTGAGACAACGGCCCGGTCCTACTTTTCTTTGATGCGAGAGGAGATGGAAACGAGACGTTGATGACACGTCCAGGCTCCTCTTTAGGCTCCTCCTTCAATAAAAAACATGTACAGTGGTGTCAACTTTACTGTTTATGGTAATGTGACATTTTTGTGTGGAATCATTTAAATGGATGGAGGTCACATGTAGCTATTAGTCATTTTTGGACTTTTTTAAGCTCAAATCTGAACTCCTAGAAGCTTTTTTTTTAAATAAAATATGATGTGAAGTACAGATTTAAACTTCAAATCTTTTCACAGCAAAACTTCAGCCATGCCTTAAAGTCCCACTCCCATCATGTTTTGATATATTTTCAAAGCAGTGGTCTTTCAATCATGATTACGCTAATTTTAGAAAAAATCTAGAAACCTGTGTTGTTTTCTATTGCATATTTTCTGCAGAGCGGCAGCAGATCATTGCCTCTGAGTTGGGAGCAGGACTGTTGGCGTGGAGCAACCCCACGCCACCTTCCTGTAACCATAACTGAGCTATCCATTTAAACACTCTCCCAGCATTATTGGAGCTGTCCAGCTGTACCATTTAGAGGCAGATGCCAGCTCGGCGGAGGAAAACATGGATCTAGTCGTCTACAAGCGGATGCATCAGAATGGAGCCGAGCAGGGAGCTTGTAGCCTGCCCGGCATTTTTCGCATTTTTTAAATCAATCCTTACGTGGATGGAAAGTGTCAGTCCGAACACTAACAAAACGAAAATCAAATAAATAACAAACAAATAAATACAAAAAAATAAAACACATTTACTTTAAAAATGGGATTTTAAAAAATCCCATTTTTCTCCTTGTCTGTCAGAAGTCAGAGCTCTGTCTCCCCTTCTGGTCACCAGCCGGAACCGTCTCCACAGTTCTGATTGGACTTCATCTCCCAGCAACCCTAGTGCACAGTTTCTGGATGCCACACACCCAACTCTCATTAGCAATCACTCACAGTACACTTAAGCACTGCACTGAGCCTCACTCATTGTGAAGTATTCTTTGTGCCGCTCTGTCTGCATTACTGAGTGTCATGTCTTCTGATTTCCTGACCCTGACCCTGACCCTGACCCTGACCCTGACCCTGACCCTGACCCTGACCCTGACCCTGACCCTGACCCTGACCCTGACTTGTCTCTGACACTGTTTGCCTGCCACCTGCCCTGAATCTCACCTGGATCCTGACTATTCTAGTTTCTTCTCTGATGCTCCCAAGGTCGTTGTTGACCCCTGCCTGCCAGACACTGACTTAGATTTGTGGACTTTTAGCTGTGCTAATAAAGCCTGCTGCAATCTGCCTGTTCTTGTGACATTGTGTCTGTTTATTCTTAGTGTATGTGCCCAACGCATTGAAATTAGAGTTGAAAAAAAAAGCCTCTTTTAGGAACAAAAATAACACCCCTGCAGCATCATCACACAGCAGTGTCTGGATGGAAGGGGACAGGGCAAGGGAAAATAGAAAGATTAGAAGAAAATGTTCATCACCAGAGCTGAACATGACCTAAAGGCGGATGCAAACGCATCGGAAGTGTTCCTGTCCTTTTTGTTTCCTGCAGTCACACCTCAAGCCTGTGGACAGATAACATCAAACAAACATGTTCTGTCAATGGTTATATAATAAAAGATGAATGACAAAACAAAATAAAAAGATTTAACCCTTGTGTTATCTTAGATGACCCTACCCTTACATTGACGTGTTATTCCTACCATGACAAAGGTGGATAAAGGTGGAAAGAGTTCATGTAATCCGTGGACACCAGTGAAGATCACAAATCATTGAAGAAAAAAGGTTCAGAGCACTGACTAGTGGGTCTAGATGACCCAACTCCCAACGTTAAAGTGCCTAGGATAGCACAAGGGTTAAATGGTCCTTTGAAAGAAATTGTGACTTAGGGTAAAAATGTAAGTAAGAATTGTTACACTAACACACCAGAAATCACATCCTGCTAAAGCATTGTTTCCAGGAAGACATTGTGGCAGCACATCCTATAAGGATATCCTGATGTATTTCTGGATACAGGATATTTGTACCAAACCTGTGTCCACATGTTTTTTTTCCCAAATATAGAACGAAGTATAGTTTTTTAAACCACTTTTAATCCATCAGATCTCGAACTGTTAAGCGAAAACTCTTGCATCATATTGTTGTTGTTTTTATACTCTCTAAAGCCCATAACATCAAAGAATTGACAGAAAATTCTAATATTTTGGGAGTTAAGATGCTTTTTAAAGCCTTTGATGAAATCTACAAAAAAGCAATACAATTTAAGTTATGAGATATAGCATCCATTATGATCCGTTGGGTGAATTGGAAAGTTTTTGTTCACAACAATGTCAGTTTACGATGCAAAAATATTGACATGAGTGTTCGGGAAAAAAAGCCTAATTTTTACCTATTGTGCCAATTGAATACAAACTCATTAACACAACTTTTAACGTGATGTCATAAACACTTATCAGCGTACTTCATAGCGACGTCTTCTCTGTAACTGCCTTGCAGAATGCCTCTGCCAGACCAAAGCAACGAGCAAAAAGCGTTGTACCTGACGTTGATACAGACTTTCAAAATTGGTCAGCAAAATATAACATTTGTGAACTATCCCCCTTCTTTAGTCATGTGGTTTTGTTGGAGGCTTTGGTTCGAATCAAAACAGACTGGTTGATGGCGGTCTGATTACAGACCAGATGCAAGGTTCATGACTCGATCTGGATCAAAGTAATGAAAGACAATCCACTATTGGGAAGAAAACATGAACCGAGTTCTAGACAATGGATTTTAAGAGAAGTTTTGGTCATGTTAATGAGAATGGTGTCACAGAAATGCCTGTATCAAATATGATACAAATGGTTAAGTAGGGTTAAAATACAGTAGTTTTTAGCTGTCTACATTTTAACCTGCAGTTTCACTGTATGAAGTAATAATTTCTGAGTCATAATATAAGTGTGGGCAGGTGGCACATGTTACTATAGTGACAAGATCACAGAGGGAGGCAAGAAAACAATTCAAAAGAGAAAGAGCAGACCATGTGCTGAAAAAGCTAATACACTAATGCCACCGCACTATACAGAAATAGAATTTTTAACAATACTACATAAAAAAAAAACACTTTTTTCACGACTGATAAAAATCTATTAGTACAAATTCTGGAAGATTATAAGTATCCTAACAACAGATTTAATTGACTAAATTTCTTCAGAAGCCAAAAGTTTCAGTGAAAAATAAGCAGATGCGAATGTCAAATGATGTAGAAACAGATAAATGAAACCTTTTGGTGCATCCATGTTGGATTGGCATCAAAGCCGGGGAGATCACCCTGCTGACACTACAATTACGTAATCAAGAGGCCTTGTGTGTCCTACCGTTCCCCCAGAATGTGCAGATTAAAAGAAGAAAAAGTTTGATCTTCTCTGATCTCCTGAATTGTTTTATGAGTTTAAAACTCATATGCTACACAACTTATTTAGTAGCTGTGCTGTAGAAAGACCAGCAGGGAGCTGCTAAAAAGAAAATTTTGTATGCTCTTGTGGTACCATTTCTATCGAATCATAAACCAAAAAAGTAATGTTTATATTTAGTTTAACAGCAGTAGGAAAAAAGACTACACTGCACCAAAGAAGACCTAGGGTATGACTAGAAAAAAAATACAATTTTTGACTTGCTTTGTTGTTTCCTACACAGCCCTAGACATGAAAATATAAAATAAAATTAAAATGAGGGGCTGCACGGTGGCGCCGGCACCATCCAAAAACATGCTTCATAGGTGAATTGATTAATCTAAATTGTCCCTAGGTGTGAATGTGAGAGTGCATGGGTGTGTGATTGTGGACACTCTCCCCTGCGACAGACTGGCGAACAGTCCAGGGTGTCCCCTGCCTTCGCCCACAAGTGGCCAGGATAGGCTCTGGCAGCCAGTGACCCTGAAAGGGATGAACAGAAGAAAATGAATGAATGAATGAATAAAATGATTAAAAAAAGTTGTCTCCTCTCCAAAAAATCTGTATTTTATCTGCACAAATTAGAATTTTAAGGACACAAACTAGTAGTTTGAGTGCACAAATTAGTAGTGGGGATTGAAAATACTAAAATACTATTTTAGAGTACAAAATGCTAATTTGTGTGCACAAAGTGTTAATTTATGTCCAAAAAATATTCAATTGTGTGGACAAAATGATCATTTGTGTACACAAAATACTTATTCATGGGCACAAATTATTCATTTGGGGGAACAACTTATTATTATTCTTTATCAGCTGCAGTGGGATGGTCCTGTGTGGCATTGGATGTCTTCTTTTTTAAAGGAAGAAATTATAAAAGTAACAATGATATGTTGATATATGATCATGTAGGAAAATATTTCTCATTATTTATGCAGTTAAAGAAGCTGCATTTCACATTCGACTATACCAGCTTTTCTTAGTAATGCATTATTATGGGTGACAGAATATTTTACTTTCATCTAATCTTGTAACAACAACATGCTTTGGAGGATTTCACATAAAAACCTTTAACAATTCCACAAACTTGGGGCTGAAACGTTCTGCAGGATTTCGGTTATAAATGCATGCAGAACATGCATCACTTCACTGGCTTCTCCTCTTTTCCACTCTTCAGTTTGACCTGGCTAGCTGTTGCTAAGTTTATCCTAATACAGTGAGCCCCTTAGGCATGCAGCAGCAACCCAGAAAAGACAAGACCCACTGTTGAATAATGGGAAGAGGGAGGAGGTGAAGGAGGGATGATGAGACTCAAGGTGCCACATGCTGACACTCAGTGAAAGGAATGTAGGCGTGTGGATAAATGAGTTTAAAAGACCCTTTGTATCTTGCAACTGTGGCAAATATGAGGATGTTGCCGCTTTTTGCCCACAAAGCTGAAATGCGTTTGTGTTAAACCACCTTCTACCCACTAGAGTTTTCTGCCCTCTTTCTGCAGAAATGGAAGCAAACTAACTTTTAGATGAAAAACACCTTTTACTAGATGAGTTTTTGTTTATTTCAAACAACATATTAACTAATAAAGTAAGATAAATGAGATATTCTTGACACTGTCACACATTTATGTGTTCACCCTGCTATTGCGTTACTTTCTTTTATTCTTTTATTCACTTTAATACTTTAATGTACGTCCATTGAAATGTTGGATGAATTGTTTACATATTGCACTCTTGACTTTTCCAGCAGCAGGACTTCTCCCAGCGGGCGTGTTGGAGCATGGATAGAGGCAGTGACTAATGGATTGCTGTTCAGCGGTTGAATTCACGCCCTGTGATGACTCATAGAATACTCACGGTTAATAAAACAGAAATGTTGGCGATCATCACATTTCAGAGACACTGAAATCCGTTTCTTTTGTCACAAACAAACTATTTCTTCTGGTCTGATGACACAAGGTCCAACCTTCACTGAATAAACCAAAGGAGGATGTAGCAACTAAGACTTTCAAAATAAACTTACCCCACCAGTGTTATAAATAATTGTAAAGAATTGTTTTACATTATGAACCACTTTTTGGTTATTCTAAGTACTTTTACACCTTAGCGTTCCATTTTCCCTTTTTAAAACAACAAATCTCAAATTTATTTCACCCAAACAAGAAAAAATATTTCTCCCGAACCAGATTTTTGTGATTAAATACTGAGGTACAGGACATGCTCTTTTTCTCCCAGCTCACTGTGCTAGAAAACACTCTCCTACCAGTACGCCGACGCCTCTCCCCTCAGGAGGCACACGCACTCACCATGGCACCCCTGTAAAGGAAGTGTGCGCTCTCTTTCTACTGTCTACCTTACTGCCTTTCTGGACAGCATTCCTGTGCTGCTTCATGCTTACAAGTTGACACAGGAACCTCGTGATCCCTCTCCACTATTTCCTTAAAAACCCACACGCTGCACCAACAGAAAAAAAACAACAACAATGTGAGGAAACAGGTAGAGAAAATGTTCCTCCATGGTGTTCCTCCACCTTTTTGAGCCTCACAAGAGGGTCAAGAGGATGATATGGAGACAGATGGCAGCTTGGAGAGAAAGAGGAGCGCTGCTGCCCACTCTCATGACTGTTTCATTTGGCTGTAGCTGCTGCTACTGTAACACCCAAGGTTGGAGTATTGGAAGCCCACTTGTTGTGTAACACCTTTTCCTTCCTCCGCATTACCGGGCTGCTTCAGCAATTTTAAATCACAGCGTCTTTCATCTCTACACGGGGAAAATATGTGATTTTTTTCTGTTATACTAAATCCACCCAATGTTATTAATTTAATTTGACGGAGTAATAAACTAAAAAACCATAAACTAGTTTACAACACCTACAACAAAAAAATGTCAAACCTCAGAATATTTTATTTCAGGCGGAAAATGTCTGACGTTTGACGACTCAGAAGTCACGTTTTTCTTCTAAATGTTCAGATCTTATTTAGATTCACTTCCTCAATCAACGAAGGATGTTTCTGAGCTGCACAGGATGACAAACTATTTTGTCCCTATCAGTTTAATACAAAATACTACATTAGAACCTGTAACCAACTTCTATATGCAGCTAAGAGTTGATAAAAGCTGCTTTTTTACCATCTCACTGTCAGTATAATCACTAAAAGAAAAGGAAACAGAGCTTAAAGTTCTGCTTCACTTTTTCTTTCTGTTGTCTAAGTTCATTTTGCTGTTTTACTCACTTCTCTAAATTGCTAATGCTGAGTTCTCCTCACATTACTAATGAGACTCAACAATAGAGCTCAGATTTGATCTCCAAAGTTCTGTTTTTAATGCACTTTGTGAGGATCTCTGTTTGGTTTGACTTTCTTGTTTATTTGTTAGTTTATATATTCAAGTTTCTTTCTTTGTATTTGGTTTCTGTTTTAAATTTGTGTGCTATCTTATAAACTTTCTATAGTCTCTTACATTTCTGTCTACACTAATTATTTCTATGACATCCTCAGCAATGGAAAGAGTTCAAGTAGTTAACGTTTCAAAATAAAACGTCTTTTTTTTAAGTTTAGAAACAAGTTTAGAGACAAATTTAATAGACATTTTATTCATCATAATCATTATCATCCTCCTCCTTTCAAAGAAAGCGCAATACATTAAAGGTAAACATAATAAAAACGTTATTAAAAATGTAATAAATAAGTAAATAAAAGCTTAAAAGCATGCTAAGAACGTGCTGGTAAAGAATAATTACAAAGATCATTGAATGTTTTTGAAAAGACTTCCTTTGAATAAACATGAAAGGTTAAATGGAAATGAGTTTTTAAAAATATCTATACTCTGATAGTGAAATCTGTACACAAACCATGGGAAATGTCAGCTGTTATTGTTCAGTAACATGGACAATTGCAACAAAGCTGAATCTTATGTTCAAAAGCATGTACAAATAGCATTTTACTTCTATCTATCTATCTATCTATCTATCTATCTATCTATCTATCTATCTATCTATCTATCTATCTATCTATCTATCTATCTATCTATCTATCTATCTATCTATCTATCTATCTATCTATCTATCTATCTATCTATCTATCTATCTATCTATCTATCTATCTATCTATCTATCTATCTATCTATCTACAATGTTTAGTTAGACATTATTGACAATGAAATGTCGCAATTATAAAACAGTCAATCTCTCTACGATGGCTTCAGCGTGTGAACGCAGCGAACTGATTGGATGAGCATCACCATGGCAATACGGTTACGTCAACGTCCCTTGCTGTAATTGGAGGAAACCCCGTGGCCCCGGTCTCTGCAGCGTTTCGGTCATCCAAACTATCGGAGACGATCCGCCTTCTGTCGCCGTGCTTAAAAAAGCTATTGGCTAACATCTCAAAATTGACCTGTCAGTCAAAGTAAACCCGGGCTTATGATTGGTCAGCCTTCGCAGATATGAATCCCCTCCTATTTTAACACGTTCAGCTGAATTTCGGGTTCTACTATCGTTCTCTGCCTTTCTGAACAATCTCTCAAATCGGATTAATTTCTAGAGCAATTTTGGACACCAGTAAGTCATAAACTGCGAGTATTTTATCGGTTTTCTTTAAACTATGTGCCTGCTGGATTAGTGCTAAACTTAGACGGCTTTGGCCTTATCAGTGATTTGTATGAAGCCCGCTAACATGACATTTTATATTGAAAGGAGTGGTCGATGCAGCTAACGTCAGCTAGTTTTTGCTAACTTGCTAGTGAGCAGCACCAGACTGCTTTGTGGCGGGTTGGATTGAAGAGTCGGGTGGAGAGCGGGTCTGATGCCCAACTCCTTATAAGCCTCCGTAGATCATTATATTATCTTTGATGTGGCTTTTATGAACGTATTGTGAATTGTTCGCTTTCGAATGTCTCGTCTTAGTTGAAAGGTGAATTGTTCGATAGTAAATTAATGTCTTTTTACGGGTTCCCCCGCACGAGGGTGTTTTTTTTTTATGCTCGTACCGCCGGATACTGTTAATTTTATTTGACTTTATATTTTCACAGCTTCTGGTGAAAAACCTCGGTGATCCTCCGCTCATCGAGTCTAACCACTGCTGACATACATACCACCGGATTCGTTTCTCCTCAGTTCCCCTAAATTAATAAACTATGGATAGAGCGGATCTTATTCAGAAGGCCAAGCTGGCTGAGCAGGCTGAACGCTACGACGACATGGCTGATTGTATGAAGGAGGTTACGGAGAAGGGAGGCGAGCTGTCAAACGAGGAAAGGAACCTGCTCTCCGTCGCCTACAAAAATGTGGTCGGAGCGAGGCGATCCGCATGGAGGGTGTTGTCCAGTATCGGTATGAAGACCGAGGGGAGCGAAAAAAAGCAGCAGATGGTTAAGGAGTACCGAGAGAAGGTGGAGAAGGAGCTGGAGGAGATCTGCAAGTGTGTTTTGGTAAGAGAAAAAAATGAACGTGATGATTAATCTGTAACCGTTTAGGTAAATGTATTATTACAGCTGTATTTGCACATTTCTCTATATTTACTCAACAAGGAAATGCTTTTATTTGATTAGACCTTGTCAACTGCTTTGGTATTTTTGTTTCCTGTGACGTTTCCTCTGCTGTATGAATACTCTCTGCAACGCTTGAAGACAAGAGAGCATTATGCAGTCCTCCCTCAGTTCCTGCCTTTTGGGAATAAAGAACTAGAACAATGGGCTCGGAACTTTTGGCGGTGTGAGCTGACCGGAGGTCATAGTCCCACATCATCAAGGTGTGTCTGAATCGGTTAACTGGTTACTTACACACACAGCGGATGTGTCAAGACACGGTTTAACTGTGTGTTTAGTGCCCATTCAGTCTCGTGAGGCAGACAGAAGTTGATGTGGCTACCCAAGTGCAAAGACAGTACGTGCGTGACTGTACTCTTCCCTATAGCCCATTATATACTGCTTACCAGAAATGACACCCTCCTGCAGAGCTACTTCTTGAAACCAGGGGAATTGAAAGCATTCTAGGGACAATTAAGGCCTCTTTTCACAGGATTCCTACAAGACATTCACTTTATGCTTTCTTTAGTATTTCCAACATCACTTAAGCTTGAATCCAATACTGATCACGTAGCCTGTTGCTTTTAAAATGCATTGTGAAGCAGGACAAGCTATTATTCCAATTAGGAATTAAAGGTTTGACAATGTGTTCTCCCTTTGCTGTAAGTTCTGGTCTCAGCGTTGCCAGCATGTGTTGAGGGAGGTTTTTTTGTTTTTTCTTCTGCTGAAGAGGATGTATGATCTTCATGCTTAAACACACCCACCACAGCCTGACAAGTCAGCTTTGCAAGCTGGAAGGAAAACTCATAGAAACTACATTGAAGAAGAAAAAAGCTGCTTTTTCTTGCTTGATAAAACCAAATGGAGCCTCCCTTTTGAATTTGGTTACATTATAGATGCATACATGTTTTTAGGTTCCAGTTTTTGGCAGTGATGAGAATTTTTAGCTAAGTTAAAGTGCTAGCTGAGCAGAATTAAAAGGGAATCAGGAAAAATACATCATTACCCAGCGGCTGATTGTTGCGGTATCGGTATTCTTAACAGGAAGTTGGTTTGAGAGCGGTGCTGCTGTGGAGAGTACATGAGGGAGGAGAGAAGAATACAGTGAGCTGATTTAGCTTGATGCAATAACCATTGGTCTGTAGAGGAAAATGTGATGTCACTGCACTGATGTAACTGTTGCTCTCGCTTTAGGGCACGCCACTCGCTGCTATGTTCATACTATGCAGTAGGCGTTCCAATAAGTGTTTTAAAAAAAGTACATATGCACATTTAGACTGAATGCTAAGCTGTAAATTCTTTAAGTATTGAAATTCCTGTGGTGTGATTACGTGATTAGATTCTTTTCTTTCTAATATTAAGGATTCATTTAATAAAAAAAAAGCATCATTACACTTGATGTTTTATTGTTGGACCAACAAGAAATTAGAGTGGACGTGTTTCCAGACATTTTTACTGTAAGTGAAATGTTTAATCTACTCGCTGATAAAGCGTTTAACTTGTGCATAAGTCACAGTTTCACTGACACAGATTATCCCCTGTAATCTTCCTAGCATGCCTGCCTAAAGACCTGCATGACTTGGCCTCGATTGCAATTACAGGAAGGAAGTCTTTTTTTCTTTCTTTCTTTTTTTTTTTACAAAAATGTTTGGATATTTTCTTTAATTGTCAACAACTGTTAATAGTTTGATTGTGTTTTGAGGAAAAGCTAAATTATTAGGTTCTGTTTTTATTGTAATTGTAATTTTTATATTTTGTACTCTAAATGAAACCAAACTCTCATGTTTGATGCCTATAATTATGCCTTATATTTTGTTTAAATACTAAAATATCAACTGACATGGTGGAGTTTGGTTCAGTTGTTGATTGACTAGACAGACAACCAGTTCAAATCCGAGACTGTCACCACAATGGCAGTCGACCCAGCACAGTGGTGACAGGTAGAGTGCTGCTTGCAGAGAGTAATCTGGGGCAGAAGATGGTTGCAGACACACCAGAGGCCTGTCCTTGTTAAAGACAATTTGGAGCAAACTAAAGCCTGTCTTCTGATTCTGTGTCAAGCCTATGTAGAGATTCTATAGATGGGACTCGAGCTGATACTAACATTAAATCTAGACATTTGATTTTTCATTATATTACATTTTTTAACCATTTTATTAAACCAAATAAATTGATAACTGTCATTTTTAATAATAACCTGTACCTAGAAAGAAGGTTTTTGTGATTGGTTCTTTAAATATTTCAAATCTAAAATGGTTTAGAGCTTAATGAGGGATCTGGCTGTTACTGCAGGAACACAAACTAGCATGTAGCTGCCAGTTTTAATTGGGCGGGGTTGCATTTTTTAATGTGAACCAGTGCCTATCAAGTGTTGCTATAGCAACAGCTACTGCCAGGGAACATGGCAATGGAGATGAAGATGTGGTGCTGGTATTATCTGTGTTGTTTGAACCTAAATCCTTTTTGAAACCACAGAAGCACAACACACAAATGCGTTGTCTTGGAGTTGCGACCATGTAGGCGCTAATTTTAACTCCATTCAAAAGCGAATGAAACAAGATGGCGCTAAAAAACAAAGGCAGTCATTTGCCTGTGTCATAAGTTAAAGATTGCGTAACCCCAGAGTGTGATCGACTTAGCACAAACTACCAGTTGTCTGGACTTCCTGACTTTCACTTGCCTGAAAGGACTGTTAGCCTTTTTTTCTCCCCTCAAAACAAAAGATCATTGAGAGCCTACAGTGAGACTGAAGCCACATATTTCTGCTGATTGGAAAGGAATGCTGTGCTCTAAGGGGGTCCATACAGAAGCTATTTTTTTTATCCCTAACACATGTTATTTGTGAAGCTAATAGGGAAATTGTGTTGCAATTAGTCAATCTTTTATCTTCAAGTAGTTTTGAACAATGGCTTGCTTGCTTTCAAAGCAAAGTTTATAAATGGCACAGTAAAGTTCCACAGCAGCATGAGACAAAATGTCCCTTGAGTATCTTTGTTATGTATATTAAGCCTTTGGGGAGATGGCCTCTGGAGAAAAGTGGAGTTCAGTGTCATTTCTGACATACCAATAATTTTAAACCAGGGTTTCTATCATGGTTTAAAGATCATTAATATCCTCCTAACCCCTATGAAGTGCAAAGAAGACATTCTTATAACTCTTTCTTGCCTTGAATCATGAATTGGATGTACCATCTCCTAATCAAATCTGGGCTCTTTGGTGGCTCTACTGGCCTTTTATGTGCTTATGTTTTGGGACGATCAATTATTTGAGCCGTTTCACTGTATGGAGGAAATCACTACATGGGCGGGGCTTGGCAATTAGCAGAATTACTGCTCAGGATTTGTGCATCAGTGAACATTGATCTTTGTGTGTTTCCATAGAAACTGCTGGACAACTTTTTGATCGAGAATTCTACAAATCCAGAGAGCAAAGTCTTTTATCTAAAGATGAAGGGGGACTACTACAGATACCTCGCTGAAGTCGCTTCTGGAGACAACAAATCAAGTTTGTATACAACAGCATTATTTGTGAATTAACAGCTTTTACACTTTGTGCTTTTGTCCTTTTATGATACCTTTTTGTTTTTGTAGAAATTGAATTGTGCTCAGTCACATCTTTAAATTATTATTTAAAGGCTAAAAAAATGTCTTTTTTAATGTTAGCAAATATAGAAAATTCAAGTTAGGTATTTGTTCCAATTGAATAAGCGATATTGCAAAGAACAAAATGAGATGAAGAATTTTTGGGATGTGTTTTAAAATTTATAGGAGAACCGATTTAGCTTAGAAAATGTGTTTCACTGTCAAAGAAAATCCTCACATCTTTGGTGGCTTCTATATTCCACTTCCACGCTTGAGATGAAAACAATTAATTTAGAATTTATTCATTGTTCCTCTTGAATATTTAAAGCAAAATGCTTAAAGATTCATTTAAATCAAAATGGTGCCTTAATGTTTTTCTGATGATGGCATTTGAAAAAGATCATATTTGTGACAGGTAGTGGAAGGGGGGCGGGGTTGCTCTGTGCCAGTGGTCACGCCCACAACCTGGAGAAGAATTTTTAATGAACTCCTGCCGCTCTAGAGAAACTATGTCCAGAAAATGACAGATGGTATAATCGTATTAAAAGACCACTGGGAATGCTTTTACAATGGATCAAAAGATGATTGGAGTAGGACTTTTAACAGATATTGAGCTTTAAATAGATTTTCATATCAACAGGCAGCTTTAACATTATTAGGATTTATTTGAATGCTATTTTTTGTTTCTTCAGAGACCATTGAGAGCTCCCAGCAAGCATACCAGGCTGCATTTGACATCAGCACCACTGAGATGGACCCGACACATCCCATTCGCCTGGGCTTGGCACTTAACTTCTCCGTCTTCTACTATGAGATCCTTAACTCTCCAGATAAAGCCTGTGAACTGGCCAAAAAGGTCAGCTTGACTGTCTTCTAACAGTCGTTCAGTTGTGAACCGGCAGTAATGGGCGGTCTTAACTCCTGCTTTCAGGCATTCGACGATGCCATCGCAGAGCTCGACCAGCTACATGAGGAGTCCTACAAAGACAGTACCCTCATCATGCAGCTCCTCAGAGACAATCTCACAGTAAGTGTAGTTTCTCGTGGCAACATGGGAGGAGAAGACGTGGCCGGCTGTTTGCACCCAACATGGGAAGATTCTGAAAAATAATGGCATAGTTGGAACTTGAAGTGCACACCTGTTTCAAGCTTCATTCAAAGGCTTATTTGTTGCCTTGATTTGAAGAGTCCTTCACATTAGATGACCCTACCCAGAATGCATTGGGGTGATCACACTAGCAACGCATACCTCATATTGGCTTCCTAATTTGGCCAAAATCTTTATGTTACATCTTTTAGCAGTTTTTATTTACTATTTGGTTAAGGGTTTGAACTTAAATATCAGGCACTGATGTTAGACCCAGAAATATAACATTCATGAGGAAAAAATAAGGCTTTTCAAAGCTAATTTATAGCTGATTTACCAGATTTTGTTTGGGGGGGGGGTTATGAAATAATTAAAGAGTATTTGTTTTGCCGTATAATTTTGTTAGTTTTAAATCTTTCTATAAACATTTTGGACCACTAAGTTGGCATTATAGTCCTGATATTTCTTTAGATATCCGTCCAATTTTGTGAATGTGGTAAAGCTTTAATATTTGCAGAAATAAATAGAGAAAATGTGCTTTTTTTTTTTTTAAAGTGTGTCTTTAAATTACGGTGTCTTTTTCTCCCCAGTTATGGACATCAGACAACGCGACCGAAGAGGGCGAAGGTGGAGAAGGAGAGGCTGGCGAGACTGAGAACTAAAGCATGATGCCCCTTCTATTGGGATTATCTCCAGAAACATCAGAAAAAAAACGAAAAAAAAACTTTTTACATAATATTCATTCCTTAATGATCCACTTAAACATTCTGCCAGGTAATCCCACATTAACAAAATGATTCAGTTTACACCTCCGATTTGGACAAAAGAACCCTTCATCCCTTCTTTCCTTCAGTTATTGGTTTTGCTTCCCCTTTTCTATTTGAGCTTTAGAGAAATTATTGATACCCCGACAAGAGTCCACTTTAGAGAGAAGAGAAACTGGAATTACCGTAAATGAAAATTTTAGTTTTCCATGACGAGTTATGCCCTATAATAAGAAATACAAAGTTTTGTAATCCTTTTTAGTGTCTGTCTCTAAACAAAAACAAAAAAAAAGTGGCGTGGTACTGTGAAAGCAACTGAGATTAAAAAATTCAATCAAATGTAAAACGTCCTACTGCAGGGAAAGTCGGTGTCCCATTCACATTGGCAGCAAATCTGCAAACCCCACCCAGTCCTTATTGTCGAATCCTCACTTTCTGTTTGGGTTAGCATGCCGTTTTATTTCATCAACGCATGTCTGTTCGAAGGGAACCTCTGGGTCTAGTTTGACCAAACGCAGGGATCCTTTTTAGTGGGAAGAGGAAATATTTGTCATGGTTCTGAGGTATTACACTGGAATGGGAACAATTGCTGTAACTTACAAATCCTCGTGTCCGTTTTTAGTCATTTTGAATGCAGGTTTGTGCACACTCTGCCATGGAGTGGTTTGTTAGTCTGTGGTTGTCACTAGAGATTTGGAACGCCATTGTTTTGCAATTCATTCATTCATTGTCCCTAAAACGCCTCGTGGAATTGTTGAACCTGATATATCAGATGTGAACATGAATAAAACATTTTATAAACCCATTTTTGTGTTTTCTGGTTATTTTGCTTATTTGTAAACTGATCAAAAGCAACTTGTTAGATTTATGCAAAGATTTGAAGAAAGTGTAGAACTAACGTTTATTTAGAAAATGATTGGCTTTCTTTCTCTGCGATTAGATTTTAGGGATTTTGTTTTACTTTAAAGCAAAAACCAAATATCTGTTGGATTAACATCACAAATCATACATTAGCATTGGATGCTCAATGAAATTACGATACTCCCAAGGTGTTTCAGAGAGACCTGAATTTATTTCCAAATATGAAAAAAAAAGTCACTGATGTTTTAGCCTTTGTGTAGATGCCAAATTAAGGTAATTATGGAGCTGAAGTGGTGTGATGCATATTTGCATTAAGGGAATAAAATACAGGACTAGACAATATAAAAATGAAAATCTTACAATATAAAAAGGTAAAATATGTAGTTCCAATGCTGCCAAAGGAAAAGAGCCTGATAGTGACCATAGAGTGATGCAGTAATTATGAGTAATTGCGTATAAATATATGCAACATAATTTACTTGTGAAATTGAATAAAATCAGTTCAATAATAAATCTTAGGTGATGCAGACAAGCTGTAGAATTTCTATTCTCAGACATTTGTTGCATGAAGTGATACAAGTGTTTACATCCTTTAGAAAGTATACTTTTAATCTCAGGTGTAAGGAGCCATGGCACAACAGTGAAGCACCTGCTTCAAATAAAAGAAACTTAAGATTGTCAGGTACCAAGGAATAAATGTCAAATATGTGCACCGTTAATACAAATAATGACACAAAATTAGTTTGTTTTTTGGGCTAAATATTAATATTCATGATAACTCAAAATGGAGTAAGCTGTTTGCATGTTTGTCTGTATGACAGTACTGGGGCATGATTCTAATGAGAAGACAGATGGTGCCCTGGGGTATCTCCAGGGCATCACTAAGCTCCTGACCAGACTGAGGTCCAACCTGGTGATGCTGGCTGGACGGACATGTAATATTTTAATGGTGTTCGGATGCCTTTTCCATCCATCCATCCATCCATCCATCCATCCATCCATCCATCCATCCATCCATCCATCCATCTAATCCCTTTAGGAGTCACAGGCTTCTGGAGCCAGCTGCTGTTGGGTGAAGGTGGGGTTACACCCTGAACAGGTCTCTGGATTTTGGATTCCGTAAAAAAAAGAAAAAAAAAAAAGAGGTTAAATCAGTTGTGTCCACTCCATCCTTTAGATGAGTCCTGCATTTTAGACAAATCCATGTCATAAACTTGTGAGCTAATGCACCAGTAAAGGATTCTGACATTTTAGAATCTCAGGATTTCAAAATAAATGTCTAATAGTGGTCTGAGTGCTGCTCCACAGCTTGTATAGGTCTGTGCAGCCCTCCAGTAACCTGCCTTCATCTGGCACATGCTCGGGGTGAATCTGCACTCATCCGTAAAAAGCAAAGGGTGCCAGTTGCAGATACTGTTCTGTGTCAGATGCTAATCAAGCTCCAGAGTGAAATAATCACAATGTCTATTGTTTTGGGGGGGTTTTTGTGACAATGTTTGCATGGCAACTTTTCAGCTCCTTTCCTCTAGAAACCAAAATTCTTTTCAAAATACACATTACTTTAAAGCGTATAAACGTTAACAGTCACATCAGCGGCCTAGTGGAAGTCAATATTGCAGCAGAACTCGTTCTCCTCCTCTTCACAGCAGCAAAGAGGAAGAGGAGATAGTGGTTCTTCTGTTAGATGAGGCTTTTCTTCTGCTCTGTCCAGTTTAGGTCTCATGCCTGTCTCATGAAATCTTGGCCATGCTTATCAGAATGTAGAAGGTACGACAAACCTTCCTGACAACAACTTAAAGGAATTTCAACCTTGTGTATATCTGGAGCCGATGCTGTCAGTATTGATGGTGACTTTTGACAAATGCTAAACAAGTGAAAAATAAGACAAAGTATTAAACATACACACTTAGAATAATTTTTAATTTTTTTATTTTATTTATTTATTTATTTATTTTGGACTAGTGAAACAAGTGTAAAATAACAAAATAAGACAAAAACGAGACTAAACTTGCAAAAAAAACAAGAAAAAGACAAGTAAATTATATAAAACAAAACAAAACAAAATTATATAAACACCAGTCCAAAAGGGAGTGAGAAGAAGAAAAATCTTATAAACTCTCACCCCCCTTTACCTTAAGCCCTTACTTTCCCACCATCAAAGTCCAGTGCCCTACCCAAGTGTATATGTACATATATACATGTCATTTTCATTTCCAAACAACATGCAAATGAATAACAAAACGTACTGTCAAAGTATGCAGATTTATAAATGCTGACATTCTGTATTTTTTTGTATTTGTACATATTTATCCATGATCATATTTCTGTATCTATATTTAAATTCTTTTATGTTTGGACATTGTTTCAAGCATTTACTAGTTCTGTTCCACAACTTCACTCCACAAATTGAAACACAGAATCTCTTTTTATTTGTACGTGCTTTATGTATGACAAATTTATCTTTTTCCCTAAAATTGTATTTTTCCTCTCTTGTAATAAATAACCTTTGGATATTCGTTGGTAATAAATTTTTTTTGGCATTGAATATTATTTGAGTGGTACAATACGCTACTAGATCGTAAAATTTGAGTAATTTTGATTCTATGAATAATTTATTTGTGTGCTCAAGGTAACTGACTTTGTGTATGATTCGTATTGCTCTCTTCTGAAGTATTGAAATAAAACCCAAACAGGTGAAAACTAATTAAATTCAAATTACACCAAAACACTAAATTATCTGGTTAGTGGAAGTAATAAAATTACTGCTACAATCAGATCTGTATATATGTATATCGATCTTAGTTCAGTTTGAACGATCCGATTCGATCTTATCCACTGACCTATGTCGATTTGAGGCGATTCTGCCTCAGACAGATAAATCTGGTAGGATCGTAGGAATAGAAATCGATTCATCGTTTAATTGTTACACCCCTTTATACACATGTAAATAATAAAATTATAATAACTCCTAATTATAAAGCTCTTATGCATACTATGCAGAACAAATTGAAACCACTTAATAAGTTTGTCACAAAGAGATTAATAAAATCCTTGAAAGGGAGAGGGAGAAAGCAAATTCACATAATTTCACTCCTATTTTGCATTTAATTAATTGTCAGATTGATTTTTAAAGGTTCACAATTGTGGATTTAAACTTGATGAAGACAAAGAAGCCTTAGTGCAGGAAGCATCTGTCTTTAGTCTTTTGTTTTCCAATTACGCCGTGACTATCATTTTCTGCGTTTGTCCTTTTCAACATAAACCAGATAAATGAGTGCACGAGCTGAGAGAAATCAAGGTGTGTCAATCAAATGTCTTAAAATCAGAAAACGGTCATTTTCAGACACCAGATTTTTGTTGGTGTTGTGATCACTTAGAACACAATAACTAAAGAATTTAGATTATTGTCCGATTTTCGGTGTGCATGAGTAAACCAGTAGTTAAACGTAGCAACCACATACGTCACAAAGTTCTATTACGGATGTTTAAAAAACACAGGAAATTATTGATTTTTAAAATAATATTTTAATCAAGAATTTTTTAAAAACCTGTTATTGTGTGGAGTAATTTTTTAAAATCTTTTTTTGTTGCTGTTTTTGTTTTTCTGTCACCAGCGGATGACAGAAAATTTCCCAGTGGCGGACACTTCCGGGTTGCTAACTCAGTTACTAACCGAAGGATTTTTGACAATGACGAGGCTTAAATAGCTGAAATAAACGCTCAAACATGCGTAGTCTAGTTTTAACAATCGTTTTTGCTACTTGCTGGATAGACGGGGCAATAAAACCAAGAACTTACTCGGATGAGAAGGAAAAACAGAGTCCCGAGTTTGGTAAGTAGCCTAACAGAAAAATCAAGCTAGCTTGATTATACTTCTTGTATTGGATACATTTAATTTAGGTAGAAAATGCGGAAGATGGGATGTCTTTGTGCTTTACTATAATAGATACTGACTTTTTATTGTCCGTTTTAGAGCACAGGACCACTTCTTTTTCCTAAATGGATTCAGATTTAGGGCGGCAGAAAAACAACTTAGATTGTAATGTACTACTGTCTGGGGTCTCATTGATGTCCATTCATTCCACAGACGCTCTGAATTCCATCCTATCCGACTATGAAGTGTTGCCTTTTTCGGGCTTACAGCAGCATTCTGTGAGGAAAAGAGATGTTCAAACCCATTCCCACCTGGAGCGCCTGGTTAGCTTCAGAGCCTTGAACAGGTACACTCAGTCAGACCTCTGAACTCTGTAAAGTTTCAGACTAATAATTCATGCTCCCGTTCAGAGTCAAGAAACAAAAATGGAATGATTTTAACTTGCCAGAATTTTACCACGTCACTCTATCTAGCAGCCCAAGTTAAAACAACTCAAATTCAGTGAGAATGTTTGGGATGTGTTTACATCACACACAGAGTTAGGTCCTTGATGTAATTGTAACCCATGGGTGTTTTAGCAATGTTAATTTAGTACACACTTCACCAAACTCAACTGAGTGATGTACTAAGTTCAAAAAGCATACATGTATATTAGCTTTTCTTCTGCAGTTTCATCTCTGATATGATGAAACATAAACCCCGTAAATGTCTGATATAATAATTGGGATTTTGACAGCTCGTTTTTTTATGGGAAAGCAAAGGTGGACTAAGCTTGTTCAGGTATTTTTCTGTCAATGTTTTGACCTGTAACTCTAAAGCCAACATTTTTAATATTAAAGGGCTTTCAGAAATTTGAAGTGATGTGTTGTATCCCTTTCTGAAGTGTCTGAGAAAAACTAATCACATGCTTACAATAATTTTTAAGACCCACTTGGGTTTATAACATGTTTTTGTGGAATAATTAAGAAAGATTAAGCTTAAAATAGCATTTCTGAGTATTTCTTTATTCTAATCTCTGTGAATCAGGAGCAGATGAAAAAAATGCTGTTTGAAAAAGAGTATATTTGGATGTAGAAATAGGCTGGGCAGGCTACAAGGTCCGCTCTGCTCCATTCTGATGCATCCTCTTGTAGACGAATAGATCCATGTGCGTCTTTGTTTTCCTCGTCAGAGCTGTCGTTTGGCTCTAAAGTGGACAACTGGATAGCTCCAATATTGCTCATCATTTTTGTTGGCACCGGTAATTTTAGGCTGGGGTGTGAGGGGCTGTAAGCTAGCGTGAGCAGTTATGAGTGACAGGAAGGCGGCGGGGCTTCTCCTTGCCAACTTAATTATCACTATAATTAAAGACCACTGGGCATGCTTTTACAATAATTGGAGTGGCCCTTTATGTGTAATCCACAGCTTATACACTAATATCTGCCTTTCCCGATTTGTTTGTGTTGTGCTAAAGGCAATCACATTAATTATTTTATTTTTTTTATTTTCCTACTCCAGAGACTTCCAGCTGTATCTGACCACAAACACAGACCTGTTTACAGAAAAGTTTAAGGCCGTGATTGTCGATAAACATGGAAATGAGAAGAACTTTGACGTTCCGCTTCAGAACTTTTTTACTGGACATGTCGTCGGTGAGTCTAAAGAATCAAACTATCTTTTGCTCTTTTTGCCTCCTTTTTTTTCAGGTTAGCAGGTGTTCAATATAAAAAACGGATTCAACTTGTGTTTCTAAAAAATGTATTTTACAGGAGAGGAGAATTCTCGTGTGCAGGCGCACATAGATGCAGATGAGTTTTCTGCTCACATTCTGACAAATGAAGATGAATACAACATTGAGGTAACCACCGGTCCTGTCACTGTCATTTATTTAGAATTTAGAATTAACATTTGTGTGAGACAGTAAAACTTGTTTTTTTGTATATTTTTATAAAAATATGTTTAAAAAAACCCAAATTAAAACATGTAAAACTTTACTTTTTAGCTTTACTGATAACTCAAACTATTTTTCTTTGGCGTCTATTTAGACGGCTTTTTTGGACACATTTGTTGACATAATTGAGTGTTTGTGTTTCTTCTTAGCTTTTTGCTTTTTTGTTTAAATCTCTTATACAATTTCTCTCTTCCTTTTGTCCATCCAGCCTCTGTGGAGGTTCACAGAGTCTCCAAAGGATGACAGATTGCTGTTTTATCGCTCAGACGACATTAAGAACCTGAGCCGCATCGCGTCTCCAAAGGTTTGTGGTTACGTCAAGGCCGAGGACAATGACCTTCTTCCTCACAGCAGCAGGAGAAGCTGGGAAGATCAGGATGGTGAGATCTTTTCTGTGCTTTCTTTGTTGGGGATGATGAATGTTTTATGTGCAGAATGCAACTTCTTGGTTCTGGAGGAAGTGAGGAAATAAGCTAAGAGATTGAAGAACACTGATGAAATTTTTCAATGGTGTCAAATGAGTGTCAGTCTCAGATACTTTTTGAATATTTTTCTGTAAAAAAAAGAGCATGTGATGTGCATTTATACTATGAATAAATCATCTTATTTAAAAATAGAAATGCTTTGATTTATGCTGCAATGAAAACGCATTAATGGTTGTTGGTTTGAAGCCTTCTCTGGGGGAGTTGCAGGGAGGTGAAGGTTCGTATGGAGAGGGCATTCAAATTCATAGAAGCTCTGCTTTAAGTTGTAGTTTTTACAAGTCCTGTGGTGGTGATTTGCTGGAGTCGGAGCCACACTCTCCCACTCTTCTGAATTATGCAACACGGAGTACAGCGTGTGACGCGAAGCTCGTAATGCTGCCTTCCTGTTTTCTGTTCCACTGAAACGCCTCAACCAACCATCTCCATGCGTCACATGAGCCTGACAACACTTTATACACTGTGGAGGAATCAATATGACAGAAATGGTTCATTTGTTTTATTTCAACATCTAAAATATTTAATAAACATTTAAAATGCATTTGTGTAATACATGCATCTAAAACTTTAACTGATTCTTTTTAGGCTTTTTAGACATTATTTTTTATAGGCCAATAAATATGGTTGATGAGAAAATGAAGTAAAATGTACCAAAATTTATCTTGATTGTAGCCTTGCAGTTATTTTTGGGGAACAATATTTTAATCGACTTTAATATTATGGGATTGTGGCTCTACGACAGAACCTGCCCAGTGTGTCTCCTGCCAGCAACCAACAGCAATTGGGACAGGCTCCAGTGACCCCGTGACCTTGAAAGGGATTCAACAGGGTCAGACGTTGAATAGATGGGTAGATTATGAGATTGTTTGGTTTTTTCGAAAAATTAGCTGCAAGTTTTTTACCATTTTTGCTCCACCAGTGAGCATCCAAAGCCCAGACATCGAGATGGTGGACAACTTTAACTACCTGGGTGGGTGTTCACTGGACTGAAAACACTAATATCCTGTACAAGAAAGGCCAAGGTTGCTGCCACCTTCTCAACCACCACATCGGCTGAGTAGCTCCATCAGTAGCAGACTATTACATCCTCTTTGTAAAGAGCATTACTGCAGGGCTTTCATTCTGAACGCCGTTAGACTGTGTAACAGATGCAAATAATAGTTAATCGCTGACAGTACACGACTGTTTTCCTGGTACTGGTATTTCTGTCAATGTAAGTACAGTTTAAATAATCATAGACTTTTCAAATGTTTACACCTTTAAATATTTTTTGCACATTTTAAATTTCCAATCTTTGCTCCTTGATGTTTGTTCCCCATAAATGTTGTGCCATTAGGATTTCCCACTGTGAGATCAAAAAGATTGTCTTATATAAACTTATTTTAAATGTCACAACTGTCCTCATGGTGTAGATCACAGGTGTCAGACTTCTGGTCTTGAGGGCCAGTGTCCTTCATGTTTTCCAATAATCTGCCATAGTAGGTTCTTATTGGCTGATCGAGGTGATCAGCAGCAAATGAAGCAAGGTTTCTGAAAAAACTAACAGGATGTCGGCCCTCGAGACGTGGAGTCGTGGTTGAGATTAACTGTACTTGAATTATCTAAGAGACTTCAAGAGACAATATCTAAGAAAAGATTGCTAGCTAAGATACTTTTGAAATATTTTCATGTATTTACGTTTAATGTCTGCTTACTTCTAGACCACTGTAGAAGAATGAATCATATGGTGTCCTAACTGCTCCTGTTCTTTTTTTTTTATTCCTCTGCAGAACACCATCACAGAGAGAAGAGACAAGCCCACGACCATAAAAAGAACACCTGCCCTTTGTTGCTTGTGGCGGACTACCGCTTCCATCAGCAGATGGGGCGGGGACAAGAGAGCGTGACCATCAACTACCTGGTCTGATCCTAAAATGTTGAACTAATTCAAACTGATTTTTACGTCATAAGATCAGCTGACTGTCATGCTGGTTTACATACTGAAGCGTTTACTTTGATCTACCCTTTCACAATCCAGATTGAGCTGATCGATCGCGTGGATGATATTTATAGGAACACCACCTGGGATGAAGAATACATAGACTACGGAGTCCAGATTAACCAGGTGAGCTACAAGAAGCAGGCGCGTTGCTCTGCAGCAGCATTATGGAGCTTCGTCACAAGACTCCAGTAATCTGAGCTGCATGGAGCGGAGCATGTGAATAACAAGGGGTTTGAGGATTGCATTTGTGAGGACAAACTGAGAGCCTTTGTGTGTTTCATTGAATTTGCCGGAAGGGCTTTATGGATGAATACAGACCCCGTCATAGAGCAGGCTCTTGTTCATCATAAAAAAAGATATTCATAGATGTCACTGCTTTGAGTTATCTTCAAATTTTCTTCACTGTCAAGATTTTTGATTTATTCATATTTAACTCCAAAACTAAAGCCATAGAGTTTTGTTTGCTAACTTAATATAATATAATCGGCTCCCAACATAACATTTGAAAATTTTTGGTGATTTTAAGCATGTTCTTATGGCATTTTTCTGATGATGGAGGACTTATTTAAAGAAAATTAAGATGAAAATTGCATTTCTGAGTATTTTTTTATTCAAACCATTGTGAATCCCAATGAGACAGTAAAAATGCTCTTTGAAAAAGAGCTCATTTGTGGCGTAGAAAATACAGTGGGCAGGCCACCAGCTCCTTGCTCTGAGCTCCCAGCAACGGGGAGGGGAAGGGGGGGCGGGGTTGCTCTACACTGACAGTCCTTCCCACAACCGGAGGTGAATTTCTGATGAACTACTGCTGAAACTATGAACTAAAACTGAACTAAATTTTGGCTAAAACAGCGAAATCATGTGGGAACGCTTTTTAAATAGTTCTAGAGATGATTGAAGTGGGACTTTAACTGTTTTAGATATAAGAAAATTGTTGGTAAACAGCTTCTTTGGTTACTGTTCCTAGATAATCATCAATAAGGAGCCAACAAAACCTCCCCCTGGCAGAGCAAGCAGTCGGTGGGTCCACTACAACATGAAGGATAGTCCTGATGGTGGAAGGGAGGTCTGGGATGTGAAGAAACTTCTGGAGGTAGGACTTCTGCCACCTGTTCAACCAGAGACCATAGATTTTAGTCAGCTTGAGAAAATGTTTTTGATTTTTCACGTAATATTCACAGCAGCGCATAGATCTGATCAGTTAATTATTCACGCGTTGACATATGTATATATATGTATTTTTTTTTCTCGTCACTTAGCAATTTAGCTCAGACATAGCTGACAACGCCTCGGCTGTGTGTCTGGCGCATCTATTCACCTACCAGGATTTTGATGAAGGGACTCTAGGATTGGCGTACGTCGCTCCGTCCAAACCTCAAGCTTTAGGGGGTCTCTGCTCAAGACGTAAGACACAATTTGTTTGTCTCAGAAGGTCTTCACTGGTTTGATATAACTCTTTGGTATTTCCTTTGGAAAATGAGTAGTTCTGAGTTACCCTTAGCATTTGGAAATAAGGTAAATAAACCTTAAGTACACTGGAAAAAAATGTTTAGGACTGCAATCAGGGAGAGGTAAGAGTAGTTCTGCTCTTACCAAAATAAAAGTTATTTATTGATTTTGTTTTTGTGTGTGTCTTTTAAAAGCCTATTACCCATCTGCTTCATCCAAGAAGGCCAGTTATCTCAACACGGGCCTGACCAGCACCAAGAACTACGGCAAAACCATCCTCACAAAGGTTTGTATCCTGTTTAATGGATCATGCTGATCAGAGGTGCTAACTTTTTTCTATTTTAAAACCTAAAATTTTTTGTTGTGAAGATAAAGAACAAAGTAAATGGTTCTGCTTCAAACTAACTGGTTGTTCTTGTGATTAACCCCTCATATGGGTTGGGTTTATGTCTTTTCAGGAGGCAGATTTAGTCACCACTCATGAATTGGGTCACAACTTCGGAGCTGAACACGACCCCGATAACATCCCTTACTGTGCTCCCAGTGACAATGAGGGGGGGAAATTTGTGATGTACCCCATCGCTGTGAGCGGAGACCATGTCAACAACAAGGTAGCAGTCCAGACTATAAATGAATAAACTTTTTTTTTACTATTAAAAATTTTCAGAAGCTTATTGACATCAGATCTCCTGCAGTATCTCAACAGGAGTTTATATATATATATATATTAGGCCTGCACAATATACCGTAAATTTGTCGTTATCGCAAAATCAAGCAGTGCAATATCCATAACGCAAAAATCAGCTAAAATCACAATGAATGATTACCTTAAATGTGCTAAAACAATCCTAAGGCAGCTTGAAGCATTTACAAATCCAATAAATCCATTTATACATTTGACCAATCAGATGAGCCCTTTTATGTTAGATGTTTGCCTCCTACGTCAATGAGGGTCATTTGGAGGATAATTTTTTAAACTGGTGCAATGAATTAGTAATGATGTTTTTGATTGTTTTTCTTTTTGTTTATATACCGCAAATTATATCGTTATCGCAAGATTGATCACTAATATCGAATATCGCAAGCTTTGCTCATATCGTGCAGAACTAATATATATTAATATTTTTCTGCAAACAGGCATTCAAAACTCATCACAAGGATGCAGAAATGTTCTCATTTATTACCGACAAAAACACTCACATTCTTATCACCGATGTCCATGTATGGTGTTTTATTAACCTCGTGTCATAAATAATTGCCCTCTAGGCAGTTTTGCTGTGACACTTCTGCTTTCTGCATGTCTGCTTTGGAGGCTTCTGGTCTCCAAGGAGCCATAATCAATACTTAAATCGCAATTAGCTCTGTGAAAGTCTGATAAAGCCAGCAATTCTAAGGTTTTTTCTTTTTTTTTTTTACATGAAAAATGTATTTTTATAAACCTTTAAATAAATTGCACATGTTTTTTTTGTGTGTGGGTGTTTTAGCTTAATTTTGGTGCTTCTGTTATTTTTTTCTGCAGCGCTTCTCTAACTGCAGCAAGATCTCAGTCGGGAAGACGCTGCGCTCTAAGGCTCCCTTGTGCTTCAAGGAGAGGAACAGCAAAGTCTGTGGCAACTCCCGAGTGGAGGAAGGGGAGCAGTGCGACCCCGGCCTGCTCAATCTCAACAAGGACCCCTGCTGCACTCCTGACTGCCAGTTCAAACCCACCGCCAAATGCAGGTCAGCCGCCCAAAAGGAACAGCAGCGCGCATCCAAGTCTTAAAAATGTCAGTCCAAAGAGCTGCTGTGTCTTCTCCACAGTGACACAAACAGTCTGTGCTGTAAGAACTGCCAGTTCAAGGCGCGAGGGGAAAGATGCCAGGAGCCCATTAATGCCACCTGCAAGGGCATCTCTTCCTGCACAGGTGATTGATTTACTGCTGCCGGTTCAAAACTTTTGAAAAAACAACTCTCCCTCAAACTCTATGACGTCATTCTATGGTTTCTGTTGATGGTTGGTAAAGCTTAAAAATGTGGTAACAAAAACTGTTGTCATTTTCGTCACCTGACAGGAAACAGTAGCGAGTGCCCTCCCCCTGAAAACGCTCCAGACAACACGGTGTGCGTCGACAGCGGTCAATGTCGCAACGGAGAATGTCACCCGTTCTGCGAGGCCATACAGAACAGTCACTCTTGTGCTTGTAATGGTAAAAGGCATTTAGTCAGGAGAATGGAATTTAATTTCTGTTTGCATTGCCTCAGAAAAGGATCCCAATGACAACAGAGGTTATGAATCAAGTTGACAAAGTATTATTTAGTCAGTTATTAAAAGCTATAAAACATTTTTCAAAATTCCATTGTGGAGCTTTTTCATGGACTAATCTTCTTGATTTATTCCAAATTGTTACTTTATGAAATGAAATGCATTAGTCAGCTTTGCTACTTTGTTGGATCTCATTTTGGAATTTTACAATTCTATCTTATTATTTGTTTCTTTTTTGCAGAGACTGACAACTCCTGCAAAGTGTGTTGCAAGGACAAAAATGGTTTCTGCTCTCCTGTCACCCAGGCTGACGGCAGCTTTCTTTACCTGCGGAAGGGCAAACCCTGCACTGTGGGCTTCTGCGATGGGAATGTGAGTCTGCAAACCTCAAGGCCTCCACTAAAAACCCTGGAAATGTCCTCATGACCTCTTGGTTTCCTTTCTTTTTGAACAGGGGAAGTGCATGAAACAAGTCCAAGATGTGATTGAGAGATTGTGGGATTTTATCGACAAGCTGGATATAAACACGTTTGGTAGGTGGCTTAGGCTGATCATCGCACATCTCATGCTCCCTTTTTGCCTGAAGGATCCTCCCTACCTTTAACTCTTCATCAGGAAAGTTCTTGGCTGATAACATAGTGGGTTCCGTCGTGGTGTTTTCCCTCATCTTCTGGATTCCTCTCAGTATCCTTGTTCATTGTATGGTAAGAAATAAACACCACCCCCTTTTTGATGACATGTTCTTGGGATTCTTTTCTTGCATAGCTAATGTTCTCATCTGTATTTCTTCTGTAGGACAAACGTCTTGACCAGCAGTACGAGGAGAGCAAAAGGGTCTTTTATTCCACTGGAAATGTGAGTTCTTCTTTTTTAAAACATTCCCCTGGTCTTGCTGCCACTTTAACCTAACTAATCACTGCTTTTTCAGACTCACGCATATTAATAGTGGGAGGGGATAGCACCTATGATGCAGGAAGTAGCTACATCCCAGAGTTTTTTGCAGAATTAAAAAGTTTGTGTGGGAGTTTGTAGAAGAAAGGGAATTATCATTGATTTGTTGTTTAAATTTAGTTTTTATTCATTCTTGCAGTTTGCAGTGCTTCTGTACTTTTGTCATCAACACTTCATTGTTTTAAAGCTCAAAAAATAAAAAAATTAACAATAACTATTGGAAATGTAGATTTTTGAAGCGTTTCTATTCGAATATGAGGTAGTTTTCAAAATGAACACTTTTTTTAATGATCACCAGGATTTAAAGCTTTTTAAATCTACATTCATATAGTTTTGCCTTTTTTAAAAGACAGATGTGGATAATTTTGGCTTTTTAACTCATTGGTGCTTGTAAAAACTTTTCAAACATTGAAAACCAAAAATGGTCAACTCTAACTTTTAATTGTAGTCTGCACAATCTAAAATGACAAACCCTCAGCTTTCAGCTTTAAAACTGAACTTGTCTTCCTTGTTTTTGGGAATTATAATAAGCAGATAAGTGGGTTTTGTTAAAATGTTTTAAGTAATTGAGCTCAAAAGGATCAGAAAGTAGTGAGTTGGTGGTCACATGGAGCCGTTCCTGAATGACCTGTCCACGCCTCTTTGCCTCTGAACTGCAGCAGATGGTGGAGGTTTGTGGTAAAGCTCCAGCTGCAGGTGAGTCTTTGGCCGAATCCGAATTCTTCCCCTTCCCCCATGGCTTCTCCCTACCGGACATCACTCCCACTCGATGACGTCCTCAAAAGCTGCTGGTTCGTAGCTGCCAGCTCTCAGAAAATGCATAACATCAGTTTTAAAACTTTAAAAAAGTCACGCTAAAGCATAAAACTCATTATTTACAATTAGAAGTACACTTTTGTGCGTCATTTTGTACGTATTGGTGGGGGGATACAGAGCCCTCCACCGTCAGCTTTTCCCAGTCAAAAAACTTTTCCCTCCAAATGCCCCTACAATCGGAGGGATAGGGAGAAGCCAGAGGGGTAGGGGAAGAATTGGGATTCGGCCCTTGTGTGTGCCACAGCATGCTGTTGCCATCGACTCCATGATGCATGGTCATCTGTGACGGTCCTGCTCTGTTTGGAAGTCTCTGGCGGTATACGCTGATCTGTGCTGCACTTTCCACACCTTCAATCTCACCTTCATCAAACAGAGAAGTGGTGGTGAAATGTACAAAAACCTTCTCTGTGCTGACGCAGAAATTACCTCGTGAAGGCAAGACTGTTTCAGGAGGATTGAAGCAGCAAGACAAAAAGCGCGTGTTGTTGTGACTCTGGATGGATTATGACATTGTCTTTTTTCCAAGTTTGAATTTACAGCAGATTTTTTACAGTTATAAAATATGATTTTGTACATTTTAATAATTGACTGGACATGAGAACTGGACAGTGACCCTCCCCCCTCATGTTCCAAACAGGAAGTACCTGCTGACTCCAAGAAGCCAAAATCCCATAGACTTCTATTGAGAAATAAACCGCTGTTGCTACAATTTTTAGCTTCTTGCTAATTCTATTTTTTTTAATCCTTTTTCTTTATTGGAAGTTATATAGGGTATAAACTGACCAATCAGATGCCTTAAAAAGGATGCGGTTCCTGCTGACCCCCTGCTCAAAACGTTTGACAGATTTTGTGTGGCCTGATTTCAGTGGAAGTGGCGTGAACTTCTGACAAGCTCACTTATGATTGGTGAGAGTGGTTGCCATAGAAACTCAGAACAATTCAAATCAATCACTGCTTCCAGACGTTGTCTGGCTCCAACTTGGTGGCATTAATTTTGTGAAAAAATGGTGACTGAATTGGCTTCATTTAGCCGGAGCTGAAAGTGAAGTATTTTCTAGGGGTGATGTCACACTCACTCAGTCCAGTTCTCATATACAATCAATGATTGTAACGGCAAAGTACAAAAACAAACAAGTTTTCCACTTTACATTACTCTTTAAGTGGAAACCAACAAAAAAAAAAGAAAAAGTTTACATTTTTAGTTCTCGTTTACATCCTTTTTATTACTTTGTGGTTTTGGTGTTGTTGTAAATTACTGTACATTTCAGATTTAGAAAAAATGTGCAGAATATGCCCCCGGCATGATTAAAAACCAACATTCATAGACGGCATCAGTTTAACCATCAGAAATGTTCACATTGAGTTCAGTTGAATGTGAAATGAAGCCTTATTAGCACTGTAACCAGGAGCAACACCAGTTCTTGCGAATACTGCTGCCTAGATAAGCAGCTTTAATAACTACAAGAAGAGATCTTTCTTTTGCTTTTACTCCATTAAAGGAAGATTCAGTTGTTTTGTCTTCTTTTTTTTTATCCCTTAAATTAGTGCACACCCTAAAGACCCACTCTGATAATCTTTATAAGAATATATTAAAAGGACCCAGTCCTGGCTCAGAGTTGGACATCTCTGATGTTTTCTCGTTTTCTCTGTAGTGCCCAGAGACGGCGAGCAGCTTCGAGCCAATGCCTCCGCGCCTCGTCAAGCTTCCCTTGTCCTCCGCTGGTCGGACCGGGCAGTCCTCCCAACAAGCTCCGCTGCTGAGCCCCGCCTGGGCAACCTCAACGGCCAGCGCCAGTACCCAGGACCCCGGCCCGAGCTTCGCCAGCCACCCGGACTGCGCCGCGCTGATGCGAATGGCCACCATCCAGGAGGACACCAGCGACTCCCAGCCGGGAGAGGAGGGCGATTTCACAACCGCAGGAGCCTCCTCGTCGGCTACGAAGTCCTCCTTCGAGGATCTGACCGGACAGAACCCGACAGCAAAGGAGCGGTGGCGCCTCAAGAGACAGGACTGCATTGACACTAAAGAGACAGATTGCTGAGAGAAAAACAAGCGTCTCTTTTTTGATTCCACCTCAGATGAAATCATTTGTGGGTCAGATTTTAATTTTCTTTACTCAATTTCTGGTGAAAATGTAATACCTCTTGCTTTATTTGTGCCTTTTTTCTTCATTTGAAGACTTGAAATGTATAAGATGTCTCTTTTTTTTGGATAGAAACTACAGCAAACATGTTTTAACTTTGTTTAATGTTTTTTTATGGATGATTCTGTTGACTGCATAAGTCCACGACTACTTTCCACAATACTTCCTGCATAATTTCTCTCAAATGTGGAACAGAAAGTCACTTGAAGTAATCACCTTTGATCCAATTTCCATTGTTTTTTTTTTTTAGTGCTACTTTTGAACCGTTTAATGCTGTTTCACACTAACTTCATAACAATATGCTAATTGTAGGTCAAGAAAAATCCCAGTTGCAAGTTTATGAGATGGATGTAAAAACATCTGAATTGTTGTAACTCCTGTTAGTTTTATATTTGTATGTTTCTTTGAGATCTTCATTAAATACACTTTTCAAATAAAGAAAAACCTCTTTATTGTGTTAAAAATGAACATATTTCTAAATCTTTCTTTACAGATTATTCTAAAAAGAAAAAAAAAACCCACTGCAGTGCAAACAGCCCTCTTCAGTTAGTTGTTACAGAGGAGACTGGTTTCTGGACTGCTGGCATCAATGTCTCCCCAGTAAGGTAGGATCACAGGCAGGTGGACCACGCGGCTCTCCAGTAGATCCCAAAGACGCTGAGCCACAAACTGGTTTCCCTTGTCTGAAAGATGCAGTCCATCAGACAGGTAGACCGTGTAATCCTGAAGGGCCAAAGACGTAAGAAATGTTTGTAAACTACAGAGATGGAACAGATTATATGGCAGTGAACTGCTGTGTGGATAAGTTTCCATCAGAGTCCTGAAAGCAAACCACAAATCTAGTAATTTTGGGAAATAATGTGTATTCTCAAAAAACAGAAATGAGCAACCTCTCAGTTTTAAATTGGAAAAGAACATTGTAGTGAGCAGCAGTGGATGCAGTTTGTTTTTAATTGACAGAACCAAAGATTTTGCTCTCTCTACTTTACAGAGGACATAGTCTTGGAAAAAATGCTGGTTTTAAATGAGTGCTTTTTCCTAGTGGTCTTTTAATTATGATTGTCGTTTTTACCCCATATCACAAAACCTGTGTCGTTTCCTAGGACATATTTTCTGCAGAGCGGCAGGAGTTCATTCGAAATTTGCCTCTGAGTTGTGGGCGGGACCGTTGGCGTGGAGTAAGCCTGCGCTCTTTTTCCATCATCCCTTATGTTTACACTCTCTCTACCGCTGTATTACAGCCCCTCTCAACCCCAACCTAACATTAGCGGTGCAACAAAAGTGGTGACCAACATCATCCGGTTTCGAGCCAAACACCAGCTCAGACGAGGAAAACAAAGACGTTCATGGGTCTATTTGTCTGCAAGTAGATGCATCAGAATGGAGCGGAGCAGGGAGCTTGTGGCCTGCTGACTGTAGTTTGCACATAAATGCATTTTTTTTTTGCGTTTGCTTCTGATTTACAAGGAATTGAATAATGAAATACTCGGAAACGCAGATTTAATCCTAATTTTCTTTAGATATGTCCTCCATAATGAGAAAAAAAATGCTACAAGAACTTGTTAAAACCCCAAAAATGCTATTTTCATCAAAGTGGGTCTTCAAGTAATGAGTAACTAATTACTTTTTTAAAGTAACACTCTCAACAATGGTTCTAAGTGATTTGTCTGCTATAAAAACAGGAATCTTTGTAACTAAGCCCATCTCAATGAGACTCCATGCATTGAAACAAGGGAAATATATTCCTTTATATTTAAATTTCAAATGAAAGTAAAAAGCTCAGAGGTACAGGAACAACTACCGGTCCTCAAAAACGCTTACTTGTCCATCTTTTTGCATGAGAGTCCACAGATCCAGAACATCTGACCCGCACTGAGCAGCTGCACGGACACAAGCCTGAGCGTACTGACCTGCCGTGGAGTTCAGGCGATTGAGAGGACAACCTGAAAGAGAAGCACCTGTAAATGTCTGCCAGCCAAAAATTAAAGAGATGTGGAAATCACAAAAACAAAAATTACCTTTTAAAATACACTCTTTCTCCCAGGCTGCCTCATGAAGGGGTGGTGGAGTAATAAAAATAACTTTGTCAGACGAGACTCCAGCTGAGGTCAGAAGTCTGCTGATCTCCTTCAGGTTCTCCAAGTACTCAGACAAAGGAACGTGCTGCTGTGGGTTCTTATCTACACAAAGACGAGAAATTCTTTGGTAAATAAATGTAAAAAAAACACAACTATACAACTGATTACATATTTAATTTGAAATACGTTTTTCAAGCTTTATTCCCAAAACTAAACAAACAAACAAACCAAGTGGACATTTCATTTTTTATGATACCTTCCAGTGCGCAGTCATTGGCTCCAAAGAAGACTGTAACAGCTGCTATGCTGTCGCATGCGGAGCCTTGGCTGCTGAGGAGGCGAGGAAGAACAATCCGGGCCCATCTGGAGTTGTAGCCGGACAGTCCTCTGTTTATGACGTCACATTTCCTGACAGGGAGGGAAAAGCCAGATTTAAGGTTTCGTCAAAGTTAAGGGTTTGACCCAGAAACTGCCCACTAATTGTATTTATTGGTGGAGCTACTGTATTATGAAGCTATCGGGAAATGGTTATTAAGCGGTACAACAGACCTTATAAATATAACAGAGCTCATAAAGAAAGTACACATTGAATATGAACATGATCAAAGAGAGGATGAAGGCTTTTGCTGCAGTTTAGGTTCACATTTTCAACAGATAAACACAAAAAAGAAAGATTGGTAAAACCTTGATTTGATTAAGAACCAGGTTATGGCAAATTATGTAAAAAAAAAGATTGGAAAACATAATTTTAATAATTATTGATTATCTAAATTTCCTTATACCCACCGTCCTTTAAGCAATTAATCAGTCTATTTGAAAATGTGTCTATTATGTATTGTAGTTCAAATATCTCTATTTATAAATAGTAGCAATTATAATGTCATGAAGAAAGCTTAATTTATTTTTCTAAGCAATTTTTGAATTGATATTTTCAGTGAAAATGAAATTTCTATGCATTTTTTCCATTTATTTTTAAATCACTAAAATTCCTTGGAAAAAAAACAAATAAGTCAATAAAAAACTAAAAGATTACTTAAAATAATCAACAATTGACATAAACAGATTTGTAAAAAACGTTCTCATAACATGCTGTTTGAGACAGATTTAAATGATGAAGTAACTGGAGCCGGGTCAGTTCAGCAAGTAACCACAAGGTGGCGTGATCACCATGGTTTTCCTTTTTTTGTTCCCTTCATGCCTGACTTAATTTTTAATGATATACAAAATCTTCTTCAGAGTTTTTGCTTCTTAAGGAGGTGCTAAATTTAGTAGAGTCCTGGACTTTTAATGCCAAAAATGCGACATTCTACATGAAGGGGTTAACAAAACTACATGCGGTTACAAAAAACTGTTTTACTTACGTGTTTAGAGTTAACATCCGAGACAGCTTTTAACTTTGGATCAATTCAATGAGCTGCACAATTTTCCATTTTTCGACCATTACTAAACTTTCTCTGGTAGAAATGTAACACGTAAACTAACATAAAAATAAACCACTCACCTTGCAAGCTTGTTGGCAATTTCTGCTCCCCACCCGTTGGCTTGGAAAGAAAACTGACAGATGCAAAAGTCAAACATCATTATTTCCCTTTGTAGGAGGCAAAGAGCTGATGGTCAACTGGATGCAATTTTTTAAAAGGAAATTTTTTTGTTTTACAAAAGGAAAAATATAGAAAATAAAATAAACAGCGGTCGATCAACAAGGTTAATGCTAAAAAATAAGAGAGAGAGAAAAAAAAACAGCAGAAGAGTAGAAGTAGGTGGGATGGAAATGTTAATTCTAGATTGAGTATGTAAAAACTTGACAGAGGTGGTGCCTTAAAAACCTGGTTTAATGGAGAATAGGTCTGAATACACTTCAGTTTAGTCTGTTAGTAACGTTATTTTTAAGTTTTATTGATTTGGTTTTTATACTTTTATACTGAATTTATTTCTTATTCACTTATGTAGAAACTTTTGACCACAAAAGACCAGTTAGTTTATAAATCTTTAAAAATGTATGGGATTTAAATATTATATATAGCTACATTTCCTGATGGGGTTTCCCAAATGAGTTTTTACCTAAATCAATAAGTAGCTTTTTTTCTTTTTACCGGTGTTAATAATACTATAAACGAGGTGTTACTTATTTTAAGTAAATGTTGCTACTTGTTGGAAAAAGCTATTGTGTAAAACTCTTTAAATCACCACTATGTATAAAAGGTGCTACAGAAATTAAGCCCTGTTGTCTTAAATTTTGGTTTGATAAATACATATATTTTTTGCTGTTCATGTCATTTAAGATCCCTTTGACGTTTCAGTTCCCTTTAGTGATTCTGCATGCAATGCAACTTTAGTCACGTGCCACACAATGTTTTGAGTCATCTGAGTTTCCTTATATGTAAAAAAAATCCCATGATTCTTCAAACAGCTGTTGCTTTCTACTGATTTTATCGAGCCTCTAGTATTGACACTTTAGTTTTTGTTTGCTTGTTTAAGAGTTTACCTTGTCTTGTAGCATTTTCATAGCAGTTAGACTGCATTGATGCACTTAGAAAAATCCCTTTTTAAAACCCAAAAATCTCCTTTGTTACGCTTAGTGGTATAAATATATCTATAAATGAGAAATCTAGTATAAGAAAAAAAAATCAAACATTTCAATTCGTACTCATAACAATGAATATGCATATATGTAGTTTGTGCATATGCAATTGGAATGAGGTTCCATGGTTGCTAACAAAATGGATAGTTGTCACAATCGATGAAATACGAAAGATTTTTATACATGTAGTTTCCAATACCACATAATACGTCTAATTTAAATGTAATTTAAAACAACCCATTCATTGCAACGTAAATTGATCAAATCATTCAATCATAGTTCACAAACCTGCGTGATCGAGTCCCCAAACAAGAAGACTTTTGGCCAAATGACTGGAACCGTTTTAGACATGATTAAATCCGTTTTTCAGTATTCAAAGAAAAGAAAAAACGGAATAGCGGGACGGATCGAAATCCTATAAATATGAAGAACAACGCCGCGCCTTTCAAAACATTGCTCCTGCTTTTATTTTGAAAGGAAGTCTCGGATGTCCCACCATAAAAATCTTCCGTGGGAACCTAAAACGTTTGTGAGGCAAAGGTTAGCTGTAGCACCACAAGGCACTGAAAACAACAAGAAACAGGTACTATTACATTATAACAATTAGCATAGCTAAATAACATTTAATCTTAAAGTGTTTAAGGTTCAAAGTTCTACCCTGGTGATTGGCTAGATATATTATCTCCGTGGGGAAGAGCATCACTAGCAAGAATTGTTATGTGAGGTCAGTAGAAGTTTGTCTTTACTAACCACCATGCTCTATTATTTTGATCGTTTAATCAACTGCTATAAAAAAGTAAACAAAGAAAAACAAAACAAGACTATTTTTGTAAATTTGCATATATTTATTTTGTTTACAACTTTTAAAACCTTAATTTTCGGTAAATACATTTAAGTGTCAGGTTCAGACACTAATGGGATTCAATATGTGTGCCCCATAACAAATTTTAGGTGGTTTTGTTTTAGAGTTTTCAAAAATTAAATAAAAAAAAAAAGACAATGTAAGACTAAATTGTGAAACTTCAATTATAATGCAATGAAACATGCCATCAATATAGATTTTTCTTCTGCTTGTAAAGGGATGTTGCGCCGTCCCCAACCCTCCGACTGTGAGGCGGACCTCCTTAGAGAACAGGAGAGCTTTCTGGCCTCAGGAGCTCCGTCTGCGGCCAGCGTCCTCCGGCGTCCGGACAAGAGGAGAGGCCAGGGTGGAGAGGCGGAGGGTGACGGGAGCCAGGAGAATGGAGGAACCCAGAAGGATGTGGTCACCATTGAAGGTTGGAAAGAAGCATGTGATGCCTCCAGGAGATCTTTGTTTTTGGAGGAGAACGTGGTTTATTGCTAGTGTTGAGTTTAAAGAGAAGGGGCTGACAAAAATACATTTAAAAAAAACATCTGTCCAAAAAACAAAAACAAAACAAAAGACATTAAATGAAAATGCGATGTTTACAACAGATCTTCCAGATGAGCTTCCGTCTCTGACTCCAGCCCCGCCAAAAAAGTCTCGTTTCAAAGCCAGTCGTGTCACCTTTGAGGAGGACGATGCTGAAGACCGGCTGGACGCTCATGACACTCACATAAGCGCCGTCCTCTCCAGGATTGTTGTAAGTAATGTTTTGTAAAGGAGGGTGACTTTTTTTTTTTTAAACTTCTTTTGTGAATCGTTTACATCCCTTGTTCTCCTCAGGAGAGAGACACCAGCTCTGTGCCGATATCTTTACCAGCATTTACCGGGATGGCTTTCCCCAAAGTGATGCACCGCTCTGAAACCAGCAGTCAGGTAAAGGTTGACTGTTGTACAATATCTTTATTACGTTTTCCTACCGTTCTGAAGCATTAATGTCATATCTTTGAATAAAAATGTGGAACAGTAAAGGGAGGCTGGGGTATTTGTTTACTCTGGTTGGTTTGTTGTTTTTTGTCAGGCCCCGCCTTCCTCCGTTAGAGGAAAGAAGAGCATCTTTGCCCGTCAGATTGCTGCTCAGAAGCTTAATGAAGCAAAGACGCCACAAGACGATTCATCTGGATCTTCCCAGACTTCTGGTCTCAAAGAGCAGAACCTTCCTGCTGAGACTGGGATGGATATAGCGCTCAGTGATGCCTGTATGTAGCTTCACAAACTCTTTGGTATTCCAACTATTTTGCTTGAACCTTCTACAATGAACAACATTTCTGTCCTTAGCTGTAGCCTCTCAGCCCAGGTTGGTGTCGGGTCAGGGGCTCGGCGTCTTAGATGGTTCAACGGAGACTCTGAGGATCCACATGGAGAATCAGGCCAAACTCAGAGTGATGTCTCAGTCAGAAATCCTCGAGGAGCAGAAGAAGCTCTTGTCTCAGCTCGGTAAGCCGCAAAAATCTGGTAACATTATTGTAAAAACTCCTGACTTCCTGAATGAAGTAAGTATCATTTGTAAACATATTTTTTTGCATGTTAGACTTTTTTATTAAAGGTATTACTCTGAAAGATTTCCTCTGAACTTCTGAAAACTAAATATTAAATAGACATAAAACGCTCCTCATATAGATTTTATGTTTAATATTAGAAAAAAAATAATCTTTTAGCTGTTTTATGGTAAGAAATAGATTTATTTTTAAAATGCATTTTAAAATATCAGCAGGTATGAATAGCATAATAACAATTGATTGGATCAAATAGCAAAAGAGGCTTTCATTTTAGGGAATGAGTTTTCTGAATACTAGTAGCCTTTTTCTTTTTTTGTTTTTCCAGATCCCAGACTCGTGGAGTTTGTCAGATCCCACAAAGCTCAAAGTGTTCAGTCTGAGGAAACAAACAAGAAGGAAGACGCTCTGGAAAAGGCAGGTGGACCTCCATCCAGTGGTCCTGTGTTTTATTGTGAAAGGAGCATGGAAGAAGAGGAGCCACAGCCTCCATCAGCAATCATTACAGGTATTTCAACTACACAGAATTTAGTTTATTGTTGGAAACAGTTTAGAAAAACATTTAAATTAAGCTATTTTTTTATTTTAAACTATACACTACTATAAAATATTTTTTCAGATTTGAAAATAATGAAAACAAAAATACCTGAAATCACATGACATAATATTTGATTGGAAACTGATTAAAAGGTTTTGGATATTGAATCATAAAATCTGTCCAAATGAAGAAACAAATTGATAAAAATACAAATGTAAAAGTCTTTGGAATGTATTGTAGACCAGGACCTGACTCAATCTTTTGTTTGGGTTTGTTCAGATGTCAAAAAAGTGTTTTTGTTTATTTTATTGTAATGAATTTATTTTTTTTGAAAATTTTGTTTTGCTTTATTTTATTTTCACCAAACAATTACAAAAAGCAACAAAACAATACACATTTTTTGGACATTGAAAGAGGAGCAGAAAGAAAAAACCTATTATTTTTTGCCCCTTTTACTTAAATATTAAAACTGTTTTTTTTGCTATCCCAAATTAACAAAACAAAAAGAAAAAATACAATTGATGGCTAGCACCAATATGTGTATTTCTTCATTTACGTCAGCTTAAGGGCAGGAGAGAATAAGTCCTCTGGGGATGGGCAGTGTGATGACCCCCCCGATGAATCTTCCCTGCGCTCCTCATCCCTGTTTTTTCAGAGTCAAGGCTGCTCTCCTACCATGGAGTAAAGCTGCTGCTTGACTCATTCTGAATGATGTAGTAACCAGTGAGCTAAAACTTTCAGCATTGACATGTTTTTTTCTAAAACATGCAGGCTGCCCAGAACAAACTCATTAATAGAGCCCTGACCTGCAGAGATGCTGCTTTTGAATGTAGAGCTAAAAAACCTCTTGAGGGCCTTGTAGGTCAGAAGACACTTTGAAAATTCTAAAGCTTTGTTCAAAACTGGTTTCAACCAAAATAAGTCTTTCTTTAGCTGGTACGTCCAGGTGTTTGGACAGTTTTTCCTTACTGGCAGTGTTTGCCTTACATTCAGAGGTGGAGCTGCCAGTGAAGCCTCAGAAGGAATGGGTCCACATGGACAAACTGGAGCCAGAGAAGCTGGAGTGGATGAAAGACTTGCCTCCTCCCAGGAAGAAGGGAACTGAGAAGGTAAATGAGCAATTCCGGCAATTCTGCTCAGATTTGTTGCTTGAACTCCATTTATTTGTCTGAACTGTATTTGTTTGTAGCAACCAACAGACAAAACGGCTTATTTTTTTGTTCCTAAAGGCCATGCAGGCCCGTTTTGACTTTGCCGGGACATTGATGCCACCCACTGAAGATCTACCCACCCACTTAGGGCTGCACCACCATGGAGAGGAGCCTGAGGTCAGCACAACTGGTTCACAAAGCATAAGAATATGAGCCTTTTATTATAATTGTTTGTCTTCTGCTGACAAGAATCAGTTGAATCAGTTGAATGGAATCCTTCACCTCTCACTCTGACATTCATCGTGTCTCCATAGCGGGCGGGATATTCCCTCCAGGAGCTGTTCCTGCTGTCTCGCAGTCAGCTCATCCAGCAGAGAAGTTTGGCTCTCAACACTCTGGCTAACATCCTCTCCAAGGTACACAAACAGACCCGAAAGTCTGTCATCTTCATCCTTAGGGAGTATTTTCGTTGTAGTTATGTCTTTGTCCTTCAGGCGCGTGCTGGAGAGTACGCATCTGCCCTTAGAGGCACCGTGACCTCCACTCTGCTGGACGCCGGCGTGCTCTTCCTGCTCCGCTTTGCCCTGGACGATGGCGTGGAGGGAGTGATGTCTGCAGCTGTGCACGCGCTTAAAGCCCTTCTCGTGTCTTCTGAAGATGAGGTTAGATTTTCCTGAGATTCTCCTCATTTTTTTTTCTTTTTTTGTGAATTCTAAACCCCCCCAAAAAAGTTTAATTTGGAAAAATGTTTCAGGAGTGCATGGATTCTACTTTCTCCTGGTACCTGGGTTTGGCCTCCTTCCCTCTGCTGCCCTCTTCCCAAGATGATGAGGAGGAGGATTATGAAGGGGTGGATGGATGCATGAAGCAGACGGCCAAAGAAAAGGAGGAACAGAAGAGTGATTTTGATGTTACCCAGCAGGATGTCGTCAAGGTGAACAAACCACTTCTCCTGCTCTTTCTTCTGCTTCCTTTGAGTCCAGACGGCTGACTTCTTTTATGTTTTAGGGCTTATTAAAGATGAAGCTGCTCCCCAGGCTGCGCTACATTCTTGAGGTGATGCGGCCGTCCCCTCGGGTGGCTCAGGACGTCCTGCAGATCCTGACCCGTGTGGCCCGACACTCGCTGTCATCTGCCACTGAGGTAAGAAGAGTGAAAGGAGCAGCTCACAAACTCACTGGATCACTCCAGCCCTTCATCTCCTCCTCAGGTGTTGAACTGTCCTCGTCTGATGGAGACGGTAACGTCAGAGTTTCTCCCCACTTCCTGGTCGGCATCTTCCTCACCCAACCCTCAGTCCATATATGGAGTTCCTGTGCCCAGCGCCATGAAGCTCTTGAGGGTCTTGGCTACATCTGGCAGACATAACTGTGCCAGACTGGTAATTATTTTTAATACTGGAAAAAACTGTCATTTTAGCTGCTTTGAGATGCATTTGAAATCAAATCACTTTAATTTATGTGGCGCCTTAATATGATTGCAGTCAAACAAACATTAAAAAAGCAGTTAAAGGGTTAAAACAATTACAAAGTAAAGTAGTGCAAAATAAAAATATATAATATAGTAAAATAATGACAGACAAAAAGCAGAGGTTAAATAAAAAAATACCAGCAGACAACCATCAGTTTAGATTATTACCATAAGTGTTCCTTCATTTCTTTTAAGTCTCAATCTTTTAATATTAAAGCATATTAATATGCTTTAATATGCTTTTTCCCAGTGGTCTTTTAGTGATGTTTATGCCGTTTTTAGGCTAAATCTAAAATCCTGTGTTGTTTTCTAGGACAAAGTTTCTGCAGAGCGGCAATAGTTCATTGGAAATTGCCCTCTGAGTTGTGGGTGGGACTGTTGGCATTGAGTAAGCTCGCCCTTTGTTGCTGTTGATTTGATTAAAAAAAAACTCAGAAAAATACATTTAAGATTAATTTTCTTTATAATGACACAACGATGACACAATGATTAAAGACTCACTCTGGAAGAGTTGGATAAATGCATAATCTGGTGGAGGTGAAAGTTTAGTTTCTATTGAGGCCAGAACAGGTGGATCGAGTTTAAACTGACACACTAAAGACTTATGGCACCAAATCTTGAATATATACCTGTGCCATCAATGGAAGAACTTGGACTTGTATTATGCTCAGGAAGTCAGTTACTGTAGATTTGTTTTCCTTTTTTCTGAAAAATCACATTAAAGATGTGATTTAAGAAGCTAGTCTGGATCAGAACTTTGTTCCAACTCCCCCTTACCCGGGCCTCTGGGAAACATACACATTTATTCATAACATTTATAACAACAATCACTACAGATATAATTTAATTAACTCTAGGAACAGAACGTTCTTTAAAAGGGTTTATGCTGCATCAAATATTTAATATTAATAAACCATAAATATCTATTTATGTTTTTTTTCTTTGTTCTACCACAGATTTTCTCCTCTGACAAGTTTTTACATTTATTTTAAAGTTTCTTACTCCAGTTGCCTTTAAAAATGATAGTTGATTATTTAAATTGTTTTTATTTTAGTCATGCTTTGGGCAACTTTTAATCCAGCTGAAGCATTTTCGGATCTTAGATAAAGAACTTTACTCATGGCTTTTTATATTTGTGAACAATAGTATGATAAGGTCATAAACAAGTTGGCTGCTCAAACATATTAACTAAAATATGTTTTTCAAGAGGTTTTTGCTTTTTAAGATGAATTATTTACGTGAAATTCATCCATTTTTTGGTTCTGGTGCAGGTGGAGTCCAGAGATGAGGGGAAGTGGCACTTTAGTCAAATTTGCACAGTTAAAGCTTCATTTAAAGTAAAGTACAAAATATCAGACAGGAAACTTCATGTTCTCATTTGTTTTTCAGTTTTCATGTCAAATAGAATTAAATCTCCTATATGGTTATATTGGATTAAGTCTATACTTAAAATTATATACAATTCTGAACTTTCAAAGTGAAGATTACAAAGGTCCCTAAAGTTTCTGCAGGAAGGAAGTGGAAGCCCAAAGGAGGCGGAGCTACAGCTTCAGGCAGCATTGATGCACAGGTGCTGCATGAATGTGGCGGCTTTGGTTTCAGTCTGTCTCAGCAGTTGCAGAGCAGCTGTGGCTGATAGCAGAAGGCTGGTTGTTAATAAATCAAAGCTCAAGAGGAAGGTGCAACATGTGCAAAAGCAGTTTCTCTGATGACACGAGGAAGAGAAAGAAACGAAATGGGAGATGCAGGCAGGTAGAGATCCATCATGTTTATTGTGTTCAGGGAAAACTTCACCTCCACATATTCTCACAGATTGTAAATAGAAAAAAATGCAGCAATATGGGAAAAAAGCAGACGTTTGTTCATCAAAGAGATAAGTGCAGCACACTAGCAGGCTGTTGGGTAAACTATTCTAGATGAAAAACCGATATGTGAGAGTTGGATTTGGGAAGCCAGCTTATAGTTTTTTAGAATATTGCCTGCACAAACAAGACGAGATGAGAATTTTGTAGTCTGTACATTTCATAAAGCTCACAGTTCCCTGGGACAACTCTAGAAATGACCTACCACAGGAATAAACTTCAAGGCAGAGTCTGCTGCAGAAGCAGAGGAACACAAACGGAGAGCTGAGATTGGCTATAAAGTTTTTTTTGGAAAGTGAGTTTACGCTCTGCTCACAGAGCTGTGTGTTATCACTATGATTTGGTTGCCTTGCTATTCAAACCTGTGCTTATGAGGGGTGTAACGTTTCATTGATTCAACGATTTCTTTTCCTACAATCCAACCAGATCGATCTGTCTGAAGCAGATCGAAAAGACCTAAATCCTTATTGAATATATACAAAATGAGATAAATTAATTAAACGTTAGGTTTATTTAACAGTGATGAAAGTCTTCCGGGAATTCCCGGAAATCCGGGTTTTTGAGCAAACCGAACGTACTTTCCGGGAAATAAAGACCTGATCTCTACGGACAAATCGCTTTCCGGATTAAAAAATGGTCTGAAATCAGCTAATTTTAGCTTTATTTTCTATATTTCTCCGCAGATCGCTTCCTCTATGGTCGTGGCCATCTCTCGTCTTCCGGGCCTAATTGACCAATGACGGGACGTTTTAGTTGCTTTCGGATGCGTCGATGGGTCTGATTGGCTCTGTCTGCACCACGTGGTCAGCGTGACTTGCTTCCCTAGAGACCAAAACTGGCGGACCCACGCTAAACTTTCACAAACACATCTGAAGAGTTTGCGATCAAATTTGTGTTAAAATAATGGCAGGCATCGTCATTATTGAGCCTGGTCACGACCTCAGTTGTGAGAAGACGATAAAAAACAAATTGAAGTGGTCTTGGCTGGAAAAAAAAGATTTTTAAGGTAGTGTAGGTCAAATACTTCTTTGTGTAAAATAATCTCAAAACCACATTTTGAAATAATTTCAACTTTAGTTTTGAGTTTCAGTTTTTATTTTGAATACATTTCTTTATCTAATTTATTTGTATTTCCTAATTACCATGATTTAGTTCAGTATAGTTAACATTAATTATAAGTATTTGATGGTTTGGACCCGCACTCCCTTAAAAAATAATGTTTACAATATTTAGTTTATTTTTTATGTTTGTTTTGATATTTCCCAGATTACTTAGTATTGGTGTTAAAGAATTGATGTATTATGTTATAGAATTATAGTTTAAAGCAGATCCCATATTTTGATGTAATTATAGTTTGAGAAAACAGTGCAAGTGGATGTTGTACATCAGTCATTTCTAAAGCAGAAATAATGTATAAATAACTGAGGTATTTTCATAGAATATCATAGTTACTGGTGTTCTTTTTGCCATTTGGGGCTTTGATGTTACTATATTTTAGCAATTGTATGTTTTGCAGCTTTAAGGAAAAGCATAGATTGTAGGATTGTGTTACTTTGAGCAATTTTCCAAATTCTTTTTTGGGACCAGCAAGTCCTTAATGGAGAGTCAAACTAGGGGTTTGAATGACAAATCATGATGCTCCAATTAGTCTTAGTTTCTTGATAAAGAAGTGAATAACTAGCTGCCAGAATGCACCAGAATGCATCTAAGACCACGTATTTTTCCAAAATTTCGCTCTGTGCCCGCCATATCGCTCAAAGAAAAGTTCAGGGATTTTTTCCTTACCTGACTTTCATCACTGTTTAACTATAACATAAAAACGACCAAGTGCATCACAGTAGACAGCACACACGTGACGGCAGGAAAAAATGATCAAGTCATTGATTTTAACAAAGACATGTGGCCACACGGTGTGCTAGAATGTTCTAATAATGTTCCCTTTGGACCATTTGGATGTGGAAGACCAACAGTGGGATGAACTTTAGAAAACTTAGATGTGAATGAATTTAACAGTGATTATTGTGTACTTATCTGTTTTTACACGTATTTAATTTACACATGATTATCTTGCAAGGAATGTGTAAAACCTCCCCTGCACTGTTCAGGACCCAGGTATTTATCTCTGAGTCACACTGGTTGAATTTTTGGCTAAAATTTCCTGGATCGATGTTTGCTGTTTGATTAGCAGCTTATCAGAAGTCTAGACAAATGTGTGACGGCGAGGCCAATCGATGGGTCGAAAGGTTATTCCAAATATTCGAATGACATAACGGACTATTTGTTGCTGCCACATTCACTTTTGTATTTCTCAAAGAGTTTTTAACTCTGTTTCCTAGTTGAACTCTCTGGGTGTGAAGGAGCGTTTGTCGCGTCTGCTGGGCGCTGAGCCCAGCGAGCTGCTGCTGGAACCGTCCGAGGCTCTCAGGGTCACCACTGAGGCCTACAGGTTCTGGGCGGTGGCAGCCGGTTATGGACAGGCATGCCAACTATACATGTAGGTGAAGCACTGAAGGTTACACTGTATACCAAAGAAAACACCTTAAAAGTAGTTTTGTGGTTAATGTTCTGTTAAATCACCTGTGATTTCACATTTGTTTTTTCTTGAAGAGACTTGTACTCTGCTTTACTGAAGTCACTCCAGTCTGGGCATCGCTTAGCGCCGCCCTCACACGCTCTCCAGCCTCTGCAGCTGCAGCGGCTCTCGGCTTTGCTTTCTCTGCTCACACAGGTCACACACGCAGCCGGCTGCCATCAGGAGTTGCAGGCTGGCGTCCTCAGGTACCTGCAGGATGATGACTCTGTTCTGGTTTGAAGCCTTCGTCTACATGAGGCTTTGTCTGTGTTCATCGCAGCGCTCAGGGGGAGGAGTGCCCTCCTCCGCCTCCTGTTTCCTGGGGTCACGTCTCGGGCTTGCAGGCATCCCTGTTGGGGCATCTGAAGGGTCTTGTCAAAAGCCTTGATAGTCCAGTTCAGGCAGATAGCAGCTTGACCCTGATACCAGCTTATCTGGTCTATCTCCAAGCGTACTACCAACAGCTCTCCAGACAGGTACTCCGTTCTGTCTTCTATCTGCAGAGCAATCGAGGTATTTCAAGTTTGAAGTAAAAACAAACAAATAATTTTATATTTTTCTTTTAATGCATATACAACAGACCTTTTTCAAACCAGTGGAGACTCTTCAGGAGCTGGAGCTTCTGACCTCCGATGTTCTTCTTCCACTTCTGTGTCACAGTGTTGTGCAAGGTCTGATGAACAACCTGAGGTACTTCTGATAACTCTGCTGCTCTTTTCTCTCAAAATGTACATTTTAAGGCTGTTTATTTTCATTTTCATCTTGTTTAGATCCTCTTCTTTGGTTTGCAACGTTCAGTCCCACCATCCGGGTCCAGAGACGACCTCGAATCTTCCAGGTTTAGCCTGCGCAGGATGGAAGGAACGTTCTGGGCTTGTTGTTCCCAGCTCCCCTTTTGCTCTTGTGATCGGATTGGGATCCCTCTTGGAAACAATCACAGGGATCCATAGAGGTCTCAGCAGCAAGGTGGAGTTTAACACATTATTATAACCCATTAATGTGGCATTACATTCAAAACATGTAGTGAAATTGTTACAAAGGTGTTGCCCTCTGGTGGTGAATAACAAAAACCTCTCATATCTGAGGTGTTGGGGTTGAGAGGACATTAGTTGTAGAATTCTTAAAACTTTAGCACTGCTTTTAAATAAATCATTTTATTAAATATTTTTTAAGTAATACAAAAATCTAATATTTTTCATATTTTATGAATAAATGAAAACAAGTAAAATGAATAAAAAATGAATTCCAGTTTTCTTTCTTTTTTTAAAGGGAGTTATCCATTATGTAAGCAAAGGGAAATCCTTTTTTACTATTTGTTAAATAATTTATTTCTTGGTAAGAATAGAGCAGTCTATGACAGTTTTTGTTTGTTGTACTTTGGATGACAGTCTCATAAAAAGTAGTAAAAAGTTGTTCTTTTTTTGTAAATGGTTACATTTTATATGAATTTTTTCATCTGTCCCTAAAGTTTTCTATTAAGGCCTATTTGGAGTGCTTTTCTTTAATCCTTAAATGCCTGAATTTCTTTCCTTCTTTCTAGTTCTCGAGCTTCCTCCTGTCAGAGCCTGTGATTGGTTACCTGCAGGCCTGCAGTAAGTCCACGCCCACTCTGTCTGTGTCCAGGGCTTGGCTCCTTCGTCACGAACACCTCCTCCTGTACCTGCTGCTGCGGATGGCTCACAGGCTGGTGGGTGTGGATCTACTTTGAGTTGTGGGGTAGATATTTGTCATTTTGAAAGAGCTGCATTGTTTCATTTTTCTTCCGTTTCCTTTTCTTTTTTAAACATTTCTCAGGTTCCTGTCGATGTAGAGGTGGCGAAACAGGCCTCACTTTATCACCAGGTGGCACTGGTGCTTCTTCCCTGGTTATTACCAGGCAGTGAATACTTGGCACATGAACTGCTGTCTACTGTTATATTCAACAAGGACTTTATATCGTAAGAAAAACTATTTCCTCTGGATAATTACACCTTTATTGTCTGATAGTTAGTCTAAGTTTTTGTTGTTTGTTTTTCTGTTAAGAGAGGGACACAGTGGAGGTCCAGAGGCTGTGGAGCTCGGGGAGCTAAAGCTTCACGACGACGTCAGACTCCACCCATCTCCATCTCTACAGACTGTTGGCGCTCTCCTCAGAGAAGCCTGCGTTCAGCTGCCGTCTATACGGGGCTGCTTCCTCACTCATCTCGCCTATCTGGAACCGTCTGTGATCGCGTCCCGAAAAGCCCTGCTTGGACGCAACCCGTGGATCAGTTCCCACCTCCTCCCGGAGGTCACGGGGCCCACCCTGCCATCTGACTGGCCGTTCCTCCCCCTCATCAAACTGTACGAGCAGACAGGAGTGTCTGGCGGCGGGGGGCTGGCTGTAGAGGAGCTTCCAGCGGGGGCTCTACAGGCGGCTGTCCACTGTTTGCAGTGGCTACTGCTGCTGGAGGTTTGGAGGGAGGAGTCCTTAAAGGTACAAAATCGAAGAATGCACTCATTTATTATCTGCCCTCAAGATTTACTGGTTTTTAATTCTTATTGAAAATATGAAAAGTCATTAGTCAAATTTGTCACCTTGTTTTAGCACACTGTCATTCAGTTTTAATGGGCCGTGCAAAATCCGTTTTTTTTAAATTTTAAGTTTATCATAATGTTCATTCCTCACAAAAAGAAACCCCAAAGGTGGTATTTTGATCCATGCACACATTTCTGACTATTCTTCTAAAATCCTGCGCTCTGAGCACCAGCCCCTCCCAACCCACAAAAACGAGCGGGTTCTCAGGAGCTGAGGTAGATGAATGAAAAACGGCGCTTTCCAGGAAGATTCTGCGCTGTACGCCCCGCCCCCAGGCTAACCCCCCCCCCCCCACATTCTCCGCAGAGCTAGCTGTGATCAGCTAAAATGCCTTTATAAGGCTTCACAATATGCACATCCATCTTTGCAAAAGTCTGGCTGTTTGTTTTTGTGGGTGAAACACCCCCATAACTGCCAAGTGATGGGGGTGTGGACTTCCAACAAGCTCACTCCTGGTTGGCGAGAGTGGTTGCCATAGAAACGTTGACTCAGACCGACTCAGACAAATCCCACCTTGCTGACGTCGTCTGGGAAGAAGATGGCCACTGAATTGACGTCATTTAGCTTGAACCCAAAGTAAGCCATTTATATTAGGGTGAGTTTACACTCACTCGGTCCAGTTCTCTCAGACAGTCAGTGTTCAGAAAACCAGGTGTGGATGGGAAACGGAGATGGTTGACTTTTAATCTAAAATGTTTAGTAGAAACTACATCCTGTTACCTATCAGTTTAAAGAACTTTGTGGATCTTAAAGTGTGTGTTGAACACTTTAACACAAAAAGAATTATTTTTCAGCAGACTCCTGACTTTGAAAGGCTTTTCTCTGGAGGGAAGAAAAACTGCATCCACTGCTGCCTTGATTAAATTCTCTGATATCTTGACAATTCCAAGTGTTTACGTCTCTCCAGCTAGGCACACAGACACGTTTCAAAAAAGATGATGGGACAACTCATCCTGCTGTGTGCTATACTGCCCCCTTATGGCGTTCTCGGCTTACCACAGTCACCTGGCAGGAATGCGCCACATCAAAATGATGATTTCAGGGAGAACGCACTGCTGTAAATCACATTATGGAGTAAACAGTTTGCTTTGCCTGTAATGCTATACGTCTATATCCATCTTATGAATATTCATAATTTGGAGATTTTATGTGCAGTAATAACAGTCATGTTGCATGTGAGCATTTATAACCAATGTAATCAATGTGACGAGTGACATTCGTTGTTTGGATTTGCTTCTCTCTCTGGAGGTGGTTCCTCCTGTAGCCAAGCTGGCCCGTCTGTCCTGCGTGTTCCTCTGTTCAAGCGACTTGTTCCTGGAGAGACCCGTTCAAAAACTGACCTGGGGTTTGTTTAGATTACTGACCAGGTCAGAGTTCAACCACATGGATCAGAGCTCACACAAACATCAGGAGGTCTAATAAATGCTTTTTCCTTTTAGGGCTTCTAGACTGGACTCTTTGGACCTGGACGTGCCCCCGCCAGGCCTCGCCTCTTTCCAGGACTTGTACAGCGCTCTTTTGGCGCAGTATGAATCCGTGTCTTTTGGAGATCAGCTGTTTGGCTGCTGGGTTCTGTTGCCCCTGCAGAGGCGCTACAGCGCCTCCCTGAGGCTGGCTGTTTTTGGAGAACATGTGGGGATGTTGAGATCTCTGGGAGTCACGCTAGAACAGGTTTTTATCTTCATTTTTGATGCACATATGAGATATTTGAATGATCTGGTTTGTAACAGAAGACTTTTCTCTGTTTTTTTACTTTGACAAATGAAGCTTTCCATCCCGATCGAGCAATTTACATCTCCGCCTGAAGACTCGCTTCCTCTCCTTCGTCTCTACTTCCGCTCTTTAGTGACCGGATCCCTGAAGCTCTCCTGGTGTCCTGTCCTCTATGTGGTCGCCTTGTCTCATGTGAATTCCTTCATCTTCTCTCAGGATGCTGCTGCACAGGTACCCCACAGCTTACATTATTTATGGTTTCAGTAAAAAGAAAATGCTAGAAAAGAAGAAGAATTTCTTTCCGTTTACTTCCTAAATGTTTTGGGTTTCAGGGTTTTTCCTTTGTTTGATGTTTTCTTAAATTAAACGTCAGACTTCTAAACATGGAAAGCTGCATACACACCAGACATTTGACACGAATTCAAGAATGTGCATTTAGCCCGTGGTGTTCCCACTGGACAAGCAGAGAGGGACTTCTTTTTCTTTTTCTTTTGCTCACTAGCTCATATCCACCACCTACAGTTGGAAGAGGCTTGGTCTGAAATGTCAAAGCAGTTCAAATCCAGCTAATCTTGCTCCAGGCTTTTCCTTTCACCTCTCTATCCTAACATGAACACCGTGGAAGAGGTTTGATCTTTGGGGAGAGCCTAGAGTCTCACTCCGATCATCTTTTAATCTATTGTTAAATTTGGTCTTTTACAATTAGGATTATGCCGTTTTTAGCCCAAAAAATACAAAAAAATAAAATGTTTTCTAGGACATAATTTCTGTAGAGTGGCAGTAGTTCATTAGTAATTCACATCTGAGTTGTGGACGGGACAGAACAACACCGCCCCCCCTTCCTCTCCCTGTTTCCAAAAATTATGGCCCGCTCAGCGAATTTTCTCCGTCTTAAACTTCTTCAAATGGCATTTTTTTAATCTGCTCGTGATTCACAACAATTTGAGTAAATAATACTCAGAAATGCAATTTTACCCTTAATATATACACTATATTACCAAAAGTATTCGCTCACCCATCCAAATGATCAGAATCAGGTTTCCTAGTCACTTGGTCTGGCCACAGGTGTATAAAATCAGGCACTCGGGCATGCAGACTGTTTTTATTAGGGATGGGAAAAGAAGCCCCTTGAAGCTTTCACAGGGTTCATGTAATTGCGCACCATTCCCAACCATTCAGGGCTTTGAAAGCACACAGAACAGCGGCATCGGGTGGCGGTCTGGACGTATATCGACACATACTTCAACTAAGCACCTTGTAATACTTCAATGTGGAAATGATCATGAAAACACGTAAAACAAAACAATCTTGTTAATGATGATTAAAAAAAAAACGTAAAACGCAACGTGTGACGTTTTCTGTGAGAAGTGCCTAACACAGACAAACACACATACATTAAGAAAAGAAACGCAAGTCAAAAAAAAAGTAAAACATTGTAAAACACAGGTCTTGAACCCAGAACCTCTGGGGGAACAGGGGAAACAATAGAACTGGTCGGGAAACGTTCAGGATTCATTTCGTATTGATAGAGAACAGCGCGCCCAACTGTTCAAACACAAGTGACATCTGAACCCTGGTTCGATCAAGCAATGCATTTGGCTCTTCATACACCATCAGCCACGTGATCTGCGCTAGTTGACACACACCCTGAAACATTGTGACGAACCGATCTGCCTCACGAAGCGGAGCGTCCGTGTCAAACGGGCCATCCCTAGTTCTTACAAACATTTGTGACAGAATGGGCCAGTATGGAACTGTCATAGCATACCTGTGCAACAAATCCAGTAGTGACATTTCCTTGCTCCTACTTACGTCAGTCAACTGTCAGCTCTATCATAACAAAATGGAAGAGTTTGGGAACAACAGCAACTCGGCCACCAAGTGGTAGACCGTGTAAACTGACGGAGAGGGGTCAGCGGATGCTGAAGCGCATAGTGTGAAGAGGTCGCCCACACAGTCAGTTGTTACAGAGCTCCAGACTTCATGACTGGCCCAAGCACAGAACGCAGAGAGCTTCATGGAAAGGGTTTCCATGACCGAGCAGCTGCATCCAAGCCACCCATCATAGCGTCGATGCAGTGGTGTAAAACAGTGTTTTTCAACCAGTGTGCCGTGGGAGATGGTCAAGTGCGCCGTGGAGAAATTGCCCTCATTAACTGATCTAAAAACATTTTCCATCTCCAGGATATCAGCTCTGTGTTCATCCAAACAGGCCCTGATAAAACACTGAGGAGTTAGGAATATAAAAGATCTTAAAATTACTTTTTCTTTGGTTTATTTAATTCTATTAAAGATATTTTGATAAGAATCATGGTACCGCGATTTAGTTGCAGCTATAACTGTGTAAGGAAAAGTCCCGCCCCTTTAACTGTCTCCGCCAATCATTCTTGAAGACTTAATCACATGTCATCAGTCTGACCAATCAGAAGTGGTTAAAGTCTTCACTTCCTTGTTCTTAATTCTGCTGATAAAGTCGCTCAGTTCTAACAAAAATACCAGCCATAGCTCGTCTTTAGCTGGTGGTTCATCTCTTAGAAAAAAACAGCCGCAACTTCCTGCTTTTTCTGCCAGAATTATCACAAAAATCCACGTGAGATGAGTAAGCCCTGGCTGCAGCCTGCAGAATGGGTCAACATAGTGGAATGCTGGAACGCAGAGGAATGTGAACACGCTGTGGAATGTTAACCCCGCCCACATTGAGCCCGTCTGCTGTGGAATGTTAACCCCGCCCACATTGAGCCCGTCTGCTGTGGAATGTTAACCCCGCCCACATTGAGCCCGTCTGCTGTGGAATGTTAACCCCGCCCACGCTGAGCCCGTGCATTTGATTCACCTTTGTCACAGCAGTTGTGATTGCAGGAAAGGGGAAAAATCAGTGGAGCACATTTTGTGTCATTGTGAATTGTATGAGGAAGAAAGAGAACAGAGGGGAGGAAAATTTGAATGGTGCAATTTTTTTTATGTATCACTCAAAAAAATGATTCAAGCCCCTCTTTCATGTAACACAATAAAATTCTGTTTGTTTTATTTAAAAACATTTATTTTAAAAGATTGTATCTACATTTAATTGACCTAACAGAAAATGTATTAATAGTTTCCCCTATAACTCCAGTAATCCAAAATAATTGAGTTCAAGTAAGGGGCATGCTGTTGAATGCTGTTTTCCTGTTTCTCTTTATGCTTTTTGCCGTCTCACGGCTACAATTTTTCACCTATTTTAACCATTGAACTATTAAAATGTTCAACTCCTTCATCTAATGTAATGCCTGGTATGACTATTAGTCCTTCAAATCCTTCGACTTTTCAAAAGTTAAAACTTTAGTTCGTATTTTCCACGTAAAAAACGAAACTGTGGCATGAAATCGTTTCAACTCGGCTTCTCCCAGTAAGACGATACACGAAGAGCGTCATTCATAGAAATAAAGAATCTATTTATTTACACCGGCGGCCTCCTTTTGACACCGGTGTGTTAGCTCAGCGGCTTAGTTAGCGGATTTATAATACAGAGGTTCTGAGTTCGAATCTGACTTTAGACTTCTGTTGCATGATCTTTTTCCTTTGCCTTTCTTGATAAAATTTAGTTCGACTAACTCGATTATATTTCGTTACATGGAAGAATTTTCTTTGAGGTGGGGTTACTCATATTTATTGGATGGAAATCCTGCCCACATTTAAATTGAGTTCATCCATTGAGTTATTTTTTTGAGTCTGTGAGGCCAGACAGAATTTATTAACTCCCTAATACATGCACATGGAAATTTATAAAAGGCATAAGAAGACAGGAATCACTGTATAAATTCTCTAATTCAATTAAATATTTTTTTATTTTGCGCAATGAAAAACAATAAAAAGGGGATCATGAATACAAAGAATGCATTTGGAAAATACTAAACTTTAACAAAACAGACTAAACTAAACTGTTATTCCTGCACTTAGACCCCCCCCCCCCCCCTTCACGGTAAAGAAAAACTCCTTAAAAACCGGTAGGTGGCAATATTGCACATGGAAACTTGTAAAACCAATGAAGAAGACAGGCTCAATGTGGGCGGGGTTAACATTCCACAGCGTGTACACATTCCTCAGCGTTCCAGCATTCCACTATGTTGTGCAGTTCTGCAGGCTTGAAAAACACTGGTGTAAAACACGCCGCCGCTGGACTTCCAACATGACTGTGCACCAAAGTGGGCAGCCTTCCAGAATACTTGAAGCTGTAATAGCTGCAAAAGGTGGACAGACATCATACTGACCTCTATGGGTTTAGGGATGGGATGGCGATTCAGGCCTATATGTCCTCTAACAACAGAAAACAAGTTAAAAACAACAAAAACACCATTTTCATCAGAGTGGGTCTTTAAGCTCTATGAACATTATTTGTATCAGACATGAAAATGTTGAACATCGTTGACATACACTGAATGATGATTAATCACATTTGGTTTTAAATGTTTTCCCTGTTTTGAATCCTGAAATGAGGAATCCAGTTTTTTCTACTTGGACGTTAACAAACGCCGCTGACGCTTTGTTCTCTTTCAGGAGGTGGAAGCTGCTCGACACAGTATTCTGAGAAAAATCTACTACCTTACTGATGAGGTACTTCCCTGTTGATGGCACGCACCTCTAGTTTCTCCTGCAGTCAGTCTCTCTATTTTCAGGTTTCGTCCACCCTAGAGGTTGATTGTGCGCTGTCTGGCCTTTCACAGTCTCTGCACATTACTAACAAAGCTGACCTGTTATTCTGGGAAAGGTTTAGCTTTGACTTTAATGATCTGCAGCTCTTCGATTGTTTCCTTTGTTATTGTTTTCATATTTTGTTGTTTATAAACAGATATTTAGCGCCTGTAAAAAGATTGTAAAAGGTTATGACAATTTAATTTAAAAGGATTGAATGTGGAATCCCTTTTTCTGCTCCGGTTCTCCCGGACAGGGTTTTGTTCACGCTGCCAGCCAGCCGCTTGTCTCTTTTTTTTTGGCCCATCTCGTCAGTATCGCCCCCCCCCCCCCCCCCCCAAAAAAAAATCCACCATCATTTTTGAAGAAAAAAACAAAATAAAAGTGCTGGCAACTGAGATAAATCCACATGTGGAGCTAGTTTGAATCATATCCTAGATTCACCAACACATCCAGAGCGCGGACAGCTTTATACACAGTTATGGTTACAGGAAGAGCACTCGTGTTAAGATAACAAATCCTCTGACACTCTTTGGACACCTCTGGATGGAGAGAAGAAGAAAAAAGTAAAAACAGTTGAGTTTCTTTTGAGGTATCCAGCAAAGAAACAGCAGTTCAGACAGTTTGTACTCAAGATCAGATGTTAGAAATAAAGTCTGACATGAGCTTTGGCTGCTCGTTTGATGTCTTTTCTGTGAAATATGGGTGTTCAGGAACTTTTTGTCAAACATTTAATGAAATCCGTTAGAGCTGTCATTGAAATGTTTAGATTTAAGGCGACTTGATTTGACGTCACTTTATTAACGTCCACATTTGTGCATTTCAAGTAGTGAATCAGATGCTTAATTTCACTTTTTTTTCTGCTGTTCTTCACGTCTCCTTGACAGGTGCTGAGGAACCATTTGCTTCTCTTTCGTCTGCCGCAGCCGCACACGCAGCTCGGGTTCGACACGTATGCAGAGCTTCCTCCAATCAGGGCGAAGCGTTTGGAAAGCGTCTGCAAAGCAGGGACAGCAAAGGAGACGGCGTGATTCACGAGGAGGCAAAGAAACAAACTGGACAGGAACGGAGAACGGAGCGTGAGCAGTAGAGATTGGGAGGTGCTTAAAGTTGGAACAGCAAGATGTGAAGGATACGGTAGAAGCACGACAATATTCCTATAAATAGAATTCAGTTTGTAGCTTTGCTTTCTGGAAAAGATGTGACTGTGTTTTCAGCTTCTCTAAAAAATGCCCTCAGACCCAAACTCAACTTTCACGGTGCCGGATTTTTTTTTTTTGCTTAAAACATGAATAACATGAAAACTGCTGAAGCTCCTCAGGCTGTCATAACATTCATTTGAACTGAGGATAGATTTAAACATCTGATCTGCAACAAAACTGGGAAAAATCTGAAAAGTTCAAAAAAGTTCAACTTACACAAAAAAAGACTTAAAAAAACTTTCAGATCTGATGTCAAAATATCCATAAAGCACCTCTTTATTTTCTATTAAAGCTCAAAAGTGTTGACTTTCAGATTAACACTTTAGAAAGTATGGTTTTTTTCTGATTAAAACATGAAACATAAAATTCTCCAAATGCTGATAATTCTGTTTTTTGGAGCAGAAACCCCCAAAAAACCTTTTTATGAATACATTTATCATTTCTGCTATTATGTAGGAAAACATGCTTTAGTGGACCTCACAGAAATAAAGCTTTTTTACTGTCTAACTTAATTAGAAAAGATTGTTAAAAAAAAACAACCTACGAAAGACCAAAAAATGTTTGTTTGAAATGTTAAGTAAAGATGAGAGAAGTATTCGTCTAGAAAATGTGACAGCTTTTTGTTTTTTATTGAGCTGATATGATTTCTTTTAAAAAAAGGCTTTGTTTTATTATAATTTTTCATGTCGGGTTCACTCAATTTACTCATCTGTGGTCGGATACTGTGGTGCAATTTTCCAGATCTGATTCACAACATTTCCCGGCTCTATAAAGGCAATTTTCTAGTAAAATATAAAAATGATAATAAACGTTTTTTTTTATTGAAGCAAAATTTTGGCGTCTCTTTTTACACATTCACATACATTTTTATTTTTGCAATTTTTTCCTCTCATGACACCAAAACTGGATTGTTTTTTTACTCCTTTTTGTTCTGTAAAAAAAAAAAAAAAATTGCATTCTGGCTGTTCAACTCTGGTGTTTGCAATAAAATTCTTGGTACGTTCCAAACTGTGAAAAAAAACCCAAAACAATGACACCTTCTGTACTGGTAATGGCTATCACAAGTTTCCCTCCACATCTGCTTTGAATCCACTCTAGTATGTTAGGAGACTCATGAAGAAGCTGTTCCAAGACAAAAAGAAAGGATGTGGGACTCATCCAACCTAACTTAATCCACAAGACTGGACCTGAAAACCGAGAAAGATCTCAACTTTTTATGGAAATGAAGATTCTTTTATTTTCAAAATGAGATATTTTGTTTTATTTTCAGAAAACAAAATGTTTTAATCCCCATGTTGACATGTTTATTACTTTAACATGTATGATGCACTGCTATAAAGAAGTCTTTACATTTAAAACTAAACTAAAATCAATTTAATTTAAAACCATGATTTTTTAAGAGGCTGTTTAATGCAGCTGCTGCTACTTCCTGTTTTTTCAAGACAAAGGTGTCCTGCAGAAAGAAGCTTTTATTTTGAAGGAAATCAGTTTTCTTGCACATTGAAATTTCCAAAATAATTGCAGTTTATCAACACCTTTTTAAAGATAATGAACACCAGTTTTATTTATTTTGCATAACTAACTTACAAAAGTGCTCAAAATGGGTAAAAAAAAAAGTATGTTTTAGAATTACAGCCAGGAATCCTTTTCACCTCCCAAATAACTGAAAAAGATTCACAATTAGCTTTATGTTAAAATGTAATTTAATCAATAATTATTTTAGATTGCCATACCAAAAATAAAGTTTTTATGAAAATAAGTTTATAAATAATTGATGTTTCAAAATAGAAATACAAGAACCCAAAACCTATGGATTATTAAACTTCCATAAGTGGATATTTAAAAAAACGGTACATACATGCCACATTACCATCTCAGATGTTTATGAAAGACATTTTGATGAGCTTTGAAACATAATTTTGCTCTAAACTTAAGTTCTGAAATCTCTGGATTCTAAAAACAGACACATTTTTGTTATAGGAATTGATATTTAAATTAATCTCAAAACTTTTATTTTCTTGTGTTATGAAAATGAAAGTTTAAGGACCAAGATGATTTTTTTTTCACCTTTCCAGGTTTGCACATTTCTTTTTAAATCTGTAAACCTGAAGATTCAGTAGAAGAAAAGATCCTGATAACTGTGACAGTGGCTAATGGAGGATCATAAGAACCCAAAACCTCCCAATATTTCTACAGGTCTTTCACATAATTTGCCCACTTGTTGCAAATGACACAAAGAAGTCTGACCCAATTGCTGTGCATTTTAGTTATAAAGCAGGCAAATATTTGAACGAAACATGAGCAGAATCTCACCTTCCAAACATTAGCATCACACATTACCAGGAAGGAAGTGGACTCCAGCTGCGGTCCAGCAGTCTGCCCCCAGGCTCCCAAAGCATTATGGGTCATGTGTGGCAGGAGAGGGGAGGCCCCCGCGTTAGAGACATCATGGCACAAAGAAACCCCTTCACCAAGTCAGGGTTTGATGCTGACAAAGGTGGACCAATAAAAGATGGAGGACGTTTGGTCACACACCCAACCTGCATCCCAAGAACAAGACTCAGGGGTTATTTTTTTAAAAACAGTTTTTTAGTTTCGATGACAACTCAATAAAGTCTGGTGCCCAACCAACCATCAAACCTTCCTTCAATATAATGCAACAGGTTTGGACCGAGAAGAGAAAGTGGAGCACCAGAGCAAAGGAATGAAGCTAATGCTCTACTACCATCTTGATGATGAACTGACACTTTCATTTGATCGCAGGTTGACAAAGATTGTGATAAAATAATGGAGCTGGCCTTAATCTAGCTAGCTTGCAGCCCCTCACACACCCCAACCGCCCAACCCATCATTACTGCTGCAACAAAAATAGCGAGTAATATTGGAGCTTTCCAGCCGGACAACTGTAATCTTTTTCAAACTGCATTTATTTTTATCTGCTCCTGATTCACCATATGGACAAAGAAATACTCAGAAATGCAATTTTATGCTTACATTTCTTTATACATGTCCCCCATCATCAGAGAAATGCCAGAAAGACATGTTAAAAAAACACCATTTCATCACAGTGTGTCTAAAAAAAACAATAAAAAAAAACCTTAATGATCAAGAGATCTATAAACACACACCACCCAGAATAGTTCTTTTCTGAGTAAAAGTCCCAAATGGTTTTTTATAGGCTACTGAAGGCAACGCGAGGGTAATGTTTAAAATAGTTTACGACAATTTCCAGCTAATTATGAATGATCCCCTTTGTATGATCACATCCTAGAGAAATCTAGAGGGTGCAGCAGTTCTTGGGTTTACAAAGACTAAATACATGCAGTCATGCAGATGAGACCCTGTATCTCGGTTTTTTACGTGTTCAGTGAAATGCTTTAAGAGCTGAAATGCTCTTGTGGAGGTAAAAGACGAGGAAAAAGAAAACATCTTGGTTTGGGAGGGGTTAATCTTTGAACCATGACCAACAGTTTGACGTCAGCGCTGGGTCATATCTACAATGCTGGGTCCTAGGCATCCCTGCTGAGCTGTAACAAAGAACACAAGCTTCTAAAAACACCACTTTTGCTGACATTTGAGGGGAGCCGGCGCTCTCCTCTAAAGAAGCAGCATATGGAAAACACTTACACAACACCTTTTGACCTTATCTAAGTCCTACAAGCCTTTTTACAATGTGTTTCTCATTCACTGGAACGGGAAGAAGAAGTCTTTAAAAAAAAACAGCTGCACTCTAAATGCACAGCGCTGCTGCGATTGCAAACAGATGAGCATATTGAAATAATAGAAGGTTTGCTCTTGCGCAAGAAAAACCTTCAGCGTGGCGATCCAACCAACAATAAGCTGGGTATAAAACAAACACTAAACCTCTCATACTGCAAGTGAATTAAAACAACAGAAGGTGCTGGTTCCGTTCGCAGTCACCAAAAACCTTTTGTTCAGGATCGTGTGTTTGAGAAACAGTGCAAAAAAGCAAATTATTTGAGTAAAAACAAACCAAAAAAACCCCAAGGTTTTTTAGCCTTTGACTTGAACAAACTCAGATGAGTGGAGCAACTCTTGGTGGCCAAACTCAAATTTATATGTTCTATATTTTAAAAAAAAAATTGTTTTAAAATCTTAGCCATCGAGGAATAATAGGAATAATAGGAATGTGTATCATAATAGTTTTTACTGCTTCCTTTAGAACAACAAAAAACAGCAAAATCAGATGAACAGACCAAAAGATACAAACAACAACATCAACACTGGCCTTCGCGGACGGATGGGAATTCAAACATTAAAAACCAATTCTTGACCATAATTAAAAAGATACATTTCAAATATTTTGGGTATTAAAGCTTTTAATTTAAATATTTTACTTTCAGTTAATGTAAATAGTCAAAAACTTTGAGAAATTGCTGAAATTAATAATTACTGTCTTTGATTGATGTAAAATGCCAGAACAAACTAAACAAAACAACATTTATACATAAATTAACTTAGTGGCCTTGTGGAGGAGTGCCCTCCCCGAGACAAATACGTTTGTCTCGAGAGTTCCCCGAGGACCCCGAGAGTTCAAATCCACAGTCGAGTCATACCAAAGGCTTACCAATGCTCCGACCTACAACTCGGAGGTAAATTTCTAGTGAACTACTGCCGCTCTGCAGAAACAGTGTCTTGTAAAAAGACACTGATTTTAATGGCATAATCTTAAAAGACCACTGGGAACATTGTTAAATTAGATCAAAAGACGATCAGAGTGGGACTTTAAAGACTGTGTGAAAACCTTTCAATGATTTTAGTGTCTGAATTCATAAAAAATGATGTAACAAAACTTTGTGACAGTAAGGATGCTCAAGAATCTGAATTTGTAAAGATTTAGCTCAGCTTTAAAAGAAATATCTCAAACGTACCTGAACTGTAGAATCTCAGTCCAAAAGAAGCAGAGCTGGAGGTGAGAGCCATCAGTCTCTTTGAGGGCAATCTGAGGCAGGGTTTCATTGTGTTTTTATGAGAGGCTTTTAGTCTGAAAAATATGTATAGTTACAATAGAAAACCTTGACGTAGTGCAGCAGAGCAATGGAGACCACATTTTGGCAGCTTTTTACTGATTCTCTATGAATGCATGAATAAAAACTGGTGGGTTTCTCTATTAAAGCTAAAAAATAAAAATAAAAACTGAATAGGATTCACAATTATTAGATTATCTGTCTAAATGAGTAGTTTTTAAGCTGTTAGCATTGACGCCAAAGTGCTTGAGGCAAATTAATAAGAGCTGAATGTTCATTCACCTCTTGGTTTGATCTCTGGTCATGCTGAAGGCAAAGAATTCTTTTTAACAGCTGCTTACAATAAAAAGGCAATAATATATAATCCGTATTAAGAATGATCCAAACAGAAAGACACGTCTCACCACATTAATGCAACAGTGCTGTTAAACCTACTCGATCTTACGCGTGGCAGTAAGATCATGCTTCCAGATGTTGTGACGACCTGAGTTTCCACATGATCTGAAACATGATTGTGGCAGGATTCTGATAATCAGTAACAAACCTACATGGATGATTCCCAACAGATTCTGTTGGAGAAAAAGCTGCAAGAAAACCAGAAACAAGAACTAAAATCCTGTCATTTTTCTCTAATAAATCTGAACTAGTTCCAGCATGAAGCAAAGAAAAACTTTTGTTTTTTTTCTAAAGAACAATTAAAGATTCGTGTCCAAGAAAGCTGCTAATAAGGCTTCTCTTATAATGCAAACCATGCGGTTGAATTGTTCTGTTCTGCCAAAAAAAGCTGCAGGAGCTGATTAAATCACAATACTAGGAATAAAAAAAAGAAATCCTGTGAAGCATTTAGGTTAAATGTTGCTAAATGATGTCAGGAAAATAAATTGACTGTGTGCTAATGATCCTGCTTTTTAGTCAGTCAGTATTTTTTTCTGTTTCTTTTATGTCCCATAAAATGAAGTGAAAACCACAAAAGAAAAAGGAAGAAACTCAGGAGTTTAAAGTTTCTGACACAAGGATGGAGGCATTGAATGCAACAAACAAAGAATCAGGAGAGTAAAAAATATGTGCTCATATGTTTGTACAATCATTACAGTAATTGTTAAAACTATTTGCACCCTAAGGTAAAGGATGACTTAAATGTGAAATTCTGTTTGGTGAACTTCTCTGCAATATTCCCCAGTCACCAACAGGAGGTGCTGTTTGGACAGCTGCCATTCTTTGTTCAACTTTCCAAACTATGAGACAGGCAGGGACTTAAATGGATTAAATGAATGTCACCAGGTCCTAATGCCATTAGGGGCTGTTGTAATTCACTCCAACTGATTATATTAGAGAGAAGACATGGTGCTCTCACGATGCCTCTAACAGGCTCTGCCTTCAGGCCACGTCTCCTCTTAAGGCAAATAGAAAAACAAGACGGGAAGCACAGGAGAAATGCAAAACAAATGTGGAGGTCCAAGAAGCTCTACGTGTCACAGGTGCTTCAGTTGCAGAGGGAATACCCTTCGGACTGTTTATCATAAAACGCAAAACTGAATCAACACGAATGCTTTTATAATCCCTCTCCAACCATCTTTTAATCTCTTTTAAAAGTGTCAGTGGTCTTTTAATAATGATTATGCCATTTTAGGCACAATAAAAGACTGTCATTTGTTAGGACATACACTATATTACCAAAAGTATCGCCCCCCTGCCTTGACTCACATATGAACTAAAGTGCCATCCCATTCCTAAGCCATAGAGTTCAATGTGACGTTGGTCCACCTCCGTCTGCAAGCCTGAGAGCTTGATTTAATACACCTGTGGCCAGTTAGTACACCTGTTTCTGATCAATTGGGCAGGTGAGCGAATACTTTTGGAAATAGTTAGCCTGCACTCATCTTCCTCCCTTTGTTTACACTCCCTCCCACAAGCTTACAGCTCCTCACAAACCTAACCTAACAATAATATCAGAGCCATCCAACTGTATGGTTTTAAGCCAGATTCCAGCTCAGACAAGGAAAATGAAGACGTACATGGATCTGTTTTTCATGTATTGTATGGAGCTTGTGGTCTGCAGATCGTCGTTTGTACATTTTGTGTGTGCGTTTGTAACATTTGAAAGTTTTTTGTTGGTCTGCCCCTGATTCACCACGACTTGAAAAAAGAATCTTGAAATTATTTTTATTTGTCCTGCATCATAAGAAAAAGGCTACAAGAACATGTTAAAAACACCTAAAACCAATTTTCCCCTGAGTGGTTCTTTAAGAAAACACCGAAAACATGATTATGAAGAAGTGGGTCAGTTCATTAATATGTGCAAACATAACAGAATGCCTCCAGACAGCTATTTGTTAAAAAAAAACAAGCATCAGAAAGATGATGTTCATCAACACAAAAACACTCGGCTCATTTCATTAGCAAAACCAACATCTTCCATTGACATCACCCTCTGGGTGTTTGATCAAAGCTCCTTCCTTCCACTCTGCAGGGGGATCAGAGCTGCTGCTCATGTCACTTTCTTGGCCTGTTTCACTCCCCTCTGTTCTTTTTGGTTATATTAAATATTTATTGTAAACCTTGCAAGAGCTGAATCCCTTGAGTGGACAAAGCTAGAGATCTCAACATGAAACCGAAAGAGTAAATGAGTGAGAAAAAACCCCACTTCAAACCCTTATGGGGTGATGTAAAGGCTCAGCTTGAAAAGACGAATTTCTCCACTCTCTTAGTGGAAAGAGATGCTTTGTAAGGGATAAAGGTGTGTGTGTGTGTGTGTGGGAAAGAAGCAGAAACACAGAGCAGAGTCAACATCTGGAGAAACAGCTGTTTTTTTATATCCTGCCAGATAAAGAAGCCTTCATATACCTCTTCCACCCACAAGTACAATTACAGTACTTAATTATTTCCCCAGCAGGATTATCAGTTCTATATCTCAATTTTGGGAAATGAAAAGCAACCTGGTACAACTGTCCTTAGTACTTTAACCTATTTAATTTATGAAATTAACATAATTTCATTTATTTAATTTGTTTATTGTAATTCAATTGAGGCAATATTACTTTTGATGAGATATCGTTCTGTACAGGAGGACGGGATGTAAAATGAGGATTTGGTCCACAATAACAAGGTTTATGTGCAGGTTTCGACATCCAAAGACCTTAAAAAAGTGCATATAGGATATGATTATGTCTAAATCTTTGAGCTTTTTTGGTGTAAAGAACACTTTGACTTCAAGTTCAGTTATTAAATATATAGAAAATGTGATATTTAGGAGGTTGACCCAAGAAAAACTCAAACTAAACCCCATAATTTTGTTTGAAAACATCCAATACTGTCTGTAGTTTATCATAGTGAATCTAAATCAAAGAAACCTGACCCAGCTTTCTTTGCTAAATTTCTGAATGCAAGAGATGCTTTAAAGTGGAGACACAAAGCTAATTTTGAAAGTACACAATGCACAAGCGAACTTTCTTCCTCCTAAAACAACAACTGTAGAAACTGATAGTATCCAAATTTTGGAATGTCCTACATCTGTTCCTATGCTCCATTCACATATGAGGACATTTCTCTTCAGAAGATTTTTTATTTTTTATTTTGGTGAGATTTGGGGATTTTATTTTGACTTTTCCATTTAAAAGATTGTTTTACATTATACTTTTATTCTGTTTTGTGTAATTGTGACCTGTATTGTTAGGTGTGATGGCCGTGATCCGCCATTGCAGCAAAAACAAATTAACCCTGCAAACAAAACAGAAACTGCAAATAAAAAGAAAATGCAAAAAATAAAATAAAACTCTGCAATTAAAGAGAAAAAAAATGCCGATGAAAATAAAAGGAAATTATGTTGCAAATAAAAGAAATGCCACAAATAAAAAGAAATGCTGCTGGAAATAAAACAAACGATGCCCATAAAAACGCCAGAATGGAAGTGGATTATTGGGGATTGTCTTGCCAGGAAGCTGGCCAAAGAAATTCCTTCAGGGAGGAAATATACCATTCCATAGATTTCACATCTGAATCCATTGATGTCACCCTCTGATGAGGCTGAGTGATGAGGGTGAGAAGAGGGAAGTCTGGGGACCTTTTCTTCATCGGCTGCCCTCACGACACCGTCTCAGATAAGCATCATGGATCTTATTTTCATCGAGTACACACATCAGACATAATTAGCATTCATTTAGAGTTTTGCTTTTGGCCACCTGGTGCGTGCATTTTGATTATGCCCTCTCATTTTACCTTTGATTAGAGCTCCACAACACCGTGGGGAAATATGCAGCTCAGCTGAAGTCTAATTTATCCCTGTGTTCTAGTAAGCGCACTTCTGTGTACGTTCCGTGTCGGATGCTGCCAGTGTGGGTTCGCAGATGTTTTTCAATATCGGCTGTTGCCAGATTGCTTGACGACAGCAGGGACTTTTGAAAAACCCAAGTTGTGAACTCATTGTCATCAGAAGAAAAAACCCTGCACGTTGAAATTAAGAAATTGTTTTGGTTGCATTGCGAAAACGCAGCAGAAGCTGTTATGGAACACTATAATTGAAAATATAAAACTTTAAAAAAAAAACACAAATCCATGTATTATCTCACTCTCACAGACTATACTCTGTTACAACAGCTTCGTTTTTTTGTCACCATACAGCAACAGTCTCAATATTCACACAGTCTGTGTGAATATTTGTAATAAATATATGCATTTGCTATATCTACACTCAAAAAAAGGAAATTACCAGCCAATTAAGTTAACGAAAAAGTAACTTGTCATTTCAACCAGAAAATTTTATGTTTGTAAATCTTACGTGAATGAATCATGTCGATTGTACATAAAAATAATCCATTTAAAAGTTACTAATTTCAATCATGTTGATCCAACATGATACCATTAAATTGGATACATTAGTAATCGCAAGGAATTGTGGGATTCCATTTTCTTTGTCTATCTGGGCAGATTGGGGTCTAAGTGTGAGTTTTTGTCCATGGGTTTTATTGTCTAGCTGTTTTACTCTGTTTTAACTAGTGATTTAAACTGTTATGTTTATTTTTTTTTTGCACCATGAGTTAAAGTTTGGTAGAGGATGATGACAAACCCCCTTGTGTGGCAAACTGTTAATGTTCCAATACTCAACACAGAGTTCGCGGTAATTGAGCTCCTGTCTTGTGATGTGGGACTTTGCTGGGTAATTCATGTCTTTGATGTGAAAATTAAAAGACCCATTGGTTGTAACTTTGGAACAACATATCAATTACAGATGAATAAATAAAATTAAAGAAATAAATAGAAATTCAAGTTAAATAAACTTAATTTACTTAGGGCTGACCAATTGAAGTGATTCAATTAAATTGGATCAACTTTTTTCTTTTTAGAGTGAGCAACAATATCAATTTAAAGTTGGGTGCAACTGCTCTATTTAAATTGAATCAACTTAAATTTATTAGTTTGAACCTAAATACATTAAGTTGACCCAACCTAAATACATTAAGTTGAGCCAACCTAAATAAATTAAGTAGGACCAACATGATTCATTTTTGTTCAAGTAACGCAATCTAATCATGTGGAAATCCTTTCCATAATTTTTTTATGTTCATTCAAAGTGAACGTTTTTTGAGTGTAATCTTTCTTGTTTGAGGAAGCAGTTCTGGCAGAAACCTTTATTAACATTTTCAAATTTTTATTAAAATGCAGTTTGAAGAAGAATTTGTGATGTCGAAAATATGCTGAGCGGGCCACAACCCAAAGCCCACAACTCAGAGGTAAATTTCTAATGAGCTACAGCCGCTCTACAGACACTATGTCCGAGAAAATGATTCAGGTTTTTTTTGTGTGTGTGTGCTAGAAACGGCATAAACACAGCTAAAAGACCACTCCAAACGCTTTTAGAACAGATCAAAAGATGACCGGAGTGGGACTTGAAGGGAAAATATTTATTTACATTTTATTCTAAAAATACATACAAGTGTTTGTTTCTGTGCATGTTTTCTTTTTCCTTTCAAAGTTGAACATTTCATCCTCGTACTTTTCTGTAATGTTTTCAAAGTTCTCACAGCAAAAATCTTCAAGATTTGATGAAAGTATTTCTTTGCTCATTTGCATCCTGTTTCATTTATCCAGTTTTTTTCACCACTTAATGAGATTGAAATTGATTAAAAAGTCATTAACTCAAAGAATTAACAAACGCTGTCATTTCTTTACGCAGAAAACGTGACAAAAAGAAGCTAAAATCAAAAAAATCATATCCTATCAAATCAATGCTTTCACATTTTCATATCTTCATTTAGAAAAATCCTAAAACTTTTCTTAAAAAAAACATGTGTCAGAGAAAACAAGGGAACATAGTAAACTTATATTGATAAATAGATTCCAACTGCAGGACATATAATTGTGTCTGGGTGCCATTTGGAACTGTGCTTTACAGCCTAAAATAATTATCTCCCAATCCAAATGTTTGTGGTTCAATTCCTGACCTCCAATGTTCATAAAACAAAGCATCTGCTGGCAAGATCATTATGTATTCAAACTGATGGATATGATAAAACACAGTACTGTGAATGGTACTTAAAGGACTGTAATTATGAATAAGAGGCTGTTAAATAGAAAAAAAATGTTTTTGTCCATTTAAAGTGTGCATTTTGTAAATAAAAAATTATAAAAGGAAGAAACCCCCCAGGTTGTTTTCTGAAGTGCTGACATATCTGTCTCTGCTGTGATGTGGCAGACACACTGGATTCCTTTAGGCTGAGGAACAGGCCTGTAAAACCAGAGGGAGTTGTGTCTGGAAACTGAAGGCAGGTACAAATCCCAGCAAGAAGAGAAGATTAAATAAAGCTGACAGCAAACTAGAGATCGTTTTCTCCGGACATCTGATGGGAATCAACACAGAGATCTAAATGAAATCTGAATACAGCTACTTTTCCAGAAACAAAGAATGTGATGTTTGACTGTTGTGTTCAAAACAGCAAAATACCCCAGTAACCTCCTAAAATAACTATGTGTTCACATATAGGTCCCTGACATTGTGCCTTTCTACATCATACTTGCCTTTTTTGACAAATGAACCCCAAACAAAAAGCCTGGGTCTTAGGAAGTTGAGGAACCAAAGTAGACACCCATGAATCACTTCTATTTAGGTGGCTGTGTTGCAAAGGTAAGGCGGTGGACCTCTGATTGGACCATTGCAGGTTAGGATCTTTCTGCCAAGTGTTGAAATATCTTTGGGCAAGACACTGAACCCCACCTTGCTCTTTCAGGTTGGCGCCATCAATGTGTGAGTGGGTCAGCAAAGCACTTCTGGCTTTAATGAAGGTAGAAATGGGCTATTTATTTATACATTATTTTCCATAAGCTTGGACCCATTTTATCCAAATTGTGGATTTCGGTTTTGAAAATGATGTTGTGACGGGGTTTTTCTCAGCAGGGAAAAAATAAGTCACTGAAATAAGATAAGATAAGAGGGAAAAGTTCACCCCTTATAAAGGCTTAGCCCCTCCCACAGGCCAATTATCTAAACAATTCCTTAAAACAAATTACTACAAGAATCATCAACATAACTCCAAACTTACAGATATTTAACAGAAAAAACAACAACAATTGAGATACAGAAATAGGTTTGAAACAAAATCAATTAGACAAAAAAAGAGAACAAAGCAAAAGAAAAACAATTCTGACGTGAAGTCACTTCCTGTTTCCTGTGAATATAAATGCTGATGTGTCCATTGCTCTGGTTTGGCTGTTGGTGGAGGAAAACTTTGATGGTGAGTGAGATTCTGTTTAAAACCAAGTGTGCACCCTTAGAATTAAACACAACATGAAATGTGAATGATTTGTGTCCCACAAAACTATAAACTGTTACTGGGCTGGGAGAAAAGAGAAAAAAACAAACAATTTAGGCTCATGTTCAGGCACTGTCATGCAACCTGTGACGCTACTTCGTCACAGATGTAATTCAGGTGAATTCTGGAGTCCCGGTTGGTTAGACGTTTGTTGTGGGGCTAATGTGCCCACATGCAGAACTTCATCAAACTTTTTAGAGACAGTCTCTGATGACCAATCATTAGGTTAAGTGCACTTTTGAGCGTTGATTCATCTTCCTGTGGCCTAAAGGCCTGTGTGAAACGTTAATCACAATACGCAATTGAGTTTTAATGAGTGACTGAGAGGGACTGAATGTTGACAACACGACTGCACTCAATTTCATAATGTGGTATATGAGTAAAATGGAAGCTAACACTTGTTGTTAGACTTTTATGGTTCCTAAGAAAGTGAGAACAAAAAACAAAATACAAAAAGCCGCCGACCATTATCCCTTACATATTATAATTCCTCTCTCATGTTTTTGCCAGTATTCTTTGCTTGAATCTGAATATTATACATTATTTACAGTTATTAAATGAATTACAACAGATATTTAAAAAAAGTTTTTATATGATATAGGGTCTGCTATTTTTCATTTTTGCAAATTTATTACAGGGTCGACATCTCTATCATTTCTCGTCTTCGCTCAAAAATGTTGATTTTCGTGTCCCCTCAATTTATTCACATATTGTCTTACAGCATTCTCAGAATAGTAGGAAACATTTGGGTTCTCAGGGATCTCTCTGTTCTTAAGGCAGAGAAGGTTTGGTGTTTTTGGTGTCAGAAGACCAACAAAGGGCTGTTTTCCACCACAGCGACAAACCTCCTTTCCCTTTGAGTCCCGTGGCAGTGCCGGGTCAAATATTCCAATTCAACATCAAAGGACACTAACCCATGTTTGCACCTACGATTGGAGTGCTAAAAACACATTAACCTCCACTTAAAGGGAAAAGCCTGAAATGTAAATTAGCCGTTTCCATTTTAGCCATTAACCTACAATGAGAGTAGCTTTTCTGGGTTAAAGTGAAAACGTTGGTAGGCAGTAATTAATCAGACTTTCAGTGTTGGTCTGCCTGTGTGTGTGTTGGGGGGTTTATTGACTTTATAAATGTGCTAATAAACCCATTAAAAACATCAATACCAAAGGAGAATGGCAGCTTTATGTTAATCATTATCTTTTACAAATGAGTGCTTTTAACAGAACAAAATTGATTATGGGAGTAGGTTCAGCTATAATGACCCAGCCATGCCTTTATCTGTGTTTTCTAAGCTCCAACAAAATTAGAGTGTGCACCCTTTTTTAAAGTGACCAATGCAGACATAGTATGGTGGGACAGACTCATTAAGAGTTTCAGGTATTTAACTCCAACATAACTTCCCGGGATAAAGGTTGCAGACCCTAGAATATCATGGAAAAGTGTGTTCATTTCCATAATTCCATTAAAACAAATACTCATTCATAGAATATAGATTAATCCCCACTGTTAAATTGATATTAAGTACCGGTATTCATTTCTTTTTACATAAATAGATGTTCCAGCCCATGAAACTCACAAAAACAGAATTTCAAGAAATTTGAATACTGTGGAGAAATCTGCAAAAATATGTAAGGACAAGAATGCTTTAATCTGAGATTTACCAACTGATCCTCTACTAAACTCAAAGCACCTGCACAAATTTTCCACAGGAAACATTTAGTCTCATCATAGGATTAAAAAACAAACATGACGTTTCCTCTGTGTGCCATAAATCTGCTTTTCCCCTTCATACATATACGACAGAGGAAAAGTGGACTCATTGTTTGCTTGTAGGATGAATGCTGAATGGGCACTTAGGATCTCAATCCCCTGTTTAACATTCAGACGAGCTTTCTTTATACATCTTGCCTGGTAGCTTTAGGCTCACTTTGCACAGACCAACATCTGCTTACAGAACTGTTTATCAGAGTCCCAGAGCCAGGCTTTTACCAGCAATCATGTCTGAGTTTTTGACTTGACCCGTGATTAAACTGTTTTGTTTTTCTCAATGATTGGCCAACAGTCCAACACAAAATCTGATTTTGTATTTTTCTGAACAGAGACTCTTATAGCTAAGATGGTCAAATTTGTGAACTTTTGGGTTCCCATGAAGAAAAAATTAGACAGTCTGCAGTCCAGGTCATGTCGGAATCTGCCTTCAGCTGCCTCACCGAGATATGCAGTGCATTTGAGAGCTTTGAGCTCCAGATATGATCAGATCACTCAAGGTGTTTGTTATAAAGTGTTTTGTGTGTGTGTGTGTTTTTTTTTTTTCATTTGAGAGGACATCCCACATTATTTTAACAGCTGCCAAACTTGACATTCCTGCAAACTTTACCATCCACCCTCCAGCTCAACAAACTGGGGAACAAAAATGTGTTAATTGTAAAACATTTTATTAGGTATGTTCAGTCCTGGGAAGCTGGTTTGTTAAACTAGGGCCAGTTTTCCCACATTCAGACCCAAATCATGCCTGATTGAATCAATCTGTGAGCCGAATCAACTCTGACAGGTAACATGAAGGTTGTCTGGTGAGGGGTGTCCAGATTCAAAGGTACCAGTCATCTGTGGTTTGAAGACAGAAGGACTTCCCCTCATCACATGAAAACATATTTTATATCCTTGAAACCTAAAGTCCGGTGACAGAAAGAGGCTGGAGGTTTAAAGCCCCACTACCATCCTCTTTTTTTAAAGTGTTCCTAGTTTTCCTTTAATTATGGTTAAAACGTTTTCTTGTGTCTGTTTTCTTGGATATAGTTTCTGATCAGCGGCACTACTTCACTAGAAATTCTCTTCTAAGTTGTAGGCAGGACTGTTAGCAGCCTAACCCCCCTTCCCATCATCAACAGCTTTTTCAAACAAACTGCTTCTGATTCGCAACTATTTGAATGAAAAAAAAATTAAGGTTAATTTTTAAGTTTAATTTTCTTTCTCTATATATGTCCTTGATCATAAGAAAAATACTACAAGGACATGTTAAAACACTATTTTCTTTAAATCAGTGTAATACCTAATGACTGTAAAAACAATGGTGCTGTGGAAAGGGTGAGCTGCACCAAGTTCCTGTGGGTGTATATCTCCAAAATACCTGTCTTGGAGCCACAACACTGCGTCACTGGCCAAGAAAGCCCAAAAACGCTTGTACTTCCTTCGCAAACTGAAGAGGGCTAGAGCTCCTCCCCCCATCATGCAGCCCTTTTACAGTGGTGCCATGGAGAGCATCCTCACCAGCAGGATCACTGCGTGGTACGGAGCCGGCAACACGTCCTGCCGGGAGTCTCTGCAACACATTGTGAAAACAGTTGAGAAGATCACTGGTGTCCCTCTCACTGGCCTTGCAGGTGACCCATCACATCCATCCCAGAGCCACTTCAGCCTGCTCCATCAGGGAGGAGACTGCGAAGTCTCCAGGCCAGAATCAGCAGGCTGAAGGACAGTTTCCTCCACCTGGCAATAAGGAAACTCAACCCCCCACCTGCTCCCTCTCCAGGCTGCTACAAACTTGAACTGAAAAACTTTTCAACCAGTATCAGGTCATCATCTAAACCAAAGACTGCCATCACCCACTTGTCTACTTACTATTTCTTAGCACTGTTGTCACTTTAAACTGTCACTTTAAATCCTCTCATTGCCACTTTTGCATTGACCTATTTAGATTACTGTTATTATTATTATTATAGGCTGCTTGCACTGTGGCTTGAGAGGAAAGAAATTTCATCTGTGCTGTATATCATGTGTATGCAGTATATTTGACAAATAAAGCTGACATTGACTTTGACAATAGACAGCTCAACCCTTCCTACTTATGTTCCCAAATAGGAAGTGCCATGGCTGCCCAGTTGAAACATGGCGGTGCCCGTATCAGGAAGCCATGGTAAGGGATTTTGCCTTATTTTGCTAAAGCTGTAGGTAAGGCATTTCCTATGGGTGTTCTCACACCTCATTTCACCCATTGTTTTTACAGTCTATGGTATTACCCCTTTCTTTCTTATTGATTTTATCATTTAGCCTACGGCATTTTCTTTTGACTACAGTACCTTCTTTTTATGTGGGTTTTTAATTGCTCCAGGATCATAAATAGTTACGTTTTTATTTTGTCTTTGTGGTTGAGGCAGACAATCTAGAACTTCATTAATTTTTGTAAAAGCCGATAGCAAAATCTACAACCTTCTAAATCTTTTATGACTGAGTTATGTTGCACTGAGGAAGCATGTCGCTCGTGAAAGAGTCCTGGTTGGAGACACGGTTCTCCAAATTCACAAGTGCTCTTGAGCTTGTAGTGCAGCTCGTGTTGGTACAGCCCAACTCCTTCTTGATCCACAAATAATGTTCAAGTGGTTTTTATGTATTTTGTCATCAGAATTTACTGTGGCTTTAGTTTGGGATCATTTCAGAACCATTAGAGTTGATTGACCTGTTTTACTCCAGACTCAAAGGCTTCAAGACAGCAGAAACAGCAGTAGGCTGGCTCCTTCCCCCGCTGCTTTGCTTTCTTTCTTCTTAGTCTCATCCAGCTGGCAGGTTGACTTGCATTTGTTCTGCTAACGTGTGTGTCTATAGAGATCTGTCCAAATTCCACAAGTGAAACTTTTCGGGACATTGCAGTAATTGTAAAGACAACATCATTAAACTAGATTAATCGGACTTCCTGCTGAAAAGAAAATAGATCCTACAGACCTGCGTGGTTTTACACTGCTCTGCAGAGTCACATGTGTGTTTGCATGAATGAACACTTCCAACAACCATGTATTTCGCAAACCGTAGATGGGACTGAAAAAAAATTTGGAAAGTCAGTCTGGACAGTCTACAGCATACATGATCTATACGTTTCATGGTCTCGTAATCAAAACTGTACAAGCTCAAGAGAAAGACACACGTTTGACCTGATTTCATCTGAGATTTCTTGTCTTAGATAACAATTTAGGAGGTGGGATCCTACCCTAAATTTCTTTTGATTCCTTCTGACTGTTGAAGGTCTACAGAAAGATTTTGACCCATTCCTCCATGCAGATCTCTATGAAGGTAAAAATGCTCCAAAAAGGACGCATTTGTAAAATAGAATGTGAAAACTTGTGCATCAAAAATCTGCATCTGTGTGTAAAAATCTTCTGCTGTGAACTGACAAATTTCCATTTGCATGTGTTCATTTAGGGTTACAACTTCCAATCTGTGATTACAACTGCTCAAATGTGCTTCTGCGTGTGCTGGAATCTGCTGGCGCAAATCACAAGTGCGCTACAACTGCGCTCTGAATTCTGACACATTTCTTGCGAGAAACTTGTGTCAAAAGTGATCCGTGTCCGAAAATTGAACTAGGGGGGGAGGGAGGGTAAGAGGAGCCGGAGTCAACCAACCAGAGCGCAGGACTCAGAGAACTTGGTAAAGTTAGAAAGGTCTTCACAGATTCGGACTTCCTGCTTCAATAACTCTTCTGATAAACGTTCAAATGTGACAGCAAGTATCTCAATCATTTTACACTAACACAGAGAGTGAACTACAAATGCATTTCTAAAGAAAAAAGTCAGTTTTTTCCTGCATTTTAATGAGAAAAGATCTCTTCATGCTTTAAATGCAGACATACAGCAAGACGGCTGCGAACGGACCGTCAACAGGAAAACCATCTTTGTCGTAGCAGGACAACAGGGCCAGGGCTATTGAGCAGCTTTATTATGAATCATATGTATTAACATAACGGCACGGCGACGGTGCAGCGCGGCTTTCTCGCAAGGAATGTGTCAGAATTCAGAGCGCAGTTGTAGCGCACTTGTGATTTGTGGCAGCAGATTCCAGCACACGCAGAAGCACATTTGAGCAGTTGTAATCACAGATTGGAAGTTGTAACCCTAAATGAAAACATGCAAATGGAAATTTGTCAGTTCACAGCAGAAGATTTTTACACACAGATGCAGATTTTTGATGCAAGAGTTTTCACATTCTGTATTACAAGTTCTCAAATCAAATCTACAAGTGCGTTCTTTTTGGAGCATTTTTACCTTCATAGATCTCCTCTAGAGCAGTGATGTTTTGGGGCTGTCGCCGGGCAGCACAAACTTTCAACTCCCTCCAAAGATTTGGCTAGGCCACTCCAGGACCTTGAAATGCTTCTTACGAAGCCACGCCTTTGTCACCTGGGCAGTGTGTTTTGGATCATTGTCATGCTGAATGACCCAGCCATGTTTCATCTTCAATGTCCTGATGGAAGGAGGTTTTCACTCAAAATCTGACGATACATGGTCCCTTTGATTCTTTCCTTTACACGGATCAGTTGCCCTCGTCCCTTTGCTGAAAAACAGCACCAAGGAATGATGTTTACAACAACAAGCTTTACAGTGGGTGTGGTGTTCTTTGGATGCAACTCAGCATTGTTTCTACTCCAAACGCAATAAGTAGAGTTCTTACCAAAAAGTTCTATTATGGTTTCATCTGATCATAGGACATTCTCCCAATCCAATTCTGGATCATCCAAATGCTCTCTAGCAAACTTTAGGCCTGCACGTGGACTGGCTTTAGCAGGGGGACACGTGTGGCACTGCAGGATTTGAGTCCCTGGCAGCTAAAGTAGAATTTTGAACAAGGCTGTACGCTCATTTTTTTGTTCCTTTTGGAGGAATTTTAATTGAAAAACTATTCCTGCTGTATACTTTTTAAAATTTTTGAAAAACTGAATAACATTTTATGGGAGTTTTTTTAAAGCACCTAGATAAAAACAGACAGGAAAAGTACATTTCTTGAGGGGTTGTCTGGACAAAAAAATGTTTAGATTTTAGTTTCCCATCAGCCATCTAAAGAAATGCCAACAATGATTAAATATAGCCTCCGAAAACATTTGTCTTAAGGACATCTCAGTGGAAATCTCTGTGTATCACTTTCACATGTCTTTGCAATGACAAAGAGGTTTATAAAGCAGTCCAGAATTTGTGTTCTCCTGAAGTTGATACTTTGAGTGCGCGGTAAAATAAAAAGGTCTGCACCACGCTCATCATTATCCCCTTGGAAGACCCCAGCTGCAGCATTACTGTCATGTCCGTGTATAAAATACAGCCAAAGATGTTCAGTTAATAAATCCCAGTGAGTGGAGAGCCTTTTAAGAGGAGAAGGAGGCGTTTGAGCTCTTCTGCAACCACAATCCCTACTTTCCTCCTCTTGTTTTCTCAGTGTGCGTCATAACGTCCTCATGCAGCGTACTGTATATTTAATCCTTTCAGATTACATTACTCAGCCTCTGTAAACCACAAATTCCTTCCATGGTTTTAATTACGGCCTTTAGGATGAAGAATGTACATTTGAGGTACGGAATGTAAACAAATGTTAGCATAAACTCCAAAACTGATGTGTGTCTTCAAGACATTTGAATCCAATTCATAGTAATTTTTAGGCTTTTTTGCTGTATTTTAAAAAGGTCATTATTTTGTGATCGAACTATTTCCTCTTCAGTTAGAAGTGTACCCAACTTTTTAAAGTAAGACTGTAAAATAACCTAAATTAAGATTAGAAAAGTGATAGATTAAATTTTGGGGCATATGTTACACACCATCTGGGGTGGGTTATGGTCTTTAATTTCAGTTTCTCAACCATTTTCATACAAACATTATTCATTAGTGCCTAATACATACGTAAAATACATGCCAGTTTCAAAATGGGTGCTTAATTCTTTTGGGTGCATGCAAAAGCCTGAGCTTTCTACAAAACAAAAATAAGAAATGAAAAGAAAAGAAAACAAACAAAAAAAAATAATGAAAGATGCCTGAGACCCCTTTTCTATTTCCTTTTACTCTGTGTCCTTCAGAGGTCACTCCAGCACATGTGACTTCAGTTTTACGACGCATCTCCTTCATGACCCAGGCCTCTGAACTGGTTTGGAATCGGCACATGAGGTTGGGGATGCAGTAACTTAATCCCAGGGATCCCACGGATTAAAATGCATCCACGAATGCACACCATAAACCATACCAGACCAAAAACAAAGAGAAAATTGTCTTAAAATTGTGAAATTGGTGCATCTTGAAAATGATACTTGAAAAGTAGAAAAAGGATCAGTTGCACAGATTTTTCTTAAAGTCAGAAATGGGACAATTCACTTATAATAATAATAATAATAATGACAATATTCAAATTAACTGATTATGTTGATGAATAATGAAATAATAATTTTAAAATACAATAATTTAATGAAAAAGCTGTAATGATAGTTTTCCTGCTGGTCAATGAAGACAGGTGTATATTTTTGTCTGAGAAATCCCCCCTGGATTCTCCAAAAGTTGTGGGTGGGTAGCAGAAGCAGCTTCAGGGACAGAACAAACAAACATGCTGAGAAGAGAAAGCTGAAGGAGTAGAAAATGTGGCGACTTGTGTCCTGAGCCAATCCAACTGTTTGTTGGCTTAATGTATGCAATTGTCATCTTGGATCTGGTTGCTAAATGGAGTCCATTTGTGAATACCGAACACCCCGAGTTGCTCTTAGTTTTATTTCTATAAAGATGAGTCGAGGATTGATCCCTTAATGATCCGCCCACGTTGTTTTGATCACAGGCTGACATCTGGGCATCAGATGGAGACCGCAGAGAAAGAAGCAAGAACAGTCTTGCAATGCTGTGATGTCATTTTAATCGATATGTGGGCAATATCCTATCAATATCATGTAAATTTTTTTTATAATTTGCATTAGAATCTTTAGTAGCCGATTATGACTGAACAGATGTGCAGGAATAAGCCAAGCTGTAAATTTAGAGTTCTTATACAAAACACGTTAGTTTACATCTGAAAGTGCGGTATCTTAAATTATTATAGCATGTTTTAATGCTATTTTGTTATTTTATCATTTTGATGCATCTAAAGGAACAACAAAAGCCAGAGTGAATTTTTATGTTCAGTTTTTTTTAACAGTTTTTGAGATGACGTATAGCAGAAAAAACTCATTAATTGGTAGCTTTTATAGGAATATTAGCTCATTGTTTACATTTTTAACTATTGCGTGGCCAAAATAGTGTGGTTCACATATTGAGATGAAGGGATCTTAATTTTCCAACTTCTGGAAAGTCTAAATATCGTCTGTATTTGGCCTGGAAATAATACACTAGCAGATGCAAGAAGTGGATTCAAATTCCATCAATAGCTTGAACATTTCTGGGCTGAAGGACAACAGTGGCACTGCACAGATGTAACCGCTCGCTTTCTGCGTTGTGCTGGTTCATTATTTGGCGTGACACAGTGTTAACTCTCGGGGAGAAGCCTCCTTTTATTTCTGGTAACAGACAAACAGAAAACAATCCACTGTATGATCCTGCCCACTGCAGTTCCTATAGAAACAAAACAAACCAAAATTTAAGCTTTAACAGTGAATCCCAAAAATATCACTCTTGAAACATCAATACAAGTTTGAAACAAATGTTGTTGTAATTATATAAATAACATCAAACACCAAAAAAAAGGGATGGATTGGGATAGCAAAATTATTTTAGGATGATGACACACTATCTCTCTAACAGGAGATTGTACAGAAGCGGAGGGGACAGGAGCCTTTGGAATCAAAGGGGTCAAAAGAAGAAGAAGGAAGGAGGGGCTATGATTTGGAGTGTAATACAGCAGTTTGTTAGAGATCTCTCAGGTATGGTAACACTTGAACAGACTTTGTGTTATTATAAAATAAGATTAAAGTTATACCGGTTAAACAGAGCAACAGATGCTGAGATGTATTGTGAAAAAGCGTCCCAGACACAGACCAGTACAGGACTGTAGTGTAGAAGATGCCAACATCCAGAAGAGACTCCATCTACAACACTTGTACTAAAAACGGGTTGGAGGTTCCTACGTCAAAGTGAGAACTTCCCACAAATGTGGTGGAAAAGAATTTTGTCAAACCAACAAGAGTGTGACTACAATCCAACCAGATATTTCGGTCAAAGACACCTAGAAGAGAAAAGTTGTAGTGAAAGAGACAGAAATTCAAAAAGGACTTGAGGAAAATATGAAGAACTAATTGAGAAGCTATAAACGAAGACTGAAGACAAATGCAGTTCCAGTGGCACCTTTAAAACTAGAAGCTTTAAAGACCCAACCGAGGAAAATTATGTTTTTGATTAAGTTACATATTCTTGTGGCAAAATTAAGCTTAAAATTGCATTTCTGAGCATTTCTTTATTCAAATCATTGTGAATAAGGAGCAGACGAAAAAAATATGCCGTTCAGCAACAAATTTGTAAACGGTCCCGCCCACAACTTACTATTGAATTTCTAACTAACTACTGCCGCTCTGTAGAAACTCTGCACTAGAAAATGACAGGATTTGGTAAAAATATCATAATCATAATGAAAAAACCACTGGGAACCCTTAAAAAATAGATCAAAAGATGTTTGGAGTGGGACATATGCCCCAATCTGGAAGCGTGACTTTAGAAACCTCCTGGAACCACATATGAGATGTCTATGCAGAAGAGGGCAGTACCAGAAATATGGAAAAAAATATCTCTTTTTTTATAATAATTCCTAAATGGTGTAAAAGAAGGTGATGGATAAAAATATACAGTTTTGACTAAATTAGTATAATTTAGATCCTACTCATTTTTAATTCTTTGTCATGCATTACTGAAATGCAAAAGCTCATCTCATAGCTAAACAAAAAAATTAACTTGCATCTGTTCTACATTAAGTTAAGAGATTAATAGAAGCTGCATGAGTAGCATATCTAACCCCATCAGCTATTTTTTGCAGGAATTACATAGGACAGGACCACAATCAGCAGAGGACATGAGCCTGCAGAATAAATTAGAGGCAGCTCTATAGGTCTCACTGCAGCAGGCACTCACACGTGCGCACGCTCACACGCGCACTCTTGCATGCAGTGCAGATTGTGTTGATTCAGGAGAAAAAGCAGCAGCACCAGCTACGCCTTTGATCAGTTAAGTGAGTTTTCTTCTTTTTTTTTTTTTTGCTGATTCTTTGTTCAAAAGCCAAATCCCAGCGAGGAGCGAGAGGTTATGAGGTGAAGGGCAGAGAAGTTCTGTCCTCAGCCTGCATTCAGTCATCAATTATCCCTGAACATCACCACGCCACTGGATGGGAAAGAGAAAAGTTTTGTCAGAGATCTTCCCATTGCCAGGATTTATGAAAAAAAAAAAAATATATAAATGTTTGGCAAAAATATGATAAATGTACACACATGCTGCACTATTTCAGTAAAAGACGTGCTTCACCCTGGTTTCACTCCTGGGAGAAAACTGCGCTGACCTTCTACTGGATCGAGCTGCATGTTCTCTGAGCAGACAAAAAAGTTACGAGAAGATGAAAGGCAAAAACAAAAGTTGCAACATTTCATCTAAGGCATTAATCCAGAAGCAACAGTCCAAGCGAAGACCTCAGTTTATTTATGGATAGCAGGTTTTTAATTTTTTATTTTATTAGCTTTAACTTTTTCCATCTTCAGCCTTCTGAACATGTGTTTTTAGAGATGTTTCACATTCAAAAATGTTGATCATAAACAGTTAAAACAGTTATGAATAAAACTATATTTCAGTAGGCAGGTGGCATCTGAGAGATCAAATTTGTATAGTTTCAGGAATTTTTCAACAAAAGCAACACTTAAAGCTAAATATTTTAATATCTTAGGATATAATCAAAAGGTCGGCTACTTTAGGCCTCGTGTTTTTAGGATCATAGGTTTTAATTGACGTGATTATTGCAGAAATGTCATGTTTTGAGTGATTGATTGATCAATAGATAGATAGAGATAGAGTCTGAGGACTCACGAAGGCAGCACAAATCGTGTTCTATATGAACTTGAGTTAAATAAATCTGACTGCTTGAAAAATTCAGCTGTCAGAGTTCTTGCATTTACTTTAAAACATTTCTTTATGTATACCAGTTGTTATTGTTCACTTTTCAGCAAATCCCGCCAGGGGTCGTCACTGCAAATCAGCTTTTAATGATTTGCACAGGTGGTTTGGCAGAGATTTTTTTTATGCCAGATGCCCTTCCTGACACAACCCTGTGTTTTTTATCTGGGCTGGGGACCGGCACAGGGAGACCCAGACTTGAACCCCCTTGTGGATACCTATGTATGTACAGTGTAGCAACTAGTACGGACTCTCACTGGATTCAGCCCCTCTGGGAAACGAAGCCTGGTTTCCATCAATGTAAAGTCTCATTTTGAATGAGGAACTGTTCGAAACTCGAACCACCTGGTAAAACAAAGGTACAGTTTTAAAAAAATAAAATAAAAAAAAACAATTACTGTAACATTCTTGTGGAACACCAGCCATTTAAATGTTGCTCTGCTTGCTAGGTTTTGAAGTGACCACATAACCTGGTAGATACATGCTACCTACCAAGTTTCACAATGTAATCCTAACGAATTTCACTTAAGCATTCTATGCGCTGAGTGCAAATTTCCATCCATCCATCTTATGATCTCACTGATCACAAGAAGCTAGGTACACCCTGAACAGGTCGTCAGTGTGTCATGGGGACACAGACGCACAACTAGTAGACTTAGATATGCATGTATGAGAACTCCACATAAAAAAGGAGCCGGGATTTAACCTGGGTCTTCTCACAGCTAGAGAGCACTGACAATATTCACCACTGTGAAGCCCTGAGTGCAAATTTGAAATTGAATACGTCTTCCTTTGTATTTAAAATATTGTGTAGCTGTTCATGCCGTGTAGGACAGCATCGTGTTTTGCAGGCAAAGCCATACAGCAAGGCACCGATGTGGCATACAATTGACATTTTAATGGAGCGGTTTGTTGTGAAATCCAGGGCCCATAACAAGTCAGAGAGGTGATTTAGCTTGTTTCAATTGTGGCAATTATGTCAGAGGAAAGCTCTGAACAGCAGCGCGGCTGGTATTGACCATGAGGTTCGATATCAGTTTGAGAGCCTAAGAAGCTGGAGGCCTGAAGTCAATCGAAAGTAAGAAATAAATAAGTAAAATAAGTTTATGTGTCCACATGTTCAGACACTACTTTTTCAGGATTCTGATGCTCGTCAAAGTGCAATTAGTCTGAAGAAAAAAGTACCTGCTTATAGTTGGAAGTCTAAATGTTTAATAAATCAACAAATATTTTGAAGTTCATATAATATAGAATGATGGGTATTTTAACTGCATTTCATCTTCATGTTGGCTTAAACCTCAACAAGAGACATTGTATTAAATAAAAATTGAGAAGACAACCTGTCATATAAGCCTGCCAAAGATGTGTACTGTTAAGATGAAGGTACATTTTTAATAAATGAATAAAAATTTCTTTGAAAGATGGCCAACGAAAAGCTAAAATAGAATTCAGCTTATCTTAAAACATTATTTTATTATGTTATTTGACATAAATCTGATGAAACTTAGGTGCTTCTTGATGTGGAGCAATTTGACAAAAGGAAAGCTTTTGGGCTGCAAAATTGAGGCTTCTTTTATTTTATTTTCTTCTTTTAATTTAATATTATGCATTTTACAACAAACTTTGAAAAAATATAACATTTTGCTTCACACTCAAAAATACGTTGTTAGCTGTTATGTTAGCAGCCACCTTTAGCTGCTGGACGAAAGCAAAACAACACAAATTATCAGCTGTTTTCCAAAAGCAAAAGCTACCATTCTGTCTTTTAATTAAACTTTTGATAGTACACATCATAAAAACAAATTCCTTATATTATATAAATATACAAAGCACTCTGGTCAGAGCTCCACGTGGAAAATTCATGGAAAAAAAACACTTCTTTCAAAATGGCGGCTTTTCTGTTGGTAACATCTCAGTAGCAACCATTTAATTTTTTGGTCCCCTTGGGGTGACGAACAGGTCTACGCAATTTTTAGAGGAATCAGCTAAAGTAAACTTTTGGATTTCCTTGGCAACGAAAGTTTATTGTTAACGATGCCCATATTACCGATATATTCAGATCATATGTTAAATTGTTTTATTCATTTCATTCAAAGCCAGGGATTCTTGTATTAAATGTTCACAATTTTCCATAAAAATACTTAACAGAGGAACACCACTTTTGCTAGCTCGCCACACCAATGCCATTCAAAATCTATGAACTTTATAAACATTATTTTTTCCTATAGCTTCGCACTGATGCTCAAAGAAATAGGAGGCGATAGATTGAAATTCTGGGAAGAGTTTACATTTTTAAAAGGTACTTAAAGTGACTAATTTAGTTGACACTAAATGGTTGTGGTTGTGGACTTAACCTGGTGGTGATGTGTGGGAAATTTTGTGAAGATCCCTTCAAAAAAGGTTTTCTATTCCCCTATTGTGTGAAAATGTGAAAATCGCCAAATAAACGTGTTTGAAGGATCCCTTTATGTTTGAAAAAAAAAAAAAAAGAAAAAATCATAATTCACTTCCAGTAAAACCTGCTGGCTTTTGGGCATCCACGGATCTGCTGGCATTTGAAAAAAAATATTTCATGCTGATAAAACTCTGGACCTCCTTCCTCTGGCTGTTGTTACTGAAATTAGCCTCGGAGTCAAGCTATTTGCCAAAAATAACACTATCATGCGCAGTAAAGCCCCCCGGCCTGACAGCAATTAGTTCTAAATACTACTTTACTATTTTTTTTTCCATTAATAATGGCAGGCAGACAGAAAGAAAAGCTAATTTAAAGGCAACAAAAGGCAAACCATAACATTCTCTCTTGCTGAGAGAAAAACAATGAGACATACCAAACACTGTTAGCTTAGCTGGAGACTTGCATCCAATGTAAATATCTTTGCTTCTGCTTAAATTGGGTAATGTTCTTATAAAAGTAAAGGTGGAGTTTTCATTACTGCTGCGACATCTGTATGGTAGGGTAGAATTTGGCATCAACAACATGAAAGCATGGATCCAACTTGCCTTGTATCAACAGTTCAGGCTGGTGGTGGTGGTGGAGTCATGGTGTGAGGGGACATTCTCTTGGCACACATTGGGCCCTGTAATACCAATTAATCATAGTTGCTATGCCACAGCCTGGGTATTTTTATTGACCATGTCCTTACCCTATGATTACAGTGTACCGTCTTCTGATGGCTACTTCCAGCAGGACAACGTGGCATGTCATAAAGATAGAATCATCACAGATTGGTTTCTTGAACTTGACGATGAGTTCACTGGACTCAAATGGCCTCTCAAGTCACCAGATCTCAACCCGATAGAGTACCTTTATTTGCACTTGTTTCTTTTTTTTTTACAGTTTTTTTATTTTATGTATGACGCGCATCTGATCATGAACAGTTTGGACAGTTGACTAAGAATCTTTGGTCTCTGGAACACTCGGTTCAAACTTCAGCTGGTGTGGGCCACATTTGCTATAAATAGAGACAGTCAGGTTCTTCCGATAACTGTTGTGTGTGATTAGCTTAAAACATCTTAAAAGTTTACACATTACTAATGAGGAAAGGTTTCCTATTAGTGTGCACTAACACAAACGCACACACATATATATATATATATATATATATATATATATATATATATATATATATATATATATATATATATATAGATGTATATATATATATATATATATATATATATAGATGTATATATATATATATATATAGATGTATATCTATATATATATATATATATATATATAGATGTATATCTATATATACATATCTTTACATATGTATATCATATATTACATCATTTTAATCTTTCACCAAGAACTCTACTCTGGCTGGAATCTTACCTGACACGCAGGAAACAACAGGTCAGAGTCAATAATACAACATCATCATGTGGAGAA